>NC_089507.1:101749562-102354145 GCF_036850995.1 Saccopteryx leptura | reverse complement strand
CTACAATGGCCTGGCCTTCACGGCCAAAATATCAAAAGTCCTTGCCAAGGTGTTAGGAATAAATTGGAAATTACACTGTGCATATAGGCCTCAGAATTCAGGACAGGTAGAGAGGTGTAATAGGACCATAAAGGAAATGGTCACAAAAATTCATCTGGAGACTGGCTTAGGTTGGGTGGAAGCGCTTCCCTATGCCCTCCTGAGGGCTCGGTGCACCCCGGGAACACATGGGTTTTCTCCCTACCAAATCCTCTTTGGCAGGGACCCCCTAATTGTCCCTCATATAGGCCTAGAGCTAACTCCAGCACTCACTAAATCACAACTTATTTCTCACTTGAAGGCCTTTGAAGAAGCCCTACAGGAAATCCATGACAAGGTGAGGCGAGCCTGCCCCCTAGGGGCCGCCTCCCTGAGCCCATGTAATCCCGGGGATCTTGTCCTCATCCGCAGGTATACAGCTTCGAGCCTTGAGCCTCGGTGGAAGGGCCCATTCCCGGTGGTCCTCAGTACCCCCACGGCTGTAAAAGTTGCTGGCCATGCAGCATGGATTCATTGAGCTCACATCAAGCCAATTCCTGATCAAACTGACACAGCTAGATCGAGGGCTCAACCGGACTCCAAAGATCCACTCAAGGTCAGATTTACTCGTGTTGCACCTACCACATCTGGGTCCTAGCCCTGCTGGTAGCAACAACAGGGAGCCCTCATCTCCCCTTCAGACGAGTATGGGAGCTAGTAAATCCGGATACTAACTGGGTTGTGAGCTCCATCACCAAGGTGGCTCCTGCGATGGCCAACTGGCCCACTTTTGTTTTTGACTTTTGTTCTCTAGAAGGGAGCAGAATCAGCGGGAAGTTCCAATTTGTTGACTGTGCTGTTGGCTGGAGCTGTACACCTAACACTTGTGGGCAGGAGAGGCTACAGCGCCACTCCTTTTACATTTGCCCTGGGTATGGGTCCCCCTTCCATAAGCTAGCCTGCGGAGGACCCGAGCAGTATTACTGTTATACTCCCAAATGCGCCACAATTGAGACTACCCCCTCCTCTGCCATAATTCATCAACCTGATGGCATAATGATCTGTCGGGGAGCCACCAACTCTGACTATAAGAAAGGATGCAATTCCCTTACTCTTAGCATTTCTACAGAGGGACAACAACTCCTGTGGGCCACACCAAAAACATGGGGTCTTCGAGTACGGCCTGAGAACACATGGAGAACCATGGGTGGGAAAGGGCATCATTACGGATTCACTTTTAGCATCCACATGACAGAAACACCTTATGTGCCCCCTATAGCAATTGGACCAAGCTCTGGCTTGTACCCAGTGCAGCCAAAGTCCCACCCAAAGTAGAAACTCAACCTACTACAGGGCCATCAGCAGGGCCGAAAACAGCAATTGTTCCTTACCCAGGACCTTTAGCTCCCCTGTCCATTACCCACCTGGCATATGAGGCTCTTAATAACTCCCTGCCGAATCTCACCAGCAGCTGTTGGCTATGCCTGTCTAGCAGGCCCCCATACTATGAAGGGGTAGGCCTCAATGCCTCCATCAGTACCAGCTCTGCTGCAGACAGCTGCCAAGGGAACCCTGCCCGTCTCACCCTGCCTTTAGTCCAGGGACAGGGTACTTGCATCGGCTTTGAGACTGCCAAATTCTCAGAGACTCTTTGTGCCAGCCAGCACCCCCTCCAGGAAGATAACTCAACCTACTATCTAGCCCCTACAGGGGCCTGGTGGGCCTGCCTGTCGGGTTTAACCTCCTGCTTGAACCCTCTTATCCTCAGAACCTTGAAGGAGGCTTGTGTTCTAGTCCATATCTTTCTCTGAGTAACCTACTTATCAGAGGAGGACCTAGAGGCTCTCTATGACCAGCCACACTCTTACTCCCCTCACTGAAGAAAAAGGGCTATGGGCCCCGCGGCGGTAGCTTTGACCAGCCTGTTAGGGTCCGCCTCTCTAGGAACAGGTATCTCGGCCCTAGTCGTCCAGGACTCCAGTTTCAGGGCTCTTCAGGAACTCATTGACCAGGACATCACCGCCCTTGAGAGCTCAATCCGAGTTCTCAAGAAATCCTTGGGCTCCCTGGCAGAAGTTGCACTGCAGAACCGAAGGGAACTTGACCTGCTGTTCCTGCCCAAGGAGGACTGTGTGCAGCTCTCCAAGAGCAATGCTGTTTCTTCACCAACCATTCCGGAGTCATCCGCCAATCTCTGGACCTCCTCAGAGACCGCCTAGGGAAACGCTGTTCGGACAGAGAAGCACATGGACTTGGCTCCCTGGGTTTACCTGGCCCTCATGGGCCACTACATTGCTCTCCTCCCTTGCAGGTCCCATTCTAGTGCTCCTTGCCATGCTCCTGATCGGCCCCTGTGTTCTATGCATGGTGGCCACCCTGGTCAAACGCCAGCTAGGGGCTGCCAACCTCCTGGTCCCTCGACCTACGTTTCAGCCCACCTACCAGCCTCTCCCCTCGGTAGATACCGCATCTTATCCTTCCATTCAGAGGGGGGAATGAGGAACCCTGAGGAACCACTGAGCCACCTCAACCGCAGGTGTTGTAAAGTACCAAAAGCTACAGAATCGATATTAATATTTTAAGAGGCTTAAAGAACATTTTATTAATTTGGGTTAAGGTGTGCAGAGAAATTTTGTGAATAATCTCTGTACTGTGTGATTGGCATAAAACCAAGATGGCCTGTGGCATCGTATTGTAAATGCAAAGGGAAGGAAAACATGGATTCCCTGACATTCCACCACACCTGTGGGAAAAGGGGTGAATGGCTAGCCAGGTGCAGGAAGAGAAAAGCCAAAATAAACCTTTTCTTATAGTAATGAGCCATTTGCGGGCATTTGTCCCCAGGAAACAACCTCTCCATATGAATGCATATAGTTAATGTGTGTGACTCTGGACAGAGAGATGGCGGATAAACATTAGAAAATATAGGAATGTCTCTTAATATGTAAAGAGACATCTTTCTATCATTGTGTTGACTTGTAAATTTTGTTTTCTCCAAAATGATGTATGGCTTGCAAATTGAACATGGTCCTATCATGTTAAAAGGGCATATGACTATAACCAATAGTGGTATAGGGCACCTAATTGCAATTTTTGCTTCTGTACTTCCCACTTGCAAAACTATAAAAACTAGGTAGAACAAAGGGCCAGCGCGCTCTCCCTCAGATTACTATTGGAGTTGTGGCACTTGGCCAAGCTAGACAATAAAGCTTTGGTGTGGAATTGACAGATTTTGTTTGTGTCTTCAATGTTTTGAGTCCTTCCGGATTAGGCTTAACAAGAACATAATATTTTTGGCATTTTGAGATATGGTGGGAATAGACAGTGTAGCTCCCCACTGTTGTAGTAAATCTTGTCCCCATAGAGTCATAGCAACACTAGCCATATAAGGTTTCAGAGTAGCAGGTTGACCTTCCGGTCCCCTGCATTGTAATTGATTTGTACTCTGAGCTACTTGATTTAATGTGCCAAGACCAATATAAGTAGCCTGCACAGTTTCATAAGGCCATGAGTGAGGCCATTGCTTGGCAGCTATTATTGAAACATCAGCACCAGTGTCAGCAAGTCCTATTATGGATATGCCATTTTCAGACATCACAGTTAATTGGGGCCGAGAATCATTAATTAAAGTATGCCAAAAGACATGATGATCAGTACTGCTAAACCCTCCAGTTCGATTATTCAGAGAAGCTTTCTGAGATATATAAGGTAGATGTAGAATTTGAGCTATTCGCTGATTCTTAGTAAGAGTAACAGGTGTGGAAGAAGACATCATAACCTGAATTTCTCTAGTATAATTAGCATCTATAACACTGTATGAACAATTATTCCTTTGCTAGTTAAACTACTTCTTTCTAACAAAAGTCCTACCGTATCCTTAGGCAACAGTCCATATATTCCTATAGGAACTTTAATGATAGTATTAGGTACATTAATTTCAAAATTGCGTGGGCTGGGAATATTTAAGGCAGAACTGCCTTTACTGGCATGTATTAAATATGCGACTGAAAGCCGTTTTGTTGTTCCAATTGTTTGTGCTCTACTCCATTGCTGACTGGAAACTGTAAGTCAGGGGTCCCCAAACTTTTTACACAGGGGGCCAGTTCACTGTCCCTCAGACCGTTGGAGGACTGGACTATAAAAAAAACTATGAACAAATCCCTATGCACACTGTACATACCTTATTTTAAAGTAAAAAACAGGAACAAATACAATATTTAAAATAAAGAACAAGTAAATTTAAATCAACAAACTGACCAGTATTTCAATGGGAACTATGGGCCTGCTTTTGGCTAATCAGATGGTCAATGTCCAGTTCCATATTTGTCACTGCTAGCCGTAACAAGTGATATGACGCACTTCCGGAACCGTGACGCACGCATCCCGTGTCACCAGAAGTAGTACTGTATGTGAGTGATGCCGCCCTTTGCAGATGCACCCTGTGCTTCTCTCACTGACCACCAATAAAAGAGATGCCCTTTCGGAAGTGCAGCAAGGGCTGGATAAATGGCCTCAGGGAACCGCATGCAGCCCCACAGGCCATAGTTTGGGGACCCCTGCTTTAAGTGCTGCTGATTCAGTATTTGTTCTGGCCCCAAACCTGGCCCGCTGAGTAGTTTCCTGGCAAAATATTGCCATCTTTGTCTTTAATAGATTTACACTCACTAACCCAATGTTTGCCTTTTTTGCATTTACGACATAATCCTGGAAATGATCTTTTGGATGAATTATTAAGTTGCTGTTGTTTTTTTCTACAATCTCTTTTTTATGTGACCTAACTTGCTACAGTTATGACATTTAGGACGATTATTAGAAAAACCAACCCTTAATGCAGAAGCTAGAATATTAGCTTGAAAAGTTTGTGAGCCAACATCCCTGCATGCCTTATGTACTTCTCTAGTGCTTTTCCACTTTGTTTTAAGGGCAATAAAGTCTTCTGACAATCAGCATTTGCATTTTTAAAAGCCAAAGTCTGCATAAGAACATCCTGAGCTTGTTCATTAGAAATAGCATGGCGAATATCCACCTGTAATTTTGATAGGAAGTCAGTATACTGTATATTATTCCTTTGTCTAATTTTTATAAATGACTTTTCTCCCTTGTCTCCAACTTCAGTGATCTGCATCCAGGCTTTAAGACAAGCAGATCTAACCTGAGCTATAATGCATCAGTATAACCAGTTGTTGTCCCACAGCTGCATAAGCACTAACGCTGATGAGCATTTCAATAGTAGCTCCCGGAGGGGTGGGGGGGGGGGTGGGGGGGGGTGGGGGGGGGATTATTTCTGGCGTTTGTGCGAGATATTCGAAGAGCCTCCTCTCTCCACCAAGATTTGAATTGTAAATATTGTCCCGGCTCCAAAACTGGACTAGCAAGTAAATCCCAATTCAAAGGATTCATTAAATGATCATTACAATAGGAAGAGATAAGGCTTTGAACATGTGGGGACTGAGGTCCATACATAGCAACAAATTGTTTGACTAGCTTTAATTCGCCTGACCTGTGGTGGCACAGTGGATAAAGTGTCAACCTGGAACGCTGAGGTCACTGGTTCAGAACCCTGCACTTGTCTGGTCAAGGCACATATGGGAGTTGATGCTTCCTGCTCCTACCCCGTTTCTCTCTCTCATACTCTCTACTCTCTCTCCTCTCTAAAATGAATAAATAAATAAATAAAAATTAAAAAAAGAAAATAAATTCAATTCAGTCGAACTGAACATTATACCCTCCCCCAGGATGTTGAGCATTAAGAGGGAAAGGCTGTTGAATAATTGGAAAAATAGATGCAGAAAAATTACTAGAATTAGATTCTAAATCATCATGATACATAAGCGCCTGTTGCATTTCAGAGATTTCAGGGAATTGAAAAATCCTTCCCCTACTAGTACCAGTTAATTCTTGATTTTGAACTGGAGGAGCCGTAGGCTCACATGTATTTTGCTTTTGAACAAGATAAGCAGTATACTGATTTCCAATCTCCTGTTGTTCTAGTGTAAGTTGTAACTTATTTAATAAATGTTTTAGACAGGCAACATCATCTATAGGGGCTCCCTCATTTCTTAGAAAAGAGGGATGAAGTCCTGTGGACGGCTGAATTTCATTAACATTATCAGTAACTTCAGAAGCAGAGACAGTGTTGTCCAAATCATCATTCTGTTCATTCTGTGCTGAATTAAATTCTTCAGGCTCATTATAAATAACCTCACTCAAGTCTTTAACAGAATCTCCATCTGATTGCAAAGGGCCAAGGGCTGTAGCAATAAGATTATAAGCAGCCCACATTTCAGCATCAAGCATATCTCTGTGCTGATGAGCACAGCTTAAAGATTTTCCTACTTGTTGCCAAACATTCAAATTCAATTGATTACGATGTTCAGGAATATACCAATAACAATGTTTCTGAATAGCATTTAAAAGATATAACAAAACCTTGTCTTTTATCTGAATCCCAGATCCTTTTAAAAGGGATTTAAAAATTTGTATATAATTGTCTAATAATGAATGGGAATTCCCCATGACTTTGCTAGTTTTCCCAAAAGTTTCACGTACACAGTACATCCAACTTACCTTTCGAGGTTTCGCCTGTTCCTAATCTCTTCTTAAGGCCCCACGGTAGGCGCCAAATGTTGTTATGAGTCGGGGACTCAGAGAGAGAGATCAGCAGACAAAATCTTCATGAACTAGCAAAGGACCACCACTCACTCAGGCAAATGGTGCCGAGATTGCGCTGTGTCCTATTTTTATTCACAAGATTTCAAAAAGCTTGTTTACTCAGAAATTGGCATAGCATCAAGCATAACTTTTACTTAAAGATGCATGGAATACATCTGCATGATAGCTTAATAACAATATAATATCACAAGGCATTAATTGCTATTGCTTCTATGGTTCCCACAACATTCCTTTTTTTATCTCAAGGGATAACCTTGAAAGGAACAGAAATCTTATGAGAATGTTTTACTGAGAAAAAAGCCCAGCAACTGCCTTCAGTCTCATAGGCCTGTTTCAGTGACCCACCTTCAAGTCACAAAACAATTCTCCTGGCAAAACATTATTTTCTTGTTGGCTGTGTTCCCATCCAAGGCCATGCAATGGGTTATTCCACTACACCTCCCAATATCTTCCCCCCTTCCCTCCAGGATTTGCTGTCCTGTTCTCTATCATGCTGTGTTATGTATATATAATTTCACCAATCTCTTTCCCTTATCTGATCCTATTTTCTCTTTCACTATCCCTCTGACCACTTTCCTACCAGTCCCTTTGATCCCGCCTCTGCCTCTGTTCCGTTCCTCAGTTCACATTGTGCATTAGATTCCTCAAATGAGTGAGGTCATTTGATATTTTTCTTTTTCTGCCTGGCTTATTTCACTTAGCATGATAGTTTCCAGGTCCATCCATGTTGTCATAAAAAGTAAGATTTCCTTCTTCCTCACAGTCATGTAGTATTCCACTGTGTATATGTACAACTGCTTTTTAATCCACTCATCCACTGAAGGACACTAGGGCTGTTTCCAGCCTTGGTTATAGTAAACAATGCTGCAATAAACATGGGGATACATTTCTTCTTTTGAATCAGTGATTTGGTATTCTTAGGATATATTTCTAAAAATGGGATAGCTGGGTCAAAAGGCAGTTCCATTTTTAATTTTTTGAGGAATCTCTATATTGTTTTCCACAGTGGCTGCAGCAGTCTACATTCCCACCAGCAGTGCAGAAGGGTTCCCTTTTCTCCACACCTTTGCCAGCATTTATTATGTGTTGTTTGTTAATGAGCGCCATTCTGACTGGTGTGAGGTGATATCTCATTGTGGTTTTCATTTGCATTTCTCTAATGATTAATGATGTTGAACATTTTTTCATATGCCTAATGGCCATCTGTATGTCCTCTTTGGAGACATGTCTATTCACTTCTTTTGCCCATTTTTTGATTGGATTGTTTGTTTTTCTGGTGTTGAGTTTTACAAGTTCTTTATAAATTTTGATTATTAACCCCTTATCAGACATATCAGAATATATTCTCCCACTGTGTGGGTTGTCTTTTTATTTTCTTAATGATGTCTTTTGCTGTGCAAAAGCTTTTTAGTTTCATATAGTTCCTGTATAGCCAGTAGCCACAGCCACCATCACAGCTGCCTGACCCATGCAGGTTTGCATTAGATTCGGACAGATGGTAATGAAACAACGTAGCCAAGAACTGGTGGGCCATTACCTTTAATCCTAGCTTGCATCCAGTGGGTAAGTAAAAACACACCCTGGGCTCCAAAACCCACACAGTGCTCACAAAGCTACTGACTTATCCAAATTTCCTAGAATCAAAGGTTTCTAGCTCACTAGCCTTATTCACCTCTGTTCCCCATCTCCTTCTCTCTGCACAAACTTTGCACAAACTGGTTTCTCCTTCAGCATTCTGCCGTCTTGGCTGCTTCTCCTCTTCTATGTGGCCTTTATCTGCTCTCCTCTCTGCTCTCCTCCAGCGTGGGCTTCTCCTAAAACATAATCATTCTTCCCCCGGATCTCTCTTACTCTTAAAACCTTTTGGTGAGAAAGCCCACCCCCAACATATTAACATAATCACGCCCATCCCAAGAAGAAGGGCAACTAATATTATCACCTGGGCAATGGGCTTCCACGTGGGCAGCGCCATCTTTAACAAAGTGAGCATAATATATTTTATCTGCCCAATAGTCCCATGTGTTCATTCTGTCCTTTATTTCACTTGCCCGTGGAGATAAATCAGCAAATATATTGCTACAAGAGATATCGAAGAGTTTACTGCCAATGTTTTCTTCCAAGATGTTTATGGTTTCACAACTTACATTTTAGTCTTTTATCCATTTTGAGTTTATTTTTGTGAATTGTGTAAGTTGGTGATCCAGTTTCATTTTTTTGCAAGTACCTGTCCAATTTTCCCAACACCATTTGTTAAAGAGACTTTCTTTGCTCCATTGTATGCTCTTACCTCCTTTGTCAAATATCAATTGTCCATATAGGTGTGGGTTTATTTCTGGTTCTCTGTTCTGTTCCATTGATCTATATGCCTGTTCTTATGCCAGTACCAAGCTGCTTTGAGTACGATGGCCTTGTAGTACAAGTTGATATCAGGAAGTGTGATACCCTCCACTTTATTCTTCTTTTTCAGGATTGCTGAGGCTATTTGTCTTCTTTTTTGGTTCCATATAAATTTTTGGAATATTTTCTATATCTTTGAAGTATGCCATTGGTATTTTAATAGGAATTGCATTGAATTTATAGATTGCTTTAGGTAAAGAAACATTTTAATGATGTTTATTCTTCCTACCCATGAACATGCTATATGCTTTCACTTGGTTGTGGAAATCGTCCTTGATTTCCTTTATCAATGTTTTATAATTTTCGGAGTACAAGTCTTTAACCTCTTTGGTTAAATTTACTCCTAGGTACTTTAGTTTTTTTGTTGCAATAGCGAAGAGGATTGTTTTCTTAATTTCTCTTTGAGACAGTTCATTGTTGGTGTATAAAAATGCCACTGATTTCTGAATATTGATTTTATATCCTGCTACCTTGCTGAATTCATTTATCAGGCCCAGTAGTTTTTTGACTGAGACTTTAGGGTTTTCTATGTACAGTATCATATCGTCAGCAAATAATGATAGTTTCACTTCTTCTTTTCCAATTTAGATGCCTTTTATCTTTTCTTTTTGTCTGATTACTGTGGCTAGGACCTCCAGAACTATGTTGTATAAGAGCGGTGAAAAGGGGCACCTCTGCCTTGTTTTTGATCTTAAGGGGATTTCTTTCCATTTTTGCCCATTGATTATGATGTTGGCTTTGGGTTTGTGATAGATGGATGGCCTTTATCATGTTGAGGTATGATCTCTGTATCTTCACTGTGCTGAGAGTTTTGATCATAAATGGGTGCTGGATTTTATCAAATGCTTTTTCTGCATCTATTGATATTGCCATGTGATTTTTATTCTTCCTGTTGTTTATGCAATGAATCACATTGATTGATTTGCAAATATTGTACCAGTCTGTTTCCCCATAATAAATCCCATCTGATCTTGATGTATGATTTTTTCCATGTATTGCTGAATCTGGTTCGCTAATATTTTGTTGAGAATTTTAGCATTTAAGTTCATCAGGGTTATTGGCCTAAAGTTTTCTTTCTTTGTACTGTCTTTGCCTGATTTTGGAATCAGTATTATGCTCACCTCATAAAAGGAGTTTGGAAGTCTTCCTTCCTCTTGAATTTTTTTTTATTTTTTATTTTTATATAATTTTATTTTTTTAATGGGGTGACATCAATAAATCAGGATACATATATTCAAAGATAACAAGTCCAGGTTATCTTGTCGTTCAATTATGTTGCATACCCACCACCCAAAGTCAGATTGTCCTCTGTCACCTTCTATCTTGTTTTCTTTGTGCCCCTCCCCACCCCCTTTCCCTCTCCCATTTCCCCCTCCCCCCCCCCCGTAACCACCACACTCTTATCAATGTCTCTTAGTTTCACTATTATGTCCCACCTACGTATGGAATAATACAGTTCCTGTTTTTTTCTGATTTACTTATTTCGCTTCGTATCATGTTATCAAGATCCCACCATTTTGCTGTAAATGTTCCGATGTCATCATTTCTTATGGCTGAGTAGTATTCCATAGTGTATATGATAGCTTGAGAAGGTTAGGAGTCTCTTCTTCTTTGAATATTTGGTAAAATTCGCCTGTGAAGCCATCTGCCCCAGGACTTTTGTTTGTTGGGAGTTTTTTGATAACTGTTTCAATCTCATTTGATGAAATTGGTCTGTTAAGGTTTTCTGATTCTTCTATATTGATTTTTGACAGATTATATGTTTCAAAGAATTTGTCCATTTCACCTAGGTTGTCTAATTTTATGGCATACAGTTCTTTCTAGTATTTTCTTGCAATCCTTTGTATTTCTGCTGTGTCAGTTGTTATTTCTCCTTTCTAATTTTATTTATTTGAGTTTTATTTTATTTCTTCTCCTTCCTCTGGTTTTACTTGCTGTTCTTTTTCTAGTTCTTTTAGATGCAGGGTTTAATTGTTTATTTGAGTTTTTTCTAGCTTCTTAAGGTATGCCTATAATGCTATGAACTTTCCTCTCAGGACTGCTTTTACTGTGTCCCATACATTTTGAGTTGTTGTATGTTCCTTTTCATTTGTTTCAAGGAAATTTTTTATTTCTTCCTTGATCTCATCGTTAACCCATTTATTATTTAATAACATGCTATTTAGTTTCCAAGTGTTTGAGCATTTTTCAGTTTTTCTATTGTAGTTGATTTCTAGTTTAATGGTATTGTGATCTGAGAAGATGCTTGATATGATTTCAGTCTTCTTAAATTTATTGAGACTCGTTTTGTGTCCTAACATATGGTGCATCCTAGTGAATGTACCATAGCACTTGAAAAGAATGTATATTCTGCTGCTTTAGGGTGAAAGTTTCTGAAGATATCTATTAAATCCAGTTAATCTAGTGTGTCCTTTAAGTCTTCTGTTTCTTTGTTTATTTTCTTTCTTGAGGATTTATCCAATACTGTTAGTGGGCTATTGAAATCTTCTACTATTATAATATTGCTATTGATCTCTTCCTTTATGTCCATCAAAATCTTCTTTATATATTTAGGTGCTCCTATATTAGGTGCATAGATGTTTATATTGGTTATATCTTCCTGTTGGATTGTTCCCTTTATTATTATGTAGTGACCTTCTTTATGCTTTACTATAGCCTCTGTTTTAAAGTCTATTTTGTCAGATATAAGTATTGCTACCCCAGCTCTTTTTTCATTTCCATTTGCATGAAATATTTTTTTTCATCTCTTTACTTTCAGTCTATGTGTATCTTTTGTTTTGAGGTGAGTCTCTTGTAGACAGCATATGTATGGATCCTGTTTTCTTATCCATGCAGCTACCCTATGTCTTTTGATTGGAGCATTTAATCCATTTACATTTAAGGTTATTATTGATATGTAGTTATTTATTGCAATTTTATTCTTTAAATCTACATTCCTCTTTTACTAGGTTTTTTTCCCCTTTGTTCTGTTTACAACAAGCCCCTTAACATTTCTTGTAGCATTGGTTTGGTTGTAATGAATTCCTTGAGTTTTTCTTTGTCTGGGAAGCTTTTTATTTCTCCTTCAATTTTAGAAGATAGTCTTGCTGGATAGAGAAGTCTTGGTTTTACGCTCTTGTTTTGCATTACTTTGAATATTTCTTGCCATTCACTCCTGGCCTCTAATTTTTCTGTTGAGAAGTACGATGTCATCCTTATGGGGGCTCCTCTGTAGGTAATTGACTGCTTTTGTGTTATAGCTTTTAGTATTTTTTTTTAACTTTTAGTTTTTGTATTTTAATTATGATGTGTGTTGGTGTAGGCCTCTTTGGGTTCATCCTTAATGGGACTTTCTGTGCTTCTTGAACTTGTGTGACTTTTTCCTTCATCAATTTAGGGAAGGTTTCAACTATGATATCTTCAATTAGATTTTCTATTTCTTGATCTTTCTCTTCTCCTTCACGATCCCTTATGATGCAGATGTTGTTTCTCTTCATGTTGTCACAGAGCTCTCTTAGAGTTTTGTCAAATGTTTTGAGCCTCTTTTTTTTTTTTGCTGCTCTGCTTCCTTGCTTTTATTTATCTTGTCCTCTAAATTGCTGATGCAATCTTTAGCTTCATCTATCATGCTTTTAATTACTTGTAGTGTGGTCTTCATTTCTGATATTGTATTTGTCATTTCTGACTGGTTCTTTTTTATTATTTCAATGTCTGTTTTGCAACTTGCTATTTCTTTATTTATTTGCTCGTTATGTCCATCCATTGTTGCTCTAAGATATTTGGCATCCTAACAATCATTATTTTAAACTTTGCATCTGGTAATCTGGTTATTTCTATCTCATTTAGATCTTTTTCTGGGGATTTCTCCTGTTGATTCATTTGGGTTGCATTTCTCTGCCTTCCTATTTTGTCTGTGTATAAGAAGGGTGTGGTCACAGGAAACCAATGGGTGTGGCCTCTATGTTCCCTAGGTGTGGTCTGTCTGCAGGCCCACTACCTTCTGTGCCACTGCCTCAGGCATTCAGGCTCGGGTGTGGCTGGTGCCAGCCTACTGCTGCAATCACTGCGGCTTCCGCCTCACCTTTGTGGACGCAACTGATTTTTTTTGTGACAGAGTCAGACAGAGGGACAGATAGTGACAGACAGACAGGAAGGGAGAGAGATGAGAAGCATCAATTCTTTGTTGTGACACCTTAGTTGTTCATTGATTGATTTCTCATATGTGCCTTGACCAGGGGGCTACAGCAGACCAAGTCACCCCTTGCTCAAGCAAGTGACCTTGGGTTCAAGCTGGTGAGCCTTGCTCAAATCAGATGGCCTGCACTCAAGCTGGTGACCTTGGGGTCTTGAACCTGAGTCTTCGGTGTCCCAGTCCGATGCTCTGTCCACTGCGCTCCACCTCACTTCTGCAGGCATGACTAATTTTGCGTGCCTGGTCTGCAGGCCTTGGTCTGCCCCTGGCCTCTGCACCACACATGGGCTGGACTGCTCTTGCATGCCTGGGCTGCAAGCCCTGGATGGCCCCCAGCCTCCACCTCGCCTCTGCAGGGGAGACTGTGTTCATACCTTTGGGCTCTAAGCCCTTGCCAGCCCCAAACCTCCATCTGGCCCCTGTGGGCAGGACTGTGTTCTCAGGTCCTGACTGCAAACCTTGGCTGGTCCACCAGCCTCCACCCTGCCTCTACCAGCAGGAGTGCTCTCACCTGTCGATTTGCAAGCCTTGGCCCCGTGGGCGTGGCTGCGCTCATGCACACAGCTACAAGCCCCAAGCCTCAGCTTGTTCCCCAGCTTCAGCCTTGACCCCACTGGTGGGACTGCAGGTGGGACAGCTCTCATGCACCTGGCCTGCAGCTGTGGGTGACTGCTTTTCTGCGCCCTGTCCACAGCCGTGGCTGGCTCCTGGCCCCCACAGGCCTGACTGCGCTCCTGCACCCAGGCTGCAGCAGTGGCCAGCCCCCAACTTCTGCCCCAGCTGACAGGACCACACTTCCTTGGTCTGCGGCTGCCTGCCCTCCAGCGAGCACACAGCAGTGTGGGGGTGGTGCTGTAGCTCAGACCTCCGCACTCAATACTGTATCCCTGATGGCTCCCTGCTTCTAAGTGATTCTTTGCTATGATTGCAGCATGAGAGCAATTGTTTGGCTGGTGACCTGCTTCCCTTTGCTGGTATTGCTGGTTCAAGGAAAAATATTCACTTTCAATTTGGGGAGTGACTCAGCCCAGGCATTAGGGTGGCTGTCCTTCAAAATGTTTCTCCCTGTGCCTCCTAGATTACACTCTCTTCCTGCTACTCTGGTCCTTGCAGCTCTCTGCATTCCCCAGAGTCCTGGGTGACTGGTTGTGAAAAATGTTTTCTGTGCGGTCCCTTTAAGATGAATCCTCAGTCTGAGAAATCTGTCTCTTTCTTGCAAACAGTATCCTGGCTTGTTTCACAGCTAAATACTCTCCATGTGCCTCATCTAGGCTCTGGGACTGCAGGCTGGGGCTTCGGTCTTGGGGCCCTGGACCCTAAGGTTATAATTTTTAAGCTGAAAAACAACTGCTATGTTTTTGTTTGGGGTTGTTTTAAATATATAGTTCAATTTGAGGAGAATTAACATCTTAATGTTCCATCTTCAAATTTATGAACATGATATCTCTATTTAGATCTTTTAAATTTTCTCTAGCAATGTTTATAATTTTCAGTATATAGGTGTTACACATATTTTATTACATTTATCTCTTCATGTTTTTTTTTTTTTTTTGAAGGAGAGAGATAGAAAGGGAGAGTTGAGAAGCATCAACTTGTAGTTGTGTCACTTCAGTTGTTCATTGATTGCTTCTCATATGTGCCTTGACTGAGGGGCTCAAGGCAAGCCAGTGACTCCTTGCTCAAGCCAGCAACCTTGGGATCATGTCAGGGATCCTGTTGGAGATCAAAATATAAACAGAGTATTTTTATAATCTAGATATCTTGGGAACGGGGTGCTGGGCCTAACCCCCCACCTCAACTGCCCAGTTAACAAAGACCTATACCTGATTCTCACTTTTCCCACCCATGTTTTCCAGAGGAGGCTAGAAGCTAGTTTCTTATTGGTGTAAAGTTAGATTTGAATGGTATGGTGGGGGTTGTCTTTGAGTTGTCTTGGAAACAATTGAATTGTTAATGGACCACGTTTTTTCCCTGAATAAAAATGGATGTGCTTCAGGGAGCTGCCATGGCATCAGCTTAGGAACAGTAGAGACTGTTCACCATGCCATCCTCCCGAACCCATCTTTATGTATATATCTTTAATTCTCTATCATTTATTTAATTTCATACCTTTTCCTGTTTGAAGACCCCATAATAGACTTGTAGTGGCTGGACCGTGACATGATCCTGTTGTCAAGCCAATGACCCAGAACTCAAGCTGGCAAGCCAATGCTCAAGCAGGTGACCTCAGGGTTTCGAACCTGGGACCTCAGCTTTCCAGGCCTACCATCTATCTACTGCACCACTACTGACTGGTCAGGCTATCTTTTTATGTCTTTTATGATATTTGAAAGTTTTAATTTTCAATGGTTTGTTGCCAGTGTATAGCAATAATACAATTGACATTTTTCTATATAAACCTTATATCCTTCCACTTGCTAAACTCACTTATTGGATCTAATAGCTATTTGTGTGAGTGTATTATTTTTAAGACAAACATGTTGAAAGCAAATAAAAATACTTTCTTGTAGTTTCCAATAATTTTTTTATTATTTAAAGCTTTTAAGATAATGATTAATATAAAAGATTTTTAACTTCAATGTTCTGTGTCTTTTTTTTTTAAGTGAGAGGAGGGGAGATTGTGAGACAGATTCCCACATGTGCCCCCCACTGGGATTCACCCAGAAACTCCTGTCTGGGACTGATGCTTAAGTCAACCAAGCTATCCTCAGTGCTCTGGTCCAATGCTTGAATCAGTTGAGCCACTGTGGGAGGGGATGAGTGAGAGAAGGGGGAGGAGGGAGAGAAATGGGAGCGGGAGGGAGAGAGAAGCAGGTGGTCTCTTATCCTGTGTGCCCTGTTTGGTAATCAAACCCTCGATGTCCATATGCTGGGCCAATGCTCTATCCACTGAGCCAGCTAATCAGGGCTTTGTCTTTTATAGGTTGAGGATTTTCTTTTTTATTTCTAGTTTTTGAGAGCTTTCATCATAAATAGTTGTTGAATTTTGTCTGTATTTGAGAGGATTGCACAGTTTTTCTTGTTTAGTCTACTATTATGATGAATTACATTGATTTTTTGAATGTTGAGCCAATTTTGGGTTCCTGGGATAAAACCAATTTAATTAGGATGTATTATGCTTTCTTATATATTACTGGACACAAATCACTGATGTATTGTTAGGGATTTTGGCAATTATGTGCATGTGGGATATCAGTCTATGATTCAATTTTCTGTAATGTGTTAGTTTTAGGGTAACTCTTGCCTCACAGAATGAATTGGTAAGTATTCTATTCTCTTTTGATTCCCAAAACACTTTGATTAAAATTAGTACTATTTTTTCCCAAAAATGTGTAATAGAATTAAGCAATGAAGTCATAAGGGCTGGTATTTTCGTCATAAGAAGTTTTGTTTTGTTTTTCAGCGCAAATTGTATTTTTTTAGTAGATATAAAGTTATTGGTATTTCAGGAAGAGAGCTCTACCAATACTACTATCATGCTAAGGTGATGTGGGCATACTCAAAGCTGTGCCTTCCTAAGAAGAAACAGTAGAAACTCAATACTGTGTGTATGTGGAAATAGATATCACTAAACAAACCAGCAGATCATTAAATAAATAAAGAAGCAAATAACTAACAATCCACAGAGAAGGGAGGGAGACCAGTACACAGAGTGGGGTAATTTATTATCTAAAATGTCTAGCTTCCAAACAGAAATTATGAAGTATGCAAAGAAACAGGAAAATATCACCCATACACTGAGAAAATAGAAACTCCTGAGAGAGTGACTAATGTTACATTTAACAGAGAAAGACTTCAAACTAGCCATTATAGATATGTTCAACAAACTAAAGTCTAAATAAGTAAAGGAATGAATGATGACACTATCACATCAAATGGAAAATATCAATAAAGATAATTTATAAGAAAGATCCAAATGGAAAGTATGGACTTGAAAAGCACAATCACTGAAATGAGGGGCTCAGCAATAGATTTGAATGTGAAGAAGATGTAACTAGCAAACTTGAAGATAGGTCAATAGAGATTATGCAAACTGAAGAACAGAGAAAAAAAAGAATAAAAAAAAATAAAGAGGGGGACAACACCGAGTACACCAACATAAATGTAATGGCAGACAGGAGAGGAGAGCAAGAAAAAAGAAGAAAAAGTATTCAAGGAATTAATGGATAAAAACTCCACAGTTTTATTGAGAAACAAATAATACACACATTCAGGAAGCTCAATAAACTCCAACTGGGATCAATTCAGACATTCACAAACAGACATATCACAGTAAAAAAACTGAAAGTCAAAGACAAGGACAAAATCTTGAGGGTAGCAACAGAAAAATTACATCACTTACAAGCAAACTCCAATAAGAATAAGAGTTGACTTCTCAGCAGAAACAAGGCAGTGGGATAACATATTCAAAGTGTTCAAAGGGGAAATAAAACCTGTTAACCAAGGATCCAAATTCAGCAAACCTATTTAAAAAAAATAAAGATGAATATCTGGATGGTTGGTTCAGAGGTAGAGCATTGGCCTGGGTTGTGGATGTCCCGGGTTTGATTCCCAATCAGGGCACACAAGAGAAGCAACCATCTGCTACCCTACCCATCCCCTCCCCCTTTTCTTTCCTTCTCTCTCTCACTTTCCCTCCAACATCCATGGCTTGATTGGTTTGAGTGGATTGGTCCCAGACTCTGAGGATGGCTCTGTGGAGCCTCTGCCTCAACTGCTAAAAATAGCTCAGTTGTGAGCATGGCCCCTGATCATCAGAGCCTCAGCCCCAGACAGGGGTTGCTGGGTAGATCTTGGTTGGTGCATATGCAGGAGTCTGTCTCTCTATCTCCCTCTCACTTGGAAAAGAAGAAGAAAATAAATAAATAAATAAATATGAATAAAAGACTGTCCCTGATAGACAAAAATTGAATTTGTTGCTAGCAGATCTGCCTTATAAGAAATACCAAAGAACTTCTTCAGGTTGAAACCAAGTGATGGTAATCTGAATTCTAATGAAGAAACAAATACTGGTAAAGTTTATTATTTAATGATAAAAAAAACCCAGTAGAAGTGCATATTTTTCTCTCTTCTCAAAACTTATTTTTAAAGCCTTATATGAAATAATTTGCATATATGGTAATATAGGGCCTAAAACATATAGAAATATAGATAACATTTGCTGATAAAAGCATCAAGGATCAAGGCTGTATTTGGTTAAAGATATAACAGATGGTAATGTAATAATTATAACAATATATTGTTGGATTTATAATATTTAATAGATGTAATATGTATAACAGTAATACCACAAAAGGAAAGAAAAAGGAGTAAAGGTGTAGTATTTCTACACATCACTGGAATTAAACTAGTATAAATCTGAAATTGATTCTGGTAAGTTAAGATGTCTATTGCAAACCTGAGAGCAATCACTAACAAAAAAATAAAATTTAGAAAAATGACAATACTACAATAGAAAATATTTACTTAATGCAAATAGAAGCAGTAAAGGAGGAATAGAAGACCAAATAAGACATGAGATGTAGAGGGGAAAAAAGAATATATAATGGACATAATCCAGTCATATCAATAATAACATTAAAGGTAAATGGACTAAACAATCCTATCAAAAGGTAGAGATAAGCAGAATGAATTTTAAAAATGATCCAATCATAAACTCTCTGCAGGAGACACACTTTAGATTTAAAGACACAAATATATTGAAAGTAAATGGATGGAAAAAAGATATATTATAAAGATAGGATTTATAAGAAAGTTAAAATAACTATACTAATATAAGGCAAAATAGAGTTTAAAACAAAGAAGATGTTAGAGGTGAAGGAAATTTTATAATGATAAAAGTGTCAATTCATGGGAAGAGAAAACAATTACAAATAGAAATAACAGAACTACAAAACATATGAAGCAAAAACTGCAATAAAGGGAGAAATAGACAATTAAACAATACTCAATGGAGACTTTACTACTTTCCTTTTTTTTAACACTGCACTTTTAATACTGGATAAAATAACTAAATAAGAGATCACAATTATCAATAAATAGAAGACTTGAACAACACTCATGGTCTGCCAACTAAACCTAACAGTCATATATATGATAGAACACTCCACTCAAACAAACAGAATATACTGTATTTTCTTCTGAAGTGCACATAAAATATTCTATTGAGTAGATTACACTAGGTCAATAAACAAATTTCAGTAAATTCAATGTTTTTCTGAGCACAAAGGAATGAAAGTATATAGTAATCAATAGCCAGAAAAAAAATAAGAAACTTACAAATAGGTGCAAATTAACACAGTGCTAAGTAACCAATGGGTTCAAAAATAAATCAAAAGGGGATTTAAAAACATACGTTGCACTGAGTGAAAATTAAGACACTACATACCAAAACCTATGGGATATAGCTAAAGAAAATGTTTAAAGGAAATTTATACCTGTAAATGCCTAGATTAAGAAATAAAAAAGTCAATAATCTAACCTACACCTTAAGAAACAGATAAAAGAAGAAACTAAACCCAAAACAAGCAGTAAGAAATAATAAAAATTAGTACAAGAATTAAGAAATGGGGAGTATCATAACAATAAAGAAAAATCAATGAAATAAAATAATTAACAAACCTGAAGAGAGACTGACAGAAAAAAGAGAATACTCAAATAACTAGAATCAGAAATAAAATATGGAACATTAATATGGACCTTACAGAAATAAAAAGGGTTATAAGGGAAAAGTATAAATAACTATATGCCAACAAATTAAATAAATTGGGCCCTGGCCGGTTGGCTCAGCAGTAGAGCATTGACCTGGCGTGTGGAGGTCCTGGGTTTGATTCCCAGTCAGGGCACGCAAGGGAGGCACCCATCTGCTTCTCCACCCTTCTCCCTCTCCTTTCTCTCTGTCTCTCTCTTTCCCTCCCGCAGCCAGGGCTTCATTGGAGCAGGATTGGCCCGGGCGCTGAGGATGGCTCCATGGCCTCTGCCTCAGGTGCTAGGATGGCTCCATCCACAGTAGAGCAGCACCCCAGATGGGCAGAGCATCACCCCCTGGTGGAATCCCTGCTTCTAACTTTGGAAAAATACACACACATACACACACACACACACACACACACACACACACACACACACGATAAATTGAGTGAGTACCTGAAAATACTGAAAAACTACCTAAAACAGACTCAAGAAGAAATACAGAACCTGAGTGGAACTCTCACAAGTGAAGAGATTGAATTAGCAATTAAAAAAATACCTACAAAGAAAAGCCCAGACACAGAAGCCTTCAGTGATTAATTCTACCAAACATTTAAAGAAGAATAATTATGAATTAGTCACAAACTTTTCCAAAAAATAAAAGAGGGGTGAACATTTCCCAACTCATTTTATAAGGCCAGTGTTATCCTGATACAAAATATGAAAACCAGATAAAACTATCACAAAAGGAAACCACAGACTTATATCTCTTATAAATATGAATGCAAAAATTCTCAACAAAATACTAGCAAACTGAATCCAGCAACATGTAAAAAAGAATTATACACCATGAATTAGTGGGATTTATCCCAGAAATACGAGGTTAATTTAGTATCAAAAATAAATTAATGTAATATGTCATAACAATAGAACAAAAACCAAAAGTCACATGGTTCTCTCAATAGCCACAGAGAAAGCATTTGACAAAATCCAACACTCACAAACTATAGTAAAAGAGGGGATCTTCCTCAACTTGATAAAGGCATCTATGGAAAACCCATTCTAACACTATATTTAAGGGTGAAAGACTCTTTAAAAAAACTAGACATAACAGAATTTATTAGTCTACTGAGCATTTAAGAAGCATCTGTATGATAGTTTTGCTCAGTGGAATGTGCTATAATTAGTGCTAGTATACCTTTTTTATTTCATAAAGTACTTTAATGCAAATTATACCAGAGACAAAATGAAAACTTTCATCAGTGCAGCCTAATTAATCATTTACATAACTTAGCCACATTTTACATTGTAAAAAACAAAGGAAAGTTAAAGAACTAATCTAAAAGTGATTTATTTAGTTTTGTAAGTTCCTCCATTCCAAGTGGAGACATCTTGATGATACAGCTAGTGGCTCAATTGGTTCAAGCGAGGCCCTGGGTGCTGAGGATAGGTTGGTTGGCCCAAGTGCTTCAGCCTCAGGTGCTAAAAATAGCTCGGTACTCCAGCATCAACTCTAGATGGGGTTGCTGGGTGGATCCTGATAGGGGTGTGTACAGGAGTCTGTTTCACTATCTCTTCTCCTCTCTTTCTCTCACACACAAAAGACAATAACTAGAATTACTGGATGGTTTTTCCTTAAGATCAGGAACAAGGCAAGGGTGCCTGCTCTTATTTATTAATTTATTTTTATTTATTTTAGTGAGAGAGGAAAGGAGAGAGAGAGAGAGAGAGACAGAGAGAGAGAGAGAGAGAGAGAGAGAGAAAGAGAAGAGAACACAGATCTGTTCCTACATGTGCCCTGATTGGGTATTGAACCGGCAATCTCTGACCTTTGGAGTGATGCTCTAACCATCCAAGCTATCTGGCTAGGGCTGTTCTCATTACTTCTATTTAACATGGTACTGGAAGTTCTAGACTAGTATTTAAGAAAGAAACAAAAGTAAAAGGCATCTAGATTAGAAAGGAAAAAGTAATACTATCTCTATTTTCAGATGACATGATCTGGTATATAGAAAATCCTAAGGAAGCCTGTAAAGTCCAGTTAATAAATTAGTTCAGCAGGTTGCAGGATATAAGATAAATACACAGAAATCAATTGTATTTGTATATACTTGCATGAAAAATCCAAAGATAAAACTAAGAAAACAGTTCCACTTAATGGTAGCTAGAAGGATAGAATACATAGGAGTAAATGTAACAAAACCAGTGCAAAACTTATACTCTGAAAACTACAATACATTGTTAAAAGAAATTAATGAAATATAAATAAGTGGGAAAATATCTCCTTGGATGGGAAGATTTAGTATTATTAAAATGGCAATACCCAACAAATTAATCTACAGATTACACTGTACCCACAATCTCCATCATATCCCTAGATGGGTTTGTAGAAATTGGAAAACTATTTTTATTTTTTATTTTTATTTATTTATTTATTTTTTGTATTTTTTCTGAAGCTGGAAACGGGGAGAGACAGTGAGACAGACTCCCGCATGCGCCCGACCGGGATCCACCCGGCACGCCCACCAGGGGCGACGCTCTGCCCACCAGGGGGCGATGCTCGCCCCTCCGGGACATCGCTCTGCCACGACCAGAGCCACTCTAGCACCTGGGGCAGAGGCCAAGGAGCCATCCCCAGCGTCCGGGCCATCCTTGCTCCAATGGAGCCTTGGCTGCGGGAGGGGAGGAGAGAGACAGAGAGGAAGGAGGGGGTGGGGGTGGAGAAGCAAATGGGCGCTTCTCCTATGTGCCCTGGCTGGGAATCGAACCTGGGTCCCCCGCACGCCAGGCTGACGCTCTACCGCTGAGCCAACTGGCCAGGGCCTGGAAAACTATTTTTAAAATTCATATGAAATTGCAAGGGACCCAGAATAGCCAATAAACAATTCTGAAAAAGAATAACAAAGTAGAGGGGCTCATAACTTCTTGATTCAAAAATCTACTGTAAATCAATGTAATCTACTGTAATCAAGATGCTGAAGAAAAGGGGACTGTTCTGCACTGTTGGTGAGAATGTAAATTGGTGCAGCCACTGTGAAAAACAGTATGAAGGATACTTAAATAATTAAAAATAAAACTACCAAATGACCCAGCAATTCCACTTTTGGGTATTTATCCAAAAGAAATGAATACACTTAAACTTGATAAGATATTTGTACCCCATTTTTATTGCAGCATTATTTATAATAATCAAGGCATGAAAACAACCTAGTGTCCATCAATTGATGAATGGTTAAACGGAATGTGGTACACACATATACACCACTGGAATATATTCAGACATAAAAAGAAGGAAATCTTGCCATTTGTGACAATATAATGGATATTGAGGACATTATACTAAGTGAAATAAGCAAGGTAGAGAAAGACAAATACTGTATGATCTCACTTATATGTGGAATCTTAAAATACACTAAGAATGAACTCACAGTTACAGAGAACCAATTGGTGATGGCCAGAAGTTGGGGTGGGCGCAAAGTGGATGAATGAGGTCAAAGGTACAAACTTCCAGTTATAAAATAAGTCATAGGATGTAATGTACAGCATGGTGAATAATAATACATGGTGAATAATAATAGTACTGTATCTTCAAAAGTTCTAAGAAAGTAGATCTTAAAAATTCTCATCATAAGAAAAAAAATTCCCACAGTTATGTGTGGGTGATGAATGTTAAACTAGACTTATAGTGGTGATGATCATTTTACAATGCATACAAATATCCAATCATTATGCTGTATACCTGAAACTAGTATGTTATATGTCCATTATATCTAAAGAAAAAGAAAAAAGGTAATTAATCCTAATATGCAATGAAAGGAGATCAGCACAAAAATCAACAAACTATTTGATGACTATTTTAGGAACAATTCTGTTTTATTTTAGGAAAAAAAATTAACTTAGATTCTATACATTGCAACAAATTCCAGATGAATAAAAGACTTAATAACAACAAAAGGGAATAATATACATATTCTTACTCTTGGTGGGGAAATACATTCTGAATGAAGAAAGAGGGAATTCTTTCAGAATATACATGGAAATTTAAAAAAGCTTTTCTGCAATTAACTATTGAAATTGAACAAGAGTGAAGGAAAATGACAACATAATAAACTAACAAGAAATATTTGCTTTGTAATATTTTAGCATATACTTTCATTCATTCATATATAGACTTAAGTATATAAATATAAATATACTGCTCACAAAAATTGGGGGATATTTCAAGATAAATATGAAACAATAAAATATCCCCTAATTTTTGTGAGCAATATATATATGTATATATATATATAATTGTATGTTTATAAATATAGAAATAGGATATACACTCAAATCTAGATACTTTGTCAAGAGGAAATATTGAAGAATATACAAACACACAAGCACATGGCATTGTCATGGGGAAAACATAACATCCTATGGCAAATGTTTTAATTCAAAAATGTACATTTAGTAAAGAAACTTGCAAAGAAAATTCAAGAACCTAATTTTGGTAGACAAGTGGCAATAAAAGCGTACAAATACACATTTCTAGTAGACTTGAAAAGTCATTCCTAGCCCTGGGGTTCTCAATTCCCAGTGGTTTTGGATTCTGACAAGGCTCAAACCCTGCTCAATACAATGTCTTATTGTCTGGACTGGACATTCAAGTCCTTGGGGAAATCTCTGCCTGGATGAACCATCAAAACTTCTGCTCTCTGCTGTCCTTATATATTTCCAGACCAGACAATTACTGCTATTTTTACTTTCCAGCCCTAACTAACTTCTACATTTAGGCTCAGGTCAGGGTAGGTTAAAAAAAAGCTCTAGTTGTCAACTTGGAGTCAGTTGGAAACAGGGTCTCACTTCCCTCATGAGTCTTGGAAAGGCGTGTTTTTTTTTTTGTTGTTGTCTTTTTTTTTTAATGAATGTAAACGATATGGAATTTATGACCTCCTCAAAGATGAAACAGGGAGTAAGTACCTCATCTCCAATTAGGAAGTTCAGCTTTAAAATTAAACTCTGGGGCTTTACTGAGTGCCATCAATACAAAGGATGGTAGTGAGTTTTGGCAGCTGGGCACGTTTTGCACATGTACACATAGATACATGTTTTGTACAAGGCACCTATTTTGGACTTGGTCACATGAACACTCGGACACACGGGTACGTTTTGCACGTGGACACATATTTTGCACACGGACATATGTTTTGCCCAGCAAAGCGAGGCAGCGGCGAGAGCGGAACTGGACGTAGATGACCACGACGCGGCGCTGGCCTCGAGTTTCGTGAGGCGCGCCAGCAGGACCGGGAAACTACAACTCCCGGCACTCGCGGCCATCTCGGCAGGAGGCCCTTGTCACCGGCACCGCGAGTCACCCGCAATCGGCGCCGGGGGCGCGCGGCAGCAAGCGGCATGGAACCCTGGACCGCGGACGGCTGCTTCCTGGGCGACGTAGGTACGTGCGGGACACTGAGGCTGTTGCGGGCTCCGGGCTCGGGCACAGGGAATACGGAGCTGAGGGGCTGGCAAAAGAGTGAGGACCGCCAGAACTGGGTCTCGGAGACTGAAGAGGCGCCTGCGACAACATTGGCTTTGAGATCAGTGATGCGCCCTCTGAATGCGTCGTCTGCGGTGGTTTGGCGGGCCCGGGTCGGAGGGCCATGTCCTTAAAGAATGGGATCCGGCGATCCCGTGCTTTCAGACGTGGTTTCTGTGCCCTTGTAACCCGCCAGAGCTTTGCAGGCTGGTCATCATTGTGACGCGACAGTAGTGGGACTTCTGAACTGCAGACCCAACACCGGAGCTCTGGCAACCTTCAGGAAGATGCGGGGTGGGGGAGGGGTGGGTAGTCATGGCTAAGTTGGAGGATAACCTAGGACATGCCCATGAGAGACCATTCGTAGGACCCCTCTGGTATGAACCCAGGGTAGGAGCTGAAGAATCAGCTCCAGAAAGAGAATGCACCCTGTGACAGTTTGTCACACTGTAAAAAATGCATTCTTGGCTCTGCACTGATTATTTCTTACCTTTTGGGAT
The DNA here is from genome assembly GCF_036850995.1 of Saccopteryx leptura. Taxonomy (NCBI): domain Eukaryota; kingdom Metazoa; phylum Chordata; class Mammalia; order Chiroptera; family Emballonuridae; genus Saccopteryx; species Saccopteryx leptura. The sequence continues at coordinate 102,328,179 of NC_089507.1, read as the reverse complement.
ACTCAAGAATATCCCTTTGAAGGCAAAGAGATATTCTTTTCTGGAGTCTAACTTTCTTTCCTACAAAGTAAGATTATGGTAAATAAAATAAGCAGTGAAAGCACTTTGAAAACCTGAAAAGAAAATCTGAAGTATTTCTACACTGGTGAATACAGTAATGAGATTAAAAGTGAGAAGTCTTGAAGGTAATTTAGCTTAAGAGGAATTACTTAAGCTAAATTAGAAGTTTAGAAGATAGTTTAATTGATTTTGCAAAAGAAGCCAACTTCAACATGATCAAAAGCATTTTAGTAATTATCTGTTTTTACTTGGCATTCCGTCCCAGGCAGACACAAGACTTTGACCCTGCCAATGCATCTGTATTTGATTGGATCAACTAAATAAGCAATGAACACCTGATCATGGAGGCCTATTTAAACACATATTTTAATATTTTAATTAATATAGGGCATTCAGTAGCACAGAAACTTCTGAGCATGACTTTCTACAGAGTTTAAGGAATGTATCTTTAGAAGAAAAGCACATTCTAAACCAGTGGTTCTCAACCTTTCTAATGCCGTGACCCCGCAATACAGTTCCTCATGTTGCGGTGACCCCAAACCAAAAAATAATTTTGGTGGCTACTTCAAATTTTGCTACAGTTATGATTCGGAATGTAAATACCTGATATGTATTATATATTTTCCGATGGCTTTAGGCGACCCCGCTGGGGTCGCGACCCACAGGTTGAGAACCGCTGTTCTAAACTAATGGTTGTTCAGCTGCTGGGGTTGTGGGTATTTTTTTTTTTTTTGGTTGTGGATATTTTTGACTATTTTAATATATTTCTCCAACATATGTTCTGCTGACATTTCTATTCTCAATACTAATGAAGAGGTCGCCGGTTCGAAACCCTGGGCTTGCCTGGTCAAGGCACATATGGGAGTTGATGCTTCCATCTCCTCCCTCCTCTCTCTCTCCTCTCTCTCTCACTCCCTCTCTCTCCTCTCTAAAATGAATAAATAAAATAAAAAAAATTAAAAAAAAATACTCCCTCTTTCTTTAAAAAAAAAAAAAATACTAATGAATAAGGTGAAGGTGTTGAATTCAAAACAAAGCTACTATCCCAGCAGGAGTATAGGCCCGTCGTAGGGGTGTTTTAACATTCTGATCTCAAATTCTGTTGTGTGTGATGTATTCCAACCAAAGTATGTAAGGTTTCCAGTTTTTATTATTTATTTGTTTATTTGAGAGAGAGAGGAAGGGAGAGATGAGCAGTGTCACTGTAGTTGTTCATTGATTGCTTCTCATATGTGCCTTGACCTGGGGTCTTAAGCAGAGCCGGTGACCCCTTGCTCAAGCCAACGACCTTGGGCTCAACCCAGTGACCTTGGGCTCAAGCCACAACCTTTGGGCTCAAGCCAGCAACCATGAGATCATGGCGATAATCCTATGTTCAAGTCAGTGACCCTGCATGCTCAAGCTGGATGAGCCCATGCTCAAGCTGGTGGTCTCAAGCTTTTGAACCTGGGACCTCAGCATCCCAAATCAATGCTCTATCCACTGTGCCACCAGCAGTCAGGCAGTTTTCTAGTTGTTAACACGTCACAGAGATAAAGATTGCAGTCTTACAATATGGCCTTGTCAATAGTACAAAGAATTTAGGGCAAGTCACATCCTAAACTGAATTTGATGTTTATAACTTAGCAAATGTAATACAGATTGTTATTGATCCAAGTAAATGTCTATTTGCAAAGTTTAAAAAGTGATCCCCATACTCAGTGTCCATCCTCGAGAACTTCTGATGTGGAAGTAAAAGGCTGGCAGGAGATGAAAGGAGGCCTCAGGCAGTTTGGGTTCTAAGCAAGAACTGCTGAGTTCTTTAGTTATTCTTAGCCAAGAACTCTAAACATAATTCATTGCTTACAGGGTTCAGAAGATGAGATGGAGAGAGAGACAAAGGAGAGGCAGCTCTGGACGGCACTAAGAGCCATTGAGCTTCTAGATTAGTATATGCCGGGCACTAGCTACAGGCCCTGGGAGAGCTGTTCAACAGTCATTATTGTTGATAATTTAAGACAAAACTGAGTTCATACAGCTGGAAAGAAGCAAAGCTGAGGTTTAAATTCAGGTGGGGTTTTGAGTGTTTTTTCGGTTGTTGCTTGTATTACATTAAAAGGTTCACACTGTTCCCATCAAATAGATCTATCTCTAATTGATTTGTAGGGTTACCTAAGGAGCTGGCCTGGTTTTGTGACTGGACAAACATGTCTGCTGTGGGTATCTCAGGAGATCTGGGAGTACTTTATCAAATACTAGTCCTCTCTGCATTGTACCATGTGGTCTTTCCTGCTGTGAGAAATGTATTTGGCTCAGGGGTCCACAACTAGGAGCATCCCAGTGCAAGTTCATCCTCCTGTTGTGTCTGCGGAATTTGATTTTTTAAAAATACAGCTGTATTGAAAGCACCTGGAGAAATGTAGATAATCAGTACCCTGTCTGTGAAGTCAACTTTAAGTGTTCTTAAATTGTGTTTCTGTTTCTGCCTTAGTGAAAGCTGCATTCTAGAACTCTCTAGAAAGTTTCCTTAATGGAAAAACCTCTGGGCACTGTGTTGTACTGCTAACAAAAACATCTGAAGGAAATCCATTTAGGATAGTTTTAACATCGATTGGGACTCTGAGTCAGTCACTGTGGCTGGTAGTGGTTGCAGTCTAGAGTACAAACAAATGTAATTTTTTGGATAATTTTGCTGTCTAGGAGAATGAGGAGGGGTTGGGAGTTTCTTCAGCTGGGGATTAAGGGTGGAGAAGCAAATGGAGTGAAGGTAAAGCAACCCCAAACTTGTCAGCAAAAAAGAGATACATTTTTAGTACAGAATTGAATAAGTACAATGAAATTGGTCTGAATGGCACAATATGGTGAGAGATTTAAGCTTCTTTGTTAATTAGAGTCATCTTTGGTGGAGATCCCGTGTACCAAGCAGGAAGTTTCCAGTACATACAAGCCAGGTGTCGGGCTAGACAGAAAAAGTACTTCAGGAGGAAAGAAGAAAGAACAGTTAGCTGTTCTGGGAAGCTGGTTCCAGGACACAGTGGAATGTAAAGGCAGTGCTTTCCCACAATAGAGATATATCTGAACAACATTTCCAGTCTTGGCTGGCTGCATATTGGAATGACCTGAGGATCTTTAAAAAATGCTGATGCCTGGATCCCATACCCATAGACATAGATTTCATTGTCCTGGGGTTGACCCTGGCCAGTGGGCTCAGTGTTAGAGCATCAGCCTGGCGTGTGGAAGTCCCGGGTTTGATTCCCAGCCAGGGCACACAGGAGAAGCGCCCATCTGCTTCTCCACCCTTCCCCCTCTCCTTTCTCTCTATCTCTTTCTTCGTCTCCTGCAGCCAAGGCTCCACTGGAGCAAAGTTGGCCCGGGTGCTGAGGATGGCTCCATGGTCTCTGCTTCAGGCGCTAGAACAGCTATGATTGCAGCAGAGCAACGCCCCAGATGGGCCGAGCATCGCACCCTGGTGGGCATGCTGACTGGATCCTGGTCGGGCGCATGCGGGAGTTTATCTGTCTGTCTCTCCCCCGCTTCTCACTAAGGGGAAAAAAATACAAAAAAAAGAAATTGTTCTGGAGTACAGCTTGGCTACCATACATTTTAAAAGTGCCTCAGGTGATTCTAACACACAACCAAAGTTGAGAACCACTGAAGTAGAGGAAGTCTTGGCCTACTGCATTCTGAAAAATTTAAGCAAATCTGGAACAGTTCTTTGAAAGCAGGGAGGGAAATGGAGTGAAGGTAAAGCAACCCCAAACTTGTCAGCAAAAAAGGGATACATTTTTAGTACAGAATTGAATAAGTACAATGAAATTGGTCTGAATGGCACAATATGGTGAGAGATTTAAGCTTCTTTGTTAATTAGAGTCATCTTTGGTGGAGACCCTGTGTACCAAGCAGGAAGTTTACCAGTTAGTTTGCTGCTCTGTAGAAGCTCGCTGTGGAAAAGTTACAGTGTTGTCCCTAGGAGACAGCCAGTCACTTGGGTTTTCTTTCCAAATCTTTTTCCTTGAGTGTTGTTTTCAGCCCATTTGTTGGGATGAGTTGCATCTGCAATGGATTATCATTCCTGTTCTTCTTACTAAGTCTTACTTATGAAGAGGGTAATCCTTTTCCAAGTTCTAGGAGTGGACTCTCATGTTGCCCCATCTGTACTGACTTATAATGAATTTGGGCATAAAAGTGCAAAGTAATGAATTGGGAATAAAAAAGGGCAGTGTCTATCTAAATTAACAGGCAGGATAAAAAAAAAATACACACACACACACACACACACACACACACAGTGTCTGTAAAGTCATGGTGCACTTTTGACCGGTCACAGGAAAGCAACAGAAGATGATAGAAATGTGAAATCTGCACCAAATAAAAGGAAAACTCTCCCAGTTTCATACCTATTCAGTGCAGTTCAATGTGGGCTCACGCACAGATTTTTTAGGGCTCCTTAGGTAGCTATCCCATATAGCCTCTACAGACTTGTCACTGACTGATGGCCTACCAGAACGGGGTTTCTCCACCAAACTGCCGGTTTCCTTCAACTGCTTATCCCACCAAGTAATGTTATTCCTATGTGGTGGCGCTTCGTTATAAACGCGCCGATATTCACGTTGCACTTTGGTCACGGATTCGAATTTAGCGAGCCACAGAACACACTGAACTTTCCTCTGTACCATCCACATCTTGACTGGCATGGCTGTGGGCTGCTCCGCTGTATACACGGTGTTACGTCATCATCTGCGCATGCGCACATGCTGCCACATCATCCTACAGAAACTGGGAGGGTTTTCCTTTTATTTGGTGCAGATTTCACATTTCTATCGTCTTCTGTTGCTTTCCTGTGACCGGTGAAAAGTGCACCATGACTTTATGGACACACTGTATTTTTCTTTATAATGATTTGTATGTTCAGCAAATTCACAACTCTTGAGAAGCTGATAAGGTTGTTTTGTGAAATTCTGGCTGAGGAATTCCATGGCCTTCCGCTTCTCGTTTTTTTGGATCATTTTGTTCCTTAGTCTGCCTTCCTGGGACTCACCTTTGGAAACGAGTATACATATTTTTGTTTTAAAAGCTTTACTTTCCAACTTGTATTGATGAAGTGAAAACAAAGGTAAGTGCTAACATCAACCGAGAATTTCATCAGTGTAATCTGATAGAAACAGATAGAAAGAAGGGATGAGGAAAATGTTTTCCTTCCCGGGTCTACCTTTCTAAAGATTTAAACAGCACCAAATTGTAGTCTAAAGCAGTGTATTGAGGCAAAGGTTGAAGAGTAGGTCTTTGGAGATGCTCAAATCACTAACAGTATTTTAAGGAGCAGAATTTATAGAAGTGATAAGATAATTTAAATTCTCTGAATTGCCTATCCAAAATCACCAGTTATTTTGTAGAATATTTCTGAATTTGAGTTTATATGATGTTACCTCATGATTAGATTTGAGTTATACATTTTTGACAGGATTACCAGGGGAGTGATGGGTCCTTTGTATGTCAATCACATCAGGAGGCACATGACACACCTGTCCCTTCATGGCCAGTGTTAAGTGTAGATGGAGATTAGGGTACTAGTAGGCAAAAGCTGAGAAAATACTTTTAAGTCAATGCTCTGAACTCTGCTTTGCTCCCCAGCATTTTAATATCCCTGCCATTCAAAATGGCCTCTTCCACCTGCTGAGGCTAACAGATGTTCAGAAGGTAGATTAGAGAGAGCTCACCTGTTCCATGATGGTTGCAATTCAAGCAGTGTATTCTTAATACATCACAGACACACGCACGCATCCTGCTATAACACAGAATTCTGTGTGGGTTGGGTAGTTTGGGTCCTCATTCAAAGGTACTTACAGCAAGTCAAATACCAAAAGGGACTTTTATAAGGAGTTCCCCACTGTGTGAGGTGAATTTCATTGCATGGTTCCGGAGGACAGAATTATACGGGAAGGGGGCTCTAAAGCTAATGTTACATTCTGTGTATAAAAGCCCCTGAAGTGCCAAAAATGGTGGCCTGCCAGGGGAGGGGTGTTCAGGGGTCAATGAATATCACACATGCAGTGATATAAAGGATCACTCAGAACCCACTGGAAAAATGAACAGGAAGAAATGGTTCTAACTTGAAGTTACCTGTGTGTTTTGTATATATGTAAAAAAAGTGCCCTGGCCGGTTTGCTCAGCGGTAGAGTGTCGGCCTGGCGTACGGGGGACCCAGGTTCAATTCCCGGCCAGGTCACATAGGAGAAGCGCCCATTTGCTTCTCCACCCCCCCCCCCCCCCTTCCTTCCTCTCTGTCTCTCTCTTCCCCTCCCGCAGCCAAGGCTCATTGGAGCAAAGATGGCCCAGGAGCTGGGGATGGCTCCTTGGCCTCTGCCCCAGGCGCTAGAGTGGCTCTGGTGGCAAAAGAGCGACGCCCTGGAGGGGCAGAGCATCGCCCCCTGGTGGGCAGAGCGTCGCCCCCTGGTGGGCGTGCCGGGTGGATCCCGGTCGGGCGCATGCGGGAGTCTGACTGTCTCTCCCCGTTTCCAGCTTCAGAAAAAAAAAAAAAAAAAAAAAAAAAAAAGGGCAGTGAAATCCATTAGATGTTTGTGAGTGGTCAAGCTTTGAGAATTTGACTTTGATGGCTTAGGAAGGCAGAGTCAGAAACCATTATGTCCTATTTGGGCTGGAGTATATTTAACAAGTTTATTAGGAGCCAGAGCTAAGAATCCCAGAGATGCTGAATGGCTCTAAGTGATTTTGGTTTTGCATTGGGACAGGAAATATGTCCCATGTCTAGATGGACCAGTTTCTAGATATGGGACACACACAAACACACATGCATGAGCCTGGTGTGTGGTTTGAGAAGCAGGGATTCCTATACTGTGTCATCTTAGGCAATTTGTTTTCTAAAATGGGTTAAGTGAGAGATTATAAATGATTTCTTATTTATATTTAAATTATAGATGTAATACTATATGTAGTTTAAAAAATTAAATGGAACCACGAGACTTACCATGAAACATTTTTGTCTTCCTCCAATCCCCACCTCGACTCTCCTCAGTTCCCACTACATAGAAACAACTACTGCAACTCTTTTAGCTCTTTATCTGGTTTACCTCCGTTTGTCTAGTAAGTGTACTGAAAATGTGATTTCCTGACTTTCAAAACTTTACTCTCCTTGCAGACATCCTATTTTTTTAAAAAAAATTTTTTTTTTTAATATTTTTTATTTACTGATTTTTTTAGAGAGAGAGGAGTGAGAGAGAGAGAGACAGAGACAGAGAGAAGGGGGAGGAGCAGGAAGCATCAACTCCCATATGTGCCTTGACCAGGCAAGCCTAAGGTTTTGAACCAGCGACCTCAGTGTTCCAGGTCGACGCTTTATCCCATTGTGCCACCACAGGTCAGGCGCAGACATCCTATTAAGGAAGATGAATCCCTTGTCCACTTGGTGTTTCTCCATTTCTATACATTTCCCTCCAGGATCCTGTAATATAATTGCCTTTTTTTGATAGTTTTTTGTTTTTGTTTAAAGCAGTATCTGGGCATTCACATTATTATGACTGTGAATATTGTCCACAGCTACACCTCTTGCTATACTAGGATTATATTTCACTTTTTGTATAACGTTTTGCTTTTTTTGGTGGTACCAACCGTTCTGTTCTATTTATTTAGTTTTCTATATACACAATTACTAATTCATCCCCAGGCTGTCTCTCAGTCTGCCTCTCAGTCTGCTCAGGCACCTCAGGTAACCTACCCATTCCACTGTCTTTTTTGTGGATGACTTGGGGACATAACCCCTGAAGCTTGCCCCTTCCTGCTCCACCCTTATAGGGTGCTCCTGAGGCTGCTGCCCACCTGCCAGCCTGGAGCCTCCTTCCACCAAGTCCTGGGAATTTACATTGCCTCTTTTCCACATTGAGTCCTAGACCCTGTATCTCCCTCTTTCTTGATTTAACTCCCTCATTTTGATGGAACATATGTCCCAGGAATATCCCCAGAAAGAGTCACAAGGAAGCAAATTGTTTGAGATCTTGCTTGTTGTTCCCAAATATCTTGATTCCATCTCCACGCTTCACTGGCAGCCTGGCTGGGCTGGGAATTCTGTGATGGAAATCATTGTCTCACAGAATTTTGGAGGCATTGTTGCTGCCCTCAAGTCTCCAGAACTGCTTTAAGGGATCAGATGTCATTCTGATTTCATCATCATTATTATTTTTACCAGCAAAAGGAGTTTATTTGGGGATAGCAGAGGACTTGTAACTTGAGGATTGCAAACTATGGCAAAACCATATGCAAATTGGGAAAACAGAAGAGAGGGGCTTGTTTTTATAGAGAAAAGAAAGGAGTTGGGATGATGTTCATTAATGGGTTGCTGCTGAGCAAGGAGAAAATGTCCTTCCTCCTGCTGGGGCAGTAAAGCAAGCTTCTTCCAGTTGAGGTCTGTGAACAAGGAGTAGTAGTAGTGCAGGAGAGCTCCCCTTCAGGTCTTCCCACCTCCATTTCTCCTTCCTTCCTTCCTTCCTTCCTTCCTTCCTTCCTTCCTTCCTTCCTTCCTTCCTTCCTTCCTTCCTTCCTTCCTTCCTTCCTCCCTCCCTCCCTCCCTCCCTCCCTTCCTTCCTTTCTTCCTTCCTTCCTTCCTTCCTTTTCTTATTAACTGAGAGGAGGGGAGGCAGAGAGAAAAAATTTCTGTATGTGCCTGTTTGTATGTGGGTTGGGAGGAAGGGGTTTTATGAGAAATGTGATAGTTAATTTTATGTGTCAACTTGGCTAGGCTAACAGATTCCCAGGAAGCTGGTAAAACATTGTCTTGGGGGTGTCTGTGAGGGTGTTTTTGCAAGAGATTAGCATTTGGATTGGTAGACCCAGTAAAGCAGATCACCCTCCTCATTATGGGTGGACCTCATTCAGTCTGTCGGGGGCCTGAATAGAACGAAGAGGTGGAGGAAGGGTATATTAGCTTTCTGCCTGACTACTGAGCTGGGACATCTACATTTATTCTGTCGTCAGATTGGGACTTTAAACCACTGGCTCCCCTGGTTCTCAGGCCTTCAGGTTTGGATTGGACTACAGCACCAGCTTCCTTGGTCTCCAGCTTGCTGATACAGATTGTGGGACCTCCACAATTTTTTTTTAGTAAATGAGAGGTGGGGATGCAGACAGACAGACTCCTGCATGCGTCCTGACTGGGATCCACCTGGCAAGCCCCCTATAGGGTGATTCTCTGTTCATCTGGGCTGCTGCTCTGTTGCTCAGCAACTGAGCTATTTCAGTGCCTGAAGTGATGCCATGGAGCCATCCTCAGTGCCTGGGGCTAACTTGCTCTAGGCAATTGAGCCATGGCTGCTGGAAGAGAAGAGAAGAGAAGAGAGGAGGGGAGGGGAGGGGAGGGGAGGGGAGGAGAGGAGAGGAGAGGAGAGGGAGAAGTGGTAGGGGTAGGGGTAGGGATAGGAGTAGGAGTGGAGAAGCAGAAGCAGATGGTTGCCTCTCCTGTGTGCCCTGACCAGGAATCGAACCTGGGACATCCATATCCCGGGCCAACATTCTACCACTGAGCCAACCAGCCAGGGCCCTCACCTCCATTTCTAAGGAGATTCCCTTCATTTGTTTTCACATTAAGTTGCATTTTTCTAGAAAATAAATTAGAAAATTTTTTATGGAAAACTTCATCTAAGTTTACACATTTATTGTATAAAATGGGTCTTGTATATTTATAAATATACAAGATTGTATAAAACATACAATTTATTATATAAAATAGAAACTTGTACAAAATGGGTCTCATGATTTTTAAAATTCTCTGTTGTAATAGATTTTTCCCTCTTACTACTTCTAATTTTATATATTTATGCTTTGTCCCTTTTTTATTTTTTCACTACATACAGTAGCTTATGGTTTATTTTGCTAATTTTTCAACATTTGTAATTTGAATTTATTTATAATTCTACTTTTGTAGTTACTGCTGTTTTCTTACACATTTCTTTTATTGTTATTACTTCTTTTTTAAATTGAATTTATTGAGGTGATACTGGTTAACAAAATTATACAGGTTTCAGGTGCTCAGTTCCACAGCACATCATCTGTGCACTGTATTGTGTTCACCTCCCAAGTCAAGTCTCTGTCTGTCACCATTTATGTCCCCTATACCTCCCTCCTCCATCCCCCACCCCTGTTATTCTGTGTCTGTGAGTTTTTTCTCTTTTTTTGGTCCTTTCTTGCTCAATCCTTTCCCCCTCCTCAGGCAACTCCACACCCCTGACAGTTGTCAGCCTGCTCTCTATGAATCTGTCTCTATTTTGCTGTCAGTTTATTTTGTTCATTAGATTCCACATGTAAGTGATATCATATGGTACTTGTCGCTCTTCGATTGGCTTATTTCACTTAGCATAATATTCTCCAGGTCCATTTATACTGTCACAAAAAGTAAGATTTCCTTCTTTTTATGGCTGAGGAGTATTCTACTATGTAAGTAAAAATAGATTTTTTTTTATCCATTCATCTATTAATAGCCACCTGGGTTGCTTCCAAATCTTGGCAATTGTAAATAATGCTGCAATGAATACAGGGGTGCATGTATTCTTTTGAATTAGTGTTTTGGGTTTCTTTGGATAAATTCTCAGAGGTGGAATCACTGGGTCATAAGGCAGATATCTTTGAGAGTTCTCTTTTCTCCTTTTGGCACTTCTGTTAGTTGAATTTTAGACTTCCTCAATGTAACCTGTATTTTTCTTACTATTATTTTTGTACTTTTCATCTCCTCATTATTTTATTCTACTCTCTAGATTTTCTGAACTTCATTTTTCAATTCTTACTGGATTTGTTTTTAACTTTTGCTATTATATTTTTATTACCAAAAGCTCTTATTCCCTGACTTCTCCTTTAAAAAGCCTTCTATTGTTTTAGTATCTTTCTCCTCTCCTCTGAGGTATTAAAATAGTTTTTAAGAAGTTTTAACCTGCATTGACCCGGTTTCTTCAGAATTCCTTATTCTCTGTTCATTTTTTTTTTTTTTTTTTGTATTTTTCTGAAGCTGGAAACGGGGAGAGACAGTCAGACAGACTCCCGCATGCGCCCCACCGGGATCCACCCGGCACGCCCACCAGGGGCGACGCTCTGCCCACCAGGGGGCGATGCTCTGCCCCTCTGGGGGCATCACTCTGCCGTGACCAGAGCCACTCTAGCGCCTGGGGCAGAGGCCAAGGAGCCATCCCCAGCTCCCGGGACATCTTTGCTCCAATGGAGCCTTGGCTGTGGGAGGGGAAGAGAGAGACAGAGAGGAAGGGGGGGGGGTGGAGAAGCAAATGGGTGCTTCTCCTATGTGCCCTGGCCGGGAATCGAACCCGGGTCCCCCGCACGCCAGGCCGACGCTCTACCGCTGAGCCAACCAGCCAGGGCCCTCTGTTCATTTTTTATCTTTCTTCTTTTCCTATAAACTTGGCTCTGCATTTGTGTTTGTGAGAAGCACCACAGAGAATGTTGGAAGGTAGGCTTGTTGATTTGATTTCATCAGGGAGTTGGGTAGGGACCTGGCTCTCTCAGGGGACTGGGGGCTCTTGGTAGACTTCAGTGTCACCACCTCTAAGTCTCCCTGCAGCTTTGCCCCCACCCACCTCCCCACCAGGCATTTTCTTATGGGTGGAAAGATATTTAGAGCCTGAAGCTTGGTCTTTAAAAGGACTTCAACAAATATAACCAACAAACCATAGAAGCCAGTTTAGGGCAAATGGAGATATTCAGAGAAATCACACATAGTGAGTTACAAACTCTTGTACATCATTCTTTCACTTTTCTCCATTAAACGGCCCTGTGATACGTGTTTGCCAACGATAAAAGAACTGATGTTTAGATGATTTCAAATGAAAAACTTACCCAAATCCCTGGGTTAAGATAGGGAAGATGGACGGTAACAGTGGTTAGGATGCAAAGCCCTCGCCCTCTGTGCTTTGTGGTTAGGGGAGGAGGAGGCGGGGAGGGGTGACGAAGGAGATGATGGGATCTAATGTGTTCCTGGAGGACTGCCCACAGAGGGACTACACTGCTATTCAGGAGCTGCCTCCTCCTAATACCCCATTTCTTCTTCCTGGCTGTCTTTCTTTTCTTAGTAACCCATGTTAACTTCTTTTCTCTTTCTCTTTTGCTTTCAGTTATTCTCTTTCACTTTCTTTTTTCCTCTTTTACTGACTACTTTGTCCATACAGGAAGGTAACCTTTTGTGTTTCATTTAAAACCATACTGAAGGCCATTTGACTGTATGTTTATAGACAAACAATATTTTGGGTAGTCATAATTAAAATATTGAAAAAGACCTTGCTGAAAAATCTCTTGCAGCAACAGAACATTCAACCCCAATTCCTAAGAAAGGGTTTCTTTATAGAAAATAAAGACTTCTGTTTTCCCTTGAGAATGAAAGATTGCTAATTTCCACTACACTAAAACTTTAATTCAGACTGCACTATTCAAAATTGGCGATTGTTCCCTGGCCGGTGGCTCAGTGGATAGAGCTGTCGTCTGGCATATGGATGTCCTGGGTTGGTTTCTGGTCAGGGCACATAGGAGAAGCAACCATCTGCTTCTCTCCCCCTCCTCCTCCCCTTTTTTTTCCCTCTTCCCCTCCCACAGCCAGTGGCTTGATTGGTTAAAGTGTGGCCCTAGGCGCTGAGGATAGCTGGGTTGTTCTGAGTGCGACAGCCTCAGGCACTAAAAATAGCTCGGTACTCAAGCACTGGCCCAAGATGGGGTGGCCAGTTTATCCTGGATGGGGTTCATGTGGGAGTCTGCCTCACTATCTCCTCTCCTCTCACTTAAAAGAAAATTTGTGGTTGTGATAAACACCATTAATTAAGCATTCCCTTTGTGCCTGGCTCTTCATGTATATTGTACCCTTGATTCTTAGAGCATCCTGCAGAGTAGGTTTTATCATCCTTAGTTACTGGTTTCTTTGTCCTTATGGGCTTATGACCCTTTTCTTTTTTATTCCTTTACTATTAGAGGGATAGTTATACTTTGTTGTGCTTTTCTAGTCATGTTGATTGTAAAGGATTTCTAAGGTCCTTTCAATTCTTAATTCATTGGTAGCTTTTATGCTCACATCCTCATCCTTTGGGGACCTTGTGGGATGAGTCACACTGAAATTCTGACTTCCCCTGACAGCTGAAGGTTAGCCCAGGGAGCAGGCCTCAGAATACCATCTCCACTGGGACTTCAGTGTTGGTTCTTGGCTGCTACATCCCCCACACTGGACTCTCTGTAGAAATTGCCTGCCCTCCCTTCTATCTCACTCTGCCCCCATTTCAAGAATGTTTACTGGGATATTTGGGAGAAGGATATATGCCAGAGCCGGCAGATTATTTTCAATCTGCAGCTGTGGCAGAGAAGAACCTTTTTGTAGCAAGGCAGTGCATCTCAGAGACACGGGCTTTCAGGGAGGGCTGGTGGGCCCTTGGCTGAAGAACTGTTGTTTGGGCTCTAAAAGCAGGATTCTGGTCTCTGGATAACTACCGTAAGTGAGATGCTGGTAAAGTGGTTCTATGGACAAAAAGAAAAAGAAAAGGAACACAAACAAATTCTGATTTGCTCCTTTTCCTGGTGTAAATACCTACACCATGGCTGATTGTGAGCCCTGAGTGGTTTCTGGGTGGGAGAAATCTTGGATATTTAACAGCTGGCTCTGGTGAGCTGGTAGGAACAAGGAGAGATGATAGAGCTGGAACCCAAGATCCCAACAGGACTAGCAGAAGTAGTTATAATGATGATAATGATCCCATCGCAGTTCTAGTGTCTGTCGTTTATTGAGTGCTTACTGTTGGCTGAGCATTGTGCAAAGTAGTGCCAGTTCAGTTTCCACAGCCACCCTGTGGGGTAGGTAAAAACATCTCCACTTTATAAGTAAGAAAACTGAGGCTTTGAAAGGGTAGGTAACTTGCGCGAGATCAAAGAGCTCTCTGTGACAGACAGGTGTTGGGTAATTCCTGAGGCTCCTTGGTCACCAGATACGGTCCCCATCAGGGCAGGCTGATGCAGAACCACTTGAATATTCAGATAGGGCTTCTTAATTCCGACAGACGGCTTGGGCCTGGGGCCATTGGATGTGAGGCATCAGTGCCCAAGCTAAGGCAAAGATAGTGTCAGAGCTGGGAGCCCAAGGGGTGCATATCTGAATCGGTCAGGTCATGCTGTCAGGCAGGAAGGTGGCAAATGTGTGCCCAAGCATCTGTCATTCTTCCTTAGGTAACCCCAACTGTTGTCTGGCAGTAGACTTCTAGATGACATTGCTGAAACTTTTCTAGTTTTCAAAAGGAGGGTCTTCACTTAGCCCTTCAAGAGCTTGGTCTACGTGAGGAATGACACAGGTGGCACCATGACCTCAAACCAAAGCATCGGCGAGAGGCAGGAATGAGCTGAGATGCAGCAATCAGTCTGCAGCAAAGTGCCCAGATGCTCTTCCAGGACTGCAGCTTGGCCTGTGTTACAACACACTCCTATTTAATTGATGCCCAGTGCCTGGCTCAGTGCCAGGGGCTGGGCAGGCCTGTGAGGGGCAGGGGAGGAGGCCTTCCTTGGCAGGTAGGGAGTGGAGGGAGGGTGGCCCCAACTGCAGGAGAAAGACGTCTGGCAAGTCAAACCTGCTTCTGTATTTATTCTTTCCATACCTGTCCCATACTTGTGTGTCAGGCTCTGTGCTGGAACCAGAGGGTAGGCTCATCCTATCCTAAAGATGCTTGAGGAAGGATGGCAGAAGAGTGCAAATGAGGGCCAGGTGTGAGGGAGTGCACAGCTATCGGTGCAGAGATGGCATAACGAGGGGAGTAGGTGGGTGGGCTGCATGTTGAAAAGCTTCTGAAGGAGAAACTGGGTCTTATTGGGAGAGGAAGACTTGACTCACTGAGGCAGAGGATGGGGTATGGGGAGCTGTGGGGTGCGTTTCAGACAAGGACAGCTAACACAAAGGCACGAGGCCTGGCCCACTAGACCCTATGGGAGCTATGTGAAGTTCAGTATAATTGGAGACAGTTGTGTGTGTGTGGATGGTGGTGGTGGTGGGGAGGGGGAAGGAAGGCTGGGAAAAGAGGCCAGGACTCCATCCTGGAGCGCCTGTGTACCTGGCTTTGTGTACCTGGCTTGTAAAGGAGTGTGGATTTTATCCTGAAGAAGGGGGCAATTGAAGGGTTCTGAGCAGGCCCCAAGTGACCTACTTATGGTTTAGCTGCATTAGGGAGGGGATAAGGGATGGGGCCCAGGGGAGGAATGGGGAGACTGGCAGGGGGTGATGGGAAAAGGGAAGCTAGGAAACCAATTAAGTGGCAGGGCTGGGACTTGGGGAAATACTCATCCCAGAGGGAACTTGTCAGAGTGGGAGGTGCTCAGATTTCCAGGGTGGCCCCTCTCCCAGGGAGACGGGGCTGTCGTGTCACAACAGGGGTTTAAGCACAGGGCTAGTAGCAAAGTCTGAGTTCAGGCTTGGCAGTGGGCTGACTAATGTGGAGTGCTTTTCTGTGCTCTATTCACTGATGGCAAGCAGACGTGTCTTTTGGCTTTATGGTTAATAAGTCCCCACCTTTTCACTGAGGGAAAGCTGAGCTTTCCACAGAGGGCCAGTGCTCATTCACACAACTCTGTAAGGCACCATGCAGCCCTCACGTTCCTGTGTACAGGTGGTTCTCCACTCTCTTTGCTTCTCAGCCCTTCCTGGAGTCATCAAAGGCTGTTGAAGTCTCTTCCCATCCCCCCAACTTTAACTGTCCCCTGTTATGACAGCCTGTGGTTGGCACCAGCTGCAGGTGATCAGCTCCTTACCCCCAGGGACTCTTCCATCTTTTTGTTACCTTTCTTTTCAAAAATAATTTTTAAAGTTTTAATTGTAGTAAAAAAAAATAGAAATTGTTAATATGCTAAATTTTAAGTGTGTGGTTCAGTAGTGTTAACTACGTATGTACACATGGTTGTGCAACAGATATCCAGAACTTTTTCTTCTTGCAACACTGAAACTGCACCTGTTAAACTGCCAATTCTCCTCTCCCTCTGGCAACCACTGTTCCACTTTCTATCTGTACGAATTTAATGACTCATGAGTGGAGTCATATAAGTATTTGTCTTTTTGTGACTTTTTAAATTTCACTTAGGATAATGTCCTCCAGGTTCATTCGTGTAGCATGTGACAAAATTCCCCTCCTTTTTAAAGGCTGAATAATATTCCATTACATGATAAACCACATTTCTCTGTTCATTTATCTATCCATGGACACTTGGGTTGCTTCCACTTGGCTATTGTGAATAATTCTGTAGTGAACATGGGGGTGCAGTATCTCTTCAACATTCTGCTTTTGGTTCCTTTGGGTATATACCTAGAAGTGGAATTCCTGGATCATATGGTAAAATCTTTAACAATTTTTTTTTTGTGTGACAGAGACAGAGAGAGGGACAGATAGGGACAGACAGGAAGGGAGAGAGATGAGAAGCATCAATTCTTTGTTGTGGCACTTTAGTTGTTCATTGACTGCTTTCTCACATGTGCCTTAACTGGGGGGCTACAGCAAAAGAAGTTACCCCTTGCTTAAGCCAGCAGCCTTGGGCTTCAAGCCAGTGACCATGGGGTCATGTGCATGATTCCACACTCAAGCCAGTGACCCCATGCTCAAGCTGGTGAGCCTGTGCTCACGCCAGATGAGCCTGCACTCAGGCCAGTGACTCGGGATTTTGAACCTGGGTCTTCTGCATCCTAGTCCAACACTCTATCCACTGTGCCACTGCCTGGTCAGGCTCGTTAATAGAACTAGAATACTCTTTTCCATAGTGGCTCTTCCCCTCCCTTAGCCAGTGACTCGATTGGTTCGAACGTTGACCCGGGTGCTGAGGATAGCTTGGTTGGTTTGAATGCGTCAGCCTCAGGCACTAAAAATAGCTTGATTGATTCCAGCACTGGCCCCAGACAGAGGTTGCTGGGTCGATCCTAGTCAGGGCACATGAGGGAGTCTGTCTCGCTATCTCCTCTTCTTTCACTTAAAAAAAGTTTTTTTTTATGTCTAGACTTTATGATTTCTTTTAGTAATTCCCTCCATTCATACATTCAGTTATTCATTCAACAAGTGAGTGGAGCATCTTTTTTGAGCTATATTTTGTACCAGGTGCTGGGAATACGGAGCCACCAAGTGATGCTTTTCGTAGACTCACTGCAGCCTGTCTTATCCATATGCTTTCCTACTGGCCCTGGATGCTTGGGTGCTCTTGCTTCTAAGTTCTTATAACTTGAAACATTTCTCCAGTATTGCGTCATCATGTTTTTTTGTTGTTGTTTTGTTATATTTTGGGGTTTCTTTTTTTTTCTTTGCTTCATCATGTTGTTTTGAATTATTTGTACATCCCCCCTTGCTCATGACTGGGAACTGCTTATTGTCACATCTTACTCATCTTTGTACACCACAATGGAAGATGCCACATCTCTCTGGGTAGCTGCAGGCCTCCCCAGCACCCAGCCTTCCTGAGCTGCACTTCTCTTTCTGCTGTAAGGCCTAGGGCCTCACCCTGCTCTCCTCTTCTTAGGGTTGTAACTGCTCGTTCTGTCCTTGTCTAGGTGGATGTTACTCCACCTAGATTACCTTTAAAGTGACCCATAGCCACTTTTTGTTACCTCCCAGGGCAGGCCTGTGGGTGACTGTTCATTACTGCTAGGATACATACTGGGCCCCTCCTTATGATGATAAGTAGAAAGTCCTATAAGCTTGGCTTATATATTTTGTGGGGATTAAATCTTCCTCTGCATTTCAGCTCTCCCTTTGTTTCCCCCAACCCACATAATTGAGTCCCCATTTCATGGCATCACACAGACTCTCTGGCTAGTGGGCAAGATAGATAGGTATAATTGGGGGGGTGAGTAAAATATTAAAGACAGCATTTATTGAGGGGGCCCAAAGGAGGGCCTGCTAACCCAGAGTGCATGGGAGTTGTACAGCGGGCAAGGCTTCCTGGAAAAAGTAACCGTTGGATTTCAGTCAAGAAAGGTGCAAGCAGGTTATCTAGATGAGTGGGGAGACCGAGTGGGGAAGAGGTGAGAGGGCGAGTTAAAGAGGCAGAGTTTCCCTATTCAGAGGGAAAAATATTGTCTAACTCTGTGGTTTTCAAAGTGTGGTCTCCAGACCAGCTGCATTGGCATCATCTGGGAGCTTGTTAAAAATTCAAATTCTCAGCCCTCACCTGAGACCTGCAGACTCATAAATTCTGGGGGTAGGGCTTAGCCCTGCGGGTGATGCTGGTGCTCAAGTGTGAGCACTATTGGTTAAAGACATGGGGAACTTAAAGAGTGCTGCGTTCTGTGTACCTCATTCTCTAGGCTGAAAGTGGGTGAGGGGTAGGGAGTGTTGAGAAGAGGTAAGCTATTGCATAAGAAACTCAGAGAATTTTACTCCATTTTGGTATAGGGGTAGTGCCTTTGTTTATATATCAAATTAATGTGTATCTGTTCAATATGATTTTATGAGGTTGAAATGCAAAAATAAATAATTATAGTTTGAGGTGAGTGAAGATGAATACACAACACACCAAACTAATGAGATGCAGCTCAGGCAGTACTTAGAGGGAATTGATGGTTGTAAATACCTGTATTACAAAAAGGAAATATCTCAAATCAATGACCTAACCTTTCATCTTAAGACACTGGTAGAAGAGGAAACTAAACCTAAAGCAAACACAAGGAGAGAAATAAAGATAAGAGAGGAAATTAATGAAATAGAGAACAGAAAACAATATAGAAAATCCACAAAATCAAAAGTTGGTTCTTTGAAAAGATCATCAAAATCGACAAACCTTTAACTAAACTGACCAAGAAAAAAAAAAAGATTCAAATGACCAAAATTAGGAATGAAAGAGGGGACATTACTATGGACCTTACAGAAACTAAAGTATTGCAAGGGACTAGTATGAACAGTTGTGTATTAGTCAGCTTGAGCTGTGTAATGCTGGTGGCCGAGGCTAGGCAGGTACCCATTGGATTCAGGCAGATAGTAGAAAAACTGTAGAGCCAGAAAGCGTTAGGGCTATTCTGTTTAATAAAGTCTCACAATGATGGACAAGCACACAGGCAGGAGAAAACCTCTTCTCCGACACACAAACAGCAAGAATGGCCCCTCACAGTGGCGGGCAGGCAACCTGCCACCCACAATCCACAATCTCTCTCGAGCACAAGCACCCATAGCCTTATACAGGCTATACACACATGGCGCAGCCATGCACTCATGTACCAATCAGGCAAAGTGCAGCTGGTAACCCCACGAGCAAGCCTAACACAGGGGCCCCACAGGCTGCCATACCGAAATACCACAGGCTGGGTGGCTTAAACAACAGAAACTTAGTTCTCACGATCTGGAGGCTGGATGTCCAAGGCCAAGATGCTGGCAGGTTTGGTGTCTTTGCGGCCTCTTTCCTTGGCCAGCACACCTTGTTTCTGTGTCCCCACAAAATTTTCCTCTGTTCAGAAGCATCCCTAGTGTCTCTCTTTGTGTCCTAATCTCATTTTATTATAAAGTCTTCAGTCAGATTGATTAGGAACCACCCTAATGGTCTCTAACTTAATTACTTCTGTAAAAGCCCAATCTCCAAATATAGTCACATGCCGAGGTACTAGGGATTAGGGCTTCATCATAAGAATTTTGGGTGGATACAATTTAGTCCATAACAAATCATACGCCAACAAGTTAGTTAACATGGATGGAGTGGACAGATTCCTAAAAAGGTACAATGTACAAACTACCAAAACATTTAAAAAATATGGAGAAAATCTAAGCCATACCTGTGGTGGTGCAGTGGACAAAGCGTCAGTCAGGAATGCTGAGGTTGCCGGTTCAAAACCCTGGGCTTGCCTGGTTTTGCAAGGCACATAGGGGAGTTGATGCTTCCTGCTCTTTCCCCCCTTCTCTCTCTCACCTCTCTCTCTAAAAATGAATAAATTTTATAAAAAAGAAAATCTGAATAGACCTATAATAAATGAAGAGATTAAACTAATAACTAAAAAACTTAACACAGGAGAGCCCGGGCCCAAATATCTTCACAGATGAGTTTGAGCCAACATTGACAGATTTAATACCGATTCTTCATAAATTAATTCTTCCAAAAATTAGCAGAGGAGAGAACACTTCCCAACTTATTCCAGTATTTCCTTGATACCAAAACCAGACAAAATACATTAATCACAAAAAAGTGACACTTATGAACATAGACCCAAAAATTCTCAATGGAAGACTAGAAATCCAAATCTAGCATCATATAAAAAGTATTAGACACCATGAGCAAGTGAGAGATTTATCCCAGAAATGCATGGTAGGTTTTTTGTTGTTGTTGTTTTTTTGGGGTTTTTTTGCATTTTTCTGAAGCTGGAAATGGGGAGGCAGTCAGACTTCCACATGCGCCCGACCGGGATCCACCTGGCATGCCCACCAGGGGGCGATGCTCTGCCCCTCTGGGGCGTCACTCTGTTGCATCCAGAGCCATTCTAGCGCCTGAGGCAGAGGCCACAGAGCCATCCTCAGCGCCTGGGCCATCTTTGCTCCAATGGAGCCTCGGCTGCAGGAGGGGAAGAGAGAGACAGAGAGGAAGGAGAGGGGGAGTGGTGGAGAAGCAGATGGGCGCTTCTCCTGTGTGCCCTGGCTGGGAATCGAACTCAGGACTCCTGCACGCCAGGCCGACGCTCTACCACTGAGCCAACTGGCCAGGGCACATGGTAGGTTTAACATCAGAAAATCAATTAATGTAATACACCATTTGGATGTAATTTAGAAAAAAGCTGGCATAATTATTGCAATAGATGCAGAAAATGTATTTGACAAAATCCAGCACCCTCCATGATAAAAGCATTCAGCAAACTAGAAATAGAAGGGAACGACCTCAGCCTTTTAAAGGTTGTCTATAATAACACACACTAACATCACCTGTAGTTTTGAAAGACAAGGCTTTCACTCAAAGACGGGGAACCAGGCTCTGCTGTTTGCTCTCAGCAAATTTGTTTAACATTGTGCTAGAAGTTTAAGCCGGGGCAACTAGACAAGGAAAAGAAATAAGACTATTCAGATTAGAAAGGAAGAAAGAAAACTGTATTTGCAGTTGACATGTTTTTATGTATAAAATCCTGAGGAATTTATTACAGTTGAGTCACTAACACCTGGTCCCTACTTTCAAGGCTCTTCCAGGCAAGGAGCAGGGCAGTGTAAATGAGTGTGTATGTGCACAGAATGTGGAGGAAGTGTTTTCCAGAGAAGGACATATTTCAACTTGGACCATGTAGAGTATGTAGGTGTCTAAATGGGAGATTGCAGGATGGACAATTGGGGTAGGGCAAAGGTGGGCATTCCAAGCAGAGAAGAATGCAGGCAAGGAGACTTGGGTGTGACACAGCAGGGTCAGTGATGAACTGCGAGTGTGACTGGGGAGAGGGGTTTTGGGGGTAGTGTGGGAGATAGGTCAAGAAGGTAAGCAAGGCCCTTGAGTACTGCCAAAGACCAATCACATGATCATGCGCAGGGTCTGGGTTTTGTCAAGGGTCCCTGGACTAGCGTGTGTGTTCATTTGACCTGGATCGAAGTGGCATGGCCTTAGCACTAGGTCTGTTTCCTTTCCAGGTTTCTGGGTGGAGCGCACCGCTGTGCATGAGGCCGCCCATCGTGGGGAGGCCCTGGAGCTGCGGCAGCTGATCGAGAGTGGCGCCTGTGTCAACCAGGTCACTGTGGACTCCATCACACCCCTGCATGCAGCCAGTCTGCAGGGCCAGGCACAGTGTGTGCAGCTGCTGCTGGCTGCTGGTGCCCAGGTGAGCAGCCCTGTACACCCATTGAGCCTGGCTGTGGCTGTGCACATAGATGGAACCAGCTCAAGGGACATGTACAGGGAGGAAAATAAGGAGTTTGGGATTTGCATTCTGTGATTTGCAAGCACATGGGAAACCAGTACAGAAGACCGAGCAGGAATGGAGGGAGGAAATGGGGTGTGTGGGAGCCCAGGGAGGGGAGAGGAGGTCTCTGTGTCAACCGCACACTAGGACCAGTTAGTGTGGTCATGTACTTGGCTGTTTTAAGTCAAGAGAAGGCAGTTTTACTAAAATGGTGGAGGCAGTGCCCTGCTCTGCACTGGGTAGGGGCCTGGCAGGTCATGTGCATCACAAACACAGGACCTCTGGAGGGCTGGCCGGGCCTTGGCTCAAGAGTTGCTTTTGGGCTCAGAGAGCAGGGTGACTAAATGAGATGCTGGCGAATGGCTCTCTGGAAAAAAGGTACTGTATTTCCCCATGGATAAGACACACCTTAAGTTTGGGGCCTGAAATTTGAAAAAAAATTACATAAAGTTATTGAACTCAAGTTTTATTCATCATAAAATTCATACAACTCCTCATCACTGTCAAAACTCTCATCCACTAGCTTGTCCTCATCTATGTCTGATAATGAATCACTGTCTTCAACAATGAGCCCAAAAACAAGCGCAAAAAAGTGGGAAATGCAAATAAAAAATCTACAACCACTGTATAAGATGCACCTAGTTTTTAGACCCCAAATTTTCCAAAAACTGTGTGTCTTATACATGAGGAAATACAGTAAAAAGGAAGAAAAATAAGATTCTGATCTGATTTTCTGCTTTCATGCCACACCGATCCCAGCCCCCAGCGCTTTCTGGCTGGCAGAATTGCTGGATGTTTCACAGTGTGCCGGGAGGGCTGGCCTGGGTACCACGGGGCGGACGGCGTCGGGGCTCAGGGTGAGGGCAGAGGGGCGGACGGCGTCGGGGCTCAGGGTGAGGGCAGAGGGGGGGACGGCTTCGGGGCTCTGGGTGAGGGCAGAGGGGCGGACGGCGTCGGGGCTCAGGGGGAGGGCAGAGGGGCGGACGGCGTCGGGGCTCAGGGTGAGGGCGGAGGGGCGGACGGCGTCGGGGCTCAGGCTCGGGGTGAGGGCAGAGGGGCGGACGGCGTCGGGGCTCGGGGTGAGGGCAGAGGGGCGGACGGCGTCGGGGCTCGGGGTGAGGGCAGAGGGGCGGACGGCGTCGGGGCTCGGGGTGAGGGCAGAGGGGCGGACGGCGTCGGGGCTCGGGGTGAGGGCAGAGGGAAAATGGTGCACCGCTTCCTCTTTCCCAAAGCTAGGCCGTGAAGGCAGTTCAAGAGGAAGTGGAACAAGCTTCACCATGTACCCAGACAGCAGCTGAATTTGGACAAATTCTAAGCAGACTGCCAGTTGGGGAGCTGCTTTTTTCCTACCTTATGATTTTCCAACCAGAGGAGGCATGTTAAACAGTTTCAGGGACTCTTAGCCGAGGCTGGAGTTAAGCCCATTTTATGCCATGCCTGCCTCAGCTGGAACCTGGAGCTCTCTCTGTGCTGCATGTATTAGGTGTTGGAGTGGTGGTGAGAGGAAGGCTGAGCAGAGCCTCCCCGAGAAAGACAAGAGTCCCAGACAGAACGACGCCCTGCTTAAGAGGCTACTAGGCAATCCCAATCCAAGTTCCTTTGATCTGTGAACTCCCCTGCCTGGCATGGTGCCTTGGCACGTACTACAAAACCTAAGAACTTTTTAGAAAAAATAAGAGGTGTGTTTTCCCAGATGAATGTATTTCAGGATGAGAGAGTGCATTTTCCCCTTGGCCCTGTAACACCTGTTTCTTTCTCTCATGAGGTGGATGCCCGGAACATTGATGGCAGTACCCCGCTCTGCGATGCCTGTGCCTCAGGCAGCATCGAGTGTGTGAAGCTCTTGCTTTCCTATGGGGCCAAGGTCAACCCACCCCTGTACACAGCTTCCCCGCTGCATGAGGCCTGCATGAGCGGTGAGTCAGGTGGGAGGGAGCTGTGTGGACAGGAAGTGGAAGCCACTGACTGGCCCGGAGAACTCCTGGTCTATATCTGCCTGTTGGTGGTTAGGCCATGGAAATGCTCAGCTTTCCTCCTGGAGACACAGTCCTCACTCAGGACTAGGGGGCTGTTGTTTCCATGATAAGATTCTATTTCTTAGAAGATGCTCAGTGCCTTTCAGACACTAACACTGGAGATGGGTCCACTCTGTAGTCTTTCTCTTGGTCTTTGCCTTTGAACATCTGATCTAGTTGGGAGATGAGACCCAGACACATCCCTGAGGCCAGGTGCTCTCCTAGGAGGGGGAGCTGGTCCTATAGGCTCAGGGAGCAGGTGGGATTTCAACTGTTCTCCCAGAATGGCTGGACTACTTCAGGTGGTTAGAGGATGTAATGCCAGTGGCCGAGGCCAAGCAGGTTCACATTGGATTCGGGCAGATGGTAGAGAAACTGCAGAGCCAGAAAGGGTTGGGCCATTCTGTTGAATAAATTCTCACAACGGCGGACAAGCATACAGGCAGGGGAAAACCTCTTCTTGGGCACACCAACAGCAAGAATGGCCCCTCACAGTGGCGGGCAGGCAATACACCCACCAAAATCCCCCATCTCTCTCAAGCGCAAGTACCCATAGCCTTATATAGGCCATACACACGTGCCTCTGCCAGGTGCTTACTCACTAATCAAGCAAAGTGCTTGCAGCCGGTAAACAGCTAGCAAGCCTAACACAGCTGCCCCGCAGAGGATAAGAGGAAGGCTATGCACAGGAAAAATGACATTAAGTTTCACTGGATCAGAAGCTCTCAACAGACAAGCAGCAACAGCTAAGAATGGAAATTTAGGGTGAGACCAACTGATGGAAAAATTTGAAATGATAGACTAAGAATTTTGGATTCTACTCTTTTGAGCAAAGGTTGCAAACCTGTGGCCTATATTTTTATTGAGCGGTACAGTGTTTGTCTTTGTTGCACTTCATTGGGGTGTGCAGAGTGCCTTCTCTGCCTTCACACAGGGCCCAACTCTGCTGCCTCACACCCTAATAATACCCACTTGCAGGCACTGGGATCGCTATGGGCAGCTATTGAAGGTGTCTAAGAAGATGTTGAATGACCAGAAAACAGCATTTTGAAAAATTAGATTAGAGGCAATCCATGTACAGTGTAGAGGAGGAAGAAATTTTCCTTTACATATCTTAGTTCATTGGCTGGGTTCCACCGTGACAAGGTACTGGCTCAAAAGAGCAAACAGAGATTTGTTAATGTGAGCAGTGCATCGCATATACACACAGGAGGACTTGGCAAGGTGTTATTCAAAGGGGTTGTTAGAACTTGGATTTCCATGGAACAGTAAATTTTTAGAGAAATAGCAAGACAAAGGAAAAGGACTTTGAATTTATAAGATGGCAAGTTATGAGGAGGCAAATAAATGGGAGAAGTAATGGTAGATGGGGCTAGTTTTAGCAACTCTACCAAGAGTTTTCTCTGGTGATTAATTTCTGTCCTTCCTAGTGGAGAGGGGAAGGGGACTTCTTTATAAATATATGTCCTTCATTTAGGCTATTTGGGGGAGGGCAAAGAACTTTTCTTCATCTGTTTCTTCTCAGTTGTCTTCAGCTCAAAATAAACCTGTGTCAAAGTGGCATATTCTGGGGTGGCATGCTCCGCTGCCCTTCAATATACTGACATGGTGGTGGTGGTGGGAGATATCCTGGAAGTGGAGAGATGAGTTGGGAGCCATCACAGTGATCCAAGTGCAAAGCTCTTAGGGTTATGGATTCATTTAGAAAACTGAGAGAAGAATTAATGGGCTTGATAAGCAGGAGAGGAGAGCATGGGGTCAGAACCTACTCAGGGTTGAGCAGGGAGTGAGGTCAATGAGACAGATTGGCCGGAGGATGTGCACCTGAGGAGAGGAAGGAGAGGGCCTGGTAGTGGTTAGGAATGGCCAGTGGACAGCGGTAGGTGAGGGACTGGGTTTCAGGGCTCATGTGGAAACTTGGTAGCTACTAACTATATACTTAATTGTGGTCAAGATGGAGTCTTGTAGATGAACCTCAACCCTAACCCCTGTTAAAGATATTCGGAGAGGAGCCAAGGGAAGAGGCAGAAAAGGTATCTGTGGGCTGGGAATCATAGTTAGAAAGTTTAGGTAATTCATCGAGGAGGCTTGGACTGGGGATGCCAGCTCTTATGTCATCACACCCAGGCTTGGTGTGCCCAACACAGCTTAGGAGGCAGCCCAGAAAGGAGAACACGGGGAACTGTGAGTCTTCTCTGGCTGTTCTGAAGTGGTATTCTTAACTTTCTGTTCTCCCATCAACAGGGCCAGCTGTGTGCTACATTTCTGCAGGCAGGCTTGGAGAACCATTGTGCCCTCAGGAGAAAGGACAACCATCCATTTGTTCCCTAGTGCCACACAGAGTCATGAACTGCTCCTAGCTTGGGGTGTAGTCCTGGTTCTCCTCTCTACCTCTGTAAACAAGCATGGGGCTTACCTTTTCTAGCCATTGGTTTTGTTATGCTTGTTATTTCAAATGTACATATCAGTGATTTTTCAACCGGTGTGCTGCCAGACTTTTTAAAATATATAACACCTGTCTATTTAGTCAGGGGTGCTGACCTCTTTTCCTTCAGATTGTCAAATAAAAAAATGACAACAGCTAACACAACAGTAGCCATCCAGTGTGAACGCCTTGTCTTGAACCATAAATATATAGGTCATATCATAGAGTTGCATCTTTTTGGTTATGTTGCATAATAAGGTTGTGTCTGATTGGTTAATTCTTGTTACCAGAAATTCTTATATACAAGTATAGGCACCTGATTTTTTAAAAAGTCACCTTGGAGCAAAAATGGTAGGTAATTACTACTATTATTATTTTTTTGTAAATCAGTCAAAATTATGCTATTTTTTGTCAGATTGGCAAAAAAAATATTTTTTGCTGTGCCACAGAATTTTAGTAATTAGCTTATGTGTGCTGTGAGGTTGAAGAAGGTTGACAATTGCTGGTATATATTCATTGACAGGTTTCATTCTTTTCCATTTCTCTTAAGGAAGTTCTGAATGCGTGAGGCTTCTCATTGATGTTGGGGCCAATTTGGAAGCACACGACTGCCATTTTGGGACCCCTCTGCACGTTGCTTGTGCCCGGGAGCATCTGGACTGTGTCAAAGTGCTGCTCAATGCAGGTGTGTTGTGTTTATGCCTGCGTCACTCAATGCAGGAGTGTTTGTGTTTCTGCCTGCTCTGTTCAATGCAGGTGCATCAGTGTTTATATCTGCACGGTTCAAAGCAGGCATGTTGGGGTTTATCAGAGCTGCTCCATGTAAGTGTGCTGTGTTTAGGTGCACTTGTGTCAGCAGAGAGCTAGGTAGTGGAGTCAGCTCAAGTTTTTATTTATTTTATTATTTTTTATTTAGAAATTAAATTTAATGGGATGACACTGAGCAATAAGACTACATAGGTTTCAGGTGAACATCCCCATGGTATTTGAACTGTTGATTGTGCTGTGTGCCCATCACCCAAAATCAACTACCTATATATTTGTTCTCCCTTACTCTCCTACCCCTACCCCCCACCCCCTGGTAAACACTTCAGTTTTATCTATGTCCGTGAGTCTCAGTGTTATATCCCACCTATGTGTGAAATCATATAGTTCTTAGCTTTTTCTGATTTACTTGTTTCATTCAGTATAATGTTCTCAGGGTCCATCCATATTGTCATAAATGGAAATTTATCATCATTTCTTATGTCTGAGTAGTAGTCCATTGTATTTATATACCATAGCTTCTTTACCCAATTTTTTTCAAAGGACACTTTGGTTATTTCCATGTCTTGGCAGCTGTGAATAATGCTGCGATGAACGGGGGTGCATGCGGCTTTACATACCAATGTTTTTGAGTTTTTTGGTTAGATACCCAGTAGAGAAATTGCTGGGTTATATGGTAGTTCTATTCTTAATTTTTTTGAGGAACCACCATACTGTCTTCCATAATGGCTGTACCAGTTTAAGTTCCTACCAGCAGTGAGGGTTCCTTTTTCTCCACAGCCTCTCCAACACTTGTTATTACTGGTCTTGTTGATAACAGCCAATATAACAGGTGTGAGATGGTATCTCATTATAGTTTTGATTTGCATTTCTCTAATAGCTAGTGAAGATGAGCATCTTTTCCTGTATCTGTTGACCATTTGTATGTCTTCTTGGAAGAAGTGTCTGTTCAGATCCTCTTCCCATTTTTTAACTGTAGTGTTTGCTTGATTGTTACTATATTCTTTATATATTTTGGATGTTAACCCCTTATCAGAGCTGTTGTTTTGTATATCATCTCCCATTTGGTTGGCTGCCTTTTTGTTTTGTTGTCAGTTAATTTGCTGTGCAGAAGCTTTTCAGTTAGATATAATCCTGTCATTTATTTTTGCCTTTATTTCCCTTGCCTTTGGGGTCAAATTCATAAAATATTCTCTACAGCCAAGGTCCATAAGTTTAGTACCTGTGCTTTGTTCTATATAATTTATTGTTTCAGATATTATATTTTGGTCCTTTTTCAGATTTTACTTTTAGATCTTTGGTCCATTTTGATTTAATTTTTATGCAGGGGGAAAAACTATCATCAAGTTTTATTCTTTTCCACGTGGCTTTCCAATTTTCCCAGCACCATTATTGAAGAGACTTTCTTTTCTTCATTGTGTTCTTTTGGCTCCTTTGTCAAAGATTATTTGTCCATATATATGTAGTTTTATTTCTGGGCCATTGATTCTGTTCCATTGATCTGTATGTCTGTTTTTCTGCCAATACCATGCTGTTTTGATTATCGTGGCTCCATAGTATAATTTAAAGTCAGGTAGTGTGATACCTCTGGCTTCATTCTTTTTTCTCAGGATTGCTTTAGTTATTTGGGGTCTTCTATAATTCCATACAAATCAGGTGTTTTTTTGTTCTATATTTTTAAAAAATGACATTGGGATTTTAATGGGGATTGCATTAAATTTGTATACTCTTTAGGTAAAATATAGACATTTTAACTATGTTGATTCTTCCAATCCATGAACATGGAATATTTTTTCACTTCATTGTATTTTTTCAATTTCTTTTAATAATGCTCTGTAGTTTTCAGTATATAGGTCCTTCACATCCTTTGTTAACTTTATTTCAAGGTATTTTATTGTTTTTGTTGCAGTTGTGAAAAGAATTATTTTTCCAGTTCATTTTCTGAAGTTTTGTTTTTGGCATATAGAAAAGCAATAGACTTTTGTATATTGATTTTATATCCTGCAAACCAATATTTACTGTATTGGTTTATTTTTTCTAATAGTTTTTCAGTAGTCTTTGGGGTTTCATATATACAGGATCATGTCATCTGCAAAAAGTGATACCTTTACTTCTTTTTTTCTAATATGGATGCCTTTTATTTTTTTGTATTGCCTGATTACTTTGTCTAGGACTTCCAGTACTATGTTGAATAAGAGTGGAGAGATTGGGCAGCCTTTTCTTGTTCCTAATTTTAAGAGGAAAAGTTTTCAGATTTTCACCACTTAGTATAATATTGGCTGATGGTTTGTCATATGTGGCTTTTATTATGTTGAGCTCAAGTTTGAAGCTCACTCTCCCACTGGCCAACTGAGACTTTGGGACTCAGTTTCTGTATCTATAAAAATGGAGAAATAAAACCTATTTTTCAGGTTTGTTGGGAGGATTTGTGATAATATTTTCACAGTATCTGGTGAAAGTATGCTAAAAAAATGCTAATAATTATTTTTAGTGGCTACAGGGAATCACCTACAAAATCTGTCTAATAAGGTTGCTGTCTAAACCAGAAGGAGATGAAGATCCAATGGAAAATGGAGTCAGCAGCATTTGGAATCTAGGTTTGTCAGGAATTCTAGAAATACTCAGGATACTTCTAGTAATGATGGTAGAACACTGTGCTTACCTCCTTCCATGACCACCTCAAAAATCACAACTAAATTATGGAACTACCATCACCAAGCACTACCTGAAGACTAGTGGAACAGAAGTCCTATAACTAAGGATATACAGAAGGAGCCACATCAAGACTGGTAGGAGGAGTGGAGTTGTGGAAAGGGCAGGTCCACATGGATAGTGTAGCAATTAAGAATCAGGAGGGAGTCCTGGCTAGGCGGCTCAGTGGATAAAGCGACCTGGTGTGCCAGAGGTTATGGGTTCGACACCTGGTCAGGGTATTTATGAGAAACAATCAATGAGTGCACAACTCAATGGAACAACTACATGAAACAACAAGTTGATGCTTCTCTTTTTTTCTTCCTTCCCTTCTTTCTCTCTCTCAAATCAATGGAACAATTCAAAAAAGTCAGAAGGGATATCTCAGCTATTGGGATCTCCCCTGAGGAGTGAGGGGTTCTCAGCACCACATTAGGCTCCCAAGGGAAGAAGAATCCCCATATTAACTTGATTCAGGGTAAGGAAAGTAGGGAAGGGGTCAAGGTAGCTCTCTCTTTGGAAACAAAGTGCTGGCAGGTGCCAAATATGAGTCCATTAACCTGGCTACCACCTTTAGCACCACCCTGGTGAATCCCTAAGACCCTGCCCAAACCAAATCACGTGACCTGCCCAAGCTATTTTCAGGGGCTTCTCTATACAAGTAGCCTGACTCAGCTTGTGCTGAGGACTTTCCTAAAATCTCTCAAATGCACACAAACCCAAAACAAGCAGCAGCTGGCCTTGGCATACCCTGAACCTCTTGATAAGTGGTCCCAAGCCCAGCACAAGCAGCAACTGGTCTCAGCTTCCATTGTAACTTCCATCATGTGGCTCCAATCCTGGTATAAACTTTGGCCAGTGTTGGCCTGGAACATAGATTCAACTAAGTAGTCAAAAACCTGGAACAAGAGGCAGCTGGACTCAGCTCAGATTGTGATGCCCACCCAAGTGTTTCAAGCCTGGCAGTACTGGCAGCTGACCTTGATTCACAGCATAGCCTCTCCCAAATGCCTCCAAGACTAGCACAAGTGGTAACCAACCACAGTTCACTTTACAGCTACCACTAGGTGGCCTCAAACTGGACACAAATGGTAGCTGACCATGAGCTGCTCTAGAGCGCCCCCCCCAAGAGACTCCAGAACTAACACACTAGGTCGCCAGCTTCAAACCACACCAGAACACCACCCAACCAGCTCCACAAATGACACACTCAAAGGATAGAATTTTCTGGCACCAAAGCCCCACTAAAGTGACTCCTATTTCATGGGGCCAGCCCCCATACAACAGCTTATCTGCTGTAATCATAGCCAGTCTTTATAGCCAGTTAGCCTGGGGTTCAGTCCCACTCACTGATGTGCTAACAGCAATGAAGGCTCAACTACAACAGGAGAGCACACACAACTCACACAAGAGACATTCCTGGAGCACCTGGCTCAGAAGAATAGGAAGACTGTGCCACCAGGCATCATAGGATACCTACTACATAAGGCTACTCTGCTAAGACTGGGAGGTGTACCAAATACCTAGAAGCAAACTCAGGGAGGGACTCCAAATGAGAAGACAAGCATATCCCAAATGAAAGAATAGGACAAAACTCCAGAAAAGGACAAAATGGAGGCAAGCAAGCTACCAGATGCAAGATTCAAAACACTAGTTAACAAGTGTGCTCAATGAATTTAGGGGAAGAATAAGTGAAATTAGTGAGAATCTCAACAAAAGGAAACCATGAAAACAAACCAGAGAAAAATGAAGAATACAAAACTGAA
Organism: Saccopteryx leptura; assembly: GCF_036850995.1. Classification (NCBI taxonomy): domain Eukaryota; kingdom Metazoa; phylum Chordata; class Mammalia; order Chiroptera; family Emballonuridae; genus Saccopteryx; species Saccopteryx leptura. The sequence continues at coordinate 102,296,634 of NC_089507.1, read as the reverse complement.
ATGAAAAATACATTAGAGGGACTCTACAGCAGATTACATAAAGCAGAAGATCAAATCAGTGATCTGGAATACAAGGGAGTGAAACACCCAATCTGAACAGCAAAAGGAAAAAAGAATTTAGAAAAAGTGATAATAGTTTAAGGGACCTCTGGGACAACATTAAGTACACTAACATTTGTATCACAAGGTTATCAGAAAAAGAAAGAGAACAAGGAACTAAAAACCTATTTAAAGAAATAATGACTGAAAAACTTCCCTGACCTTTTGAAGGAAATGGACACACAAGTCTAAGAAATACAGAAGTCACAAACAAGATGAACATAAAGAGGCCCACACAAGACACTTCAGTGGAAGATGAATACCATACAATTTTACTTACATGTGGAATCTAAAAAAACAAAATGAATAAGCAAACAAAACAGAAACAAACTCATAGATACAGAGAAAAAAACTGATGACTGCCTGATGGGAAGAGGGTTGGAACATGGATGAAAAAGGTGAAAGGTATTAAGATATACAAATTGCTAGTTATAAAAACAATCATGGGAATGTAATGTACAGCAGAAGAAATACAGTCAGTAATATTGTAATAACTATGTATGGTGTCAGACGGGTACTAGACTTACCAGGGTGATCACTTTGTAAGTTTCACTATGTTGTACATCTGAAACTAATATAATACTGTATGTCAACTGTAATTGAACAAAAATTAATAAAAAAAAGTGCTCAATATAGTGAACTTCCCAAGGTGAAATAAACAAAACAAAGAACAACCCAACCAACTGAAGGTTAGATTTAGGAACTCTTTAGCACAGGAGTTTTATATTGAAGACAAAGTAGGTATTGACAAGGAGTTTTTACTATGATCCCAACTTAAATATTTTCCTGAGAGAAAATTTTAGCTCATCCATTCTGGGTGCAGCTTATGATAAAAAAAAAACAAACAACAGAACTCTCCAGAAATAGAAAGACTTAATTTTCTTCGGATGTTGGTCATTTGTGCTTAAGGTATATGTAGTTTTCTATTGGTGAGTCTTATTCACTTTAAGGTGTCACTTTTAAGTCTTTCCAGTGAAAAAGATTCATATTGTGTGAGGTTAGTCATGGTGACAGTTTTCATTTTTTATACAATGATAAAATATTTAGACTAGAAACAGTCTTAAGTCTTCCAGCTAAGTCACTCATCAGATGGTTAGATCACATTTCTGTCAGTCTAGGGCATCTACCTATTAATTATAACTGTAAAACTTTTAAAATAAGATTTACAGTGCAACAATCCTCAGCTTTTAAAATAAAGATTTGCTAGTGCAGCAGCCCCCTGCGGAGCGCCTGGTATATACAATATATGCTCAGTACATCTTCATTTCATGTTTTTAGCTTCTTTTGTTGTAATTATAGGAGAAAGGATCAAGTTAGTAGTTTTAACCCCAACATCCTCTTTGCATTGTTAGGACTTTCTAGAGGTGATTTCTCTTTCATAACTAATAGGTGACGAACTCCACCTAAGTGAGGGCTTTATTTCTTGGTTCAGGTAACTGACAGGATTGGAACTAAGCCAGTTTCAGGGTTCATTTGAACTGGGAGTTCAACAGTGTCATCAATTTTCTTTGAATTTTGCAGTTCTGCTTTACTCAGTGTTCACTTGACCGTACATCTGGCATCCTCAATGGAGTAGGATGGATACAGCAGAGTTTGGCTGACACCCAAATGCTTCACTTCGTGAGGCTTCTGATAACTTTCTCAGAAGAATGAAATTCTTTTTTTTCTATTTTAAGGAGAGGTAGAGACAGACTCCAGCATGCGCCCCGACAAGTATCCACAACAAGCCCCCTAAGCGCAGTGCTCTGCCCATCTGGGATCACTGCTCCGTTGCTCAGCAACAAGCTCTTTTAGCACCTGAGGCCAGGCCATGGAGCCATCCTCAGTGCCCAGGGCTAACTTGCTCAAACCGAGCCAGAGCTGCGGGAGGAGGAAAGAGAGAGAGAGAGAAGGGGGAGGGGTGGAGAAGCAGATGGTCGCTTCTCCTGTGTGCCTTGACCAGGAATCGAACCTGGAACTCCCACATGCTGGGCTGATGCTCTACTACTGAGCCAACCAGCCAGGGCCAAGAATGAAATTCTTTTTCCAGATGTCTCCCTCATACCTCTCCTTATGTTCCATCAGCCTAAATTAAGTCCTGTGTGTTAACCTTATTCAGTCCCTTTAGCCCGACTCTGCAAATTCCAACTGGCTTGGGTGTGGGTGGGAACAGGGATGAACCCAGTCAGGGCCCACCCTGGGAGCCAGAGGCTAAGCCATCCTGCTCACTCCCACCCCAGAACTGCAGCCCACCCTGCAGTGGCAGTTCAGTGCGGTGTGGTTTGGAAAGGAGTGGGAAGAGTACCACAATGTTCATTACAGCCTGGAACACGGGACCTGATAAATTTTAAAGGGAGTTTTCATACACCTGGGCACTCGAATGAGGGGTGAACAGAACTCTCCTAGGACAGCTTTCCACGTGTCCGTGTCGTCACATGCTGTTGTTGACTGCCACTGTGCTGTGCGCTCGAGACTCAGTCCTTGCTATTCTCATCTCAGATGGTCTGTCTCCTTCACATCCTTCTTAGATCACATGTAGTCTTTTTCTTATTTAATAAAACTATTTTTTAACTATGGGAAATCTCACACTACAGAAAAGTAGAGCAAAGAGGACAGCATATGGGTTCTTTTTAAAGTAGTAGTGATTCTTAACTGTGTGGCTGATCTCAGACCCCTTGGAAGATCAAAGGAGAAAGTAAGCATTGTGGGTGCTTTTGCCCTTGATTTCTGAGAGAGCCCAGCCCTGTTCAGCCTTCCTTGAGGAGCTGAGATGATGTGGGGGCCATGGGTGTGCTCAGGGGTGGATAGGAGGCTGCCGGTCTCTTGTGGGCAGTGAGGTAAGTTGCTGAGTGGCAGATGATTTTTGCAGAGGGGGAGAGCTGGGGCAGGGGAAAGTCCGGTTATTACCGTGGGGTAATTTTTAATCTGGTCACTGACAGTGAATATTTAACTGCTGGAGGCACACAGAGGAGCTAATTGAGCAGTGTGTGCTTCCCCTTCCCAGCACAGTACTTGCCCCATGTTCCGTAGTTCCAGTTTCAGCCAGCACAGTGCGTGCTCGGCCCAGGAAGTGTGCCAGGTTCTTGGGGTGCTGAGCTGGTGACAACTCCTTGTTTTTGCGGGCTAAGGTTTTACTCAGTCCGCTGCAATCCCATTTTGCTTTGAAATCAGGATTTTGATAATGAGCGGACTTTGACCTGTTTTCTCTGAAGCATGAAGTTGAGAATTTTGAATGCCCAGATGGAGTTAGCTGTTGTGCTTGCTCTATCACCCTTTCTCTCTCTCTCTCTCTCTCTCCCCACTCTGTTTAAGGCACATGATGATCATTAGTTTCCACAAAACCACTCCCCAAACCCCACTCCCTTGCTTCTTCCCTCTGGTCGCCCATCCCACCATTCTAATGTTTACCTATATGTGTACCATCTATATATGTTTTTGTAAGACACACATTGTCAGTTGAGGCATTTATTTTTAATTGACATAAATGGTATTGTGTTACATTTTCTGTTTTTTTTTTTATCACTCAGCTCTGCTTTTAAGACCCACCCATGTTGCCCTGTGTATTCTCTAGTCTGCTGTTTTCAACTACTGCAGAGCATGCCAGCTTCCCTCTTTCTACCCAGTCCTTTCTTTATACCCAATCGAATGATGCCAAGAATATGTTTTGTATCTTGGGATCCCGTCTTGTACCGTGGGACAGCCACCTCTTAGAAAGAGTCACCCGGCTGAGGCCTGTATACTTAGAAACCACAGGGAATGGGATGGAAGGGGGGGTGTAATTTTTAGACTAATCCAGCCATAGTTTTCTCCTTAATCTTGAGATTAGCTTCATTTCCTTGTGCCCCTTTCTTTGTTGCTAAAAGAGAGACAATCTCTTTCTCCCTATTGGCAAGAATGTTGTGGGAATTATGACCTGACAGGAAACTACTTGAACTTTAGGTTTGCTAGACTTTACAATTTGTTTTCATTACAAGTTTGTGTTTAGCATTCAAATTCATATTTGTATTATGACTGCAATACTACACAATTATTTATTCATATCAGCAAGTATTAGAACAATACAGTGGTCAGATTACAGAGAAAATGCTTCTTTTACTTAATGTATTACTTTTAAATATTCTTTTTGTGCCTGACCAGGCAGTGGTACAATGGATAGAGTGTCAGCCTGTATGCTGAGGACCCAGGTTCAAAGTCCCAAGGTTGCCAGCTTGAGTGTGGGCTCACCAGCTTGAGCATGAGGTCACTGTGTAGTAAGGGACCAAAAAGTTACAGAATTCATATTACTAGTTTAGGAAGCTTAAAGAACATTTCAATTTGGGCTAGGCATGCAGAGAGCTTTTGTAGATGATATTTCTATACTTGTGTGATTAGCACCAACTGAGGATGGCCAATAGCACTGTATTGTAAATGAAGAGGGAAGGAGACTTGGATTCCCATCCTTCCTCCCACACTTGTAAGAAGGCAGGTAAATAGCTAGCCAGGTGCAGGAAGGGAGAGATTAAAAAAAACAAAACAAAAATCTTTTCTTACTTGATGAGCCATTTGTAGGCATTTTATCCCCTAGCGCCATGGAAACTACCCCTCCCTTCCTGAAAGCATGTAATTAATGTATCAATATATATCTCTAAACAAAGGAATGGCAAGTGAACACTAGAAAATTTAGGAATTTCTTTTAATATGTGGAATAACATCTTTGCTATTGTGTTACCTTATAAGTTTTAATGTGTAGAAATGTTTTTATAGGTCCTTTAGACAAATATTGTAAGCTTGCTAATGAATTATGTCCCATCCTGCTCCTCCTTTTCCCGCCAACCTGTGTGTGTGTGAAAAATGGGATGGAAGGGGAGGTGTGATTTTTAGATAAATCCAGCCATAGTTTTCTCCTTAATCTTGAGATTAGCTTCATTTCCTTGTGCCCCTTTCTTTGTCGCTAAAAGAGAGACAATCTCTTTATCCCTATATAACCTGCAACAAGGGCTGGGCCCGGGGCTTGCACATGATTTGGGCTTCCAGACTGCCCCAAGCCATATGCTGCCAGCATATTTAATAAATCTCCTCCTTTAATAAAACTCCTTAAAAATTTATCTGGACTTGGTGTCTCTATGTAAACTTGCGGAATTGAGGTACGGCTACTTTACAACAACTGGAATAAGCATGGGATCATAGACATGAGCCCAAAGGTCTCTGGCTTGAGCCCAGGGTTGCTGGCTTGAGCAAGGGGACAATGACTTGGCTGGAGCTCCTCAGTTAAGGCACATATGAGAAAGCAGTCAATGAATAACTGAGTGCTGCAACTGTGAATTGATGCTTCTCATCTCTCTCCCTTCCTGTCTGTCTATCTCTCTCTCTCGCTATTATATATATATATATTTCTCTTTTGTAGTTTACAGCTGCTAAATTAAGTAATTAGGTAGCTTAGCCTTTTTTCTAATTGAGAGATTGTTTTTCTTGACCTGACTGCTTTAGGTAGAGGAGTGAAAGAAAGAAACGGTGATGGGAGGAATGAGAAGCATCAATTCATAGTTGCTTCTTGTATTTGCCTTGACTGGTTGAACTGGCAACCTCAGTGTTCCAGATTGACCGCTTTATCCACTGCACCACCACAGGTAAGGCCTGACCTGACTTCTGAGTTTGGCTGTGGGAAGTAGAGAGAACTTCTTTTCACTTGTTATCATGATGGAGTGTTTGCCGTGTTCTTAGGATCATACAGTGAACACTGTCATGAACAAGTGTTTATGTTTACTAGGGGCTTGAGACTATTTTAAGCCAGAAATCGGAGAGCAGGATTTTTCAAATATTTTTGAGCAGTGGGACTAGAAAATGTAATAGCGTTATATCCTCTCATATCCTCCTATTTCGGCCCCCTAAATTTATCATTACATGATGACATGCTGGTGATCTGATTCTTAAAAACCCGATTTAATGACATTTTGTGATTGTGATTTGAATCTATTATTTTAGGGATGACTTCATTGATTCTGGGTTATTTGCTTGACTTCTTTAAAATTCTTTTCTACAAGGAACCCTCATGCACTGGTGGTGGGATTGTATATTGGTGCAGACACTATAGAAAATAGTATGGAGGCTCCTCAAAAAAACTAAAAATAGAACTGTCATATGCTCCAACAACTATACTGTTTGATATTTATCCAAAGAAAACAAGACCATTAACTCAAAAAACATGAGGCTCCTCCATGGTCATTGCAGCATTATTTATAATAGCTAAGATATGGAACATCCTAAATGTCCATCAACAAATGAATGTATTATACATATATAGTGGAATAATATTCAGCCATAAAAAGAAGGAAATCTTGCCATCCGAAACAACATGGATGGACCTTGCGGGCATTATGCTAAGTGAAACCAGTCAGACAGAGAAAGATAAACATTATAGTATATGATTTCACTTACATATAGAATATAAAAAACAAACAAGCAAGAAAAAAGCGGGAGGTATCACACTTCCAGATATCAAGTTATATTATAAGGCCATTGTACTCAAAACAGCATGGTACTAGCATAAGAACAGGCACATAGATCAATGGAACAGAACAGAGAACCCAGAAATAAACCCACAGCTCTATGGACAACTGATATTTGACAAAGGAGGTAAGACAATACAATGGAGTTAAGACAACCTCTTCAACAAATGGTGTTGGGAAAACTGAACAGCTACCTGCAAAAAAATGAAACTAGACCACCAACTTACACCACTCACAAAAAGAAACTCAAAATGGATAAAAGACTTAAATGTAAGCCGTGAAACCATAAGCATCTTAGAAGAAAACATAGGCAGTAAGCTCTCTGACATCTCTCGCAGCAATATATTTGCTGATTTGTCTCCACAGGCAAGTGAAATAAAAGACAGGATAAACAAATGGGACTTTATCAAACTAAAAAGCTTCTGCACAGCTAAAGATAATAAGAACAGAATAAAAAGACAAACTACACAATGGGAGAATATATTTGACATAGCGTCTGATAAGGGGTTAATAACCAAAATTTATAAAGAACTCGTAAAACTTAATACCAGGAAGACAAACAATCCAATCCAAAAATGGGCAAAAGAAATGAATAGACACTTCTCCAAAGAGGACACAAAGATGGCCAACAGGCATATGAAAAAATGTTCAACATCACTAATGATTAGAGAAATGCAAATTAAAACCACAATGAGATATCACCTCACACCAGTCAGAATGGCGCTCATCAATAAAACAACACAGAATAAGTGCTGGCGAGGATGTGGACAAAAGGGAACCCTTCTGCACTGCTGGTGGGAATGCAGACTGGTGCAGCCACTGTGGAAAACAGTATGGAGATTCCTCAAGAGATTAAAAATCGAACTGCCTTTTGACCCAGCTATACCACTGTTAGGAATATACCCCAAGAACACCATAGCACTGTTTGAAAAGAAGAAATGCACCCCCATGTTTATGGCAGCATTGTTCACAATAGCAAAGATTTGGAAACAGCCCAAGTGTCCATCAGAGGACGAGTGGATTAAAAAGCTTTGGTATATATATACTATGGAATACTACTCAGCCATAAGAAATGATGACATAGGATCTTTTACAACAACATGGATGGGCCTTGATAACATTATACTGGGTGAAAGAAGTAAATCAGAAAAAACTAAGAACTATATGATTCCATACATAGGTGGGACATAAAGATGAGACTCAGAGACATGGACAAGAGTGTTGGGGTTACAGAGTGTGGGGAGGAGAGGGAGGGGGTTGGGGGAAGGGAGGGGAGGGGCACAAAGATCATGGCTTTTCAGCATTTGCCATATTCCCCCCTTAATCTATAGTCAGACAGCAAATATTTATGTATGGTGTTTCCACTATAAAGACTGCTGTCTTAGGGACAAATGCTGATAAACTATTTCAGCAGTTCCTCCTTCTTCAAAGACTTATATGTCAACATAGAGCTCCATGTTTCATAGGACATACTCAAGCTCACTCCATGCTCCCTGGAGCTTTAGCACAAGGGAATGCCCCACCCTTTTTTGTTTTGTTTTGTTTTTTGTTTTGTAGTATTTTTTCTTTTATTTATTTATTCTTTGTATTTTTCTGAGGATGGAGATGGGGAGGCAGTCAGACAGACTCCTGCATGCGCCTGACTGGGATCCACCTGGCATACCTACCAGGGGGGAATGCTCTGCCCATCTGGGGTGTTGCTCTGTTACAACTGGAGCCATTCTAGCGACTGGGGCGGAGGCCATGGGGCCATCCTTAGTGCCCGGGGTGGCTTTGCTCCGGTGGAGCCTTGGCTGCGGCCGGGAGGAGAGAGATGAAGAGGAAGGAGAGGGGGAGGGGTGGAGAGGTAGATGGACGCTTCTCCTGTATGCTCTGGCCAGGAATCGAACCCGGGAATCCTGCACACCAGGCCAATGACTCCGACGGGTTTACCATATCATGCTTTTTACTTAAAAAAAAAAAAAAATTACATTTCTTTTGAATGCTGATGAACAGGAGACACCAAATCTTTTTCGCCTGCAAACTACTACCTTCTTCATTAGATCTAGCTAATAACACTGTTTTGTCTTTTTCCAATAGCTCCAGATATATGGAAAAGATTTATACAGGCAGATGGGGATCCTCAAACCCCTCAGCGAGATCTGAGAATGGCTTTTAAGATACCTAGAGGCAGAAAAAGCCCAATAGAGATCAGGGGAACTACCAGCTTTTAGGATACACCCTTAAAGGCTCCAATGCCCCAAAGGGGTCTCATAGGATGCCATCTGGGTCCTGCTTCAATAGGGGAAAGGAAGGTCATTGAGCTAAAGCCTGCCAGGCTTACACGCCTCTGCTGTGAGGAAACAGGGACACTGGAAGGTGGGCTTCCCCCTCGCTCCTCTAAGGCCTCCCTTAGAGGTTCAGTCTCTTCCAGCCCTGCTCCAGCCACCTATGACCTAACCTTGCTCAGAAAGCTGGGGTTTGCCACTGAAGGCTGAAGGTGCCCAGGGCCATCGGCCCCATCTACGACACTGTGGAGGAGCCTAGGGTATTTCTTCCAAGAAGCAGGTAAACTGAGCTCATTTGCACAAGGGCCACTTAACTATGTTTTGCCTGAATAGTCAGGTTTTTTATTCTTCCCTCAAAGATCTCTGTTGTGGGTGTTGATAGTCCTATTTTCTGCTGATTTGCTTAATATATAGTGTTTCCTTTATCCCTCCTACCTCAATACCCCACTCATATTTCAGGCTGGGACCTACTCTTAATTTAGAGCTCTCTTTCCTCCTTTTGCCAACTTGTATTATGAATTTACCTTTGCCACCCAGCTTAGTGTATCCCAAGGTTCTCTTTATCATGCCACAGTCACAGAGCTCCAGGGAAAAGCAACCTGGTCTCAACTCTCCAGGTAGAGGAGAACAGAAGCTCCATATCCACGCATGCTGCAAATGGCTTTTTCCAGTCTACCTGAATCATTACCAGCTAGAAGCAGCGGTCATTGGGACTTGGACATGAGCTGCAAAGTATAGAATGATGACAACAATTCCAGTGCCATGTGGACTTTTCCTGTGGGGAACTTTCCTGGACTCCTGCTCCCTGTGACAGCTCCGAACAGACTGAACTGTGGTTGGGTTGCATTTTTCAGGGATTTGGCATGGTGATGGGGCCAACTTGGACTTGGTGAACATGTTAAGGACACTACTCTTTTATGGATTCTTGCTGTATTGGCCAAGAGTTTGCTTAAAGGCTTTTAATCACTGTAAAAAAAAATAGAGGACTGGATGAAGAAGATGGGGCACATATACACCATGGCATACTATTCAGCTAGGAGAAATGATGACATCGGATCACTTACAGCAGAATGGTGGAGTCTTGGTAGCATTGTGCAGGGTGAAATAAGCGAATCAGAAAAAAACAGGAACTGCAGGATTCCATACATTGGTGGGACATAAAAGCGAGACTAAGAGGCATGGACAGGAGTGTGGTGGTTACGGGGGGTGGGGGGAGGGAAAGAGGGAGAGGGGGAGGGAGAGTGGTACAGAGAGAACTGGATGGAGGGTGGCGGAGGACGATCTCTCTTCGGGTGATGGGTATGCAACAGAACTAAATGACAAGATAACCTGGAAATGTTTTCTTTGAATGTATGTACCCTGATTTATTGATGTCACCCCATTAAAATAAAAATTTATTTATAAAAAACAAACAAGCAAACAAGCAAAACAAAAACAGAAACATGACAGAGAACAAACTGGCAATTGCCAGATGGAAGGGGGTTTGGGGGACTGGGTGAAAAAGATGAAGAGATTAAAAAGCAAAAATTGCTAATTATAAAAATAGTCATGGGGATATACAGTACAGCATAGGGAACTTGGTCAATAATTTTGTAACAACTATGTATAGTGCCAGGTGGGTTAATACCTTATTATACTTCCTGTGTGTGGGGGGATCACCTTGTAAGTTACATAAGTGTCTAACCACTATGCTGTGCTCCTGAAAGTAATATAATATTGCATATCTACTATAATTGAAAAAAAAAGTAGTTTCATGATTTAGATGATCTGACCCAATGAACGCAAAAACAAAAACATAAACAAAAATAACTTTTCCCTTTTACCCTTTCTCTATAAACTCTTTATCCACTTAGGAGCAAACTTTGAAGAACTTGGCATTTTCCTTTAAAAAAAAATTTTATCAGGGTGACATTAGTTAATACCATCATTTAGGTTTCAGGTGTATAATTCTATAATACATCATCTGTATATTGTATTGTGTGTTTACCACCCCAAGTCAAATCTCCTTTCTTCACCATTTATCCACCCTTTATCTTCCTCTACCTCCTCCCACCCCTTTTCTCTCTGGTAATCACCATACTGCTGTCTATGTCTCTGTTTCTATGAGTTTGTTTCTGTTTTATTTGGTATTTTATTCATTAGATTCCATATATGAGTGAAATCATATGGTACTTGTCTTTCTCTGATTGGCTTGCTTCACTTGGCATAATACTCTCCAGGTCTTTCCATGGTGTCGTAAAATGTAAGATCCCCCTTCCCTTTTTACAGCCAAATAGTATTCCATTGTGTAAATGTACCAAGTTTTTTTTTGTCTCCTCATCTACTGATGAGCACTTAGGCTGCTTCCAAATCTTGACTATTGTCAATAATGCTGCAGTGAACATAGTGGTGCATATATTCTTTTGAATTAGTGTTTCAGGTTTCTTTGGATATATTTTCAGAAGTGGAATTGCTGGGTAACAAAGCAGTTCCATTTTTAATTTTTTGATATAACTCCATACTGCTTTCCACCGTGGCTACACCAATCTGCATTACTACCAACAATGCACGGAGGTTTCCTTTTCTCTTCATTCTTGACAACACTTGTTAATTGATTTATTGATGATACCCATTTTGATAAGTGTGAGGTGATATCTCATTATGGTTTTTAATTTGCATTTCTCTGATGATTAGTGATGCTGAGCATCTTTTCATAGGTCTATTGGCCATCTGTATGTCCTCTTTGGAGAAGTGTCTATTGAGGCTCTTTGCCCAGTTTTTACTTGGGTTATTTTTTGGTGTTGAGTTTTTTAAGTTCTTTATAAATTCTGGATATTAACTTCATAGCCTTGGTGAATATGTTCTCTCATACACTGGGTTGTCTTTTCATCTTGCTGATAGTTTCCTTTGCTGTGCAAATACTTTTTAGTTTGTTGTGGTTCCATTTCTTTATTTTTTCTTTTGTTTCCCTTGCCTGAGGAGACATACAAGAAAAAATATTGCTACAAGGAATGTTCAAGATTTTACTGCCTACTTTTCTTTTAGGTTTTTTTTTGGTTTCAAGTCTAGCATTTAAGTTTTTAATCCATTTTGAGCTTAATCTTATGAATGGTGTTAGAAGATAGTCTAGTTTCATTTTTTTTGAACATATGTGTCCAATTTTCCCAACACCATTTATTGAATAGATTATCTTTACCCCATTATTTGTTCTTGCCTCCTTTGTAAAATATTAATTGAGTATAAAGGTGTGGGTTTATTTCTGACCTCTCTATTCTGTTCTATTGGTCTATTATGTCTGTTTTTATGGCAGTACCATGCTGTTTTGATTACTATGACCTTGTAGTATAGTTTGATATCAGGTAGCATGATTCCTCTAATTTTGCATTTTTTTCTCAAGATTGCTATGGATATCCAGCATCTTTTGTGGTTCCATATAAATTTTTGGAATATTTGTTCTAGCTCTGTGAAGTATACCATTGGAATCTTGATAGGAATTGCATGGATTCTATAGATTGCTTTAGGTAGTATGGACATTTTAATGATGTTAATTCTTCCTATTCATAAACATGGTATATGTTTCCATAAATTTGTATCTTCTTTAATTACTTTCTTCAATGTCTTATAATTTTTCAAGTACAGGTCTTTTATATTCTGGGTTAAATTTATTCCTAAGTACTTTATTTTTTGATGCAAAAACTTGCCATTATATAAAAAAATTCTGCTACTCCAGGAGATTCCATTGTATAGATTTGTGATGGCTGTTCTCTAAGGATGACATTTTACACAAATCATGTTTTTATCAAATCTGTATTTTTTAATGCATCTAAAAATGCTGTGTTTAGCTACTACTAACTTGTTCACATCTTTTTGAGTATCTATTGTTATCATGGGAAAGAGGTGGATGGCAGAGCTAAATTCAGAGTTATGAGACTTCATCTCTTATTTGAATTCCAGGGTGTTTGGGGAACCTCAGTTATTTTCCTTTTGAGCTTTCCTTTTGTAAATTAATATTTATATTTAGGGAATAGTTATTCATTCATGCAACACACATTGTTAGAGCCTCTGTCCTGCGCCTGCGGTGTGTGCATGTGTGTACATGCCTGTATATATGTGCATGGGTTTGTGTACATGTGTGTGCATCTGCGTGCATGCCTGTGCAAGGACAGGCAGGCGAGCTTGAGTAGCTTAACCTGAGTTTCTAATGTCAGGACCTGTAGGGACAGACTACACAGGGCATTAGAACTATCTCATAACTCACAAGGAATTTTTTGTTTTATTTTCCTTCTTTTTGATTGTTTCTAGTTACATTCTTTATTATTGCTACCTTTCTTGAGCTTTCTTATCATAAGAAATAAAATGTAATTATTCTTTTTGGGTTTTAAAAAAGGATGTGAAAAGCCTGCAGCATGCAGCAGGGTCTGTCTTGAGTTTGTTTTCTGGATCGGGATTGCTTTTGTCTACTGTGCTGGATGAAAACTTCACAGCTTATGTTTCTCTGGGCTCCAAGTTGTCTCTTTGGTGATACTTCTTTCCACTTGACCTGCAGGGGCCAATGTGAATGCAGCAAAGCTTCATGAGACAGCCCTTCATCACGCGGCCAAGGTGAAGAACGTGGACCTCATTGAAATGCTGATTGAGTTTGGAGGCAACATCTATGCACGGGACAACCGGGGGAAGAAGCCCTCCGACTACACCTGGAGCAGCAGTGCCCCTGCCAAGTGCTTTGAGCACTACGAAAGTGAGGCCAGGATCTTCTTGTTGTTTTGATGATACAGTGCATTGTAGAACTGCACAGGAAACACTTATGCAAGAAGCTCTGTTTTAACAATATATCAGATAATTTATAAGTAAATAGACAATCTCAGACTAAGTCCATATGAGGCTGAGAGTATAGCTCCAACCCTTACTCTTTAGCAAACAAAATACAAATGATCTAAGGACAAGATGTCTTCTTTGGGTACAAATTTTTAAATGTGTTTATATAGAATTAGAGTTATAAGAAGATTTCAGATACCTCTCAATTGAAAAAAACTATTCAAATTTTTGCCAGCCCTACCCAACCAAAATCCGTTGTGAACTTAGAGGCAAACTCCATCTATATCTGTTGGCTAACCATTTCCTGGAAAATGATGTTTCTTTTCCAAAAAAAATTTGAGGGACAAAGTAACATGGGAAAATGAATCTCACCAGCAATTCTTTTTATTTTTTCTTTCCAAGAATTTTTTATTTCAAAATTTTTTATAAACTGTGAAAACAGCCTTTGGTTCATTTATATTTTTGTCAAACGCAGATCATTCTAAAAGGCAGGTCCTCGAGGCCAGGCTCTGTTTTGCAGAGGGCCCTGCAGTAGGCTTCCATCTTTGGCCCTCATTTGCTCATGCATTCCTGAGCAAATGAGGGCCAGGCTTGTCTTTAGTCCTGAAGTCCTGACCCTCTGCACTAGGATATGTGTTGCTCCTCTCCTGGAGCTGGGATGTGCGTCAGTTCTCCTGGGGTCCACTTGCACTCCATAACCAGAGCACAGCCTGCGGCCTGGAACTGCAGGAGCGGCAACCAGCAACAAGCCAGGACTAACCCTCACCCTATCCCTCATTTGTCTGCAAGTTTGACAAACAAGCCCATAATCTAGATTAGAGTTTTGCTAATAAATCCTTGTGCCAGGTTATAACATTATGGAGCAAAATTAAAAAAACAAAAAACCCCACACAAAATGAAATGCCCCTGGCCATCACTGGAATTCCATTTCCTGTTCTTGTTTCTTTGGGCCCTGGCTGTCCTGGTAGCCTTCCAGAGAAGGCTTGCAAGCAGGGCATGTCCTATTTCCAGGAAAAGGGAGGTGTTTCCAGTTCTTCATATTTTTAAGTTGAAGGATGTTAATCTATGTTCATCTATGTCAAGCTAACCTCATGTGCTTCCTGTTCCCTTTTTCCAGAGACACCTTTAACCTTGTCACAGCTCTGCAGGGTGAGCTTGAGGAGGGCCACTGGCGTCAGAGGGCTAGAGAAGATCGCCAAGCTGAACATCCCTTCCCGCCTCATCGATTACCTTTCCTACAACTGAGCTACAGGTGTGGGAGCGGGAGTGGGCTGGTGGACCCGGGCTGCTGGCCTTGCTGAGGCCAGTGTTGTTTGTCTGAGGCCCTCAGTTGCTATAGATAGAACAATGTTCCCTGAGTCCCTGTTGGCCATCCTGTTTCGTCTTCTCTGCGGACTCCTGGAAAATATGTCCGGGCATTGGAGAGCCTTGCCTCAACTTCTGTGGGAGACGTGACCCTGTGCTGACACTCCCAGAACTTGTCTCTGACTCTGGTGTTCTCGGTTATCCAGTTGTCCTGTTTTCACCGACCTTCCTTAGAAGGACTCCTAGGAAAGACTTGGGAGCACAGGGGAAGTCCAGGCAGGGCTGGGGTACTGCGGCTGGTTTCCACATGCCTGGGAGGTCGAGGAGCCTGGTGCTATCGCTGATTGGTTCAGCACTAGGCAGCCCTGGGGGGTCAAAGGGAGGAGCCTGTGCTGCGGTGCGGGTGCGGGGGTGGGGGTATGGGGGTGTGGGGGGTGTCTGAGGGAAGTGAGGTGCTAACCATGTGGCCGGGGATGGCTGCATTCAGGGGTCTTCAAACTTTTTATAAAAACTGCCCACTTTTGCAGTGCTGGTCAACCTGGTCCCTACCGTGCAACCAAACAGCGCTGCCATTGGCCCACCATGAAAGCTGGACCGCCCACTAGTGGGCGGTAGGGATCAGGTTTACCAGCACTGCAAAAGTGGGCGGTTTTTATAAAAAGTTTGACGACCCCTGAGTGGGCACTTTGCCAGGCTCACCTGTGCCCAGGTGTATGCATTACTCAGGGGCTGTGTGCGGGCTTTGCGGAGGAAGGCTCAGGTCTTCATTCCGCACAGCCAGCACTGTGCTTCATAGGAAGTGTTTCTTCAGTTTTAGGTCTCAACTTAAGAAGTTTATGTGAGAGAAAAAAACAAAAAACCTTTCAGAAGATATATAGGCTTTAACATAGATTTTGTTAATCTTTAAAACAAAGGTAATGTGAAGGCATGTTAGCACATGTTTCCATGAGTAGTCATTTCCAATGTGAAGGATTATTAGGAAAGGCTGTGGAAATCATTTTCCATCTTTCTATGGTTGCCAAATGAATTCTTTACTACCCTAAATTTTGCTAGCTCCTTGAAGCTCTGAAATTGGTAGGAGAGGTTGCCAGCACCTAGTGGGTGTTATCAACCCCTGATTCGTGCATTCTGCAGATACTTGAGGAATGTCTGTTGTGCTTTAGGCACTATCTGGGTGCTTTGAACTGCATAGGAGTGTCAGGCTCATTATCATAGACGGGGAAAGAAAGAGTTTTGCAATCTGTTCCTATAATAATAGAAATAAGTAGTTCTACATTATAAGCCATGAAGTGAACAATTAAAAATATTCAGACTGCATTTGTTTGCCTAAGATTCTGTATCATAATTTTTTTCAAAAGGAAAAATCAGGGAGTTAAACTAGGAGACTTTGCATAATTAGTTCACATCTATTTGGTTTCAGGGGAAACAGAGAAGACACCACTTGGAACACCCCAGAAATGTGGACATTGCCACATTCTTCCAGAGAATGTGGAATAGAATGAGCCTGAATTGGCCAAGGTAATGCCACATGTGCTCTATGACCAGCTGTGTCTGCACAGAATTACTTGGAATAGGGCCTCAGGTCTGATGGAAAGTTTCATGGTAGTTGCACAGTTATTTTCCATCTCACTGTTCCAGCCATGGTTTATGCTGAGGGTAAAAGCTACTCCCATTTGGTTACAGTCTTAGATACAAGTTCTGGGTAAGTCAGTGTTTCTGTATATACTAATAACAATATAAAAAATGTGTTGGGTTCTGCCTTTTCATATTTGTAATAGAAACTTGCTTCTAGCAATGAGCTGCTAACATTTCTATAACTGGGTAGGCAGAGTACTGAATCCTATTCCCAACTTGCTGCTCAATAAAAGGTGTTGAATAGAGTCCATCCTTGTGTTCACATGGCTCTTTTCTTGTCAGGAGCAGGAACACTGGATGGACTTCATCCTGTGTGAGTTCAGAGGGGCTGCTGTCATCTTCCCTGTACATTGATTGGAAGGTCAAGCGATAGAGCCGTGCCTGTCCCGATTCCCATCTTCCTGCCTCTCTCAGTGCCACCATCATGTGGAGAGACGCCCAAGGGGTCAGATTTTAGGCCTCCTCCTAGTCTGTACCTTCCTCCCCAGTTTACTGAGCTGTAATGGACAAATAACCTGCCTGTTCCCTTAAGTAGGGGTGTGACTCTGGACAAGCTTTTCCACTCCTCTGTTCCTGGGTCTCCCCAGTTGCAGAAGAAGGATAGAAGGCAGACTTTGTTCATTAAGAGGATGTTGATGATCAACCACTGAATCTTACAGATGAGAAATGAGATGCCGCTAGACTCATAGGTGTTTTGAGGCTGAAATTAGGTGATTAAAAGATGCCCTGAAAAGTATAATGTGCTCCCCAAGTGTAAAAGTTATATGGTCTATGGTTTTACTGGTGTTTGTAGATCTTATAGCTGTGTAATGACTCTCTTCTGACTTTGGGATACTACCACCTATTTCAGGAGGAATACATTCAGAAGACCTCTCAGTTTACATTTTAAAACTCAGTGGCAGCCAAAAGATTTAGAGAAGACATTTGCAACATAGATAAATGATTAGTAATCAAAATGTCTAAAGGTCTTTTTTTTTTTTTTTTTAAGTGAGAGGAGGTTAAGATAGAGAGATAGAGAGATAGACTCCCGCATGTCCCCTGGCCAGGACTTACCCAGTAACCCTGTCTGGGGCCGATGCTGGCACCATCTGAGCTATCCTCAGCACCTGAAGCCAACACGGAAGAGCCGAGCTATCCTCAGTGTCCGGGTCAGATGCTCAAGAACCAATTGAGCCACTGGCTGCAGGAGGGGAAGAGAGAGAGAAGGGGTAGTGGGAGGGGAAGAGAAGCCAGTGGTTACTTCTCATGTGTGCCCTGACTGGGGATTGAACTGGGACATCTACATGCTTGGCTGATGCTCTATTCACTGAGCTAACCAGCCAGGGCAGTAGTTCTCAAACTTTTTGAAGTTGGGGAGCATTTAAAATCCTACAAATAATTGTAGGTGCACTATATACAAATTTCTGAGAAATATGTTATAATAATTAAGTCAAATATTAAAAATATATAAAGTTAAGCATGCTTTTACGGTAATTAAATGGAATAAATACAACAAAATTAAATTTATTCTGACATTAAAAAACATTTTTATGTTACATTTTTTGAGTTCTGCTTTTTAGAATTCGTAAAAAAGAGGGGTTAAAAAATAAAAAAACTACAAAAAAGTTATCTTTTTATGTATATAGATACATTCTTAATAAGATTTAATAAATTTGGCAAATCCCAGCATGAATGTGTTAAGTTTTTTCATTCTTGTGTTTATGAGAAACATGAGCCTGATATCCTAATGATTTCTTCAATGTTTGGGCTTATATTTGAAAGGCAAACTGTCATTTCCTCATCAATACACTGAAGAATTCCTCTTTTGTTACTCTTAATTGTGTTGAGTGCAGAAAACCCCCACCATACATATCATTTTAACTTTACACCAAACAAAGGATAGAAGAAACTTGCCTCCTCCAGGGACCATGGTGGGGGTAGTGTAAACAATCCAGCACCACAGCTTAACAGCCTTTTACAACCTAATCAGGCAAGTGAGGTGGGGGGTTGGGCAGACTGTCAGGTTAGAACTAATTCCCCACACCTCTGTCCCCCAAAAATCTAAACTGCAAAACCCTATTGGTTTTTTGGTCTCCAACAGGCACATATTTCTCTGGAATACCGTACACACCTGAAAATCTTCTAGGGTGCACCAGTGTGCCCTGGTGCACACTTTGAGAACCACTGAGCTAGGGCCTATAAAGATCTGTTACAAATCATTAAGAAAAAGATTAACAACCCCCCCCCAAAAAAAAAAAAAAAAAAAAAACAGGCAAAGATTGTAAAGAGGAGATTACAAAAGAGGAAATCTCAAATGTCTCCTAATAGGAAAGGATGGTTGGTCATGATCAGAGAAATCCAAATTAGTGAATATTTAATGAAACAAAATGATACCATTATATATCATGAGTTTCACAAATCCTAAAATGTCTGACAGTTTCTTAATGTTGATGGGCTATACGGGTAAATGGGAACTCATAGATTGCTAATGGGGTATAACCTGATTCCTGGATTTTGGAGAGCTATTGGATGATATCTAGTACCATTAAAAGTACATAAGCCCTGGCCAGATAGGTCAGTGGGTAGAATGTTATCTCAATACGCCAAGGTTGCAGTTTTGATCCCCAGTCAGGGCACATACAAGAACCAACCAAGAATGCATAAATAAGTGGAGAAACAAATCAGTATTTCTCTCAAATCAATTTTTAAAAGTGTATATAGCACATGTGCTTAGTACTTCTACTTTTTACTTATAAACATACCTTAGAGAAACTCTCAGACATAGTGTAAGAAAAATGTGTAGATATTTAGTGTGCAGCAATTTTGTAATAGTAAAAGACCTCATCAATAGGGGAGAAGTTGTATAAGATATTTGTATAATGCCTGTAACTTGGGAATAGGAAAAAAAAAGACTTCATTTCTCTGTGATATTTCATTTCTTTGAAAAAGACAAGAAGCAAATATAAACAGTGTTGCTATTTGTTCCTGGTAGGTGGTGAATAAATGATTTCATTCTTCACATGTTTCTGTATTTTTTTTATAATGAAAATTTAATGTACAGAGGTGGGACAAAGGGAAGAAGTATCTTTTTTAAAAAAAGAAAGATACCTATGTGACAGTTATTAACTGGATTTTGTTTAAGAATACCTTTCAGCTTCCTATTGGCTACAAAATCATATTTTGGGTTAAAAGATTTTGTATTCCATAATAGGTGCTGATGCTTTTTTCTTTGACCAACCTCATTTTGGAATGAAGAGACAGATTGCAGCTACTTTCACGGATATGCTAGAAGACTTAAAACCCCCAAATGTTCTGTGTGGCTCACAGGGCCTGCCTGTATCTCAGGGAAGGGAAGAGTTCGGAAAAGTTCTTTACCCCTCTCTCTGGTTAGCCTGTCCTGCCATGGCATGACTCACTCCCTTGATATTGTGGACCTTCTAAATGTGGCTCTGGGCCAAGTCTCCAGCTTCAAGTCCTATCCCTTGGAGAGACTGAAACCAGTTCCTCTAAACTGAGGAACCATTTCACAGCAGGAAGGTGCAGCCGCTCCTGGGTGCTGCCTGCCCTCTGCAGTTGGGGGAGGGAGGTGTAGAGAAGAAGTGAGTCAGCCAGCAGTCTTCTCTTCTGTCATCCCTGTGTCCCCTCTGCTCTCCAGGGAAGAAAGTGGAGTCTCCTCTTCTGCTCCTTCCCTCACTGATGCTTTCACATAAATGCCATGTGTGATAACCCGTCCATACTTCCAGATGAGTCTGCACACAGCTTTGAAGTTGTTTGGGACAGAAAGAATGCTTTTCATGTCCACTTCCTCCCCTAGGCCACCTGGTTAGAACTACCGATCATTCTTCCTTTCTAGGGGGTAACACTCTACTTTTGAGCAGTTGAGTTCCTTTATTCACAAAAATGACCTCCAAACTGGCTCTAAACACAACCCACCAGCTGAGGGCAGCTGAGCTGTCTTACAGATGTAAGTTGGGTTGGGATCTTGAGGGTGTAGCAGGCTGAGGGGCATTTCTTCCCCTCCGGGCAGCACTGTAGCATTTACTGCTCTCCCTGTAATGGTTTGGAAAGTACTTCCAGACCCTGGAGTCTTTGTTTTTTTCTCTTTTCTTATCATTGGTACCACATGGCACTGACAGCTAAGCCCCAGTTATGTTGGCATGAAAGTCTTGTGATCTTTGGCAATTTGAGTGAAAATATGTCTTAAGTTGGTCCAATCTAAATAGGCTGCCTCCTAAAAGCCAAATGTCTTGAAACCATAAAGATTCATGACAGCTCTCTCTCTCTTGCTGTTACACCCATACAGTTATTTATATAAAAATTTACTTCCCAGCAGCTGGTCTCCAGGTGTGTGATTCTTGTGACCACAGACCTCAGAGCTGAGAAAGAATTTGCAACTGAACTCTGAGCCAGGATATACAGCTCTCTGCTTTCTGTGTGATCAACATGAAAATGCTCACTGCTGTTTTTAAAAATTATTATTTAGGAATTAAGTTTAACGGGGTGACATTGATCAATAAGAGTACATAGGTTTCATAAACATTTCTATAGTAACATTCAAGTTGATTGTGTTGTGTGCCCATCACCCAAAGTCAAATCATTTTTTGTCACTGTATATTTGTCCCTCGCTTCTTGTTAATTTGAATCCTGAAATTCATTCCACTGTTAGAGACAGAAGTTTAGAAGAGACAAGCAAAAAACATCCACTCATTTCTTGGGCCCCTTTCTCTATCCATCCATCTACCATCCATCCATCCTTTCTTCCTTTCTTCTGCTCAAGTTATTCTATTTTAGGTTCTCTATTGGGCACTAAGGATACAAAAACAAAACAAAACTCAACATAAACACAAATCTTGGCCTTGAAGGTTCTTACTTTTTCTCAGGAAGCAGACACAAGAAAAAGTGCTGTATCTAGAAACATAGCAACAAACAGGAAGGAAGAGCTAATTCTGCTCTTGGGAGAGAAGAATAGAGAGATGACCTTCTTTCTCAAATCTTGGGATAACAAATTCAATTACATGAAAAAAACCCCGATAGTTTTTATATTCATGGTGCTATGTAGTTTACAAAGCTTTGTATCTGATATAGTAATAGTAAGCAGTTAGACATACATGAGTAGAGTAGGAACCATAGGCCAGGTACAGCAGGTCACCAGGTCAGAAAGTACTGGTTGCCTAGTAATGGGAAAAACTGGGAGGGCAACTATTGTAGGGTGGGATGTTGCTCCAGGGTGAACTTTCCCTTAGCAGTCAAAGCTCAGTAGGGACAGGAACTTTCCGCTTAGATCAGGCTGGTGGTAGGGTGCAGTTTTAGATGAAGATGGCACTAATCAGAGCAATATTACCTGAAAGGCTGGATGATTTTAACCCAAATCCCTATATTTGCAACTTCCAGGCCCAGGAGGTGCACCTGAAATGTTATGAGTCCCTCCCCCCCAGACTGTCTGACCTAGCGGCCCCAAAACAGGGTAGCACAACTGCAAAAACTTGATAAAACCAAATGACGTTTCTTATAACAAGGAGACTGTGACCTGGCACCTTTTGCTCTTATTTAAACATACTTCTTCATAGGAGGAAATATTACAAGTTCCCAAGCCAGCCTATAACAACATATTTTTGTATTCCAGAAGCATTTAATCAATTGCCTGTGATGGTTAGAGCATTCTGGGAGAGTCTGACCTAGTCACAGTGGGATAAAACCTGGAGGATGGCAGCTAGCTAACTGCACATATGAGGGCTCTGCCCAGGGTGTCAGGAAGGTCACTCAGGAGTGAGCAGCCACCTCCCACAGAGAGGTCCATGGAGCCCAAAGGCTGCATGGTGAAGGAACATTACCAAATCTTGTGACTAGGCATAGCAAAATGCTATATCAAATATGTTT
The DNA here is from genome assembly GCF_036850995.1 of Saccopteryx leptura. Taxonomy (NCBI): domain Eukaryota; kingdom Metazoa; phylum Chordata; class Mammalia; order Chiroptera; family Emballonuridae; genus Saccopteryx; species Saccopteryx leptura. The sequence goes on along the minus strand of NC_089507.1, from coordinate 102,274,214 downwards.
TGATTTGTGCTGAACTTGAGAAAAGCAGAAGGAGGTCAAAGAAGAGGGTAGAAACCTTTATCAAGATGCCAAAGGCATCTTGGTACTAGGAGGGGTTTTAGAAGTCTGTAACGGGTCATTCTTCTAATGGTGACTTCAGAGTAAAGATGGTCCTTCTCCTTGACTCAGCTGTGCTTCTGGGACAACTGTGTATCACCAGAAAGGCCAGTTTGAGGGAAAAAATGGGAGTGAGAGATAAAATGAAAGAGAGTGAAAAATAAATTTCTCAAATTATTGAGCAAAAGTTGGATGAGAAGGAAATGATTTACGGATTAAAGAGATGTTGGAAATTTGGTCCAGATAGTTACTATCTGGAGTAATAGGAACAGGATGCCTCAGGGTGGGTTGGGAGGAAGGGGTTCTATGAGAAGAGTGATAGTTAATTTTATGTGTCAACTTGGCTAGGCTAACAGATTCCCAGGTAGCCAGTAAAACATTGTCTTGGGGGTGTCTGTGAGGGTGTTTTTGTAAGACATGAGCATTTGGATTGGTAGACCCAGTAAAGCAGATCACCCTCCTCATTGTGGTGGGCCTCATTCAGTCTGTTGGGGGCCTGAATAGAACGAAGAGGTGGAGGAAGGGTATATTAGCTTTCTGCCTGACTACTGAGCTGAGACATCTATGTTTATTCTTCTGTCATCAGGTTGGGACTTAAACCTCTGGCTCCCTTGGTTCTCAGGCCTTCAGGTTCGGACTGGACTACAGCATCAGCTTCTTTGGTCTCTAGTTTGCAGATGGCAGATTGTGGGACCTCCACAATTTTGTTTTTTATTAAGTGAGAGGTGCGGAGGCAGAGAGACAGATAGATGCCCGAATGCGCCCGACCGGGGTCCACTCAGCAAGCCCCCTACAGGGTGATACTCTGCCCATTAGGGCTGCTGCGCCATTATTTCAGGGCCTGAGGTGAGGCCATGGAGTCATCCTCAGTGCCTGGGGCCAACTCGCTTGAGCCAATTGAGCCATGGCTGCTGGAGGAGAAGAGAGAGAGAGAGAGAGAAAGAGCAAGAAAGAAGGGGGAGGAGGAGAGGGAGGAGTGGAGAAGCAGATGGTCGCTTCTCATGTTTGCTCTGACCGGGAATTAAACCTGGGACTTCTACATGCTCAGCCAAGACTCTACTGCTGAGCCAACCAGCCAGGGCTGGGACCTCCATAATTGTGTGATCCTTTTATAATAAATCTCTCTCTGTATACATGTATATACATCCTGTTGTTTCTGTTTTCCTGGGGAACTCAATTGGAGGGCTTGTTAAAACACAGTTTCTCATTGATACGTAAAGACACATGCAGCCCCATGTTCATTGCAGCATTGTTCACAGTGACCAGGACATGGAAACAACCAAAAAGCCCGTCAATAGATGACTGGATAAAGAAGATGTGGCACATATACACTATGGAATACTACTCAGCCATAAGAAATGATGACATCGGATCATTTACAGCAAAATGGTGGGATCTTGATAACACGATATGAAGCGAAATAAGTAAATCAGAAAAAACCAGGAACTGCATTATTCCATACGTAGGTGGGACATAAAAGTGAAACTAAGAGACATTGGTAAGAGTGTGGTGGTTACGGGGGGAGGGGCACAAAGAAAACAAGATAGAAGGTGACAGAGGACAATCTGACTTTGGGTGATGGGTATGCAACATAATTGAACAAGATAACCTGGACTTGTTATCTTTGAATATATGTATCCTGATTTATTGATGTCGCCCCATTAAAAAAATAAAATTAATTAAAAAAAAAACACAGTTTCTGATTCAGTAGGTCTTTGGTAGGCCTGAGTATCTGCATTTCTAGTAAGTTCCTGAGGACAGTGTTGCTGCTGGTGGGGTGTGGGGAAGAACCATACTTTGAGGACAGCTGCTCTAGTCTGTTGCAGTTCCCTCTTCACCAGGCTCCTCATTTTTGTTTCTAGCCCCAGCTTAATGAAATGTCCTTGAAGTCTAATATTTCAGGGAGACAGTGCCTCAAGATGCCAGGCACAGCTGGGCTGTTTTCCACTGTGGACCCTGCTGTGAGCATCTTGCAGGTTTTAAGTCTGGGAAGGTACTTTGCTGATCATGAGTACAATTGTGCCTTTCTCTCTGCCACCATTTGGTTAGACTCCCAGCTGCAGCCAAGCATTTGGATCTCAGGAACTGATCACTGTAACTGTGTGTACTTTGTGCTCACAGACTGCTGCTTACCTCAGACCAGGTGTGAATAAATTTTCCACAGGATGTTCCAACTGCTGAAGGAAATGATTGATGAATGGAAGAAATCCAGAGACATCACAAAAATCTGGCTTATCAGCGAATAATGACATGCTGCCATCGGTTGTGTTTTCTTTTGTGTTTTTTTAATAAGCTCATCCTTTATATCCTCAGGGGACTGTTTTCAGGACCCCAGCAGATACCAAACTCCAAGGATGCTCAAGTTCCTGTTACAGAGTGATGGAGAGTGTTTCCATATAGCTACACACATCTGCTGTATACTTCTTTTTTTTTTTTTTTGACAGAGACAGAGAGAGAGAGAGAGACAGAGAGAGGGACCGATAAGGACAGACAGACAGGAAGGGAGAGAGATGAGAACCATCAGTTCTTCGTTGCATCTCCTTAGTTTCTCATTGATTGCTTTCTCATAGGTGCCTTGGCTGGGGGGCTACAGCAGAGCGAGTGACCACTTGCTGAAGCTGGTAACCTTGGGCTCAAGCCAGTAACCTTGGGCTTCAAGCCAACAACATTTGGACTCAAGCCAGTGGCCATGGGGTCATGTCTATGATCCCACGCTCAAGCCAGCAACCTCACACTCAAGCTGATGAGCCCATGCTCAAGCTAGCAACGTTGGGGTTTTGACCTTGGGTCCTCCACATCCCAGTTCAATGTTCTATCCACTGCACCACCACCTGGTCAGGTCTGCTGTATACTTTAAATCTACTCTAGATTACTTACAAGATCTAAAACAATGTAACTGTTATATAAATCATTGCTATACTGTATTGTTTAGGGAATAATGACAACACAAAGGTCTGTGTACATTCACTACAGATACAACCATCATAGGACTAACTACAGTGTGTCCGTAAAGTCATGGTGCACTTTTCACTGGTCACAGGAAAGCAACAAAAGATGATAGAAATGTGAAATCTGCACCAAATAAAAGGAAAACCCTCCCAGTTTCTGTAGGATGATGTGGCAGCATGTGCGCATGCGCAGATGATGACGTAACACCGTGTATACAGCGGAGCAGCCCACAGCTATGCCAGTCAAGATGTGGACAGTGCAGAGGAAAGTTCAGTGTTCTGTGGCTCGCTAAATTTGAATCTGTGACCAAAGTGCAACGTGAATATCGGCGCGTTATAACAAAGCGCCACCACATAGGAATACCATTACTCGGTGGGATAAGCAGTTGAAGGAAACCGGCAGTTTGGTGGAGAAACCCCGTTCTGGTAGCCATCAGTCAGTGATGAGTCTGTAGAGGCTATACGGGATAGCTACCTAAGGAGCCCTAAAAATCTGTGCATGAGCCCACATCAAACTGCACTGAATAGGTATGAAACTGGGAGAGTTTTCCTTTTATTTGGTGCAGAATTTCACATTTCTATTGTCTTTTGTTGCTTTCCTGTGACTGGTCATAAGTGCACCATGACTTTACGGACACACTGTACATAGTACATGTCAGCAATAATGTAGCTTTTAATTTATTTATTTTTATTGATTTTAATTTATTGTGTTTACATAAATTCTAGTGTCCCCCCGAATACATCCCCTCCCCTGTGTTCCCCTCAATATCCCCCTTACCCCCTCTACCCAATGCCCTCCCTGCTTCCCTCCAGGATTTGCTTTCCTGCTCTCTATAACGCTGTGTTATGTATATATCATATAATTTCACCTATCTCTTTCCATTCTCTGATCCCATCCTATCATCCCCTTTCTCTCTGTCCGCTTTCCCTCTGGTCCCTTTGATCTCTCCTCTGTCTATTCCATTCCTCAGTTTACATTGTTCATTGGATTCCTCAAATGAGTGAGGTCATAAGATATTTTTCTTTCTCTGCCTGGGTTATTTCACTTAACATAATAGTTTCCAGGTTCATCCATGTTGTCACAAAAGGTAAGATTTCCTTATTTTTCATGGCCCCATAGTATTCCATTGTGTATATGTCACTGCTTTTTAGTCCACTTGTCCATTGACGAACACTTGGGCTGGTTCCAGATCTTGACAATTGTAAACAATGCTGCCATAAACATGGGGGTGCATTTCTTCTTTTGAATCAGTGATGTGGTGTTCTTGGGATATATTCCTAAGAATGGATGGCTGGGTCAAAAGGCAGTTCCATGTTTAATTTTTGAGGAATCTCCATACTGTTTTCCACAGTGGCTGCACCAGTCTGCATTTCCACCAGTAGTGCAGGAGGATTCCCTTTTCTCCACACCCTCGCCAGCATCTATCATATGTTGTTTTGTTAATGAGTGCCATTCTGACTGGTGTGAGGTGATATCTCATTGTGGTTTTAATTTGCATTTCTCTAATGACTAGTGATGTTGAACATTTTTTCATCTGCCTATTGACCATCTGTATGTCCTCTTTGGAGAATGTCTATTCATTTCTTTTGCCCATTTTTGATTGGATTTTTTTATCTTCCTCGTGTTGAGTTTTACAAGTTCTTTATAAATTTTGGTTATTAACCCCTTATCAGATGTATTACAAATATCTTCTTCCATTGTGTGAGAGTTTTGATTATACATGGGTGATGGATTTTATCAAATGCTTTTTCTGTATCTATTAATATTATCATGTGATTTTTATCCTTCCTTTTGTTTATGTGATGAATCACATTGATTGATTTGTGAATATTGTACCAGCTTTGCCTCCCCAGAATAAATCCCACTTGATCATGATGTATGATTTTTTTTATGTATTGCTGGATCTGGTTTGCTAATATTTTATTGAGAATTTTAGTATCTAAAGTCATCAGGGATATTGGCCTATAATTTTCTTTCTTTGTAATGTCTTTGCCTGGTTTTGGAATCAGAATTATGCTCACCTCATAAAAGGAGCTTGGAAGTGTTCCCTCCTCTTGAATATTTTGAAATAGCTTGAGGATAGGAGTTAGTTCTTCTTTGAATATTTGGTAGAATTCCACTGTGAAGCCATATGGCACAGGGGTTTTGTTTGTTGGGAGTTTTTTGATAACTATTTTGATTTCATTTGTTGTAACCGGTCTGTTTGGGTTTTGTGATTCTTCCAGATTGATTTTTGAAAGATTATATGTTTCAAGGAATTTGTTCATTTCACCTAGGTTGTCTAATTTTTTGGTATACAGTTCTTTATAGTATTTTCTTACAATCCTTTTTATTTTTGCTGTGTCAGTTGTTATTTCTCCACTCTCATTTCTAATTTTATTTATTTGAGTCCTCTCTCTTTTTTTTTTTTTTTTTTTGGTGAGTCTGGTTAAAGGTTCATCAATCTTGTTTACATTTTCAAAGAACCTGTTCTTGGTTTTATTGATCCTCTGTATTATTTTTTTAGCCTCTATGTCATTTATTTTTACTCTGATCTTTATTATTTCCTTCCTTCTACTTCCTCTGGGCTTTACTTGCTGTTCTTTTTCTAGTTCTTTTAGATGCAGGGTTAAGTTGTTTATTTGAGCCTTTTCTAGCTTCTTAAGGTATGCCTGTAGTGCTATGAACTTCCTTCTCAGGACTGCTTTTGCTGTGTCCTATAAATTTTGAGTTATTTATGTTCATTTTAATTTGTTTCAAGGAAATTTTTTATTTTTTCCTTGATCTCATTGTTGACTCATTCATTATTTAATAACATGATATTTAGTTTTCAAGTGTTTGAGTGTTTTTCAGGTTTTTTATTGTAGTTGATTTTTAGTTTCATGCCATTGTGATCCAAGAAGATGCTTGATAGGATTGCCATCTTCTTAAATTATTGAGACTCGTTTTGTGTCCTAACATGTGGTCTATCCTAGAGAATGTACCATAAGCACTTGAAAAGAAGGTATATTTTGCTGCTTTAGGGTGAAAGGTTCGGAGGATATCTATTAAGTCCAGTTGTTCTAGTGTGTCCTTTAAATCTTCTGTTTCTTTGTTAATTTTCTTTCTTGAGGATCTATCCAGTGATGTCAGTGGGGTATTGAAATCCTGTACTATTATAGTATTGCTGTTGATCTCACCCTTTATGTCCATCAAAACCTGCTTTATATATTTAGGTGTTTCTATATTAGGTGCATAGATATTTTTATTGGTTATATCTTCCTGTTGGATTGCTCCTTTTATCATTATGTAGTGACCTTATTTATTCCTTACTACAGCCTTTGTTTTAAAGTCTATTTTGTCAGATATAAGTATTGCTACCCCAGCTTTTTTTTTCATTGCCATTTGCATGAAAATTTTTTTCCATTCCTTTACTTTCAGTCTTTGTGTATCTTTTGTTTTGAAGTGAGTCTCTTGTAGACAGCATATGTATGGGTCCTGTTTTCTTATCCACACAGCTACCCTATGTCTTTTGATTGAAGCATTTAATCCATTTACATTTAAGGTTATTATTGATATGTAGTTGTTTATGGCCATTTTCTTCTTTAAATCTGCATTTCTCTATTACTAGGTTTTTCCCCCTTTGTTCTGTTTACAACAGGCCCCTTAACATTTCTTGCAGCATTGTTTTGGTTGTAATGAATTCCTTGAGTTTTTGTGTTTTTTTGTCTGGAAGCCTTTTATTTCTCCTTCAATTTTAAATGATAGACTTGCTGGATAAAGAAGACTTGGTTGTAGGTTCTTGTTCTTCATTGCTTTGAATATTTCTTGCCATTCCCTTCTGGCCTCAAGTGTTTCTGTTGAGAAGTCAGATGTCATCTTTATGGGGGCTCCTTTGTAGGTAATTGACTGCTTTTCTCTTGCAACTTTTAGTATTTTTTCTTTATCTCTTAGCTTTGATATTTTAATTATGATGTGTCTTCGTGTAGTTCTCTTTGGGTTCAATTTTAATGGAATTCTCTGTGCTTCTTGAACTTGTGTGACTTTTTCTTGCATCAATTTAGGGACGTTTTCAGCTATGATTTCTTCAATCAGGTTCTCTATCCCTTGTTCTTTGTCTTCTCCTTCAGGAACCCCTTTTATGTGGATGTTGTTTCTCTTTATGTTGTCACAAAGCTCTCTTAGAGTGTCCTCAGACTTTTTGATCTTTTTTTTTTTTTTGCTGTTCTGCTTCCATTCTTTTGCTTATCTTGTCTTCTAAATTGCTGATTCAATCCTTTGCTTCATCTAGCCTGCTTTTAATTCCTTCTAGTGTAGTCTTCATTTCTGATATTGTGTTTGTCATTTCTGTCTGACTCTTTTTTATCATTTTAATGTCCTTTTTGACGCCAGCTATCTCTTTGTTTAGGTGCTACTTTTGTTCATCTATTGTTGCTCTAAGATCCTTGAGGTTTCTAACAATCGTTATTCTAAACTCTGCATCTGGTATCTTGTTTATTTTTATTTCATTCAGTTCTTTTTCTGAGGATTTCTCTTGTTGATTCATTTGAATTGCACTTCTCTGTCTTCTCATTTTGTCTCTGTATAGACTAGATACCAATCTAACTATGGTTGTTAGGCCCTGATCTGATGATCTCCATATCTGGCCGCTGGATGTACCAGCCCTGGACCTTCCTGGCTGGAACCTGGTGCAGATCGGGGGAGTTTACTGCTTTTGACTGGCCCTTAACAACCTTCTTGGAGCTACAGGCGATCAAGAATTTGTGGCTGCCTCTGCTAGGCCCTGATGCCATTGTGACAATCAGTTTCACTCCTAGGCTGGCTTTTATCTACTCTTGGCCAGTGTTTATGGCCTCTCTATTCCTGATATGAGGTGTTTCTGCTGGGCCCTCTCTGCCTCCACTGCCTCCTCCTCAGGCACTCAGGCACCAGCGCAGGCTCGTGGGCTGCAGCTTGGGCTGCTCCATGGGCACGGAGGATTCCTTGCCTCACTGGGTTCCACCTCTGCTGGCATGTGGGACACCCCTTTCCTTCGCAGCACAGGCTACTGGGCTTTGACCCCTGTGGGTACGCAGCACCCCTTGCCGGGCTCCACCTCCCATGGGCATGCAGGACGCCTCACCCTGCTGGAGTCTGCCCTGCGCCGGCACAGGTGACACCTTGTTCCACAGGGTTCTGGCCTCGTGGGTGCATGGGAGGCCTCTTTGGGCTCTGCCCCCCGCCGCCGCTGCTGCACGGGCTGCCTCTCTGGGCTCTGCCCTGACCGCCTTGCTGGCCAAGTGCTGCTGCTGCCACCACAGCTGGGCCCTTCAGGGGCAATAAACAACTACATATCAATAATAACCTTAAATGTAAATGAATTAAATGTTCCAATCAAAAGACAGAGGGTAGCTGTGTGGAAACTATGCTCCTCTCACTGACCACCAATGAAAGAGGTGCCCCTTCCAGAAGTGCGGTGGGGGCTGGATAAATAGTCTCAGGGGGCCGCATGTGGCCCATGGGCCATAGTTTAGGGACCCCTGGTTTAGGGTATACTGGGCTTCAGAGAAATGCCGGACTCAAAGAGGAATGTATTCTCTTGCTGAACAGAGAGGTCAGCCATGGGGCAGGCTGCAGGATGGCCTGAGTCAATTGCTCAAGGCCCTTGTCAAGCACACGGCCCTTTCCTCAGCTCTGCTTTGAGTCTTAGGTTGACAGCACCCTCCAGGCTGTGATGCCAACCTCACACACTGACCAGACAGTGTCCAGAGGAAGACTTGGATCATCTCTTTTCTGTGATTCTTTATGGAGAGGGAAGCTTTCCCTAAATCTCCCCAGCAGACATCCCTCATCTTTTTACAGCTCCCCCACCCCACTCAGCAGACATTGCACAGATTTGTATTAATGTTCATTCCTGAACCAATCACTGGCAAGTTATAGAGATTTGCTTAGACTAATCATTGGGGTGAAATGAGTGTTGGGGGTCCACAGTGGTCCCCATACAGGAAGAGCCAGGGAAGAAAGGGAAGAACTGCCCACTGTGGCACAGGGCACATGAGGTGCCGAATCAGTAAGCACGATGGCAAAGAAGGCAGGGTCCTCAGTGCTGGGGCAAGAAGGTGGAGGTGTTCTGTCCTGGAGGCAGAGGGGGCCGTCTGAGGATTGTACTTAGGGGAGGAAAGGGGTAGAAACATATGTGTTGTAAAGACAGGAAGACAAGCAGAGATGGTGTGTTAGAAATTTTTTTAGGAGTTGAGGGGAGGTGATAAGAGATGGCAGCGAGGGAGAAAATGAAGATAATTGTGCCTGCCAACTAGGAGACAAAGCTGACTGGATTGAGCGACTATGTGGATTTGTCTGCGTGGTGATGGTGGTCTCATGAATTCAAGTCTGAGTGGCTAGGAAAATGGTGATGCCATTAAAAAAAAACAAATAAGGGACAAGGGTCAAGAGATGGAGCTGGTTGTCCAGTGGTCACCCCTCACTCAGCCCAGGACCCTGCTTCGTCTAAAGCCATCCCTACTCTGCAAACACATACCATCCCCTGACTTGGACGCTCTGAGTTTCCATTCCCTGCTGACTCTATCTGTGAAAGCGTTTTGACATCAGAGGGTGGAGAGGGAACGTGGGGCTCCCAGCTGCCTCTCTTTGGTATCCAGGCACACTTATAGCCGGGGGAGAGAATCAGAATTTTCCCTTCAAATTTTGAGCTGCTTTGACCTGCCTCAAATCCTATAGTCTCCTGGCTACAGACAAAGGAGCGCAGTATGGAACTCCTTATAAGACACAGTCCCTCTTATAGTCAGTGTTCAAAGTCTGAAGGATTGGGAATTTGACCCTGTTCTTGGAGCTGGAAGGCAGAAGCAGTGCAGTGGCCAAGTCACAACTGGAAAGATGACTCGCAGACTTCAGACCTGGCAGAAGTGAGAACCGGGGGCTTGGATCCTACCAGTGGGCTGTTTAACTTTCCACTCAGACTAATGTTAATGGAGTAGAGGTTCCCAGAGTAAGGAATTCCATTGCTCCCACTGGGGCTCAGGATTAGAGTTCTTGCTGGCATCCAATAGCTAGAACGTGTCCTTTATTCTCTGGCTCTTGCCAAGCTGGAAATGTTTTCTCTGCTCCTAAGTAACCCAACAGATGATGATAAGAGAACCTCTGAAAGGTTTACTTGGGTGATTAGTCCCCCCAAAGTGGCCCCACAATTTCTATGTTTCCCAGGAGCCTGGCCTGTGGGTGCTGAGGTGCAGGGAAATCCTCAGATTCTTGCAGTCTGGCCTTGTTATCACGTCTCTTGTGCTGCCCATACTGCCTGTGACCCTCTGAAGGTCACTGTTCAATTGGGACCACTGTTGACCCCAAAAGCCATCTCTTTCTGGACCTGGAGATAGAGATCCTACTTCCCTGTCTTCTTTGCTCCCAAGAATATGACATTCTTTTCCCTTTAACGCCACCTGGCCCAGGAGGCCCCAGGCTGAAATGCCAATGAGAACCTCCTGCAGATTTGGTGAGAGTGGAAGAGCAGAGGTCTGCGTGTCTTGCTCCTAGGCTGCCTCTGGGTGGTGGACCTGCCCCCAACTCTCCTGATATCTCTGCTTCTCAGCCTTTCATCTGGACAGAACCCCAACTAAAGAGAAAAGAGGAACTGTTCCTCTGTTCCCATCAAAGGTTCACCTCAAAGTCCTCATGTCCCACCTGGAACAGACCTCTAATGTCCTCCCAGGACAATTAGTAAGAAAGGCCACCATCTTTAGGGCAATCCCACATTCACTCAGAGTTCTGACTGATCTTAATTTTTTTTTTTTTTTTTTTTTTTTTACAGAGACAGAGAGAGAGAGAGAGTCAGAGAGAAGGATAGACAGGGACAGACAGACAAGAATGGAGAGATGAGAAACATCAATCATTAGTTTTTCGTTGCGCATTGCAACACCTTAGTTGTTCATTGATTGACTTCTCATATGTGCCTTGACCGCGGGCCTTCAGCAGATGGAGTAACCCCTTGCTCAAGCCAGCGACCTTGGGCTCAAGCTGGTGAGCTTTTGCTCAAACCAGATGAGCCCTCGCTCAAGCTGGCGACCTCGGGGCCTTGAACCTGGGTTCTCTGCATCCCAGTCCGACGCTCTATCCACTGCGCCACTGCCCGGTCAGGCCAGAGTTCTGACTGATCTTAAGCACCCAACAAGAAAAGCACCATGGTATGACCGGGGTAGCAGAACATCCACAGCCCATCCCCAAAGGGTGTGTGTGTGCATATCCAGCTCAGCCCAGATCTTCACTCTTTCCTATAAACACTGGAGCCCAGTGCTGTTGCCTGTGAGCAAGGCTGCTCAGGATAGAAGGAATGGGATTCTCCTCCCTGCAAGACTGATAGCATAGTTTGAACCCTGTCCAATGCTCCATTCTTAAGTTTATGTATTAGTCAGAAGAAGCCAGCTGCAGTAACAAACAGCCCTACAACTCAGGGGCTTCATACAAGAGTTTATTTTTTCTTCATGGTCCAGGGAACACAAGTTGTGGGGGGTGGTGACCCTGCTCCTTGCTGCCATCAGGGTCCTAGTGTTTGTTCACCACCTTCTGGGACCTTGGAATTCTCCTCTGAATCTTCTGGTCCACAGACAAGGGAGAAAACTATTTGGAGGAGACACACCCCTCCCACCAACCTCAGCCTGGAGGTGACACACATCACTGTCACTTATAGACTACTGGGGTGAACAGGACCAACCTAGAAGAAAAGATGCTGAGGATACCATGTATTTGTACAGCAGAGATATAAAAATACGAGTACAGGTAACAGGTAGCCTGTGTCTGCCCTGTCCCCATGTTAGACAGAGCAACCGGTGTATCACAGCATGCAGGCACAATCTCCTCCTACAATCTCCCTCTGTTATGCTGGCCTGAGAAGACCTACCCTGTCAAAGGTCTGGGCCAGCCTCCTTGGTGCCTGATGCACACAAAGCATGGGAGGAAGGGTAGGGTCTTTACACCACGAGGGCCCAGAAGTGTTTGTGTTCTTCTTGGAGCCAGATTTTGTGTTCTTGCTGTTGTCCTACATTTGGGGTAAAACACAGATGCCCTTTTCCTACCTAACACTTAGTTCCTGCCCAGCAGGACACAGGGTATGCGAGGGGACTGGGCCACTGGCAGAGCAGAGCCCACATTTTCTCTGACATGGCCAAATGCCGGCCATGGAGAAGAGAGACAAGGCAGCAGAAATATTCCCCATCTGAGCTCAGTTGAGTCTGAGAAATGCTATTTCCCAAAATAATATAATGTCAGGAAATCAAGCATTAAAAGGAAGACAGATACTGAAAGTCTAATGTATTTTACCTGAACAGTCAGGCACAGCAGCATAAGTGAACAAAGAAAGCCGCAAACTATGCCTCATTGGTGTGTTTAATTTAGATCAAAGAGAAGAAATTAGAGCAAATGAATGCACATCTCCCAAGTCTATGCCAGCTTCTCAGTTAGAACATCAGTTGAACAAGATTGGAAGGTGGGTTGTGCCAGCCTGAACTTAGGGAGCATGCCAGCCACGGCTCACCATCCGAATAGAAGCAGGTGGGCTATCTGTCCTTGTCCTCCGGGCCTTGGAGCCAAGCTGTTCGCTACATTATGTTGGCCTGTCCAGGATGCTTACCCCAAAGCACCTGTGGTGTATTTATATGCTGTCTCAGTTGGCTCAGGCTGCCATAACAAGATACCTAAATTAGGTGGCTTCAGTAACACACATTTGTTTACTCACTGTCCTGGAGGCTGGAAGTCTGAGATGAAGGTGCTATCAGGGTCACAGTTTCTGCTGGGGCCTCTCTTCGGGACTTGCAGTTGGCCACCTTCTCCCTGTGTCCTCACACGGTCTTCCCACTGTGAGCGCCTCTCTGGTTTCTCTTCCTCTTCTTATGAGGACACCAGTCCTATTGGATCAAGGCCTGCTCCCATTGTTGTGTAACTCTTAAGTGTCTTAAGTGTAAGTATTATTATATCAATTAGAAAACTGACTTTGTATCTTACACATATGATTGCTTATTTTTACATAATTCTGGGGGTAAGCCATTACTTCCTGTGGTTTAGAGCAGAGGATGACAAATTTCTTTAATGTAAAAGGCCAGATAATAACTATTTTTAGATTTTTGGGACATATGGTTTCTGTTGCAACTACTCTGTCATTTTAGGACAAAACCAGCCACGGACACATGAATGAGCATGCCTATGTTTCAGTAAAACTTTATTTACAAAAATAGGGAGTGGGCCAGATTTCATGTGTGGGGCAATGTTTGTCAAGCTCTGGTGTAGAGGCTCAACTATGACAGAGCCAAAGTTTTCACAGTTTTCTTGTCTTTGCCTCATGGTCCCACTGTAGTTGCTACAGCTCCGGTAGTCATGTCTGTGTTCCAGGCAGGAAGAAAATTATCAGAGCAGAGACAAGGTGGTGTCTGCTAGCTAAATAAGCCTTGTTTCCTAGAGGTCCCACCTAACAGCTCTGTTTCTATCTCACTGGCCTCCCACATGTGCAGAGAATACTGGGACATACAGTGCTTGCTTTTGTTTGTTAGGGCACACAGCCATCCCAAATAATATGTTTTTTCTTATTAAGGAAGAAAGAAAGAAGAGATAGTAAATAGCACCTAGTAGCTCATACCACCACAGCTTTTTTGTAGAAAAAAAGTCTTCAATTAGTCAATAAAGGCTCCTCATTTTACTTGTTTCTGGTTATCTCTAATTTCTCTCCATTATGGACTGCTTAGAGCAGAGTGCAACCTTCACAGTGTGACTCTGCAAAAAGACCACTCAACTTTTCTGATCTTCATTAAAAAAACAAAAAAGATACAAAAATACTCAATAACGCCTTTCATGCTCCCTCGGCTTCCAGGTGGGGAACAAGGAAGGCATGAGGTGGGAGAGAGGCTGTTGTGCAGTGCTGGTGCGGCGGTGACCCTCAGCAGCTGGAGGAGGGCAGAGCTGGAAGGTGGCTGTGCCTACTGGGCATGACCGATGAAGTGTGATGGGACCAGGAACTATCTGTCCTGCTTGTTCAGGGCTTTGGGGAAGCAGATTCCATGACATTGCTTGACCAGTATTTCAATGCTCCCTCATCCAAAAGTATTTTATGAAAATCCAGGAGTTCTTGAGCCTTAGGTTTGCTGTTTTCTTGTCTTCCAAAGTAGAGTTGAGACTCTGCAGACACTCTTCTGGTCCTCCCTTACTTTCATCACCTCCTGGCAGGCTGCCTCTCCAAATACAGTCACATGGGAGGTTGGAATTTCAGCGTGAATATGGGGGGACACAATGCGGTCTGCATCAAGGTCGCATAGCAATGTATCAAAAAACATGGATGATTGCCTGACCGGTGGTAGCACAGTGGTTAGAGTGTCAATCTGGAATGCTGAGGTCCCAAGTTTGAAACCCTGAGGTTGTGGCGTGAGCATTGGCTTATCTGGCTTGAATGCAGGCTCACCAGCATGAATGAAGGGTTGCCGGCTTAAGTGTGAGATTATCGACATGATCCCAAAGGTTGCTGGCTTGAGCAAGAGGTCACTGGCGTGGCTAGAGCCCCTTGGTCAAGGCATGTATGAGAAGTAATCAATGAACAACTAAAACGATGCAACCACAAGTTGATGCTTTTCATCTCTCTTTTTCTTTTTTTCAACAAACAAACAAACAAACAAAACCATGGATGACTGAAGAGAGACAATGCCAGAGAGGAGAATTGGGAAGGGAAGGGGTCATGGTCAAGATGGTCCTGTGCTATAGAAACTTCCTAAACTCAGAGACAGATGTTCTCCAGGGATATAAAGTGTAATAATCTCTCTTCATTCTTTTCACTATCACCCCTTCCTAGAATGAGTGGGGTTTCTCTTTTCTTTTCTTTTCTTTTCTTTTCTTGTCTTGTCTTGTCTTTTCTTTCTTTCTTTCTTTCTTTCTTTCTTTCTTTCTTTCTTTCTTTCTTTCTTTCTTTCTTTCTTTCATTCTTTCATTCTTTCTTTCTTTCCCCTTCTTTCCTTCCTTCCTTCCTTCCTTCCTTCTTCCCTCCCTCCCTTCCTTTTTCTTTCTTTCTTTCTTTCTTTCTTTCTTTCTTTCTTTCTTTCTTTCTTTCTTTCTTTCTTTCTTTCCTTCCTTCCTTTCTCTCTCTCTCTCTCTCTCTCTCTCTCTCTCTCCTTCCTTCCTTCCTTCCTTCCTTCCTTCCTTCCTTCCTTCCTTCCTTCCTTCCTTCCTTCCCTCTTTCTTTCTATGGTAACAAGGACAGGATGAGAAGATGTCCTAAGTTAGCACTAGACTCAGGAGAGCTGGTGTAGAGTAAGAGACCACCATGCACCATCTGAACTATTTCCCTATATTTAAGAGTGGCCCCACATTGTGGTCTGAATCCTTGGTTTTTATATATTTTGGTGGCTTTCCCATCTTGGAAGTACAAGATCAAGGTACTGGCTAATTTGGTTTCTGATGAGGATCCTTTCCCTGACTTCCAGATGGTCACCTTTCCAATGTGTCCTCACATGGTGATGAGACTGAGCTCTGGTCTTTTCCTTTGCTTAGGAGGGCACTAGTCCCTTCCTGGGGGGCTCCACACTCATAGTCTCATCTAATCCTAATCACCTTCCAAAGTTACCACCTCTAAAACTATTACATTGGGGGTTAGGGATTCAACATAGGAACCTTGGGGGGAACAAGCATTCAGCCCGTAACATTATTATTATATGATATTTGGCTCCTATTTCTTGACTCTCTGTTGTGTGTCACAGTAGCTGCATCAGGGAAGTATTTCTATCTTCTCTGTTTTTTAGATGAGAAAAGATTCTGAGAGGTTAAACTATTTACTCGAGGTTATGTTGTAAGAAAGAGGTAGTGTGAGAAGAGGGACCCACATGTAGCTGACTTCTTGTTCCTTCTTCCTGCTTCAACATTTGTGCTGAGAGTCCCACTGTCTGTCTGCCCAGCCTCCTGAGTTTTCTCCTCTCAGGGCCAAACATCTTCCTTCGCTCTGCTCTTCTCCATGTGACTTCACTTTCGGGTTGCCCAGCGTGACTATGCTCCCTTGGTTGTCTGCCCAGCCTCAGAGAACGTATGGACCAGTCAGCTTCATGAAAACAAAGGGCTAATTGTGTTCCTTAGCTCTGGAAATGTAGTTTTTCCTTGATAAGGGATTTCTGGAAGCATGGGCCCCTCAGGCCCTCATTATAACTGATGTGGGCACTAGGCATTTTTGCTTTCATGGTCTCTTCATTAAAAATTTTTAAAAATATATTTTACAACTGTGTTTGTACAAAGATGAATTTAATACAAGCTGGATTCATTATCATTATATTCATTTTTCGTCTCACTTTCAAAAGGACTTAAAGTTAAAACAGTTTCATGGGCCTGAGACACTGCCCCTACTGTGCCTGGAGATGAGTTAGCTCTGTGTCTGTAGTGGGGAGTTCAGGGCTGGGATGAGCGGCTTAAAGGCTGCTCTGGGGGAAGTGGCTCTTATGGGATTCTGTACCTGCTAAAGGTAGCCAAAGGGGAGAGTCCTGAGGTTGGCTTTTTAATGTCACCAGTAAGCTCCTTTAAGCTTGGGGTCCTTCCTATGACCTCAGCTTTCATGAATGAGCCAAGGGTTCACCCCATGTGGCTACTACTGTCAGCCAGCAGTAGCCACACAGTTATGGCCTGAGTCTTCATACACACAGATTCAGTGGCCATTGGCCAGCTGCTGAAAGGTGCAGGATAGAGCCAAGCTCAGAAGTTGCCCCTGCAGCACTGCTCCCCAGCCTGGTATTTTAGAGCTTAGCCACATGGGGGCACTAACGTGCTGGCCTGCTGCCCTTACCCTAAAGCCTGGTTCTGCCCACTTGGATCTCTGAGCTTAGCTAGTCTGGCTGGGGTTTGCTCAGCTGTCTGAGGCCCTGGCCAGAGCAGGGTATGTGCCTAGAAGGTCCCTTTCTCCTTGTCATCCTCAGTAATCCCCATGATTTCCGAGACATTGAAGGCAATGCAGTTCCAGGAAAATACTGATGTGGGAGGTGGGGCTGGGCTTCTCCTCCTGTGTCACCACTGAGCTCTGTGGCTCTGGGAAGAAGAGTCACCTCCCCGGGCCTCTTCAGAGTCCTTATCTGAAACGCTCAGGTGGACTATAAAGATCTCTCCCCTTCTGCTTTCAAATTTTAATTCTTCAGGAAATAGAGCAGGGCTAGAGCATGTGCTGAGAAGAGCTGGCTGGCTGTTTCCACACTGCCATAGTCTTGGCTGGGTGACCATAGGCAAGTTACTTTCCCTCTCTGGTTCTCATTTGCATTGTCTGTAAGAAAGAGGCCTTTCCATGGGCCACCATCTTGTTGGGAGTGTCCCTGAGTGACTGTGGCCTCCTCCACCTCCCCACACCCCAGACGCTGTCTGAGAAAGGCTGGGGCCCTGTCAGAGCAAGGGGGCTGGCTGGATGCAGGCCTCCAGGTGAGCTGCACCTGAAAGCTAGAACCTTCCACCTTGCTGTTGCTGAGGCCTGGAGGAACTGCTGAGTTCCGGGGGTGAAGAAGAGGTGGGAGAGCCGAGTCCAGGGCACAAATTCCACTTCTCATCCAAGTACAGATCTTCCAATAAGAACTCGTACTGGGCTTTGTGCATCCCACTGTGATGAGTCAGATTGACTTGGTTGCATTTTATATGAAGTTCCTACATGGCAGTGCAAATTCTCTTGTATTTGGACATCTCAGTGTTTCTAGCGCCCAGCCCGGGCGCTGGCAGCAGCAGTGCCCCTAGGCTGAGGGGCATAACCATCAGCTGGGGTGCTGATGAAATGCAGAGTGCCAGGCCTTGTTCCTGAGATTGTTTTTGTAGGTCTGGGGTGTGGCTCAGAAATCAGCATTCTTTTAACCAGCTGCTCAGGTGAAATAATGCCATAGAAATGTGGTTCAAAGCACGAATAATGTTCATTAGTGGGTGTTATTATTACTTTCTATCCTTTCTTTGGTGTTTCTTTTGTTTTAAATTATATCTTAGTAACTTGGAATTCTGAAAAGGGGTATAGAAAAATAGCCAGTTTTCAGAGCCAGCCTTTCCTGTCGCATATTCATGTTCGGTCTGGGGCAGTTAGCCTTTCCTGGGCTGCGGTCACTGTGAGATGCTGGTGGCACTGCGCAACTCAGCACCCTGCATTCCCCCGGCACGCAGGCCACAGCCTTACCTAAGGGCCACCACCAACTGTGTCCCGAGAGCTTCCGAGGGCATGCATGGTGCTTCTTTCAACCTGGTGGGCGTCGGAGTTCAGAACCTAAATCCTGCCCCTCAATTACCCCAAGCACCGGAAAAACACTCAGTTCAGAGCGTATGAATAATGTCTGTGCTTAGAGTACAGCTAAAACAACATGGAGCACTCACGAGAGATGGTTCCCTCCTGGGGATTTCTCCCTTCTCCTTCCCACTCATTTGATCTACCTCCTAAACCTTGAACCACTTTTTAGGCAGCGATGACACCGCTGCCCCTTCCTCCTGCCCTTCAAGACTGCGCTGTCTGGGCCAGCGGCACTGCTGGCCCTCTGCCGGGCGGGGGTCTCCAGCCCCCTCAGACTTCCTTCCCCTTGCCAGGAACCCTCCATCCCTACAGCTTAGGCAGTCTCTCCCTTTTTATAATCCAGGCTCCAAAACCAGTCATAACAAGCTCACAAAAGAGGAAAAGGGGGAATTTAAAAAATGTATGTTGGCCTCAAAACTCAGAACAAAGTCCCTTTCCAAACCACTTAAAAGAGTGATGTGATGAGGCCCCTATGTGTGGGCTGAGGACTCTATTTTGGTGGGGTCTTCCTGCCTCAGAGAAAGTCCTCCTGGGGGGGCATGGGAATGGAGCGCTGGGAGGGCACAGTCCCCTCAGAGCCAGGCTTACAGGTTAACCTCCTCCGTACACGGGGACTGAAGGGGAGGAACTTGGATAAGTGTCATACCAGCCTTTCTTTTTTTAAATCAGCTCTCTTGTCCCCCCTCCCCTTCCTTGGCCATCCAGCCAATCCCAGCCTCTCCGGAGAGCAGTGTCTGGCCTGTGGGTTTCCTGCTAACTCTCTGCACATGCGTCTTCGCCCCTAGCCTACCAGTTCAGTCCTTTCCTCCATGCTGTGAGTGGACCCCAGCTCCCCAGCCCCAGCCCCCCCCCCTCCTTCTGGAGGGCAGCCCCTGTTCTTTGCTCACCTTTTCCAGGAAGCAGCTGGTGGGCCCTGTGCTGAGGCTTGGAGACGCTCCTCAGGCACTGAAGTACCTCGCTGCTGGGGAGCACTACACAGGTAGAGCAGGCACGGTCCCTCAATAGCGGAATGGGCTGGACGCTAGGTTAGCCTGCTGCTGCTGCCACCCTGATTTGTGAGGCTTGAGGGGTGGATCCTTCTGCACAGCAGGCCCCCTCTTCTCAGCACTTGCTGGAAAAGCTGATGGGTGCGGCCATAGCTGCCCTGCATGCCTTTACCATAGAGGAGGGTGGGAGGTTTCGTTCACTCATTCGGTCACTCATCCACCGTTGCAGTATTTCTGTCCCAGGCTCTTTCTTAGATTTATAGACGGCTGTTCCAGATATAGGGCTGGAGAGACGTGGGCACTGGTGGCAGCTCTGAGCTACGGCTGAGCCAGGCTACAAAACCACAGGACCTGGAGCTTTGACTCTGGGCCAGCCGTACCCAAGCCGCAGCTTTGACTGATTACTGATTCCTGTGCTTGCACAGAGATCTCGGCCACTTTAGGGTCAGGGGTCCTTCTTCCTCTGAAGAGGAAATTTGAATGCTGCCCACACCTGTGGAGAAGTGCAGGCCTGTGTGTTGTGTTGGAGCCAGCCAGGGTCTTGCCTCCATGGCCACCTCCTGTAATTCTGCCCACTGGTGCCTTCTAAGGACTCAGCCCAGCAGGACATGGCTGCCCATAGTTTTGTGCCCCTATCTGAACTCTAGACTCTCTGTAAGGCTCAGGCCAACACATTCCTCCTCCCTGCCACGCTTGGTGAGTGGGCTTCCTCACTGAGCTTGGCCCCTTGCACAGCTATGTGATTCTGCTTGGAATTTAGCCTTCTAAGGTTCTATTTCTACATCCAGAACATGGAGTTAATCGTGGTTCCTACCACCAAAATTCTCAAAAGGCTCACTGTTATTCAACTTTCCAAAAACAGTTTCAAAGCCAAATGCTGCAGAAACAGATAGTCCTAATAGTTCATTTTATGGTCTTATAATATGCCAGGCAGGGCTCTAACTGTGTTACATGCATTATCATTAAATCCTCAGACTGTCTGTATGGGGTAGATATTACTATGATCCCTAGTCTGCTAACAAGGGACCAGAAGCCCAGAGAAATTCAGGAATGTGCACATGGTCACACCCGTTAGTGGCAGAGTAGGGATTCCAACCAGAGTGAGACCACGAACGCATGCTGTTTTCCGTTGTTGAGATATAACTGAAAAGCAGGCACCCTTCAGAGGTAATGTGGTTTTAGTTCCAGACGACTATAATAAAGCAAGTATTGCCATAAAGTGAGTTGTAATTTTTTTTTCTGGTGGAGGGCCTTGCCATTCATTTGTAAAAAGGCAACACCTGTGAAGTGCAATGAAACAAGGCATGCCCGTATAACATTGTTTAAGTTCAAGGTGCAACCTGAGAATCCAGTTCTGCGGTGTCCTGGGTAGAGCTGTTTAGGGAGCAACAGTGCCTCCTGTCCACATCCATTCCAGTACACTGAAGGGAAATCCACAGAAGGAGGCTTACCACACACAACCAAGGGCTAGCAAAGGGTCCCCAAAGCCTACACAACTGTAAGCCCAATGGGCTAGCAGCTCCTTCCAAGAAAATCTTTTTTCTCCCTTGCTCCTCAGATTCCTATATCCAGATAGAGCGAGGAAAGGCATAAAAATGAAAAAACAAAATGAGACATGTCTCCCCAAACCCTTAATCGTCCCTTATTACAGTTATCTGAAGGATAAGTAACTGGTGGAGAACATACAATTTTAAGTTCCAGCTCATGTGGTCAAACACGCACCTGGTCCTGAGGGGAGAAGCCCAAAGCATGGCAAGAGCAGAGGGCAAGCACATGGAAATTTGGCAGGAGCACGCAGGCTGCTGTTTGTGGCTGCAGCCAGATGGGGAAAGCTGAGATGGCATGAGCAGACATGGCTGGAGGGAGAGGTCTTTCCAAGAAATTACAGAGGGATCTCTTTCCAAGGGGCTGGGCCTCTACAGACATGATCTCATCACCACTCCCCTGCCCCCACCCCTTGCAACAGCCTTGGGGAGGAGGACCTGGGCCCGGGGGGTCTCTGCCCAGTCCCAAGTTCAAAGACTGAAACCTTGACTCTCCAAAAGGGCTTAGACCTGATGCTGCTCACTGACAGTGGAGGGACCAGGAAGTCCCTCAGCCCCACAGCTGTTACAGAAGAAGTCTCCTCCAGCTTCAAGGGTCCTTAAAAACACTTAAATTCCTATAGGAGAAAAATCACACACACACACACACACACACACACACACACACACACACACACACACACACACGTTACGCAAAGAGAATTGTTTCATTCTTTACCAAGGGGTGATTGTTCCATTTGCTTTGGGAAGAGGATCCCGAATACCCAGCTGCATTAGTCAGGGTACTGAGGAGAAACATAACCAGTAGGATATATAGAGATATGGGAAGAGATTTATACAAGTTGGTTCACATGATTATGGAGGCTGAGAAGTCCCACGACCTGCCTTCTGCAAGCTGCAAGCTGGTGGTGTAGGTTCTAGTCCAAGTCTGTGGGACCGAGAACCAGGAGCACCTATCTCTAAGGGCAGGAGAAGATGGACATCCAGCTCAGAGAGAGCCAATTTGCCTTTCCTCTATTTTTTTTGTTTGATTAGTGCTTTCCTTCTATGTAATGGGTTGAATGCTGCCCACCTGCCTTGGTGAAGGCCATCTTCTCTAGTCAGTCTAGTCACTTAAAAGTGAGTCTCTCCCAGAGACACCCTCGCAGACACAACCAGAAAGTGTTATCAGCCATTTGGGTGTCCCTTCTCCCAGTTAGGTTGACACATAAAATCAACCATCACACCAGCCATGTGGAGGGTGTTGTGAGGGTGCCCAGTGCTGTGGGTAGAGGGCATTTGGGAATTGACTAAGCAATGTTTCTGGGCCTCTTCTGTGCCATTAGCACTTTGCTAGATGCTGTGTGTGTGTGTGTGTGTGTGTGTGTGTGTGTGTGTGGAGGGGGGGGGATACAAAGACAAGCCATAGCCAGACCTTGTCAGCCAGTGGTGTGTCTGTGCTGAGGCGGTAACAGTTGCACATGTGGAAGGGACTGAACAAGTGCACAGAGTGAGTTCAGAAAAGAGGTTTGGTGGCCATGTGTGGTCCAGCAAGGCTTCATGGGGCTATCATGACTAGCTGGCCCCCATCTATTGGATGCCAATTGTGTGCCAGCACTGTGCTATGTGATCACCGTACACCATCTCATCAACTCTCCATAACACCCCTGGAGCCACTCAGCAGCACTGACAGTGCTGGGCTACTTCCCACTGATCTTGAATGAGTGGTTGACAAGTTGCTATTGCAAAATAAGGAGATTGAAGCTATAGAAGAAAAGTAATTTTTCATCAGTTGCTGAGTATATGAACAAGGGAGTCTGATCCAGACTCTAGGGCCCCAGGGGCTAAGAGGACTTAAAGCCAGACAGCCCAGCGTAGATCTGGCTGTCTGTGAGTGGCAGTGTGACTGTGGGAAGGTCACAGTCTCTGTATGTATTGATTTGACTATGGCTATAACAACATTACAAAGGCGATTGGGAGGATTAAATAATACAGTGTATACATTTGCTCAGCACAGGACTGACCTACATGTAGCAATCATTCAATAGGCTATTTCATGAGCTTCACGCCAATGCTGGGTCTGTGAATGCATCTTAGGTTCTCACTTCATCCTCTGAGATAGCATTTCATCATTCCACCTCTGGTGCTGCTTCTTCCTAAAACTTTGGGTTAGGTTTCAAAATCTCCCCATGACAATACAGACTGACATGTATAGGAACCTAACTAAGCCTTTTTTAAAAACACAACCACAGTTTTGGAAGAAAATGAGCCCATTTAAACTGCCAACATGATTTAAGTTAGAACTTGGATAGACTTTGCTGACTGTGGTTATGAATGACACTAGAATAAGTGACCAAAGACTTTACAGACCTCACTTTATCTAAATATTTTGAAAAATAATAAGAAGGTTAGGGCTAAAAAGAAAAAAAATAGCTAAAATATCACAAGAAGTATGAAAACCAATTGTTACTCAGGCTTCTATTTGATTCCATTATGATAAATATTTGCTCACTTAACTAAGAGTTTCTATCTTGCATTGTGTTATTATGGGAGAGTATTGACTGAATCTGAGCTGTGGCTCTGACATCTGAGGTCTAGGGAACTCCGTACTTCATCCAGAACCCTTACCCAAGGCAGCCAGAGACTACCCTGGAGCCCCGCCTGGTGAACCGTGCCCCAATCGGAGTGTCTGTGAATGGTTTGTCCCTTCTTCTCTGTGATAGGGCAGAAATCCCGTATTTGGGGAGATTGGGGGAAAGGAAAACAATCAATTCATCTGTAATCACAGAGCTGTGGTCTAAGATAAATGTAAGAGCACAGCATTTTCCAGGACAGCTGTATCTTGTTCCCTTTGCTGCCAACCTAAAGAAACTCGAGGAGCCTTCGCAGCTGGGAGCCAGCGAGGCACCTCTGGCCAGCGTGGTACCACAAAGGAGCAGGTGGAGACGGGGTCAGCCCCACAGAGAGAAGGACTCGCAGCGGCCGCTCCCGTTTGGCCTCCTCTTTTCCAACCCCCAGTGTTTATTTTGGTTCTGGGCAGCAGACCCCTCTGGGGACCGGGGAATCTAGTGGAACAGGGGCAGGGAGGAGGCATTCAAAAACCACAGGATTAGTGATGAGACAGTGCAAAACAAACCTAACCAAAATACTGAATTAGGGTGGGTCGAGCATGGTGGATTTCAGGACTGTTCCATGACTGTCAAGGGCAGTGTGCAGAGCTAACACGCCCAGGCTCCTGGTTCCTGGCAGCCCTCATTTCCTGAAAAACCTCCACAGAGTGATCCCAATGGCTGTGATAGCTCCCCCTCTCTCCCCCCATAATCATAAGTTTTGAGGTTGATAAATTTGCATGTGATAAGCAAGGTTTCTTACCCACCCACCCCCACCCCCAGGGGGATCTTTGCTCACCTTCCCAGCCCAATGTGGGCTCTCTGGGCTTGGAACTGCACATACCTCGTGGCCCCAGCAAAGACTGGGCCTGAGTCGTACTCCAGTCCCAGAGCCTGCTCACCTGGAGTTCTAGGGAGAGAACACCTGTGGTGCTTTCAACCCGTCCTTGTAAACCTGCCCCTTTGCTTTCTTCTGCTTGCAGGGAGGTGAAGGGAGGTAGAGGGAGAGTTGGACTGATATCAGGTTTAGTCTCGGGTGGGGTCTCACACTGGAGAAGCATGTTTCCAGGTGGAAGGGATTGTGAGTGATCGAGGCCTGTGCCTCGGGGAGCCATCTCCCAGTCCTCCACCACGATGCTGCTGGAGCTGGACACGCAGGCCGCCAGCGCCGCCTTCAGGGAGTCCGCAGGTCACCTGTTTGTCCACGCTCCACTTCCAGACCAGCAGGGCTGCAGGCTCTGCTTGTCCCTTGGCTACCAGGCCCTCAACCAACCATCTGCTCACATGTTTGGATATTGGGCCCTTAGGACCTTAACTGGGTGAAAAGGTCAGCAGTCACATAAGCAAATAAAAATTCTTCCATTGTCCAGACCTTGCCTGCTTAAGAGGAAAATCCTATCTTGGCCAGTGGAGAAGGTCTCAATTCAAAGGGGTTGTGAGCACAGGCCTTCTCTCTGCTTCCTGACTATAAATGTCATCCCGTGAGGTGGTTTGGGTTGTGGCCTTTAGTAAGGAATACACAAACATCCCAGGACTAAGCCTGGCTCAAAACTTCTCCAGACCTTACCTCCTTCCCTCTGACTTCCGTGTGGTGTCGGATCCCTCCGTCCAGGTCCAGACTGGCGTCACAGCCCTGGGAGGCCTGGCTGTGCAGGACCTCCCCGCAGATGCCCTCTCTTAGGTTCTATGCTTACAGAGTTGCTTCTCTGTTACCAGTGGAGTGTGGTCAGGAAAAGGAGTCACAGATATAATTTTCATACAGTGAACTGTTTGGGAATGCTGCCTCATACCCAGCACTGTCTTCAGGTTTCTAAGGAGGACCAAAAACAATGAAGATGTTCCTCTTTGATTTGCTCATTTGCAACCAGCAGTCAGGTGCTCAGCTTCCTTTCTCTCTGTCCCCAGCACTCAGAGTGATTTGAAGCTTTGTCTCCGGGCTAGTCTCAGTGTTTACCTTAAGGTCAGGGATGCTGCCTTACCCACCTTTGTATCCTCAGGGCCTGGCATAAAATCTAGAGACAAATTCTTTTTTATTTTTTTAAAACTGATTTTAGTGAGAGAGGAAGGGAGAGAGAGAGACAGAACCATTGCTCTGTTCCTGTATGTGCTCTGATTGGGGATTGAACCAGCAACTTCTGCACTTCAGGAGGATGCTAACCAACTGAACTATCTGGCCAGGGCGAAATCTTGCACAGAGTAGGTCCTAAAATGTTGAGTTAATGGTGAATGAAGGGCATGAAGCGACAGTGGAAGCAGAGGAAGCGGAGGAAGGACAGAGGAGTTACCGGCAGAGGGTGGGAGAAGGTGCTGCTGGTAATCTGGACGGGGAAGGTAAAGAACCCGTGTCTCTCCTCCTTCTGATGCTGTCTTGACACCTCACTGATTCCACTTCTGCAGTCTTTCCTAAATATTTACTTTGTAAGCCAAGGAGAGAGTCAGCTACCCAGAGATAATAGGAGTCTTTTCTCATGGCCAAGAGTCATAAAAATGGCTGAGGACAGGGCTGCAGGCTCATAGAGAGCTGGCCTTTGGATACACATCTAGTCAGTCCTCACTCATTCTGCAGTCCAGGCTCTGGACAGTTCCACACAGGCTTCTGTGCTAGTGAGGGCTCATGTGGACAACTGAGTCATGCCTTCTTCATGGCATAGCTGTTGCCTTCCAGGAAATGGTGCATGTACACATACACACACACACACCGTATATACACATGAGTGCATAGATGTGACTCACCAAAAACAAAGCTGATTCCACAAGACCTGCCCAGCCATGGTTCCTCCAGCCCTGGTCCAGCAGGGCCTGGGGTGTCTGGAGGGATAAGACCAGATGGACATGAGATTTGCTGAGATGCTTCCTTTGTGGTACTGATGTGATCAGGATAAAGACTCTGGTCACCCTGTGGCTCCTGCACAGGGGAGCACAAATTTTAATTAAGAGGCAGCTGGACAAAGCCAGAGGACGCAGAGGCTGGAAGGGTTGTTCCTTTACAGTTATTCCTGATAACTCCTACGCTTTTAATGGGAACCTGGGGCAGTCATCCTTCAGATAATTGATGGCCTCTTTGCTGTCAGACCGTCACTCTGCACTGGCCAGGGTCAGAGGCACAGAGGTGGGTGGAGAATTTAGCAGATGTGTCTCAGGCTCCAATGCAAACCTGGCCACATCCACTGTGGGGAAGCTGTCCAGGATGGCAAACAGCACAGGCATCAAGATTAGCTATTATTTAGATAGCGAGGAGTGCGGCAGCTAATGGCAAGGCCTTGCTGCCTCCTAAGACAGGCAGAGGAGGAGATCTGGGCACAGCAGAGCTGAACTTGGCCCTCAGCTCTATCAATGACTGACCATCTGGGGAGGAATCATTGGATTTCTTGGGCCTTAGTTTTCTCTTCTTTAGAAAGAGTGTACCAGCCTTGCTACCTTCCCTGCTCTGACCTGTCCAATGGTAAATTAAGAATTTGAGCAGTATGCACAGTTATTCAGAAGAAAAATGAGGCCTAGATAAGACAGTATCCCTAGTCTGTGGGCTGCATCTTATGAACCATCAACTTTACCAGAGCCTTCTAGCCCTGCTTCCCTTCCTCCTCAGCAGTCCATTCTGAGCTTCAGACTGAAGTCTTGCCTGATAGTAGTTAACTGCATACCAGGCATTGGCCTGGGCCAGTGCCCCCAACCCTGAGGATCCCACGGAGGCTCCTGATGGCTGTGGCTATTGGCCTTGTGTTTGCAAGTGCTCAGTAAATAGATGAATTTTGTGTTGATGGAGGGGAAGTGAGCAGCACTTATCTGGTTCTGCTGCACATGGTCCTGTTAGCACCTTGGTGACAAAATTGCTCAGAAATGAGCCTAGAAGTGGCTGGGTGGTGGCAGAGCTGAATGAGCAGGCATCTTAAAGGCAGAGTGGGGCGACTCACTGAACACAAAGGCCAAAGGAGGAGTTGGAAGTGACCCCTCCCCTCAAGCCATTCTAGTCTCAATTGTGGTGTTTCTCTTCTTTACCAGCTTTCTTTTTTTTTTTGTTTTCTGATTCTTTTGAAATTTGGAAGTTCATAACATCGCTCCCAGCTCACTTACCATCTTGGGTCTTTCCCATTCATGTGTACCAGGTCAAGGAAATATGAGAGAGCCTAGACCATGTTTTTTTCTGGATGTTATCAAAGAGCTGGAGGGGAAAATAGAATCTTCTTTCCCGCTTTCATTTTTTGTTTACACATAATCTTTTTCTTCCTCTGCCCTCTTCTCTCTTTCCCCAAGCTACAAGATGATAAGATAAAAAGGAAAAAAAAAGGAAACAAAACTATAATTAGATATGTACGAGCAATAATTCTTCTTTGGGCAATGGAAAAATAAATCATACCCACATTTCTGTTTTCCCCAGGATCTGAAGAACAACCTTGGCTATTTGGGCAGTTGGCTATTCCTGGGTACATTTCAGAAATAACTCATGTTTATTTATTATTGGGTATTTATAACAGTGTTTCAGAGCAGGTTTCCAATAGCCCCACAAAGGAGTGTGGGCTCCAGCGCTGGTAGGGATGGGGTAGAAAGGGAAGGGTGTCATCGCTGCTGGGAAGGACACCCCTGCCCTCTCCGCAGCATTGCTGCATGCTGAGGCCAGAGAGGGGCCAGGGGTGGCTGCACTGAGAATAAACCTCTGGGCTTTGTTTCCCAGCTGAGGCTTCCCTAAAAGGGCATCGGAGTCTAAATTGCATTACTCCTAGCATTTGATAAAGTGCTCATGCTCTCTCTCTCTCTCTCTCTCTCTCTCTCACACACACACACACACACACACACAGCTCAGGCAGAGATTAGAGGTGACATTTCTGGAGACACAAAAGGATGGTGGATTCCTGAGCAGTCACTCTCGGACCTGAGCTGCCCAGGAATGCTGAGGGCTCCCAGGCACTGACATCATCGTCCCCTTGGCTCTGGGAGGAGGCCTCTGACCCCCAGGTCTTAGGGCAATTATTTTTAGCCAGCAAACCCATGCTGTGGCATTTCCATGCTGCACTAAAGGGAGCCGGAATTCAGGGAGGGTCACTTTTACTTCACTGAGTTTCTATCTCTGCCTCTGCTGGTGAAACTGGAGATTGTTAGGACAGAGACCTTGGATCAGTGGTGGGATTCAGCCGGTCACATGGGTTCGGCAGAACTGATACCTAATTTTTTGTTGAGTTTGGTGAACCGGTTGTTAAAATAGCACTTGTAATCAGGATTCTCTCTAAGGTGGATGGCTGGGCAGGCGCCCAATGTGGAAATCATAAATTTACATTCCTTACCCTTTTTTAATGTTCATCTGAGCAACAGCGTATTCTAAACGCCCATAGTAATGTTCTTTCCATCCATAGGTGAAAAAAATTGCAAGTGAGGATGCCAATCAAGGAGCAATATGGAAATATCTTAAATAACAGTTTTAATGTTTTGTCAGGTATCATTTAATATTTTTTCATTAATATTTAAAAACTCATAACATAATCTAGTTTTTGTGTACTTCTTTTATTGTTTTTATTGAAGTATTTAATGCATGAAATAATAAACTACTTTTCAGTATATTGGTTTTTTTATACTTAAAACGGTCATCAGGGCAGACAGAGAACCAGTTGCTGAATTACTTCAATCTCACCACTGCCTTGGGTCCCTTCGGGCCAGTGTCTTCATTTCATAGAGGTCGAATGGCTATTCAAGGTCAAACAGCCAATTGCACATTTGCCCACCTGTACCTCCACCTTATCCCTCCTGCTCTTCATTACAGAAGTTCCCAAGTGACCTGGGATTGATTTGATTCAAGCTGAGAAATTTAAAAACATACTTTATTAATTCTTTAAAAATACATTAATAAACTCATTGAATGTCACCATAAAATATTTTATGACATAGCTATGTTTTCCAAAATGAAAAAATATTAGTGAAAAGAGAAGCATTATTCTACATTTTGAAACTGGTTTGAATGTCTGGCTTAATAGGTGACAGTGGGATTGTTATATCTGCTTCTGCGTTCAGTCATTTACAGTATCACAGGTCATGTAACCTCTGGAAAACTACCGTGAGAGGATGCGAGTGAAAAAGCAACTGATTAGTATGAAAGGAGCATGGACACCCCAGGGGGTCCCTTTACCACACTTTGAGAACCTCGTCTGCGCTCTTTGTTACTTCTGCTCATCCAGTCACTCAATGAACATTCATCGAAGAACTACTAGCTCTTTTTTTTTCTTTATTCATTTTTAGAGAGGAGAGAGAGAGGGAGAGAGAGAGACAGAGAGAGAGAAGGGGGGCGGAGGAACAGGAAGCATCAACTCCCATATGTGCCTTGACCAGGCAAGCCCAGGGTTTCAAACCGGCGACCTCAGCATTTCCAGGTCGACGTGTTATCCACTGCACCACCACAGGTCAGGCAAGAACTACTAGCTCTTAAAGCTGGAAATTCAGACAAATGTAGCATATGTGAGTCTCAGTCTAAAAACTGGATTACTACAGAAACGAGCTGCTGGAAACTTAACCTCAATCTCTCTTGGGCTTTCCCTATCTAAAGACTGCATATTCAGGGACTCTTAAGTAGTACAGAAGCTCTAGGGC
This sequence comes from Saccopteryx leptura, assembly GCF_036850995.1. NCBI lineage: Eukaryota > Metazoa > Chordata > Mammalia > Chiroptera > Emballonuridae > Saccopteryx > Saccopteryx leptura. Next base: position 102,244,282 of record NC_089507.1, on the reverse strand, counting down.
GGTTGTGGGGCCCCTGATGCTCAGTGCACATGGGAGCAGTTGAGACACCCGCTGCCCAGAACCATGGCCACTCTGGCCTTGCGCTCTATGTCAGGCTGGGGGTGGGAGACATGTGCTCACGTCTCTGCCTTTTCCCTTCCTCAGCAAGAACCTGGGTGCAGGCCTCCCACCTCTCTCCTGCCCCCCAAACCAGGAGCTCTCTCTCATTCCTATTTCCCCCCTTGGTTCCTTCCTCAGAGGCCAGACGAGTCTTTTGTCAGGGTGAAGTCTTTTGGCTTGCAAGTTTCTTCAGGATGCACTTTCTCCAATTCTCCTAACAAAAGCCAGAAAAATGCACAGGCTACTTCTGCTCCCCACCCTGCCTTGTGCCTCCCTTGGGATTAAATGAGCTAATAATAAATGTGCCTGGTGCACACTCAGTGACCAGTAAATGTTGCTATTAATATTCTTGCTATTTTTACTCGGGGGTATTGAGGCACAGAGTTTAGGGAAAGGAAAAAATTCAGGACGAGAAACCCTCCAGAGTTCACATTTCCACATGTCTCGTAAGGCTGCCACCTGGTCCCCTTCTTCACCAGCAGCCCCAGCAGCCTCACGGCTGAGGAGAAGAGCCGAGAAGTTCCCCAGGCTTTTTGCCTCCTTAGCCACTCTCCTCGCTCAGATCGCACCACATGCTTTATTTACGGAGAAGCTTGACTTAGGTCCCACCAAGGTGCCCAGGAGGGAGAATCAGTGGGAACTTTGGAAGATTTTGCAAGTCCCCAGGTCCCTAACACTTTCCTGCTGAGGGCATGCAGCTTGTGCTCAGGCCCCTCCAGGGTAGGCGTATCTGAAGGGACAGCCTGGTCTTCTCCTGACCACCTGTTGCCCCTACAGTTTTCAGTGGCATTAGCTGTGACCTCAGTGCCTCTGAGAGGCACCCCTGGCAGTCCAATGGGAGCTGTCTGCCAGCCCCATGCCATTTCTGTGGTGCAGGCGGACCATGATGGTCTGTCTTGCAGGCAGTCAGTAATGATTCACAGAATGACAGGTATGAATGGGCGGAGAGAGTTGTCTCTGTGCAGGCTGAGAGTGTCCTCTATGGGAGACAGGTGGAGCTGCTACTTCCTCTTCCAGCAGAGCTGGAGCCCGTGGGCCGATCTGTCTTTGCCAAGACTCATTCTGTTCATTGCTTCCTTTGCCCGTCCTAATGTGACTACAGATGCATGGTCACTGCTAGTGTATGTGTGCATGTGTGCGTGTGTGTGTGTGCTGAGAGAGAGAGAGAGAGAAAAAAAAAAAGAGAGTGAGAGAGAGAGAAAGAGGAATTACCGTGTGTCCACAGGCACACAGCAGAGAGAAAAAGGGCATAGTGTTGAGTGTCTTCTTCTTGTCTTCTAGGCTGTCAGCTGCAGTTCCCCCCACCAAGCCTGGGGGGTGAGTCTGGAAGATAGGTGACTGGTGGACAATTAAGACCTTTTTTCTCAGGGTGTGACATTCATGGCTAGGCTGGTGTCCAAACTAGTGGGCGCTGCTGTTGTGCTTTCTTATAAGGCCAAGCTGCTAATGGACAATGACCCCTGGTATCCTGTGCACTCAGGACACGTGGGGACTTGTCCTGACTGGACCCTGTGACTGGGCTCCATGTTGAGGTGAGTCAGGAGCCTATCCTCTGTTCCCTTGGAGAGGAAACGAGATGAGCGGACCGTTCCAGATCCTGCCAAGTTAAGAGCAAAGACACGAGATTAGGACTCAGTCCCTCAGCCCCAGAACTGGGCTCCTGTACAAGTTTTGCAACTTGTGGGGGCTCAGTCAAGAACCACTGTAGAGTATAGCTCAGGAAAACCCCCATGCTGTCTGGTTCTGAGCAGACTCGTGAGGGGTGAAGTAGAGGTGAGTCCGATGCGTTCAGAGGAGGAAATAACTTATCAGACTGACCTTCCTTGCCTGCGCATCCATTCATCACCTGCAAAAAACAAAGGAGAGCAAGAGAGAAGACAGTTTTCAAACTCCTGGCTGCAAATTTCCTTTTTTCCCTAGGATTTGATGAAAATGTTGTGGCTGGGTAGCCTCTGTGGGAGAGCTGGGGGTGGCTTTTAGCCAAGGCAGGCCTGTTCCCGAGGTCTAGGAGTCTCCTGAAGATGAAAGGCTATTCTTCGTACACTTTCCAGGGTCCTTCTCCCACAGTGTAACCTTGGCTGTCTCCTGAGAGTGGCCTGCGGTTGCCCGGAAGGCAGAACATGGTGGCAAGGGGCGGAGCCCTGCTGCAGGGTAAAGTAGCTCTTTATAGGCCTTCATGATGCAGCATTTTGTGGGTTTGAACCCCCGTTTAATCTTGGGACTAGGGCTTCTTGTTAGTGCAATTATGGCCATCTTAGGCCGTGGACTCCGGGAAGGCACAGGCCTTTCTGTCCGATCTGCCCTGGGTGGAGACTCAGCACCATTCACTCCTGTGGAACAGGGTTTTCTCAAGTTATGCACGACTTTACCTGCTGTGATTTTGTTTCCACATGTCATAAAAGTGCTTAGAGTCCTAGGAAGTGAGAGATGGAGGGAAATCCGCATCATCTAAACCCTTAATCTGCCAGAAAAGGAAACTGAGGCTCAATGTCCATGACATACCCATCCTCACAGAACAAACTCATGGAATGACCAGGACAAAACTGTTCTCTCTGGCTGGTGCCCTGTGTGTTTTATAGTCTCCCTGAGGCTAGTTGATAACAAATAAAATTTTCATATGCTGTTATAAATAATAATAATAAAAATAATAATAATAATAATAATGGAATAACTCTGGAAATTACTCCTTAAGTTTGGGTTTTAAGTTTCCATTGCCTGACACTGGTAAAGTTAGGTTTCATGCAGCCTGAACTTCCCAATGCCATGGTTTGCTGATAGGGACCAGGCATAAGTGTTTTGGGAAGTGGATTTTTCTCTGCAACCTAGAATCTAGATTTTCGCCCCCTGCTCTCATGATGAGTGTAGGACTCCATCTCCAAATAATCTGCGAACTGTTCCACAGCAAGGAGATTGTCATCGTTTCATTTCACACCCCCGTCGGTCACACAAAGGACTGTAATTGATGTGGTTCAGAGACCAGAGTCCAAACAATAAAAATGAATCCCTTATGACAGCCTGCAACGACACACATGGCTTCAGTGTCTGGTTTTAATGGGAGCGGGAAATCGCTAACAGATGACTGTACTGTCCGCGGGGCTGGAGTCTCTGGCCTTCCAACTAAAGCCGTGTCTGACGGCAGCTCGTTGGCCCCACGTGTGCCCCACAGACGCGGGTTATTTACAGGACGCCTGGAGCGCATGGTGTGAGATGTATCCCGGCAGGGGCTGCGTGTATGATGGCTGAGGTCATGGTTTTTCATTTCAAGCTTTAAAGACATTCGGTTTTAAAAACCCCTGCGACTCCACTGGGATTGGCTTTCAGAGAAGAAAAACATCCCCTCAGTTCCTTTCCTGTCCAAACACCAGCGGCCCCCACTTAACCCTTCGGGCCACAGAAGGTCCTGCGTCCTCCAACTTGCTCTGGGCGATTTTGCCTTTTGGAAGAAGATGACACAAGTCACAGTGATTTACTAGGAACTCACTAAAAATGTGTCTGATGTATATGCACCCAAACCAGAAGGCACAAAAACTGAGAAGAAATTACATCAGGGCTGAGATACAGATATTTTGGGACTTTGCAAGAGGCCTTTGGGTAAATCTGTTGCAGGCAGTTTGCTCGTCTGTAATATGAAAGTGGTGCTGGGTGGTGGTGGGGGGGACAGGCCAGAGTTTTCCTCCGTGCCCTCCAGCTCTTACATCAGGCAAGCCCGGGAACATGTTCCATCACATAGTATATGACTGTTTAGTCTGCCTATCGCCTTGCCCAGGATGGATGCTTCTGTGAGGTCGAGGGCCACATCTGGGTACACACAGCTATTGTTCTCCATCTTCCTGCCCTTGTACATTTACTACTTTTGAGTGAAGGAGGTTAAATGAGAAATAGGAAGCTTATCAGAAGTATTTTAAATCTACCTCACTCTCCACATTCTATTACAGACGTCCTCTAAGGAAAACAAAGGTGGATCAGGAACCACAAAGTAAGCAATTAGGCCATGGGCTGAGGGGATGGTAGATTGAGCCTTGCCTTTCTTGAATCAAAGACATCAAAATGGATGATGATTTCAACTCACGGGGTGACAAATAACGGTCATTATTCTCCAAAGGGCAACTCTGTCCGGTTCTACTGTACACAGAGTCATTATTGTCACCAAGACACCTATAAATACAAGCAACAACAGCACAATCTAAGATAAACATACCCCTAATTGATGTTTTACTGAACAAGTTTAGAAAAATTTTGCTCATACAGAGAGAAGACTGAAGAGACAGTGTTACTGTGGATGAGAATACACGTGACTTATATATATTTTTGTTTGTTCATTTGTATTTTCTAAATTTTCAATTACAAACACAGATGACTTTTATGTTAGTGAAAAAAGAATTTAGTTCCATTTAAATGGCAATTTAGAAATGATAGACCTCGGGGGAATTTTTCTCAAGGGGCTTCCTGCTGCCTCCAGCAACAGAATGGTGCTTACTCTTTTTCCCTCTTCTTTGGGATTTGGGTTGTTCTTCACACTCCTCTCTCAAAAGCAAGACTTTTGGTTTCTGGCATTGATACCAACACCTCACACAGAACTGTGTTTCTCAGTTCTTTATAACAGACAAACTTTCCTGACATGCACACCTGGGTGAATTCTCCCTCCTTTCCTAGGACTTCTGCAGCATCCCATGGGCATGGAACTGTATTCTTTCTTGTGATGTCCTTACAGTATTTCAGGTTCCTTTGTCAGATAGCCTCCCCACATCCTCATGCAAGACACTTGAGAGTGGTAATTGTGTTTTCTCTTCCTCCTCCTCCTCCTCCTCCTCTTCCTCCTCCTCCTCCTTCTTCTTCTCCTCCTCCTTCTTATTCTTTTTTGTGACAGAGACAGAGAGAAACAGAGAGAGGGACAGATAGGGACACACAGGAAGGTAGAGAGATGAGATGCATTAATCAACTCATAGTTGCAGCACCTTAGTTGTTCATTGATTGTTCTCTCATATGTGCCTTGACTACGGACTAGAGCAGACCGAGTGACCCCTTGCTCAAGTCAGTGACCTTGGGTTCAAGCTGGTGAGCCTTGTTCAAACCAGATAAGCCCGCGCTCAAGCTGGAGACCTCAGGATTTCAAACGTGGGTCCTCGGCATCCCAGTCCAACATTCTATCCACAGCGCCACCGCCTGGTCAGGCTTCCTCCTCCTCCTCCTCCTCCTCCTCCTCCTCTTCCTCCTCCTGCTTCTTCTTCTTCCTCTTCCCCTTCCCCTTCTTCTTCATTTTTAGAGAGAGAGAGGGACAGATAGCCAGGAAGGGAGAGAGATGAGAAGCATCAATCAACTCATAGTCACAGCACCTTAGTTGTTCATTGACTGCTTTCTCATATGTGCCTTGACCAGAGGGCTCCAGTCAAGCCAATGACCCCTTGCTCAAGCCACTGACCTTGGGCTCAAACCAGAAACCTTGGGTTTCAAGCCAGTGACCTTTGGGCTCAAGCCAGTGACCTTTGGGTTCAAGCTGGTGACCTTGGTATTTTGAACTTGGCTCCTCAAAGTCCTAGGCGAGGCTCTATCCACTGTGCCACTACCTCGTTAAGCTGTGTTATCTTCATTTTAAGTTCCTTTTTTTTGGTGCTTTCTGGCTTTACTGAGATATAATTGACATAACTTTAAGTTTAAGGTGTACAAAGTAGTGATTTCATATCTGTACATATTGTAAAATAATCACCACACTAAGGTAGTTAACACATCCAAAAATATTGACTGCCTCCATAATTTGTGTGTCAACCTGCACAGAGGTCATACTCATGTTCTTTGGATTGTTCCAGTGTTAGCACTGAAGTTATTTCTAATAGCCCCGCGATGCTTCATATACACTAAACATCAAGATATTGATGCAAAATTCAATTGTGACAGCATTATAACTAAATTCTGACACTCTATAAGGACTTCAAGGCATCCTGGATGACTTTGCTAAATATGAGGGAAACAGAGGTAGAGTTCTGAATGTGAGGCTCTGACACCCGTGAGCAGTGACCTACTCAAGGAAAGGCATGAAACTGTGTTGTCACAAGTCACCTGTCTGCATCTGCCTCCTGGGTGGCCCAGGAGCAGTTGTTGTAGGTGTGGCTTGGAGGGGCTCCTGGAACAGACCTTGATAGAAAGCATAGCCACAGCATGCCGACCTCTCCACGAGTTCTGTTTATATGACAAACAAAATGGGAGGGGTATTTCAGAGGCACAACAAGCATGGACACAGCCAGAGATCATGTGACAACACAGCTTCAGGCTTTGTCAACAGAAGCTCCTAGTGTGGTGGCATTGTAGTTTGGAGGCCATGAGCCTCGGTCACATTGCAAAGGATGTGACTGCAATGGTGTGAGTGTGCACAGGCCACACAGGGGCTGCAGCCAGCCTCCCCGCGCAGCTGGCCTGGCTCATGCTCATTCATCTCCCACAGCTGTCAGGGCAGAGAACAACAGGTGAAAGCAGGCCCTGTCATTGTTCCCAGGAAGCCTTTAGCTACGCCTGCCTCCCCCTCTGCCTGGCCCGCGCGGACCTCCAGCTTAGTGCTTTCATGCTGGGAGGCCAGCTTTCTGAGCCTTCCTCCCAGATCCAGCTCTCAAAAGTTCCCCACGTTGGGGCCTGAGAAGCTGCTTTGGGGCCTCCCCAGGGGGTGGGTGAAATGCAGGGACAGGTGGGGGCAGTCCCTTAAGAGCACAGCTGGCCTGAGGGCTGCAGGTCAGAGTGCACATTCCACGTCCAAGCCAGAGCCCCTGTCACTGCAGCAGCCTGGGGTGCCAGCATTTCGGTTTGTCGGCTAACCTCCTCAAATCTTCAAACAGGCCATCTGAGAGTGATGACTGTCATCTTCCTCTTCTTTCTAATGGCATGGTTGGATACTTCATATATATATATAGTCAGCACTGAGAAATAAATGCAAAATACAATTGGGTTTGAACTGCACTGGTAGCATCCTGCTTAAATTCTGAGACTCTGTAAAATGAAGACTTCAAGGCATCCTGGCTGAAGTCGGCTTCATAGGACAAAAAATGAGAGCCCTCTGAAAGTCAGGGGACACTAATCAGGCAAAAAATTCAGGAGAAGTAAAGAGGGGGGTGTGATAATGAATAGATAGATACAGGGTCACAGTGAGGTGGGAGACTGGGAATAAATTTTGGAGAAGTGAGGCAGTTCAGGGGCTGAGCCCCCAGGTCATGAAGAGAATGACGTTAATAGAAAGTGGGGGCGGATCTAGGCTTGGCGTCAAATCAAAATTTAAGTAAAACCTGTGACTCCTAGCAGAAAGCAGACCCTATCTGTGCACAGGGGGTTCCATGGAAACAGGCAGTGCTCCCTGAAGGCGGGAACGGGAGGGGCCATGGAGGGGGATGCTGGGGCTGGGCCCCACTTGTGGACAAGTCTTTCTTCTTCTATCCCTGGGGGTTTTTATCTCTCCAGTTCAGATGGCAGTCCCTGGTCCTGTCTATACATAGAAGGAGCGTACTGAGATGAGACAACTTACCCCCAAACTCTGCACAACCAGTGTTTGAAATTTTCTAGCATCAGCATTAGTCTTCATGCCATTTAATTAGGCTGCTGCAGTCATCTGAATGGGCAATTAGTGAGTGTTCCTTTATTAGATTTTCTAGTCTGGAAACTGTGAAGTCATCATTTTTCTTTCCCCTCCCCACTCCTCCCACCTTCAAACCTCGGTTCCATGCCTTGTGCTGAGACAGGGGTCTGAATTCAGTTCAAGCCTCTAATCTTCCCTTAGGCTTGGACAATGTCGGGAACTGTGGTGTGCCCTTTGTGGGGCTCCTGTAACTACTCTTACTGCGGCAATGCTCGTTTGCTTCTTACCGCTTGTTATGCTACAATGCCATTCATTTTTTTACTCACATAGTCTATCCAGCTAGAGGTAATCCTATTTTTGTCAAGTTCTGTGTCTCATATGATCAAAACTTTGGGACATCTGTGTCATAGTTTCTCAATAGTAGATTCTGAATTATCATCATGAAACTGCCACTTAAGACAGCACAGTTCAGGTAAGTACTGGTGGGGCATGTCTTCCTCATACATGACAGGTCCTGGTGCTTGGAGACAGTATGAGGATGCTGAGAATAAATAAGGCTGAAAGAATGCTTGCTCCAAGGAGTGCTATTACATTTCAGGGTCTGGACCGTGCCCACCCACCTGGAGACAGACAGGAACCACAGGTGCTGACCCATCTACAGCTGCATCAGAATCTCAAGGTGTGGGGTGGTGGCAGCAAGACTTACAGATAATGGTTTGCAACAGAAGAACCTTTACACCTCGACTGTTCTCTATGGAACACTGCCAAGGAACCTCTGTGAACACCAGGCAGGGCTGGGGGTTCGGCACAGGCTTTTAGGTCGTAGGATAGGAGCCACCCGAAGGGCCTCAGCAAGGGACGGATGGTCCTCCAAGACAGATAGATGGTGCTATGCCCATTAGAACCTCACTTGGCACATCTCTGACCTGTCTTCTGGGCAGAACTTGCTCCCTTGGAGACGTGGCTTGCTCCCTCTGGTCACCCTCCAGCAGCAGGAGGTGGTCAGCTGGGTGGCCCTGCAGGCTGGTTGCCCCCTGATGTCCTGCCACCTCTGCACGGCCCTCCGCCTTTCTTTTGCTCCCACCCCTGGCTGCTCTGGCATCCCTGTGAGCTGTCCTTTCCATCCTCTCCCTGTACCCAGTGTCTCCTGAGTCACCACACAAGCGTGGGGAAGCCATTCTGGCTGCTCAATAAACTGTCTTCAAAATAGCTTCACTAAGCCCACTGGGGACGCCTAGTCTCCTGGCTCTTGCTTCTCCACTTCTCTGTCACATGGTCCCAGCTGTGCCCATAGATGGGCTGTCACTCAAAAGCCTGGAGTTCATGCCAACTGTCTCTCTAGGGCGCCTTCTTGAAGACCCTTAGGTCCATCTTCCTGGGCTAACTATTACTGTGTGTCCCTTGGTTTTCTTATTTTTTCTTTTCTCTTTCTTTCTTTCCTTCCTTCCTTCCTTCCTTCCTTCCTTCCTTCCTTCCTTCCTTCCTTCCTTCCTTCCTTCTTTCTTTCTTTCTTTCTTTCTTTCTTTCTTTCTTTCTTTCTTTCTTTCTTTCTTTCTTTCTCCTCTCTCTCTCCTTCCTTCCTTCCTTCCTTCCTTCCTTCCTTCCTTCCTTCCTTCCTTCCTTCCTTCCTTCCTTCCTTCCTTCCTCCCTCCCTCCCTCCCTCCCTCTCTCTCCCTCTCTCTCTCTCTCTTTCTCTTTCTTTCTTTCTTTCTTTCTTTCTTTCTTTCTTTCTTTCTTTCTTTCCTTCTTTCTTTCTTTTTCTCTCTCTTTCTATTTCTTTCTTTCTTTCTTTCTTTCTTTCTTTCTTTCTTTCTTTATTTCTTTCTTTTGTCTGAAGGAAAGATAGAGACAGACAAGAAGAAAGGGAGAGAGATGAGAAGCATCAACTCGTAGTTGCTTCACTTTAGTTGTTCATTGAGTGTTTCTCATATGTGCCTTAACCAGGGGGCTCAAGCAGAGCCAATGATCTTATACTCAAGCTGGCAAGCCTGTGCTCAAGCCGGTGACCTTGGGGTTATTTATTTATTTATTTATTTATAAGTGAGAGGAGGGGATATAGAGAGACAGACTCCTATCTGAATAAAGCATGTGCCTGAACGGATCCACCTGGCAACCCTCATCTTGGGCAGATGCTCAAATCAACCGAGCCATCCTCAGTGCCCACGGCCAATCAATAATTGAACCAATTGAACCACTGGCTTTGGAAGGGGAAGAGAAAAAGAAAGGGTAAAGGGAGGAGAAGAGAAGAAGCATATGGTTGTTTCTCATGTGTGCCCCGACCGGGGATTGAACCCAGGACATTCTCATGCTGGGCCGACACTCTATCCACTGTACCAACCGACTGGGGCCAACCTTGGTGGTTTGAATCAGGGACCTCATTATCCCAGGTTGACACTCTATCTACTGTGTCACCACCCATCAGATTCCCTTGGTTTTCTCAAAGGAAGGTGGCTCTTTCTGGGAGCATCCAGGGGTCTAGCAGAGGAGAAAGACTAGGGGATGAGGTAATTTTCCCTCACAGAGAGGAAATATGTGCTAAGTTTTAGGTGGGTTCTCCTTGGAGTGGAAAAGGGGGACAACTGGGCCTGTGACTATATGATCCTTGCTGTGACGTCTGCGTTTAATTACACAACAGTGGGGTTCCACAGGGCTGGGGCTCGGGTGACGCAAGCAGGGTTCTCTGGGCCCCAGATTTGAACATCTCCCTCACTCAAGCATGTGAAGTTCCCTCTTCATGTCCCTCAGCCCCTGAGTGGTCACCTCAGTCCACAGCTTCGTGTTCCAGGGAAGAGTACCTGGGCTGAGTCAGGGTTGTGCCATTTGATAGGTTACACTCCGGGTTCCGGTTTCTCATTTGTGAAAAGAGCACAATGACACTGCACCCATCCATTTTGTCCAGTTGCTGTGAGCACACAATCTGCCACTTGATGAGGCACACGAAGTGTCTGCAGCATCTGCAACATGCCTCAGCCCTGGGAGGGGACGTAGAAACAGTCCGACTCCAGAAAGAAGCGGCTTGTTAACCAACTGTAGAGACTCTGAGAGTGGTGGGCAGTGACTACCTCACCCTCCCCTGAGGTCACACATCTATACTCGCCTAATGGCCTTGCTAGCAAGAATGTGGGGAGAGCCCCAGCCTGCAGCAGAGGTGCTCTTCCATCTGCTGTGTGCTCCAGGGCAGATCTTGCTCTGTAAACCTCAGGGGCTCCCAGAAAAATACTCCTGTGTGAGCTAAACATCTACTCCCCGCAGCAGTGGGTCTAGGAGTAAAGCAGAGCCAGGCCGGGGAGATGCGTGTTTCTTGCTCCACGTGACACAGACGTGAGAGCTGTGACTCCTCCCACAGGAACAGGGTCGAGTGTGGTGTGGCCAGTGCTCACAAAAGTAGGTACCCTTAATGGAAAGAGGAGTCTTGTCACCTGAAGGTGTTCCTGCTGTCCTTCCCAGCCCTGAGGGCTTAGGCCACGCAAGCTGCTGGGATTGTAACTGGGAGCCTGCTTGTGTCCTCCCGGCTCCGTGTCTCCAGTGAGGACAGGTCACCCACAGAAGAGAGAGGACAGCTTTCTGAATTGCAGGCTGTGGCAGAGAAGTCCAGAGGCAAGCCTGCCTGGGGTTGGAAGAAACACTTTCTGGGCCGCTGCCAAACTTCCTCAGAGAACAATAAAGAGAAGATGCAGTCTTCCGTGGGGGAAGCTGGAAGGGTGTGGTGGTTATAGGTCCTGGAGAGGTCAGGCTGAGGGCCGCCAGGAAGCCGCCTCTCCTGGTGGGGCAGGCACCGTGCTGCTGCCCAGCCCTTCCCAGGGCCCCGAAACACCATTGCTGTCACCGCTCTTAAGGCACCTGGGCAAATTATAGGGACAGCAGTTCCAGTGGAGATTCCTGCTCTCCAGGGCTGCAGTCTCCAATCAGTGGCATGGAGGTAAATGACACTGCTTGTTCATTGCCGCTATTGTTAACAGCAGCACAAGCATGTATTGATCGCCTTCAGTACCCACTGTAAAATGTTTTTATGAAGACACTATTTATGTCTTCTAGAATAGTGGTCCTCAACCCCCGGGCCGCGGACCGGTACCAGTCCGTGGGCCGTTTGGTACCGGTCCGCAGAGAAAGAATAAATAACTTACATTATTTCCGTTTTATTTATATTTAAGTCTGAATGATGTTTTATTTTTAAAAAATGACCAGATTCCCTCTGTTACATCTGTCTAAGACTCACTCTTGACGCTTGTCTCGGTCACGTGATACATTTATCTGTCCCACCCTAAAGGCCGGTCCGTGAAAATATTTTCTGACATTAAACCGTTCCATGGCCCAAAAAAGGTTGAGGACCACTGTTCTAGAAGATTCCAGGCTACTTATGGGAAATGCAGATCAGCATGGTGAAATGGAAGGCAGCCTGAGGGTTAGACCATGGACTCTGGAGCTCGCTGCCTGAGTTTGAATCCTGACTTAGCAATATACCTTGGACATGTTACCTAAGCTCCCCTGCCTCTGTTTCCTCCTCTGAACATGGGGGTGGAAATAATGACGGCATCCACTTTGTTGAGCTTTCAGGAGGGTTAAAGGAGGAGGCACCGTTTACAAAGCTCTCAGAACAGCATCTGGCATTTTATACCTGCAGTGTTGGTTAAAATAAATAACTAAAGTAAAATAAAATGTGGCCATAACATATGGGAAGAAACTGTATTCAGTATTTGGATGAGGTTTGGCAGTTTTCCAGTGTCGTTTTATTTTTTAAGCCTAGTTTCAGTTTTTGACTTGTGGGAGAAGCACATAAGAAGGAATGTGATTCCCAAACACCCTTAGGGACCACGGTCTGGCTGCCCAAGAGTCCCTCTCTAAGGGCAGTAGGCTACATTCTTGCAAAGCATCGTGTAGTCACTTCTCTGACAGTGAGGATTCCAGGGTCTCAAAATCAATGCTGCCATGTTGACGAGGAGAAATTATGAATGAAAAGGTCTTGGCTGTGATAGTGTGTGTGGCTGATTACAGACCTAGTATTTGAGTTGAAAGCAGCCTCCCCATTGGAAAAGCAGATGTTTGTATAATGTTATGTCCTCATTGTGTATTGGCCTCTTCAATCCTCCCAAGGACCCAATGGGGAAAAGAGAAACCCCTAGCTATAAATGAGAGATAAAGATGGTGGCTTTTCACCTGACCTGTGGTGATGCAGTGAATAAAGCATCGACCTGGAATGCTGAGGTTGCCAGTTCAAAACCCTAGGCTTGCCCAGTCAAGGGACATATGGGAATTGATGCTTCCTGCTTCTTCTTCTCTCTCTCTCTCTGTCTTATTCTCTCAACCCCTTCTCTAAAATGAATAAATTTTAAAAAATTTAAAAAATTAAAAGATAATGGCTTTTACCCCCACCCTTTCTGGGATAGTTGGGTGTGGAGTTGAGGCGGAAGCTTTCCTGAAAGCCACGGACCTGCAGAAGAGTGGGTCCTTGTGGGCCAGCCAGAAGAGGGACAGCCTCTTATGAGTGGATCCCACCAAGGGCAACAGGTGGGCATGTAGCCTCAGGCTGTCCTGTATATAGAGAGGGTTATTGATCCCTCTTACTGACAGGGCTACCTAGGTGTGAATATTACCCCTCAAGAGTGACCAGGTACAGCCTGACTGATATCAGGGCAATGAGCAGTTTGGAGATTGAGTTGTCCAAGCATATTGAGGCTGACCAGGCATGCAGGCAAAATAACTCATCAGGCTTCTAAAAGTGTATCACTGAGTCACTAATACCAGTAGCAACCAATTACAAGCATTTACTATGTGTCAGTGGTGCACTTTTAGAAGCACTTACTATGTGTCAGGTATTCTTCTAAGTGATAGGTGGTGTTATTGTCTCCATTGTATAGATGATGTAACTGACACTCAGAAAGTTTAAGTAATTTTCTCAAGGATACACAGCTGATAAATACTAGAGCTAGGGTTCAAACTCAGCTACTTTGGCTCCGGAATTCTCACTCTTAACCATAACATAAAATAGCTTCTGAGTTATACAATTACATACTTATGTTCTAAATACAATACTGATGTTTAAAGCCTAATCCCACCAGACCCCTGAACTTCCAAGACCTATACATTTTATCTGAGGGACTCCCAGCCATGAGGCATGTAGGCAGCAGGTGATTAACAAGCACCAGAAGTGTGTTCTGGTGGCATCTGCTCTCTAAGATGTCATTTTTGATTAGCACCCGCAAGACAATTTCTGTGCAGCCAAACTTCCCATCATGTCAACCTAATAAAGTCTCTTTTATGAATATAATTTGGTTGTTGAAGCATGTGAGCTCTGCCTTGTTGCTTTGTGTCACCTGTGAATCTAATGGCATGTTTTCATTGACTCACTGACTCAAACAGTGAAAGAACAGGATGGGCAAAGACACCTTCTTCAGTTACTTTTATTTAATTAATGGCAGAGTCCCACAACAGACTCGAATGCAGCACATTTATCTGAAGGGTGTCCTCAGAAAGTTCTTCACCCTCACCCCTCCAGCTGTTTCTTTCCTAGCTGAGCGGCTTCTGTGTCCTCCTCTTCACCTTTCCTCCCAGATCCTGTTCCCTCCCCTTACTTGGGGGGGGGGGGGTCCTTGGGGACAGGTTTTGAAACCAGAGCTGCTGCCCAGCAGCCCCCTTTTGTCTTCAAAGCCAGTGGAGCAGAACAAACCTGCCTGAGATCACGTTACAGTTAGAGCTTTAGGAGAGCAGGGGCCAGCAGCCACTGTTGCCAAGGTAACCAGTGTGCAGAAGAGAGCAACAACAGAAAAGGGCCAAGGCTCTGGACCCGCCTCTGGGTCACGGAATTGAGGTGAGGCCAGGGGTTGGGCGAGGTCCACGGTTCAGGAGCAATTGTTCCAAATATCAAGTGTGGTCCCTCTGCTGGCTCCGCCAGCTAGCCCCTCGCACAGCACCCTGTGGTGTTACACTGAAAGGTGCTCCTGTGTTGGCTTGGTCAGGGGCTATGGCTCAACTCTGTAAGTCAGGGGACCCTAGTGATGGAAGAGTGACAGAGAATAATGGAGGGCACTTAATGTCTCAGAACACAATAGTTTAGGCATTTGTAACTTTTGGTTTTTTGCAATTTGCATTAAATTAGATATTTCACTTCGTATGCTTTGCATTATTTATGTAAGCTTGTTTGGCTGTATATATACCTTTTATGTCCATGGAAATGCTGAGGATATGTGTGTGCATGTACGTGTGCGAATGTGTGAGCATGTCAGTGTGTGCCTGTGAATGTGCGCATTCCCATGTGAGCCTTTCTGTGTGGCAGTGTGGCAGAAGCCGATGTGGGCTCAGATCCCCAGATCTGAAGGCGGCAGAGGAGGAAACAGGAGATGCTGTCTGAGAAGGCTGAGTAGCCCCTGCCAGAAATACATTTCAGAGAGAATCCTAGAGGGCTGGTCTCAGCTCTCCCTGTCTGCACAGCCCCCTGACTGCCTCTCCTGGTCCCCACTGCCGGGAAGTGGAAACAAATGTCTGGAGGGAGGCCAAGAGCAGAGTAAGCACTCTGGAGGAGGCTGTGGCCTCTGCAGAGCAGAAAAACGGAGGTGGAGAAGAGAGAAGGAGGGAGGGGGATGGACAGACGCCAGTAGGCCTGAGGACCTGGGTCAAAGGGGAGAGTGGAGAGGGCAGGGGGGAACAGCTGGCAGCAAGGCCCACTGAAGCATGGGCCTGGCCTGGCCCTGAGCTGTTCCTGTAGCTCCTAAGAAGAGACCACCCTGTCCCCACCTGGCCAACCTCATTTCTAAGTAGGTAGGGCAGGGGGCCATTCAGCAGAGCAGGGCCTTGCTTGGGGGAAGGTTGCAAACAGATATAGCTGCCCCCTCTGGCCCTGGCCACAGCTACCGACAAAGCAGGCCAGGAGGCCCATGGTTCCCCCAGGTGAGTTGCAGGGGCTCAGGCACCTGGTCTGGTTTCAGCTGGGGTGTCGAATATGAAGAGAGACTGCAGCAGCCAGGCCTCTCTTTCGTGTCCCATTTATAACTTTCCATGCCAGGTCTCCTCCCACGGCTCTTTGAGGTGGCGCCCCATCTTCCAGCCAGGGTCTCCTGGGAGCACCTCAGATTCTTGTGAAGATTATCCTGTGAATCCAGACTCTCTCTGCCAGCTCTGCTTTGGGGGACACCACATTGCCCCGGGGAAAGGGCAGCTTTATATCAAGTCACCGAGCAGTTAGATGAATGACTTGAGAAAGTGAGGTGGTTTGCCTTTAAGGAACGATGCACAGCAGCCAGTGTATGAGTTGCCTGCCACATAAGTTTACAAGGAAGATGAGTGAAAACAACCTTGGAAGGATGGACATTTATCAGGAGAGAATGGAAAATCCTTTCTCTAACTTGGGGATGTATGAACTGCTCTCTCCTATTTTTCATGAGTGCCAACATTGGTATGATCCTGTCATTAAGGAAGAACAAGTTTTCTATTCCGGTGTATTTATGCTTCCTTCCCTCAGCACAGATATTTAAGAATGATCTCTCTACTAAAAGAGACACCTGATAAGACATGGTCTCTGCTATTATGGGACCGAGACCACTGCTAAATTGACAGGGGCCACAGGACCCAGGAAGAGAGAGAATCATGTGGACAGAGGGCTTACTACTGGCTTCATATATACTTGCTCATCTAATTCTATGGACATCAAGTTTTATAAAAGAGGAAACTGAGGCACAGAGATCTTACATAGCTCCAAAACCTGAAGCCACATGCCAGTGGAGTAGATTTGAGGCAAGCCATACTCCTAACCACTGCCACCCGTGGCCTTATGGGAGTGGAGGATCACAAAGGGCTTCTCAAGAGGAAGGGACATCTCATTGAGGGTCACAGTGAAGTGTTCTGGAGGAGGCAGGGAGGGAGAATGGGGACATGCCTTGTGCACGTGGTGTGCCAGCACTCCCGCTGCGCAGGGTGTGTGGGGGTAAAGCTTGGACACGAGGAGAAAATGTCTGAGCATCTGCCTGGATTGGCTGTGTATCTGAGTCTCTTAATCTATGACCTTATGGTCACAAGATGTTTATGACAGTCCATGAAACAGCAGGATCTGGTGAGCCAGCAGCGGAGCATGCTGCCTGAGCACCTGGGATTCTGAAGAACATGTTAGTTATTAACCAGGTAGTTCTCCTGGCTTGGAGGAGGAGGCTTTGCAGGAACAGGTAAGAACCATAGGCCATAATGGGCAAGAGGCCTAGCTAGCTGGCATGACGCTGGGAAAGCCTCCTCCTCTGAGTCTCAGGTTCCTCATGTGTAGCACGGAGACAGTAGCAGTGCTGACCTCACAGGGTTGCCAAGGGGACTGAATGAGTGAATAGGTGTGCACAAGAGACATTCTTTCCATGTGCTGGGTGGTGTTGTCATTACCAAGGTCAGAATACTGGTCCCAGTCTTGTTTCTGACTTCTATCCAGCTAGTGACACTCCCACAACCTCTCAGTGCCTCAGTTCTCTCTCCAAAGTCCCTGTTGGTCCCTTATGCTGAGACTGAGACTGAGACTGGTCCAGAGAGATATGGCCTCTTTGGGGGTCAGTCGATCACGAAGTCACACCCAGCCTTTCTACTGGCTGCGGCTCCTTGGCTGTCTCTGAAGCAGATATTGGTAGCCCAGGGCTTTCCTCATCAGATAATAAAACTCCGTATAGATTTCTCAGGCATACAAACCCTGTTTGCTGCTCGCTGCAGAGGGAGAAGCTGCATGGTGTCCTCAGCCTCCTCTGAGTTGACCTCGGCGCTGGGAGGGGCGGACTCATCAGGGTGAATGCCACAGGTTGGACACATGCTGCAGAAAGTTGTAGTGTGCCTGGAGGTGGGAAGTTGTTCTAAATGTGAAAGGCACAGAGTCTCCGCATCTTGCACCAGTGATGGGGCCATGAGGCATGTCGGAGAACAGATTTGCCATTGGGAGCCTGGACATCTGAACCACAGCTGATTACCAGTGGTTCTTGCGTGCGCAACAAAACCATCTCCTGGGGCTGCTGTGAACATTTTCTGAGATAATGCATAGAGAGCTTAACACACACAAGCTCTGGGTTGGATTCTCATTCATTTCTCCACTTTTCTGACCAGAAAGACTCCATTATACTGACTTAAATACCTGCATATTCTACTAGCCTACAAGTCTTCTCCTTCCACTTGCTAAATTGTTATGCAATTACTATAAAGTACTAGTTACATAGTAAAAACATTTGAGATGGAGTGTATATTCATAATTCTGAATCTCAGTTTATTTTTTGGCTAAATAGTCACTTGCTTGTTGCATGGTTTCTCTCCTTTCATGTCTAATTTCTGTCAGGGCCTGGCCCCGGGTTCTGTCTTTGTTTAAACAGCATTTGTAAGGCAGCTGAATGACTCATTGGCCTGTCATTTACTTGGCCTCAGCCACATATTTAATCTCCCTAAACTTTAGATTCTGTAATACAGGAAGGTGGGGCACAGCTAATCGGGTCCAGACTGTGGGCCTGGAAGCCCCAGGAGTAACTGCCCCATCCTCACGTACCAGGGAGAGGCCGAGAAAGCAGTGGAGTGCTCGCATGGAGAAGGGGGAATGGGAGCGAGGACAATGCCCTCGGGCCCATGGGGACCCACCTACAAGGAAGCCCAGAGCTACCCTTTCTAGCATCAGGGTTGCGAAGAGCTTGTGGGGGTCTTGATGTCTACAGACCAGACTAACTTAGAGACTCTGGTCATTTATTCAGAGGCCTGCAAAGATGCAAAGGTGACGATGAGAGAGAGAAGAGAAGGTGGACACGTCTCCCTCAAGCCTGGGAGTCCTTGAAGTCCCTCCCTCCCCCCACTTATCGCCACAAGCTCAGGGGCTCCTGCCATGTACAAGGCCCATGCAGCCCTGTAGCTCTTTGGAAACCTGGATCATTGCCCTCAAAAAGGCCGTTGCTGTCCTGCCTTCCTGCTTCTCCTGGGGAAGGGGTTGGCACAGATCTTGCTGAGCTGGCTGTGCTCTGAGAAGCCCCTCCCACTGCTCCAACCCAATGTCAGGAAAGATAAGAGCAGCTCCTTCCGGGGGGACGTTTGGGCAGGGGAATGGGTGCCTTGACCTGGACCAGAAACCTAGATGTCCGTGCCCTTCCCCATCGCACAAGCACAGTGTTTCTGAAAGAGCTCTGCCAGATGGCCTGCCTTCTCAAGTCCACGGCCTGGAGCAGGGGAGAAAAGTAACTAGATGGAACTGCTTTCGGGATCTGTGGTTATTTCTCTGTCGCCCTGCCCAGAAGCCACTGTGAAGGGTGCACTCATCCAGCTGCAGGATTTTCTAAAGCTATCGCTAGGCCTTAGGTGTGGAACCAAATATGACTAAGGGTGCCCACCTCCACAGGTGTGTGGGCAAGAGGAGCTCTTTCTCCTTCCCTCTCAGATCCTACAGGGTTTGTGAAAACTTGAGTCCCAATTATGGCCACAGCTTGAGTTCTTCCTCCTATGCTTTGAAAATCCAGGCATAGTTAGCACTCAATAAATTTGTATCAAATCTATAAAAAAAGTATCAATAACTTTGGTGCCCCGACTTTGTCCTTATTCACCTAGAGATCCTATGTCCAGTGCATGTAACATGTTCGGTGTTCAATTGATATTTGTTGAATTAATCCTGCTCCAAGAATTCTTTCCTCTAACCCTCACTACCTGAGAGCAACAGCTGCCAGTGACCTACGTCCCATGTGGTCCTGAGAATAAAGGCTGTGACTTGGGAACACAGGGACCCCAAGGACAAGGATGTTGGCTTTTGTATGAAAGGGACCTGGCACTGGGCCATTGATTTGTGTCCAAGCCTTTCGGATGCACATTTCCCCCAACAAACATACCACCCACCTTAAAAAACGAGCACAAAACAGACCTTTTTGTCAATGCATGAACAAAAATGCAACAATGTTTAAACTACGTCATTATTAGTAAATAGAACTTTATCTACTGAGTGATGGTTTCATGCAAGGACTTTGCACTTGCTGAGCTTCCTAGCAGTTCTGAGAGGGGAACAGTTTGCCTTAGATCACACAGCTGGTAGAATGGAGATGCCTTGTTGCCTCTCCTCAGGTCAGATGGAGGCAAGCACAATCAAAAGCAGGGGTCCCCAAACTACGGCCCGGCCCGTGGGCCACATGCGGCCCCCTGAGGCCATTTATCTGGCCCCCACAGCACTTCCGAAAGGGGCACCTCTTTCATTGGTGGTCAGTGAGAGGAGCACATTGACCATCATTAGCCAAAAGCAGGCCCATAGTTCCCATTGAAATACTGGTCAGTTTGTTGATTTAAATTTACTTGTTCTTTATTTTAAATATTGTATTTGTTCCCATTTTTTTTTTACTTTAAAATAAGATATGTGCAGTGTGCATAGGGATTTGTAAATAGTTTTTGTTATAGTCTGGCCTTCCAACAGTCTGAGGGACAGTGAACTGGCCCCCTGTGTAAAAAGTTTGGGGACCCCTGATCAAAAGTTTTCTTGCTTGTTCACACTGAGAGCGGCAGTTGCAGAAGGGGAAGAGAGGAAGACATAGTAGGTTGTCCCTCAGCAACAATGGCAGTTAAATTTACCAGGACACATGGGACGCAGAGCAAACCTGGACTAACGAGGAAAGGATTTTGCAGATGCTCATTTTAAGTCCAGACGTCCTGCTCACACCACGCACTTCCTGAGTGCAGGGTGCTGGCCAGACCATGTCCCTCTTTTAGCCAAATGCCCAACTGCTAGAAGCCAGCATGAGAGATATTGAGGAACTTGAGGCCAATGGAAAAAGAGAATTCAACCCAATTTAATGGGTTGTGAGCCAGGCTTGGTGCTAGGCACTGGGCACCTGAACAAGTAAGGCAGGGGCTGTTGGCAAAGCAGTGAATGAGGCTGATGAAAGTCAAGGACAAAGAGTCAGAACGCAAAGCTCTGGGCATCTGCCATTTTCCCCAATGTGGCCCCACAGACCTTTGGTGCTATCAGTCCAGGTGGGTTCCGAGACCCTGCCTGAAACCTGCTCCAGAGCCTGGAGGCTCTGAGGTTGTCTCCCACCCTGGACTGTGCCTGTGCAATCCCAAATCCCAACCCATCATTTGTGATGGAGACAGATGAGGAGCAAGCAGGGCTCTTGGCCCACCTTCTCTTCCAAGGCCAGCCTGGCCATATCAGCAGTCAGCCCGGGCACAAGACAACCTCTTCTGAGTATGTTATATGTTCCTCATTCTGGGCATCCCAACAGCTCACCCCTCTCCCTGACCCCTAACCCTGGTGACTTCTTCCACCCAGGCCTTCACACAGTGTTCCTGCCCTTCGGCTGAGATGCCTCAAAAGGCTTATCTTCAGATCACTGAATGAGCATCTAAGAAACACCTTTTCCTGGCCCTGGCTGGTGGCTCAGTGTATAGAGTGTTGGCCTGGTGTATGGATGACCCAGGTTCGATTCCTGGTTAGGGCACATAGGAGAAGAGACCATATGCTTCTCCCCCCATCCCCTCTCCCCTTTCTCTTCCTCTTCTCCTCCTACAGCTGGTGGCTCATTGGTTTGAGTGTGGCCCCCGACACTGAGCATCAGCCTCAGGTGCTAAAAATAGCCTGGTACTCAAGAGCCCCAGGTGGTCCGGGATGCCACCAGACTGACCCTCTGCTTGAGGAGGTGCTCCTCGTGCTGGGTTCTGAACTGAACATGTTGCCGGGCTGTGGGTCTAGGATGAAGTGTTTTTGAAAAACTTTGCTTATGAAATTTTCCTTTTGAGGAGAGTTGTGATCCTTGTTCCATATTAAAAGATCGAATGAGCCTTGACAACAGATTTCCATCATTTAAAGATGAACGAAGACACTTGTTTAAGGAGAAGCTGAACTCACAATAGTCTTTCTGGAACTGGTATAGGAAGTTCTTCTTCTCTCTTTTCCTGCGAGACACCCACTGTGCATCTATCCTTGGTATGGGTGCCATGGGGTAGAAAGGAAGAAGGACTAGAAAAATGAGTCCTGGGGAATTTATTAACTTGGTCAGAAGTTCCTCACTTAACTGGGAAAATAATTCTGTGATTCAGTGAAAATAGTTGTTTCTGTCAAGCTTTTGAACTGGTGATCCTAACATTGGAAATAGCAGATCTTGAGATTCTTGGATAAGGGATTTGGGGGAAGGTGAGCTTTTGAGACCACAGAATTTATTAATTCAATCAACCAACCAACCAACCAACCAACCAACCTTTTGTACGAGGATCCTTTTCAGTTTTGTTTGGCTTACACTTGAACACATGTGTATTTCCATCTTGTGGCTTTTATGGAGATTGGACAGGAAAGCCCACCCATGGGAGGTCAGTTCTTCTTCCTGCACTTGGATTTCCATGTCCGGGGCTTCCTGTCCTGCCTTTTCTCAGGCTAAAGATAGTCTGGGCCTCATCTTCCAATTATCAACAACCCAAAATTGACCGAGTGACCAACGTACACAGAGAAACCTATAAGGCTCAGTTCAAAATCACACCTTTGCAGGTGAGACCCCCAAATGTGGCTGGATCAGCTGTCAGGGCTCTTGTTAGGGTGTGACGTTCAGAAGAGAGGAGAAAGGGGAAAATCAGTCTTTAGTGCAGCTGAAGAGCAGGCTCAGCTTGGTGGGGATCTCTCTTCGAAGATTCTATTTTGGGTTACCTTAAATGGACCCATTTTGAAGGGACCCCAAAGTAATTGTTATAGCATCTGGAGTCAAATTATCAGGCTTGAATATGGTATCATTGTGTGCAGAAGTGGGTTATTCATACTCATGTGCCTCAGTTTCCTTACCTGTCAGTAGGCTTGTTATATGGATTAAATGAGATAATGAATACTAAATGCTTAGAAAAACACTTGCTATATAATAAAGGCTCAGTATGTGTTTGCTATTATTACTACTGGTTTGTGGTCAAATGGGTGTAGAATCTATGAGAATTGGGCACCATCTGTGCTGGTGGCCAAGCTGTAAAGCACATCCCCAGGTGACAGGGCTGTGTGGAGAGAAACATGATTGCTCTTGAGCTGTGGATCTGAGGTCAGCGTGGCAGGAGACTAGAGACCCAGCTCCCTTGGTAGTGACCGGCCCTATCGTGCATCATCACACCTCACCTCTTCCTGCCTGGACTCACTGCGCATCCACTACCCTGCTCCCTAGGACCACTTCCTACAGCAAACCGTCCGCTTTCAGCCCTAGGTTCTGCTCTCTGGAACAGATCCACGCTAAGACAACAATACATGCTCCCTGTGAAAAATTTGGAAAATAAAAGCACGTCAGAAACCATCAGCAACCAGGTATAATATCAGTATATTTCCTACTAATCTTTTTACTTTGAATACACCTGATAACATAATTGCCCATAAAGATGGCTTGGCATCTTTTTTTAAAGAAGTAGACATACATTAAAAATGGTTGCTGATGGTCTCTTTTATTATATGCATCATAATTTATATTACCCTATTGTTGAAAATTTTTATTTTAACGCTTGATTAGTACAAGCTACACTGAGAACAATATATTATATGTAACTATTTTTATTTCTGATAACTTCCTAAGAATAGTTTCTTAGAAGTGAAATGACTGCATTGAAGGCCATAGACATTTTAGAATTACTATTGTAAAAGAGAAACTGCACGTAGACTTGCTTTCAACAGGATTGGATCTCTGCCATGTTTGACCTGCTTTGCTGCCACCTTCAAGGACGTGCAGGCAGCATCTGTGCTTGGATTGGGGTACATCAGAGTGAGAAACGGGCATTGTCATCTCCCACAGCGGATGGCTGCTTTGGGATTCTGACCAGGCCAGAGATGCCACCTGGGGCCACAGGCCCACTGCTCACTTCTCGGGATGCTCTCGGTCACGCCCCTCTCTTGGCCCCCTTCCGGATGCAGTGCTGGCCGGCAGATATCACTGTGCAGCTGGCTCCAGCGGTTGGTCACGTCACTGTGTGGTTGTTGCTCCAGATGGCTTCTCTTCTGTGTGCACGTCTCTGGTGCTGTTGGTCACCTTGCCAGGGCATTTTTTTTAGGGCAAGACTTGTGGAACTGCTTCTTAAAACTTCTTTTGAAAATTTTTTCCTGTGTGTCCTCCTGGTATGAATCATGTGAGGTGAAGTCCCTGAACATAATTATAATCTCATGTCCCCAGGCTGTCACTCTGAGGCCTGCAACCCATGGTCTTATTCCCAGAGTGGGTGGGAGTCAGCAGCAGGGAAGCGTGATGAGCAGGTGTTCACCTCTGAGGGAGGTCATGGGGCTGCGTGGAGTGAGGAGGGCTCAAGGGAGCTGTGGTGGGTGGTGCTGCCTGGGTCGCTGAGTCCCTGGCTCCCTAAAAATCCCATTTCATAATGTCTCTGACTGGTGGTGTCATCTGGAACAAAACCCAGATGCCCTGGGTAGGGATACTGCAGCTTTGTGGGGAGAGGATTTCTGAGCTAGGGCTGGGCCTGGACACTTTCAGTTGGGTGGCAAGGCTTGTTCTGCTCTGCCCTGTTTTCTAGACCTTCTCCCAGGCCTGGTTACTTAGGGAGAAAATCTGCTTGCTTTTTGACAAGGCAAGAAAACCCTTTCCCTACTCTTTTTTTTTTTTTTTTAATATTTTTTTATTCATTTTTAGAGAGGAGAGGGAGAGACAGAGAGAGAGAGAGAGAGAGAGAGAGAGAGAGAGAGAGAGAGAGAGAGAGAAAGAGAAGGGGGGAGGAGCTGGAAGCATCAACTCCCATATGTGCCTTGACCAGGCAAGCCCAGGGTTTCGAACTGGCAACCTCAGCATTTCCAGGTCGACGCTTTATCCACTGTGCCACCACAGGTCAGGCCTTTCCCTACTCTTAATTTGATTATCCCATGGGTCTAACCAAAGACCCATTTCACTAGTGTCCGTAACACAGTTGGGATCCTTCTAACAGAGACCACACCAAGGGTGTCATGACGTAGACTTTACCACTATCTTAGCCCCGCCCAGAGCTTCGGTGTTGGGACCTTTCTCTTCCTTACTACCCTGCCCCTCTGGTAACAAGGACCTGACCTTCTGGTTTGAAGCTAAGAGCTGTCCTGGGTTATTCAAAAAGGGATACAGGCAGGAATTTTGACAAATCTCTGGAAAAGTTAAGCAGTGGGTTGTGTCCACTCTGCAGGGCAATCCACAGGGCAGCACAGTAAGCAGGTAGTGGGCAGTCCTTGTCAGCAGCACTGAGGACAGTGAGCGTCCCCCACAGCGGAGATGAGCGGGTCCCCTGCATGATCAGACTATGAGCTGTGGGCACCAGCTTGGCTGCATTGTGGCTTCCTGGCCGTCAACTGTACCCTGGCTGCAACGAATGTGATTCCCCAGATCCGATCCCTTATCTTAGGCCCCTTTGATGTTTCCCACCCCATTCTCTGTCCCTTTGGCCAGTGACCATAATCTAGGTCTCCCGAAACTGGGCAGCCAGGTTTTCCTCGGGAGTTTCCAGCTTATTGTTATGGGGCAAACCCTATGCCATATGCCCACTTCCTTCTGTGCTTTCCCCCTTGATTATCAAAAAGTCATTTCTCTTCTGATGGCGACTCACCTCTTGGAATCAGTCAAAAGTTTTGGCTTTCAAAACTGTTATTTCTTTTTAAAATTTTTATCAAGAGAGAGAGTCAGACAGGAAGGGAGAGTGATGAGAAGCATCAACTCATAGCTGCATCACTTTAGTTGTTCATCGATTGCTTTTCATAGGTGCCTTGACCAGGGGGCTCCAGCTGAGCCAGTGACCTCTTGTTCAAGCCAGTGACCTTGGCTTCAAGCCAGTGACCTCGGGGTTTCAAACCTGAGTCCTCAGCATGCCAAGTCAATGCTCTAACCACTGTGCCACCACTGATGAGATTCAAAACTTGTCTTGGAGTTGGGCATCAAGAGGCTTTTTGGAGAGTGAGAAAATGGATCACAGGCAATTCTTTCTTTTGTATTCTTTTTTTTTCATTTTTCTGAAGTGAGAAGTGGGGGGCAGCAGATGGACAGACCCCCGCATGCACCTGACCGGGATCCACCTGGCATGCCCACCAAGGGGCGATGCTCGGCCCCTCTGGGGCATTTTTCTGCTGTAACCAGAGCCATTCTAGCACCTGAGGTGAAGGCCATGAGCCATCCTCAGTGCCCGGGCCAACTTTTGCTCCCATGGAGACTTGGTTGCGGGAAGAGAAGAGAGAGATAGAGAGGAAGGGTGGAGAAGCAGACAGGCACTTCTCCTGTGTGCCCTGGCCGGGAATCAAACCAGGGTCTTCCACACTCCAGGCCGACGCTGTACTACTGAGCCAACTGGACAAGGCCTCTTTCTGTATTCTTGTATGAAAATCTAAACCCTCTTTGAATCAAAATAGATGACTGATTAACTAGGCTAAGAATATGTACAAAGAGATGCAGGGAAGACAGAACAGAGACAGACAGTTCACCATCACATCTTGCGAAGGGGAGTAACGTTGGGAGCAACCTATGTTGTCATCGTGGTGAAGTCACCCCTCCCCTTCCCTTCCACAATTCAGGAGGTATTTTGACAGCTCTCTAAAGTTCACTTTCAGCACTCCCCCTGATCACTTATTCTATTTTTCTATAGGGTCGTGACATAATATAAAAGTGTACAAAGTTATGCAGGTTGATAAATTCTTACATATCTGTGAAATCACCATTGGATCAGGTTTAGAATATTCCACCGATCATTGCAGATTTGAGCAACAGACCTCCTCATTCTTGGTGAGTGACATTAAAAATGACCTCATCTTTTAAGAGAGAGTTCACCTCCTACACCCACAGCTGGGGTGTAGTTTTTCTATTTAGGCTCATTAACATAGCCATATGTTCATAAAACACATAGTAGCATTCATATCACAAAACAAAATATGCATACATATCAGGAAAAGAACTATTCCCTTGGAGCAATATTTTAAAATTTAATACTTAAAAATTAATATTGATACTATTTAATTAGCTGAGTTTCTTAAAACTATTACTTAAGGAATATATGTTTTGAACAAGGTGGTGTTTCCACTTATCACTGGGCAAATATTTATGGTTGGTGATTTTAACAAAATTTATTTAAATCTATACCTTCTGAATATTCTTTAGCTCACAAATAAAGCAGTTTATGATCATGAGTGTAAGAAAAATATTCAAAGTGGTTTTTGTTATAGGTAGAATATATATATATATATTAACATACATGGTAAATGGTCTCGCACTGTGCTATACAGGAACATAGAGCAGCTCCCATTTTATCATTGGAGGAGCTAGTGCCAAAGGCAAGTTACCTACTTCCTGCTCCCGGTGAAGACTCTCCTGCCCTACCCAAAGCTCACTAGTCACAGAGTTGTCCCAGCTACAAACAAACAAACTGAGAGAGCACTCATTGATGATGATGATGATGGCTGTGGGGGGAAGTTGAACTCATCACCACCTTGACTAATACAGATGACAAGTACAGCTCTTGCCTGGGGACCCAGTCCTAAAGGAGGCTGATGAGGTGGGGAGGTTGCCATGGTGATTTTTAGTCAACATAATGAAAGAGGAAAGAGAAATTTGGTTTAAAATGAAATATAAGTCTGTCCTGGCTGGATAGCTTCGATGGTTAAAGCGTCATCCTGAAGTGCAGAGGTTGATGGTTTGACCCTCAGTCAGGGCACATGCAGGAAGAGACTGATGTTCTTTTCTCTCTCTCTCACTAAAATCAATCAGTTAAAAAATTTAAATGAAATGAGAGTATTAAAATAAGAAAGTATGGATATGGGAGAAGAGGAAAAAAGAAGGCAGTGGGAGTATTTGATGGCTTAGAGATAGGGTCTCTGATGTAGTTATGGAAACAGCCTTTAAATAACTGGCTGTAGGTCAGAAACAGCGTTAGATGATTGCTAAAGTGGGTCCCAGTGAAATGGGACCCTGAGGCTAGATGAAAAATCGGGGAGCCTGTCCTCACCTTTTATACGAGGATCCTTTTCAGTTTTGTTTGGCTTACACTTGAACACATGTGTATTTCCATCTTGTGGCTTTTTTATGGAGATTGGACAGGAAAGCCCACCCATGGGAGGTCAGTTCTTCTTCCTGCACTTGGATTTTCATGACCGGGGCTTCCTGTCCTGCCTTTTCTCAGGCTAAAGATAGTCTGGGCCTCATCTTCCAAACAGTAGGAGATAAAGGACCATATTCACCCCCCCCCACACAAAAAGAATAGATCTTTCTGGCCTTGTTTTCCCTGCTGTTCTGCTTCTCTTCTGAGGGACTGAAAGTGAGAGACCAGTGTGGGAAGAAAGCATCTGAGGGGTCTGAAGGCCCCATGGGTGCAGGCCACCAAGAAGTCCAGCTATTGGGTAGCGCATCCCCAGGGAGCCGTGGTGAGATGGGGGAGGGGGAAGGAGGCTGTCCTCCTAGGGGGTCACTCACCACTGAATAGCTGGAATCTGGTGCTGCCTTAACAAATAGTGATGTTAGCAATAGGATCTTCCAGGCAAGACAAGGTGGGCCTGGGACTCCTCTTGGACATCAGAGCTGTTAACCCATGAATCTCACACAAAGGACATCTGCCTTGAGGATAAACTCTCAGGGATGACTAACCGCTGGACCTTGGTAGGATTGGGGGTCCCTCAAAGTTCTCTTGCTTTACCCTTTCCTGACCTGTCTGCAGAAGTTAAGTTCATTTGTTCCCTGGAGAATGGTCTGAATCCTTGTAAGCTCACCCATCCTCATCTTCATATCCTCTCTAGAATTGTGTCTTTGCCTCCAAGACACAGAGCTGTCAGTCAACACCCCTGTCTAGCCTCCTCCCCCTAGTACATATACAAGCCTCAGATGAGGGCAGGAACAGAGTTCAAGCCCTTGCCTCTCTCCTCCCCTGTGTCTCATTCCACCTGTCACCTAAAGCTTGTCTGATCAGCTAACTCTACCCTGAGTCCCACCTTCTCAGCCAGAGACACCCATTCCATGACTTCATCTCCACAGAGACTCCTTAAGCCTCTTCAATCTGTACTGAATGCTCTACCCTCAAGACATCACTTCCCAAAGGCCCCACCTTCTAATACCATCCCACTGGGGGCTAGGCTTCAACACATGAATTTTTGTGGGACATAGACATTGAGTGCACAGCAGCAGGGAAGTATACCACCAATTATAGCACATTGTGACAAAGGCTGTGCAGGTCACACTGGATCACCTATCTAAGCAGTAGCATTAACCCAGCCTTGGGGATCAGAGAACCGAATGGAGAGTTGGTGTTGGTGGTTGGTGTTGGTAGTCACAGGCAAAGCGAAGATTGGGTCCCAGTTAGGCCAGAGCAGAGGCACCCTGGGGAGAGGAGAGAAGCCAGGGAAGATGGCAAGGGGGGCTAGGAAGGCTGGAGTGGTGAGGCTGAGACTGTCAGGCCTGGAAGACTCTGTTAGGGAGCTTGAGACAACATGCTGGCACTGAGGATTTGTGAGCAGGGTGTGATCTAATCGGATCTGAAGTTTAGAAAGATCACTTTGCTGCCATGTGAAAACAAAATGGAGATGTCAAGACTGGTGCAAGAAGATCTGTTGCAGTGATCCTGGTGATAGACCACAGTGGACTAAAGGTGACAGAGGGAAGTAGATGGAGCTGTTGCACCCACAGCCCTGACAGAAGCACCCCCGGGTCCAGCTTAGGTGTGGGTGAGACTCAGGCTGGACCCACTGCTGTCTCCTCTGAGTTTCTTTCAACTTAGTGAGAGGGAAGGGGACAGCCTGGAACCAGCTCTTTAGATGATGTTGATGTGGAAATGGTTCACATCTCGGAACTCAGAAACCAAAGGGAAGGTGCCTTCTGGCTCCTCGTGGAGTCACAGGACAGCACCCCAAGAGATCAGGAGCGGGTAGGCTCTGAGGAGGAGAGACGGTGTGCTGCAGCTGAGGCTCTCAAAGATGGTGGGGGTGGGGAGCTGGGGGTGGGAACTGGGCCTCCAAACAGATGGGCTGCCCCACTGGCTGGGGACACTTTGTTCTCAGTGTCACACAAACTTGCTCCAACCCCGAGGCTACCCCTGGGCCAGCAGCACCTTCCTTGAGCAACATTCTACTATATTTATAAAAAGGATAAAGCCCGGGCCACAGAAAACTATGGAAATAAGATGCCTGGGCTTCCCCAGGGGGCCTGGATTTCCTTCAAATTTGAGCCATCAGATCCCTCTAGCTCCTCCTTCTGAAGGTGGACACTTTAAATGTCCAAGAGAGAACTCCAATGGCACCATTTTCTGAGCATTCCATCTGGACACCTCTGGCTGTCTGTTATTTTGGCATCTGCACTTGGCAGCCGCCTCCAGGACGTCACTCCTCTGAGATGCATCAGAGTCCTCATTCCTGATGTCAGCATTCCACTGACTCAGAATAAGCTGGAGTATTGACACTCCAACTGGAGCCTGGATCCAGGGCAGTGACTTTGATGATGTTGCTGTAACGCTGGGCCTGGGGGAAGCCCAGGTAGGCGTTCTGGGCTGGCAGGCTGGGAAGCATTAACTCACAGACTTTGGTCCAACTATGTCTGCTTTTGTTGAACCAGGAACACACAACCAGCCAAGGCTCACTTGTCCTTGGCTAACAGGGTGCCAGAGATATGTGAAAAAATGCTATAAAAGAGAAACTACAAAATCGTGTTATTGTTGTAAGTTTGAAACTCTTGCTCATCAACATTTTCTTTCTCTCTTTTTCTTTTCTTTCTTTCTTTCTTTCTTTCTTTCTTTCTTTCTTTCTTTCTTTCTTTTCTTTCTCTCTCTCTCTCTCTCTCTCTTTCCTTCCCTCCCTCCCTTCCTTCCTTCCTTCCTTCCTTCCTTCCTTCCTTCCTTCCTTCCTTCCTTCCTTCCTTCCTTCTTTCCTTCCTTCCTTCCTTCCTTCCTTTTTTTCTTTCTTCTCTCTCTCTCTGTCTCTCTTTCTTTCCTTCTTTCTTTCTGAGAGAGAAAGAGGCAGAGATATAGGAAGGGAGAGAGATGAGAAGAATCAACTTGTAGTTGCAGCATCTTAGTTGTTCATTGATTGCTTCTCATATGTGCCTTGCTGGGAGGGCTCAAGCTGAGCCAGTGACCCTCTGTTCAAGCCAGAGACCTTGGGATCATGTGGGGTCATGTTAACCATCCTGTGTTCAGGTTGGTGACCTTGGGGTTTTGAATCTGGGTCCTCAGTGTCCCAGGTTGATGCTCTATTCACTGCACCACTGCCTGGTCAGTCATTTTCTTAAATTTTATGTCTTTTGCTTTTTTGTTGGAAGATTTCATTTATTTATTTTTAATTTAAAAACTTTTTAAAATATAGTTTATATTTAATATTACTTTGTATTAGTTTCAGTTATATAGCATAGTGGTTAAACAACATATACTTTACAAAGTATTCCCTTTGGTATTTCTAGTACCCAAATGGCGCCATACATAATTATTAAAGTATTATTGACTGTTTTTGTATTTTGTAGTTGGAAGGTTTTACATACATATAAAAGTAGGCAGAATGAAGTAATGAACTTCTGCATACCACTCCCATTCCACTATCAAAAATGTTCAATCACAACCAACCTTACTTTATCTCTAGTCCCCTTATCTGCCTGTACAGTTTTTAAGCAAATCTACGTAACATATCATTGCATTCTTAAACATTTCAGTATGGAAGGAGCTCTGACCAAAGCTTTTTATTAGACTTGCTAGGTAGGGAGAAAATGAAGTGATTTAAATTTCTCTTATTATGCATAATAAAATATGAAAACATTGGAGGAAAAAAATGAAAAAATCGGAGGAAAACATTGACGATTTATGTTGACAAGTTACACGTAAATAAGGGGGTTCACTGGTAGCAGGCTAACTTGGAGGTGAGACCTCAAATATCTCACCCACTCCTTTCTGCCTGTTGAAGTGAGGAATTTGCACTGGGGGCAGGGAGGAGGAGTTCTGCGTGTTAGTTCCTTGGGCAGAGATGGAGGATAGCAGGTAGTCGATCTTGTTCCTATCAATTGTCTTCTGAGCCCCATATGAAAGAGTTTCAAGCAGAAGCTGAAGCAGCTGTTTCATCAGAGATGTACAAGACACTGCAGGTGGGGGCAGACATTAAGTACTGGTGCCAAAGTGGCCCCGGAGATTTGAGCTCTGGGAACACTGGGGGGCAGCAGCCTGTGCTCATGGTTACCCTCAAAGGGGACCTCAGTAGCAGCCACTGTGGTGTGATGCTTGAAAGGCTGTTCGAGCAGAAGATAAGAAAGGGTTTCAGGAACGAGACAACCAAGACGCAGCAGACACGTTGCTGGTGGAGCTGACAGACCAGTTAAGGAGGTTATAAATGACACCCCTAAGAGGATTATGTCTTTCTGAGACAGGGTGTGTCAGTCAGATTGCTTTCCAGCCTTGAGAGCTAGGTGTGGTGACAATGGACCCAATACAGAGATAAAAGCAGGAGGGAGATTAGAACCAGAACACAGGGTGGTGGCCGTGGCTGGGAACAAGGAGGGACATCATGAGGCAGCCATGAACTTGGGAAGGCAGGTCAGGAGGAGCAGGATGTGGGCTCTGGAGCCACTACTCCGGGTCTGAACCCTCGTTCTGCTACTTGGAGCTATTGACTTTGGGAAGCTTCCATAACCTTTCTGCATCTCTGTTTCCTTATCTGTAAAATGGAAGGCTCTCCTTGTAGTGTCTGTGACGATTGCAGGATTAATTCATGCAAAATGCTTAAAACAGCACCTCACACATGTTCATGTTAAGCACTCAGGCAATGCTAGGTATTGTGTTGTTATTACTGTTATCAACGTTGGCATGATGATGATAATAAGAAGAGGGAAGAATGACCACTGAGTAAAGTCCAGCACTTTAAGCACGGGCTCAAGCTGCCACCTGCTCTGACTCACCTTGCCTATCATTTCCCAATAGAACTCAGTGACTGTTTTCCACACATCCTGGTGCCCTTTTCCTGCCTGTCCCTTTCTTTCCCTAGAATTCTCTCCACCCATGGAAGCTCCAGTCCTCACTTTGAATCCTTTTTCAAGTGCTTTATTAGACATCACCTTCTCTGTAGAGCATGAGCTCCCCGCTCCCAACTCCCGTAGCCTCTGCTTTCATGGCTGATGTAACGACTGTGTCACTTGTGCCTTTGAGAACCATGCTAACCACCGTGTAGCATTGTAAATCCAGAAGATATAAACTCAGTTTTATTTTCTCCAACAAATGCTAAGTGGTGGAGGTCCTGTGCCAGGCCCTCGGCTGGGCATTGGGGATTCAAAAGAGAAAGACGTGACCAGACCTGAATATGCAGAGAGAAAGCAATGAGTCAAGAGATACAGTGCCAGGTGAATGAGATGTGGACCAAGGGAACCCGGAGGACTGAACTCTTAATTTTCACATCTTCTTTGAGGCACATTGTCACATGTCAGCAGACACTCAATAAGCAGTTTGCATAAAAGAGAGCATTAGCTCGACAGGGACTTAGTATCTGACTCTCTGCAGATTACCGCACGCCACTGCCCTGGGCTAACCCCTTCTGTGGGGTTTCTCGGACAGCTGGAGCTCAGAGAGAGGTCTGCTTGCATTCTTCCCCCCAGGTCTGGGCCAGGGCTGAACTGATCGTGGGAAAGGAGGTGCTGAAGGAGTCTGAATTATAGGACCTCATCTGAATTTCCCCATTCTGCCCCACCTCGGGTCTACCTCTCCTGGTGGGAAGGACAATGGTGGTCATCTTCACTGGGATATGTCTCACTTACACCCACTGAGGCCACCAAAGACATTTGGCAGCCTCATTTTGGGGCACCCTGCGGGCCCTGCTCATTGAGAGTTACTCTCTGGGTATTGTGTCTGGAATGGGAAGGCAGGCCAGCAGCAGGCCCGGAACCCCATCCTTTACAAGAAAGCAGTCCTGCTTAGCTAAGACCAAGGAGGAGTGAGAGTCATGATTGCAATGATTAATAAGGTCTCCACCCAACCTTAAGCCATAGTCACTGCTAAACATTTCCTCTGTGAACTTCTTCCTCCCTGATCTGTCACCTTGATCCCTGCCTGTCTCTCCAGATCTGATCACCCAAAATTTGATCACTATGCCACTTATTTGCTATGCTGTCTGGGGACTAAGGACGTTATTTTATAAATGGTCGTAATACCCCACTTTTACAGAGAACTTGCATGTGCCAGGCTCTTTGCGTACCTCCTCATTTAACCTTTACAGCAAAGCTCTGAGGCAGAACCATTATCATCCCCATTTCACAGATGGGAACACCAGAGCTTCTGGATTTAGTAATTTACCCAGAGCTGGACCTTGCCCCTCCTCAGTCTTGGGTTGGTGAACACCGCTCCTCACCCCGGAAACTGCATCATGACCTTCTCGAGAGCCAATGTTAGGCTTTAGTTTTCTGCTATTCTCAGTAAACAGCCATTGATTGATGCTTGACCCACATGGCTATTTTAAGTAAAATGGAATATGTTTCTCTTAAGGCATTCAAATCCCTTAGAAGATCATTTCCAACCTGTTTTCAAAGTATCTCTGGGCAAGAACAATCTATTACTCCGACCTTGTGGTCATCTCCTTCCCCCAGGACCCAGGCGGACCTTTTCTTATCACACACACTCTCTGGAGATGGAGCCAAGAGCCCAGAGAAAGAGGCCAAGAGTCAGCTGTATTTCAGACAAGAACCTGGGCGACTGAGTCAGAGTTCTGCAAAGAATGCTGAGTCTAATTTTAGATGAAACCTTACTTAGCTCTTTAAGCTCTGCCAGTTAGTTTTGGTTATGGGTCATTGTTTAAAGTTTAAATATTCTTTGCATTTTTCCTCCAAGACTGAAGTTAAATTAGAAGCTGGCCAAAAGGACAAGTCATTTGTGTGTGTGCTTCCCGGTTAGGCCTCGCTGACTGGACTGTCCGAAGCCACCCGGGAAGGTGTGCTGTATATAGAGCAAGAGCGTGTCTGAGAGCTCTTTGAATAATGATTGCAAGGTGCTCAGAGAAGACCTGACTTTATATAGACATTCTGTTTCTTCACAGTTTCCTTCCTGGGAGGACTCTTGGCTCTCTCTCCAGACAGTGTGTGTGGGGGGTAAAGAAAAGGCAGTGTGTGGGGGCCTGGGGAGGGGGGTGTGACCGCCAGATCAGGGAATAATAGATTTTTATTATGAGAGAGATTGCATCATTCATACTTGAAATTCCCATGTGGTACGATTTGATTAAATTTTGATACCGTCCAGGTTCCCAGTGGTATTGTGGATCCTGGAAGAGTAAAAAAGCACCCAAGCTATTTGATCAAAGATCAAAATTTCATAGACAGCGAAGGTTGGTGCATAACAGCACGAGGGTCAACGCTCTAAAATATGTGCGAACACACTGTTCTCCATTTAGTAAGCACTACGCTGAGGCATTCTCTCTGGAGAGGTCCCATAAAAAACGTTTGCACACTTGAAAAAATGTGCATTCACATAAAGCTGAATTATGGCTGCGGGACAAATCTCCCATATAAGGAACTCTTGGAAGAGAACTCTGGCTTATATCATCTGTGATTTATCTAGGTCCAAATGCACTGAAACACACAACAATCTTGAGTTATAACAACACCAGTGTCCTCCAAGGTCTCGCCTGCCTCCAGGACAGGTACGTGGCTCAGGCTGCTGCCATCACGTATAGAGGGCAAGAGAAACACACAGCCGGCTGTATTTAAACTCAATTCAATATATATATTTTAATCATTTTTAACTCAATTCAATAAATATTTTAAACTCAATTCAATAAATATTTTTGAGTACTTTCTATGTGCTGGATACTCTCTGTCCAGGGCAATTGGGATTCAAAGACGAGTGGGATACAACACATACTGAGTAAGGCCCTGGGAGTAATCCAGTGACTGTGAGTGCTAGAGAGGCCATCTTCCAGCGAAGGTGTCGGAGACCTTTCACAGACAGTGGTGTTGAAGGAGTTCATGCAGGATGGTGGGGACCCCCCTCCCGTGTCTGCCCAAGCCCGAGGGAATGAAGGCAGGGCCTATCTCCTTCCTGGGTCTTGTGGAGACCGTGGCCTGGCCTCTCATTGCTGGCCAGCAGCACTCTTCCAGAGTAGACAGCCAGAGTGCACGCTCCCTTTCCCATGCTGAGAGGCATGAATGGAGAGATGTTCCCAGCAGTGGGGTCCAGCTCTGCCTATCCTCCGCACCCGCCTGCCTAGCTTCTGGCCTGGAGCCCCCTGCCGGGGCTCTGGGCTGCTCTGCGGTTAGAATGAAGAAGAGAGATGCAAGGGAAAGTGTTGCCATGGGTTCCTGAGTGGCCCCCTTGCCCAGGCACCAAACGCTGGACTTCCCAAAAGGATGCATTTGTTCTCTAGGAGCCCCCAACACACACTTGGGGGCCCAGCACAGCAGCATTCCCTGATGTGAGTGATGCCTTTCCAGCTAACTCATCTCCTTCCCTGGCTGTGCTCCGCATACACCCTTCCACCGTGGGGTGCTTCCAGACAGGTATCCACTGGCACATGGGAAGCCTCATGCCACCTGCCAAGCCAAGCGGGAGGAGTGCATTCAGACCAGGATAGCCGGTTCCCCAGGTCTGATTGCACTGCAATCAGTCTTCTTCTTGGAAGCATGGGTACTGGGAAGGGTCCTGGGGTATAGCCTCCAGCCAACAGATCAATTGAGGAGCTCCCTGCAACTCTCACTGAGCTTGTGATCAGAATGTGATCAGAATGTGATCAGAATGTGGGGCTGGGAGGGAAAGGGGAGAAATGGTCTGACTACCCGGACTCTCTCCCAAGAGAAAAGATGCTGAGAAAGCATGTGACCAATGGACAGCACA
This sequence comes from Saccopteryx leptura, assembly GCF_036850995.1. Classification (NCBI taxonomy): domain Eukaryota; kingdom Metazoa; phylum Chordata; class Mammalia; order Chiroptera; family Emballonuridae; genus Saccopteryx; species Saccopteryx leptura. Next base: position 102,207,954 of record NC_089507.1, on the reverse strand, counting down.
GACAGTGAGTTAAATGACTTAGGTACTCAGGGAGCAAGAGGTCAGCTGGGATTTCCTCCTGGAACGCTAGGTTGAATTTGTTCCAGAACTGTAGCAAGATAGTCTCTGCTTTCTAATGAGGTGGACTTTGATGCATTGTTTGGCGGCTAGTCCACATGCTAAGATCAGATGTACTCATGCTTCCCCTGTCCACAAACAGGACACGCACGGAGATGAAACAATTGGCAGAACTGAGCTTAAGGGCAGGTCTGGTTATTAGGGGAGAAAACATCCCGCCTGAAAGACGCTGAATTGCTCATAATGCTGTGAGGTTTCTTTGATGTGAGATGGGAATTGTTAATTTGGTGAAATGACAAGGTACAGCGCAAGGATCAGGGTGTCCCTGGGTTTCCACCAGATGCTTTCACATGTGGGGAGCACAGCAGAAGCCCCAAGGGGTGAGCATAGCAGAGGAGAAGGATCCGGGCTCCCTGTGAGGGAGGCCTTCCTAATGATGAAGACCTTTTCCTGATGCAAGGCAGAGAGCTCCCTGTCACCCAAAGTGTTCAAGCAGAGTCCGCACAACCACAGGACACTGGACACTATGCTTCTCGCCAACTCCACTAAATTGAAAGTTCCTTAAAGAAGATCTTTAGAGCCCTCAGAGCATTGGTGGTTCGGAAGCTCTGATTATCATCTAGCCCTGACTGTCTAGTTTTTTTTTTTTTTTTTTTAGATTTTATTTATTCATTATAGAGGGGTGGGGGAGGAGCAGGAAGCATCAACTCCCATATGTGCCTTGACCAGGCAAGCCCAAGGTTTTGAACCGGCAACCTCAGCATTTCCAGGTTGACACTCCATCCACTGCGCCACCACAGGTCAGGCCTGACTAGTTTTAATGAGCTAGATCACCACTTGAGGGGCCATCTGATTCTTTTTATTTATTATTTTTTTCTTTTTTCTTTTTTTTTTTTGTATTTTTCCAAAGCTGGAAATGGGGAGAGACAGTCAGACAGACTCCTGCATGCGCCTGACTGGGATCCACCCGACACGCCCACCAGGGGGCGACGCTCTGCCCACCAGGGGGTGATGCTCTGCCCCTCCGGGGCATCGCTCTGTTTCAACCAGAGCCACTCTATCACCTGGGGCAGAGGCCAAGGAGCCATCCCCAGCGCCCGGGCCATCTTTGCTCCAATGGAGCCTCGGCTGCGGGAGGGGAAGAGAGAGACAGAGAGGAAGGAGATGGGGAGGGGTGGAGAAGCAGGGTGCTTCTCCTGTGTGCCCTGGTCGGGAATCGAACCCGGGACCCCTTGCATGCCAGGCCGATGCTCTACCACTGAGCCAACCGGCCAGGGCCCATCTGATTCTTTTGTGGTTTTGTTCCCACCCTTGTGAGGTCACTTGGAGTTAACCCATTATCTCAGGAAGGTAACAGCTGCTGGAGAGGAGTGACCTGAAGGACTCGGAGCTGCACTTCCTCAGGAAGTGAGGCTTAGCATTCACCCCTGAGCAAGGCTCTCACTGGCACACCTGCCCAGGCCAGAGCCCTGGGGCCCAGGTGCCCCGCTGGCCCCGCAGGCCACCACCGGGCTGGCCAGGGCTGCCACAGTGCTTCTTACTCAGCATTGCTTTATCTCAAGGCCTTGGATTTGGGGCAGGGGAGCCAAGGGGGAATTTTTCAACTCTTGTGCAATGTATTTCTATAGTACAGAAGTCGTTTATAGAAATCATATATTGCTTATGACATGAAAAAATAGCAAAAAATATATTTTAACTTTTCTTACTTGGAGTGAAGTGATCCCTGTTGTAGTGCAGCACCTTAAGGAGCGTGCTGATTCATTAACCTAACAACACTCTGAGCCCTGCAGCCTGGCTAGTTCATCAGATTACCTAAAATGGAATGACACAGAGAGAAGGAATGCAGAACTAGTCAGCAAAGGCTTGGGTTTATGAGCGATGAGTGGTGGGATGGTGGGGAGGGGATGTTTGAGATCCAGGTCCCCAAGGAAACCCAAGATTATAACATTCCTGGGCTTCAGGGCACTTAGCAGGAAATCTGTTAGTCTAGCATTTTCTTCTTGTGCTTCCCGAAGACCTAGAGGTCAGTGGCATCTCCTCCAGTGCCTCCTTCAACCAGAGTGCCTCTGCTTTGCTGTGCTTGATAGGCGGGCTTAGCAAGGGCAGTTGGCTAAAAAGAGCGTGAAGCCGTTGGTGTAGCCCATATATCTCATGTTATAGATGAGGAGTCTGAAGGGCAGGAGAGAAGAAGGTTCATGGGTATCATGTCATTAGTGCAGGCCTGGAGCTGTGCTCAGCACTTTAAGGCAGCCAGGGCTGGAGGGGCTCAGGACCTTCAAAGTAGCCAGGCTTGGCAGGTGTCCGTGAGGTTCCTGTGCTACAGGAGGGGCCAATGAGATGCTGAGCTTTCTCTGAGAAAAGCCAGGGCTTCCAAGTTTAAAAGGGTAGCTTAGGGGTGTGTGTGTGTGTGTATGTGTGTGTGTGTGTGTGTGTGTGTAGCATGTGGAGCACTTCCATTCAAGGGATGCTAAAAGAAAACAAACTGTGTGCTTAACAATTCTGCTTTGCGCTCAAGGACTGTGCTCGAGCCCTGGGACTCTGTACCTGCCATCGGTGGTCCACATGGGCCGGCTTCACCGAGTCCTGAACTTCCTGACCTTGTACAAGAACACTGTGTGTAGACATTTCTCTGGAAGAGTGCTAGGCGGGGGAAGGTTGGGGCAGTTGTGATGGTTACACTCTCACAGGGGTTAAGAAATACATGCAGACCTTGCACTCTTTTCTCCAAGTAACTTCTTTAGCTGGGAACAAAAGCCACACTCAAGCCTCCAAATTTGGGACTGTTATTCTGCACTAGATTGCTTATTTGTGTGCAAGGGGAGGGGGGAGAAGGGCAATGGAGTTCAGGGAGACAGAGGGACTGTGCATTCCATCAGTGTGTGTGTGTGTGTGTGTGTGTGTGTGTGTGTGTGTGTGTGTGTGTGTGAATGAGCAGGCATTTGTAAGCTGGCTATGACTGAGAGCTGGAGTGCTCTGTTTCTTCCCTCTCCCTTCTTTCTGTCTGGACTCAGAGCTCCTCTGCTCTGAAGACATGTCCTTTCTCTTTTGCCAAACGCTCCTCTAATCTGCACTGCTTCAGGGCACGACTCCAGTAGCATGCCAGCAACCTGGGCCAGCGGCAACAGCGGAAACCAAGACAGCTCTGGAAAAATATTTGTTTAATTAGCAGAAAGATACATGTGCACCTCCGAGGTAGCAGAATCCATTTTTAACTGGCTGGTCTGGCGCAGAGCTTGATGAGCTTTCCTGTAGGACTGCTTTTGGTTTTGGACTGAGTGATTGGCGTCTGGCTCCGACCTGACTGCTGGTGTGGGAAGGGTGATACATGACCCTTTCCAGACCCCTGCTTTTCCATAACAGGCAGGTCTGAGCACACTTGATGGAATCTTGAGGGAAGTACGGGCACCCTGGGGAATGTTGGACCCTCACAGAATGGCTGATATTGTTCTGAGACCCTAAAACCATCCTTGTCCCTCTAGAATTCGTCTTGGGACTTGGGCTGGGCCTGTGTCCATCAGGCTTTTTGGATAAGAGTCTTTAGGGTCACTAGGGGACACTGTTAATAGAAAGGTAGGTTTTCTCTAGGGGGGTCTGGGGTGTCTTGGGTGCCTTCCAGTCACCCCTCCAGGTCCACCCTGTTCCCTCCTTGAAGAATGACTACATGGGCTGTCTCTGTCCGCACCCTTACTTTCTGCCTTCTGGCTGGCGTGTGCAGTGGGGAGCCCTAGCTGGAGCTCCAATGGAGGAGGATGACGTACAGGTATTTATTCTGCCCCCTTCCCTGCTGGCTCAGGTCAGGCTCCCTGTGTCTCACCCAGAAGTCATGGCTCTTCTCAACCCTCTCTCTCTTCTTCACTTGACCTCTCCACATCTTTCAGATCTCTGACATTGCATGTGGGGCACGACATGACCCCGTGGTTTCCCTATACCCTGTGTAACCTTCAGAGCCAGTTCCTTTATCATGCCCTCTTCAAGTTATTCTAATTAGAAAACTATCTCTTCTGGACTTTTCTATAAAGTGAGGTTTGATAGTTTCATACTCTGAGGACAAAGTTCCTCACATACATATATTGGAGAGCAAACAAATGGTAGAAAGTTTGTTGTGTGTGTGTGTGTGTGTGTGTGTGTGTGTGTGTGCGCGCGCGCGCGCTCGTGTGTGACAGAAACAGAGAGGGACAGATAGGGACAGACAGACAGGAAGGGAGAGAGATGGGAAGCATCAATTTTTCATTGCAGCTCCTTAGTTTTTCATTGACTGCTTTCTCATATGTGCCTTGACCAGTCATGTGCCTTGGGCTCAAGCTGGTGAACTTTGCTCAAACCAGAAGAGCTCGCACTCAAGCCGGTGGCCTCAGGGTTTTGAACCTGGGTCCTCTGCATCCCAGTCCAATGCTCTATCCACCGCGCCACCGCCTGGTCAGGCAATGGTGGAAGTGTTTTATAAACCCCGGGGAACAGAACTACAATATGAGGTATCATGATCCCCACTCAGTGGCCTGGTGGTGGATGGTGAGACTGTAACCAGACTGAGTGGTGTGACAACTGTGGCTGAGTCTCAGGGTGAGGTGGCCTCTATCCTTTCCACAGAGGCATGGATAAGAACGGGAGTGCCAGTTCTTCTCCTGAGATCCCTCACTGAAACCTGGCAACTAAATGGAAATCTTTTGTCTGTGGGACCCAGCTCTGATAATTTAAAATCTCCCGTGGTCCTGTGTGCATTCACCTCCTGGCCACAGGTAAGGGGCTGTCAGACCAAAGAGAGCCTGTTGCATTAGCCAGGGTTCCCCAAAAAGACAGAACCAATACGATGTACAGCTATATATAAAGAGATTTAGGATAGAAACTGACTCACATGGCTATGGAGGCTGCGACATGCCACAATCTGCCATCTGCAAGCTGAAGGCACTAAAGAGCTGGCAGTGTAGTCCAGTTCAAGGCTGAAGACCTGAGAACCACTAGCACTGATGTCTGAGGGCAGAAATGAAAGCAGCAGCTCAAGCAGATAGAACCCACTCTTTCTCTTTTTGTCCTATTTGGGATCCCAATGTCTTAGATGAGGCCCACCCACATGAGGAAGGGTGATCTGCTTCACTCAGTCCACTGATTCAAAAGCTAGTGACTTCTAGAATACCCTTACACACATGCAGAGATAATGTATCAGCTTTCTGGCTGTCCCTTAGACCCATCAGGTTAACATGTAAAATTTACCATCACACAAGCTAAAGCAGCAAGACAGGAAAAATGTCAGAGTTGTGTTCTAAGCTCATCTTAATGGACTCCAAGACTTCCCATTCTTGGCAGAGGCTGCTGGGCGGGTGAAGATGCAGGTTGAAGGAACCAGTGTGAGTGTGAGTTTTGTTTTTATGAAGAGGCTACAGAATTCCAAATCTCAGAGGTGAAGTGTCAGGCTGGGCAGCTGAATCTATTCTGTGGCTTTTACAACACTCACAGAACAGCATAATTGCACCCACTTCAGACATGCTAGCACCAGCCGAAGCCCATCTTCTGAGGTGGGATCTCAGTTCCACTGGCCCCTTTCTAAGTTTCCAAATTTTATCATCTCAGCTCCTCCCCTTTGCTCCCTCAGCCTCAGGAGGGACACTAGAGAGTTCTTCTTTTACCTCTGTAGTCACCAGGTTAGCAATCTCACACTTATTCAAGTATCTGTATTAAATCTCCTCTATTCAGGTCATTAGTATGGGCAGTCTCCTATCTGAACCTTGACCATGAGCTTTGGAGCTTTGCAGTTTGTGGGAGTGATTCTACCTTGGCCTGGAGGAGGCCTGGAGGGGAGAAGAGGAAGGAGATACTGCAGGCAACCCTGTGGAGGCGCATCAGTCAGTGAGGAGGAGGAAAGGGGAGTGTGCTCTGAAGGCAGCTGAGCCACTTCCGCTGCCTGAGAACCTTGCCTGGGACCAGGCATAGGTCAGTCAGGGGCCCTGGTGGTTTTGGGAGGAGAAACCAGGCAAATGTCCCACTCTCAGGAATTAGGAGTCATGGGCATGCTGTGGGGACAGCTGTTAGGTATGCCTATTCCAGCTTCAAGGCCCTTCTCTCCCTGGCTACTGTCCCTGCAAAGAGTTGCCCAGCGGGAGCAGGTCTAAACCCCTTCCCCTCTGCATGGTGCCCAGCGGCCCACCACTCTGATGTGAGCAAAGGTGCTCATCCACTGCAGGGGCCCCTGAAGGACTAGGAGGCTGTGGGTCTTCCTGAGAGAGAAACTAAATTACTCCATGCCCATCTGAGAATCTTTGGTGCCTCTGTCCTTCTTTCCTCACCTGAGTCCTCATCAGGATCCTCAGTCCCTCTGGCTTCCCTGACCAGTTCTCCGGGCAAGCTGACAACAGTTCCCACTGGCAGTGGCTGCTTGAACTCCAGCAGGCCCTTGGGAGGTTAGGAAGCTGCAGGAAGAGTGAGGACCCTGTAGGAATGAGGCAAGCCGGGAGGCTCCTTTTTATGGTCTGGATAGTGTCTCAAATTTGTATGTTGAAGCCTTAACCTCCCAGAGCTCAGAATGTGACTGGATTTAGAGATAGGGCCTTTACAGAGGTGGAGGCAAAATGAAGCCCATGATCCAATCTGGCTGGTATCCTTATAAGAAGAGGAGGTTAGGACACAGACACTAGGAGAGCAAGTGCACAGAGGGGTGGTCGGCTGAAAGTCCAGGAGGGAGGACTTAGCGGAAACCAACCCTGGAGATGCCTTGATCTTGGACTTCCGGCCTCCAGAACTGTGAGAAAGTAAATGCTTGTTGTCTAGGCCAGTGTGGTACTTTGTTATGGCACCTGAGCTGACTAAGACAGACCCGACTATCTTCACATGAGGTGACTCCTCCACTGTTCTGGTTTCCTTCTGTGTTGGTTCCCTACGAAGCCACAACAAATTAGCACAAACTTTGAGGTTAAAACAACACAAATCTATTCTTGCATAGTTTTGAAGGTCAGAAGTCTAAATTTTAGCGGCTGGTTCCTTCTGGAGTCTTCAGGGAAGAATCTACTTCTTGCTTTTTTTTTCTACAGGCCCCTTCCTCGACTCCTCCTTCTGTGACTACTGCTGGCTCTGACCCTTCTGCCTGCCCTTGTAAGGAACAGCTGAAGCTGTCCTCTGGTTCAAACCTGAAGGCCCAAGCACCAGGGAGCTATGTCTAAGGGCAGCACAAAATGATGGGCACATGTCCCATGGCTCTGTGATTATACTGGGTCATCTTCTTGTCTCAAGGTTTTTAGTTTAATTACATCTGAAAAGTCCCTTTTGTCATGTGAGGTAACAGTCACAGGTTCTAGGGGTTAGGAGGTTGACATCTTTAGGAGGGAGGCATGATTCAGGCAACCACACCCCTCTCTCCACTCTGGCTCCCAAACTCCCACCTCTTGAGGTGGGAGTTTCACATGCCAAGCTGCTGGGAAAATCAGAAGTCAGCTAGGAAACAGAAGATAATTGAGTCTCTGGCTCCCTGCCCTGGCCACCACTTTAACCCCAACTTGGTGTCCACTGTGTAGAGCTTATGAGAAGCAGAGGAAAAAGGAGAGGTCAAAAGGCTCTGGGATGGCCTGGGGTCTAGCCCTGCTCTGGAAGTCCATTCATGGGGCATTATACGTGCTAAAAAACTGGAAATGGTTATTTAGCACCAGGGACTGGGCAAAGAGCATTGTCACCTGAACAAAAGTGGCCCACAGAGTAGAGGCTTTTATGGTGCCTGAGAGGACACTGAGAGGAAGGGAAGAGTCAGCTAGATAATAAGTGGCTCTTCTGCCACTTACTAGTCATGAAAGCATAGGAATTACCAAGCTCTGAGCCCCAGTGTCTTCATCCCGAAAATGGGAATAATGGTTCCTGCCTCATTGGGTTGTTGTGAGAATTCATTGGAAATTTCTTTTTTCTTTTCTTTTCTTTTCTTTTCTTTTCTTTTCTTTTCTTTTCTTTTCTTTTCTTTTCTCTTCTTTCTCTTTCTTTCTTTCTTTCTTTCTTTCTTTCTTTCTTTCTTTCTCTCTCTCTCTCTCTTTCTCTCTTCCTCTTTTCCTGTTTTTCTTTTTCTTTTTTTGTATGGAAAGAGCTTAGCATAATGCTTGGCATATCTTGAGTGTACAGTAAATGCTGATCATAATGATAATATTTGGTATCTCTTGTCTTTGTCTGCTCAGCACTACAGTGTTTGGGGAGCCAAGCAGGCCGTGCTGCTGTGTGTGCACATGTGTTTGCGTGTACGGTGTTTGGGGAGCCAAGCAGGCTGTGCTGCTGTGTGTGCACATGTGTTTGCGTGTACAGTGTTTGGGGAGCCAAGCAGGCCTTGCTGCTGTGTGTGTCCATGTGTTTGCGTGTACGGTGTTTGGGGAGCCAAGCAGGCCGTGCTGCTGTGTGTGTCCATGTGTTTGCATGTACGGTGTTTGGGGAGCCAAGCAGGCCGTGCTGCCGTGTGTGTCCATGTGTTTGCGTGTACGGTGTTTGGGGAGCCAAGCAGGCCATGCTGCTGTGTGTGCATGTGTTTATGTGTACGGTGTTTGGGGAGCCAAGCAGGCCGTGCTGCTATGTGTGCACATGTGTTTGCGTGTACGGTGTTTGGGGAGCCAAGCAGGCCGTGCTGCCGTGTGTGTCCATGTGTTTGCGTGTACAGTGTTTGGGGAGCCAAGCAGGCCGTGCTGCTGTGTGTGCACATGTGTTTGCGTGTACAGTGTTTGGGGAGCCAAGCAGGCTGTGCTGCTGTGTGTGTACATGTGTTTGCGTGTACAGTGTTTGGGGAGCCAAGCAGGCCGTGCTGCCGTGTGTGTACATGTGTTTGCGTGTACGGTGTTTGGGGAGCCAAGCAGGCCGTGCTGCTGTGTGTGTCCATGTGTTTGCGTGTGCAGTGTTTGGGGAGCCAAGCAGGCCGTGCTGCTGTGTGTGTCCATGTGTTTGCGTGTGCAGTGTTTGGGGAGCCAAGTAGGCCATGCTGCTATGTGTGTACATGTGTTTGCGTGTACGGTGTTTGGGGAGCCAAGCAGGCCATGCTGCTGTGTGTGTACATGTGTTTGCGTGTGCAGTGTTTGGGGAGCCAAGTAGGCCGTGCTGCTGTGTGTGTACATGTGTTTGCATGCACAGTGGGCTAGGAGACGGGTGGTCCTGGGGCAGGGTGGAGCCTCTGAACCTATCAGTACCCCTGACAAAGAGAATTTCCTATGAGGGACCCTCACACACCCCTGCCTCAAATGTGGGCTTCTGAAAGAACTTTCTTCTTCCTTATTTCTGAACACTCTCATAATAGTAAATGGCATTAAACTGTCTTTATTCCCCACCAAAAACCTATCAGAATAAATGAATTCAGTAAAGTTGCAGGATGCAGAATCAATATAAGAAATCTGTTGTGTTGCTATATGCCAATAATAAATAATTAGAAGGAGAAACTAAAAAATAATCTCATTTATAATTACATCAAAAGCATAAAATATCTAGAAACAAATTTAATTAAAGAGGTGAATCACCTATTCTCTGGAAACTACAAGACATTGGAGAAAGAAATTGAAAAAGATGAAAATAAATGAAAGGATATACTGTGCTCATGGACTGGAAGGATTAATATTGTTAAAATGTCCTCACTACCTAAAGCAATATACAAATTCAATGCAATTCTTATTAAAATACCAATGACATTCTTCTCAGAATTAGAACTAATCTTAAAAATTTTATGGAACCACAAAAGACCCTAAATAGCCAAAGAAATCTTGAGAAAGAACAAAGTAAGAGTCATGACACTCTCTGACATCAAAATATACTGCAAAGCTACAATAATCAAAACAGTATGGTACTGGCCTGACCTGTGGTGGCGCAGTGGATAAAGCGTCGACCTGGAAATGCTGAGGGAGGTCGCTGATTCGAAACCCTGGGCTTGCCTGGTCAAGGCACATATGGGAGTTGATACTTCCAGCTCCTCCCCCCTTCTCTCTCCCTCCCTCTCTCTCTCCTCTCTAAAAATGAATAAAAATAAAAATAAAAACATGCAAAAAACAGTATGGTACTGGCATATAAACAAATACATAGATCAATAAAATAAAATAGAGAGCCCAGAAATAAATCCCTGCTTATATGGTCTATTAATCTATGACAAAGGAGACAGGCTATACAATGAGGTAAAGATAGTTTCTTCAGTAAGTGATGTTGAGAAAACTGGAAAGATACATGTGAAAAAATTAAAATTGGACCATTTTTTTATACTATATACAAGAATAAACTTAAAATAAATTAAAGACTTAACTGTAAGACCTGAAACCATAAGAAAACAGACAGTAAACTCTCTGACATCTGTCTTAGCAATATTTCTTTATCACCTTGAGCAAGAGTAAAAAAAGAAAAATTAAACAAATAGAACTTCATCAAACTAAAAAGTTGTTGCACAGTGAAGGAAACCATCAACTAAATGAAAAGACAACCTATTGAATGGGAGAAGATATATACATCTGATAAGGAGGTAATATCCAAAATATATAGGAATCATACAACTTAACACCAAAAAAACTAATCCAATTAAAAAATGGGCAGAGGACCTAAATAGACATTTCTTCAAAGAGGATACACAGATGGCCAACAGATATATAAAAAGATGCTCAGTATCACTTATCATCAGAGAAATGAAAATTAAAACCACAAAGAGATATCACCTCACGCCTATCAGAATGGCTATTGTTAAGCCTAATCTGGAGGGACTTGAAACATTGAAGACACGAACAAAATCCATCGATTCCACACCAAAGCTTTATTGTCTAGCTTGGCCAAGTGGTGGCAACTCCGACAGAAATCTGAGGGAGAGCGCGCCGGCCCTTTGTTCTACCTAGTTTTTATAGTTTTGCAAGTGGGAAGTACAGAAGCAAAAATTGCAATTAGGTGATGTTGGGCAGATAAAATGTATTATGCTCACTTTGTTAAAGAGGCCGTTGCCCAGGTGATATTAATGTGTGTTGAGAATTGTTGTAGCCTGAGGCTTGGCCTGGCTTTACATTTGGCGTAGTCTGTGGCAGGATTCGATACAGATCGGCAAGGAGCCTTTGAGTGGTGGAGTAGAGGACTGGCTAGTGTTAGGGTTCCCCATGGCTGTCCTTTTGGGGATTGTAGGCTGGCTGACTTTTACAGCCATGCATGAGGAAATCGAGAGCTCTGTGGAAGAGGCTGCCCGGGACCTGCAAACCGAGCAGTGGAAGGAGCTGGAAAAAACGTGGGAGAAACCAATGCTGACCCTGGAGCTGGAGGAAGCGCTGGAAGAGGAAGCCGACCAGGTTTGCAAGATTCGCCTGGAAATGGAGCAAATGCTGGAGGAGGATTCAGAGGTTCGTGAGTTGCAGCTTGCCCTGGATGTTGCGGAGAGCCAGCAGTGGCAGGAGGCCGGGGCTGAGGCTGGGGCTGAGGCTGAAGCTGAGGCCGGGCCCGGAGCTGCAAGGTCTGCGGAGCAGAAGGCTGCGGCAGCCCGGGGCTCGAGACTGGCAGCAGGAGTTGGTGTTTTCAGTTCCCCTTTGGAGGATGAGGAGAATCGGACTGGAGTTGTGATCTGCAGTCTCCAGAAGATGGAAGCCCAGCTGGAAGGAGCACCTACTGCGGCCCCGGTAGGTCTGCGATTTTGGGACATAGGCCTGGACATGCTTTTCGGAGCAGAGATGGAAATGCTGACTGCCATTGCCACGTGCTCCTCTTTGGGACAGTGTAAGACCTGCCAGGACGGCAGGAATGAGGGTGGTGGCTGATGACCCATGTGTGTGGACTGATTTCCTGGACTACGACCAGAGTGGGCATTGGCTCCTTTGTTGGGTGGACTTTCGGATTACGGATTTTGGACAATGTGAAATACCCTGATGGGGGTGGGGGATGGCTTTGCTGGAAGCACTCCTCTACCCCGGGAAGCTTTTCCCGTGGCTAGAAAGAAGCCAAGGACATTTTGCGCTTTGGGCTAAGTGCTCAGAGACTGGTGAAGTGTACCTTTGTAATTGTTGAAACTGTATGATTTTTGCTGTTGTGATTTGTGTAATGTTCTAATTTCCTTGCACAGGTATGCCGGTGGTATAAATTGTGGGTAGTAAAGTGAGCATAGGGGTGGATTGTTGGGCAGATAAAATGTATTATGCTCACTTTGTTAAAGAGGCCGTTGCCCAGGTGATATTAATGTGTGTTGGGGTGGGCTAAAGGCAAGCAGAATCCTTGTAGGCTGGGGCTTGGTTTGGGGATTAAGCCTTTCCTACCCTTTTTGGTGTAAGGTGGTGCAATCCTATCATGCCTCAGAGAAGTGACTTTGTATTAAGAGACTTCCCTATTATGTATATTGGATTAAGGGTTTGGATTTCTACACTATAAAATGGGAACGGAGCAGGAGTTTGGCTCTTGGTTCCTGAGGTTAGCATGAGAGAGCGGAGAGAGTAGAGCCAGCAGCTAAAGGAGGCCACGTGGAGGAGGCCAGGAGAAGCAGCCAAGATGGCGGAGTGCTGAGTGAGATGCCAGTTTGTGCAGAGTTTGTATCTGGGATAAGGAAGGAGATGGGGAACTGAGGAGAAGAAGGCTGGTGAGCTAGAAACCTTTGATTCTAGGAAACTCGGATAAGTCAGTGGCTTTGTGAGCACTGAGTGTGACTGGGTTTTGGAGCCCAGTGTATGTTTTTACTTGCCCGCCGGGTGCAAGGTAGGATTAAAGGCTATGGCCCACCAGTTTTTGGCTCCGCTGTTTCTTTACCAACTGTCCGAATCCAATGCGAACCTGCATGGGCTGGGCTGCTCTGATGGTGGCCCTGACCCTGCCTCCTGGCTTTACAGGTGCCCTTTACCACTATTGGTTATAGTCATATGTCCTTTAACATGATAGGACCATGTTCAATTTGCAAGCCATACATCATTTTGGAGAAAACAAAATTTACAAGTCAACACAATGGTAGAAAGATGTCTCTTTACATATTAAAAGGCATTCCTATATTCTCTAATGTTTATCCGCCATCTCTCTGTTTAGAGTCACACACATTAACCACATGCATTCACATAGGAGAGGTAGTTTCCATGGGGACAAATACCCTCAAATGGTTCATTACTATAAGAAAAAGTTTATTTTGGCTTTTCTCTTCCTGCACCTGGCTAGCCATTCAACCCTTTCCCCACAGGTGTGGTGGAATGTCAGGGAATCCATGTTTTCCTTCCCTTTCATTTACAATACAATGCCAAGGGCCATCCTGGTTTTAGGCCAATCACACAGTACAGAGATTATTCTCAAAATTTCTCTGCACACCTTAACCCAAATTAATAAAATGTTCTCCAAGCCTCTTAAAATATTAATATTAATTCTGCAGCTTTTGGTACTTTACAACACCTGCGGCTGGAGTGGCGCAGTGGCTCCTCAGCTATCATCAATCAATAAATAAACATTATGTGTTCATAAGGATGTGGAGAAAATGGAATCCTCATGCACTGTGGGGAGATTGCAAATAGATGCCTCCACTATAGAAAACACTGTGGAGCTTTCTCAAAGAATTAAAGAGCTGCCAATATTATCCAGCATTTACACTTCTCAGAATTTATTCAAAGAAAAGAAAAACACTAATTCGAAAAGACATATGCACCCTTATGTTCACTGCACCATTATTTATAATAGCTAAGACATGGAAACAACCAAAGGCTTCTTCAATAAATAGAATAATTTGGATAAAGAAGATGTAGTACATATATATAATGGAATATTGCTCAGCCATAAAAGGAAGAAAATCTTGCCATTTGCAACAACATGAATGGAGCAAGAGAGTATTATGCTAAGTGAAATTATGTCAAACAGAGAAAGACCAAAACCATATGATTTTACTTACATGTGGAATCTAGAAAAAACAAAAACAAAACAAACAAATGAATAAACAAAACCAAAAAGAAACAGATCCATAGATATAACTGGTGGTTGCCAAAGGGGAAGAGAGTGGGGTGGGGGTGGGGGTGGGGAATGGAAATCTAAATAAATAAATAAATGACTTCATTCCTTGCCCCTGAGTTTACTGGCTGTAATTGGTCACTCAGCATGAATAGTGAACTGTTTACAGAACCGGAGTTCCCCAGGAGATAAGAAGGCTTCTTGTTCCAGAAAGATGCCTGTGCCTTATCTCCCTGTGGTATGCGGGAGGGGTGAGTGTGATTATGTGTGTGTGTGAGTGTGGAGTGGGCCAGGCAGGGAGGCGACAACCCCCTGGAGCAGACACAGGTCCTGGAGCAGGAGGCCTGAGCAGCGGTGGCAGAGTTTATAGATTCTTGTGCTGGCATTTGACCTTGCTTTCTTCTCCTTACTACTGGGGAAATGGTGCCCTGGCTTGAGTGATTGGGAGCTGATTTCAGGCATGGTTATTAAGCTGCCTGCTTGGAGGATCTGAGATCTGGGGGATTGGGAGGATAGGTGGAGGCTGGAGGCTCTCTGCAGAGCAGACACAGCCCATGGAAGGAACACAGGCCTTGGGGTTGACAGACTCACATAGTATGTGGCCTCTGGCAAAGTTGTACAACCTTGAGTCCCCATTTCCTAAACCAGAAAATGGGCAGTAGGCCTTCCCAGCTTGGCTGTGGAGAGGATTAAATGAGCTAATTTAGGTAGGTTCCAGTAAGTGGAGACAATGAAGGGCTCAGGACAGGGCTTGTTAAGTACCTGTGCTCAGAAACGTCAGCCACAGTAACGGGCCTAGTGTGCTTGGCTCTGCGCCTGCTGGCCCTTCACGGTTTGTGCTCCCTCCCACTGCCCCCTCCTCATCTTTACATGCAGGAGGCCTCCCAGAAAGTCTTGCCAAAAAACTCATTTAGTAGGGCAGTCCCAGCCAGGTTCCTGTTTGTCTAAACCAAAGCTGCAAGGCCTTCAAAGGAGCCCAGAAGAGAAAGGTTTGTTTTTTCTGTCCTACAGGAGAAGAAGGAGAAAAGTTGGCTAAGTCAGGGTCCATTAAACTCACAAAAAGGCTCTTTGTTCCAGCTGGGACGGTGAAGAAATCAGAACTGGTAGAGGGCATGGGCCTGATTCCTTGTTCTTATTTAGATATTTAGGTAAGACTAGCCCCCCCCACTCCTCCATTCTCTCATCACTGAATCCTCTAGGAGTCCTAATCCTATCTTTTGCATCTTATAGAATGACCAAACCAGCAGGAACTTTGAAAGCTTGTAGTCCAGTTGGATTTTAACTTTCAAAATAATGATATATACAGTTATTAAGTTACATAGTTTCTGCAGTACTTGCATATGTTTATGTAGTTAGGAGTGAGGCAACTAAGGCTCTTGCCTATGGTCAAACAGCTTGTTCCTGTCTGAGCTGGGGCAAGGACCAGGTCACTTGGGCCTTAGCCTATGCTTAGCCTCTTGTCCTACACTGTTTGTCATTCCTGACATTGGCATGGACAAGTCTGCTTGTTCTTAGCCCATTTAGATTCTATAGTAAAGAGAGATCTATATTACAGTTTTAGCCCTGATGGGGTAGCTCAGTTGGTTAGAGTGTCATCACGATATGCCAAGGTTGCAGGTTCAATCTCCGGTCAGGGTAGATATAAGAATCAACCAATGAATGCATAAATAATTAGAACTACAAATTGATGTTTCTCTCTCTCCTTTTCTCACTAAAATTAATTAAAAAGCATATTACAGTTTGCTTGTTCCCATTAAATCATAAATCCTTCCAGGCTGGTCACTATTTGATTGGCGCCCCCTGCAAATGTTCAGTGTGCAACCCGTGAGACTAAACGTGATGGCCCTGCTTCTGGGGTTAATCCAATGGTATTAATTCATCCCCCAGCACATGGAATTGTGTCCTTAGGGAGACATTATGTCTTTGCTCCTAAAACTAATGGTTCTTCCTCCCTACACTGGGGAGTGGGGAGTGTTAATCCCCTGGGGAGCCTATGCAACTTCCTTAGTGAAGCACCTTATTGTCCAACTCAGCTCCCTAGGAGATTAGGCTTCTTAATGTCTGATTCCCTTTGCTGCCTTCCTTTATTAATATCTAGCTACCTATGCTGACAGTCCTGAGGCACATAACCCGAGCCCAGCTGTGCTGAGCGAAACCAGCAAGGCAACAAAGAAAGGGCCTCTCTCTCTTGGACACGCTGCGGCAGGAGGCAGCCCTGTGCTCCTAGCCAGCTGGGCTGCTGGCTGTAGGCATGTGGGCGGGGGAACTGGTACTTAGGTGCACAGACAGGAAGGGGCCTCTCGGGCGCTCTGATGGAGTGGAGCCATCAGACCCAGGTTTCATCCGAGGCAGCTACAGAAGGAAGAAGAAGGTCAGTTGTTGTTTCTGTCCTGACTCAGAGGTGACGTAGGAGTTTATGAGCTTTTCTCCTTCTGGCTCTACTTCCTTATCTGTTACAAAATGGCCTAGTAGAGCCTGGCCCACACCTGCTCTTGAGGACAGACAGAGCCAAAAAAGGGCTGGGTTTTCTGAAATATCAGTGGGCATAGCTTGATGTCGCAGTACCTGTGTGGCACGGTGCCCAGGTGTTTCTGTGGGGAAAACTGGCCTGACGAGGGAGCAGGCTTCCTGAGCGGTGAGCTCAGAAGCAGCACCTGCATTGTCTGCCTACTGGGCACAGCATTCTTTTGTGCTGCTGAGGAAAGAGCCTGCACATCCTAACTTTTCCTCTGGAGTAAGGCAGCCTGAGTTAGAAGATTTCTAAACCATTCAGTTGAGGTAGAACTAATGCACAAGAAACTCTGCATATTTAAAGTGGGCAACTTGATGCATTTTGACATGTGAATGCACAGTGAAGCCATCACCCCACATGAGATCATGAACAGAACCATCATTGCAAAAGTTTCTTTGTGCCTCTCCTGCCTCTATGCCCAGGCCACCATTGTCAGTGTTAGATACTTTCCATCCTAAGATGCACTGTGACCTCAGGGATCTTTAAATCCAAAGGAGGAAGAAGCATGTTGGGCAAATGAGTTTGTAAAATCTGTATTTTCTGTTTGCTCACTTTTATTGTTAAAAACGGCCACTGCCCAGGTGAAACTGCGAATTACCTTCCTGCTTGGGAAGGACCATTGTTATGCTAATATGTGCTGGAGGAGGGGTCTTTGTGGGCCCAGGTAGTTTTTTTAGAAGGAAAAAGAAAGGGAAGGAAGAAGAAACCAAAATGGCAGGGTGCTGAAGGAGAAGCCAGTTTGTGCAGAGAGGCGACGGGAGAAGGTGTGCAGACGGGGAACCAGAGGTGACTAACCTGGTGGGGGCCTTTGATTCTAGGAAAACCTGGATGTGGCAGTAGCTTTGTGAGCGCTGAATGAGTGGGTTTTGGAGCCCTGTGTGTTTTCACTCGCCTGCTGGGTGTGAGGCTAGAATAAAGGAAAGGTCCACCAGTTTTTGGCTCCACAGTTTCTTTACCGTCTGTCCAAATTCAATGTGAACCTGCACCTACCTGGCAGTGATGGCAGTCATGACAACTGGCCCTACAGAGCATGTGTGGCTGAGGAGGGGTCAGGAGGAATCTCATGGTGGACGAGCATTAGAGGGAGTAGTGGTTGGGTGGGGAAAAAGGCTTTACCCCTAAGTCATCTTTGGCAAAGATCAAAGGTAAGCTAGCCACCACTGGCTGGGGGTGAAAAGGGCACAGGCAGGCCCAGGTTGTAGTTTTTTTTTCTCTGCCACTCTGCTATATGATCTTGGATAGTGTCCCTAACCTCTGTAAGCCTCAGTTTTCCTATCTTTGAAGTGGGAATAATGATAGTATCCCCTAGGTTTGTTGTGAAAACTGAGTCAGTTAATTTCTGTAAAGTGCCTGGCACACAGTAGACAGTCAAGAAATGGTATCTGCTTTATCATTTGTGTCTCAGATTTGAAACACACAGATGTCTGTCAGAAACACACACTCTCTTTTCTTTTCTTTTTTTTTTTTAGAAACATAGATTCTCATTTTCTTCAGGGCTTGGTATCATTCTACCATCTACTATTTGAATAGTGTGGTTGTGGGGCCAAGAAGTGAATAACCTGCTGTGGCTAGAGCTAACTGGTGCTGATTGTTTATGCTGCTCCGTCCACTCAGGATTTTATCTCCCTTCTCCTGAACCCATCATTCAAAGACTCACACAGGCCATACCACCTACAGGAAGCTTCCCCCATTTACTATAATTTAGACTCTGGATGCTGAAGTTTTCTCTTCTCTTTTCTCTCTAATACCATTTGGGTTGTAACCACACACTTGGACAATTGAGAGTGCAGTGTTCTGCATTGTATTTCATTTTGTGCATCTCTATTTTGATTACAAGTTTCTTAAGGACAGTAATATTGTCTTTTGCTTCTTTGTGCCTTCAGCCACATGCTTAGGTCATTGTTAAATAAGGATCAGAGCTCATCACATCAGTGGGCATTAACTTAGACAGCATAGATCTCAGTAGATCTCAGTCCTCATGGTCATCATACATGGAGAATATTTTGAATGACAGGTGACTGTGACTATGTATCTTACACAGTTCAGGCTGTTATAACAGAACACCGCTGACTGGATGGCTTATAAGCAAAATACATTCATTTCTCACAGTTCTGCAGGCTGGAAGACCAAGATCAAGACACTGCAGATTTATGGTGGGGACCGCTTTCTGGTTGATAGACGGCAACTTCTCATGGTGTCCTCATATAGTAGAAGGGGTCAGAGGACTGCCTGGGGTCTCTGTTATAAGGGCAATAATCCCATTATCAGGGCTCCACCCTTATGACTTCATCACTTCTCAAAGGCCCTACCTTCTTAATATCATCACATTGAGGGGTAGTTTTCAACATGAGGATTTTGGAGAGGACACAAATATTTAGTCCATAATAGTCTGTGTATGATGACAACATGAACGGTGGTCACACTAACATTGTTCCATGTCCCCCAGGGATGCCCACACTTGCAGGTGGCCCTCAACTCCTGTACCCTGGCAAATAAGGCCTTCAGGTTGGTCAGCCAGCCCTCTCCTGCCCAGGGATGCCCTTCAGCTCTGACTCAGTGGGCTCCCAGATGTGGACTTGTGACTTTTCTGACTTTTGGTCAGCTCTCCACTACTGACTTGTTCAGCCTGTGGTCTGACCTGAGGCTCCTTCCCTGGGGCAGTCCTCTCTGTCCCCCACAGAGAGAGTAATGCCTAAGGGGCTCCTTATGGCAGCCTCCATAGGGAGCCCAGCTGACATTAGACCCCTCTGCCTGCATCTTCCCTGCTCTTTGGTACCCTGATTTCGGAGTGACTCATCACTAGTGTTTCCTGTCAACAATAACAAGCATCCAGCAAAGCCCAGTGGGCCTCCTTGGCTCAACATATCTTAAAATTGAACAAGAAGGGAAAACCCATTACACAGAAGGGTTTGCAGGGGAAAAGAGAAGAGGGAAGAGGGAAGAAGAAGGAGCCAGAATTAACACAAGGCAAGCCAAACCTTGGGCCTGGGCGAATGCTCAGAATATCAGCTGATGTCCACTGTAGGGGGCTGAGGGGGAGGAAGGCAAACAGAAATCTTAGCATGAGCTCTGTCACTCCCACCCCACTTACAGCCAGCCCTTGGCAGGTCCTTCCTGGCCTAGCGAAGATCAACACTGGATAGGCCTTTTGCACTACTGGCCAGAATAGACCTGGAAGTGGGTTCCAGGCCACATGCTGGTGTCATCCCAAACAAGAAGAGTGTTGTGGACTTGGGAGTCAGGAAGACCTGGCTGTAAGTCTGCTTTGCTCTTTACTGGCTTTGTGGCCTCAGGAAAGTCACTTAACTTCCATGGATCTCAGTTTTTTCCTCTGTAAAATGAGTCTAATGCTACCTCCAGGACTTCTGAGAGGACTAAAGACGATATATGTGAAGTCCCTGAAACATAGGAAATACTTATTACCTGGGAGTTAATCTGTTTAATTAGACAGCTTCATCTCCCAAGTAAAATAAGCCTGTGGGGTCTGGTAAAATGAAATTGAGTTAGAATTTGGCTTTTCTAGTAGAGACAGGTGGCTCCATTGGACAGAAAGTGCATATTTAACTTGGTCTGTTCCAGGTCTCTATCACTTGAAGTTTGTACAGCTCATGCTGATGGACTCATCACCAGGCCCAGGCCAGATGCTGGGCACCGCCAGGGGGACCAGTTCTCTGATTTCAGACCTCTGATGTCCTCTGCATTGTCAATATAAGAAATGTCCAAACCCGCAGAGAATTTTTATAAAAATTTATTTGAGCCAAACATAAGATACATCTGGAAGCAAGATCTTAACAGACTGATATAAATGCTTCTGAAAAGAACAGTTTGCAGGGTTTTTTTTTTTAATGCACTGAGATTAAGGAGAAAATTTACATGAAAATGGTAAGGAGCAACTCTGGGATGAGATTACAGGGTAATTCAGATTATGTGCCCTCTTGGGGGTAGTTATTTCAAAGTTGTGTTAACCTAGATGCACAAAAACAATGGGCAGGGCTTGCTTAAGGCAAAGATAAATATTTTACTAAAGAGTTATATGCCTGGGACGTGACTACCCACCACAACCTGCCGTTAAGAATTTATGATCAGATCACCCTGTGAGGTTATTTTCTGTAGAACTCCTCTCCCCACCACCTTTTTTTTTTTGTTCACAGCATCACCCTAAAGTCAGGTGGATCTCCTGTAAAGCGTAGGACAGATGCCCCACAGTACCTGCGGAAGACCTGGAACACTGGTCCCCATCCAGGCGCTGGCACAGCTGACCAGGGAGCAGGCATGGGTTTTCCTCTCTGGCTCCCACTGTGCCCTGGGCCACAAAGGAAGACTCTGGGTGTGTGGAAATATTCTCAGAAAAGAAGCCTGGCACGGGCCATGGCCGCAGGGCTGAGTGCAGAGCGAAGACTACAGTAAGAATTTTTGGAGGACACATCTCATTCCCTCAGAGGAGAACTGTCCATCAGCAATATAAAACTTCACATTCGAGGTCTGGGCTCCCTGGCAGCTCCACCTTCTCTTTCCCTCCCTAACCTAGTCACTGGTGCTCCTGGGGGTATGGGGTGTTCAGCTTAATGATACATTGGCATTGTGCTGTGCAACCACAGTCACAAAAGGAAAAGAGGGTCTGTTTATTCTCCAGTTCTGCTAAAGCAGATACGTCTGAACCAACCACTGACCCCCAACACCAAGTTCTGTAAACATCTTGCTGCTCAGTGGACAAACCAGTTAAGCAGTGCTTCTTAAAAAACGACACCTTGATAAGACTCACTCCTGTCTGGGCAGGAATGTGTCCACATTACAAAATCAGTCTTATACCACATCCTTACTTGGGTCCTCCAGCTGTTGAGTGCGTAGGCAGGACAGATAATATCTTCCTTTTGCTCTAGGAGGAGTTAACTTGCTCAGGTTCTCATGTCCAGCAGGTAGCAGGGCTGGGAGAAAAACACATTTGTTGGACAGATAAGTTTGTAAATATGTATATGATGTATATGTTTGCTCGCTTATAGTTTGCATTGGGTGTGGGAGACAGGCTGTAAGCTGGCAAGGTCATTATAGTTTTTGCCGCCCTTTTAATACTAAGATCTTTTCAACATCCTTCTAATACTAAGATCTTCTCAAAACTAAGCTTTCCCCCACACCCTTGACTGTTGCGTGATGTGGGGTGATGCACTCTTATGAGGAATCCCATTTATGCCTCAGATAAGTGGCTTTGTATCAGAGATTCCCTACTTGTGTATTGGCCTAAAGGCTTTAATTTCTACACTATAAGATAAGGCAGACTGGGGGCACTCTCACTGAGATCCTGCCATCAGCATTGCAGAGGAGAGGCAGCCAAGATGGTGGAATGCTGAAGGAGAAGTCAGTTTGAGCAGAATTTGTGCAGAGAGAAGGAGATGGGGAACAGTAGTGAATAAGGCTGGTGAGGTAGAAACCTTTGATTCTAGGAATACTCGGATGAGTCACTGGCTTTGGGAGCCCTGAATGGAAAGGGAAGTGTTTTCCCACTGTGTGTATTTCTCGCCTGCCGGATGCAAGCTAGGATTAAAGGTAATGGCCCACCAGTTCATGACTCCGTTGTTTCATTACCATCTGTTCAAATCAAATGCAAACCTGCATGGGTCAGGTGGCTGTGATGGTGGCCGCGGCTACTGGCTTTATAGCATTCCTGAAGGATTTCAATTTCTTTTGAATATGTTGAGATTTGTTTTGTAGCCCAGAACTTGGTCTATCTTGCCATGTATATCTTGGACTGTGAGAAAATGCTCATGATGTATTGTAATATAAAAATATAAATTATGGCCCTGGCCGGTTGGCTCAGCGGTAGAGCGTCGGCCTGGCGTGCGGGGGACCCGGGTTCAATTCCTGGCCAGGGCACACAGGAGAAGCACCCATTTGCTTCTCCACCCCTGCCCCCTCCTTCCTCTCTGTCTCTCTCTTCCCCTCCCGCAGCCAAGGCTCCATTGGAGCAAAGATGGCCCGGGCGCTGGGGATGGCTCCTTGGCCTCTGCTCCAGGCGCTAGAGTGGCTCTGGTCGCGGCAGAGCGATGCCCCAGAGGGGCAGAGCATCGCCCCCTGGTGGGCAGAGCGTCGCCCCTGATGGGCGTGCCGGGTGGATCCTGGTCGGGCGCATGCGGGAGTCTGTCTGACTGTCTCTCCCCGTTTCCAGCTTCAGAAAAATACAAAAAAAAAAAAAATAATTATAATATATATTTGAAGTGTGATCTATGTTTTATTAAAAAAAAAAAATATATATATATATATATAAGAAAAATCCTGAAAGGCTATACACCAAATATTGACTGCATTTTATTTTCTTCATTATCATCTTTTGAATTACCTGAACTTAAAAAAAAAATTTAGTTTTTATGATCAAAAACCTTTTTTTAATAAACAGATCAGGGGAATACACCTAAAACTAATATAATACTGTATATCAACTTTTAATTGAAAAAAATCAGTTAATTAAAATAAAAAATAGGGGTTTAAAAACCAGGCTGTCATTTACTTAATCTTGTGACCTAGACACCTCAGTTAACCTCACTGGGTCTCATTGTTGCATCTATAAAATAACAACATCCACCTTATGGAGTCTTTGTGTTACAGAAGCCAGAGCCAACATTTGCTAAAGCCCTTTGCGACGCTGAAGCACAGCACCGTGCACGTTACAGTGGCCTCTTCATCATGGCGAGGAAGCTGGGCTTTTTCATCTTCTGGATTCCTCCCAACTACTTGTTTTTAAGGTCCCGTGATTCCTTCACTGAAGAGCAAAGAGGAAGACAATGAAATTGAAAAGGAATCTGAAGCATATTGTGCCTGTGGGTAGAATTCGGCATAAACTGCTCTTCAGGTAGTTCTGGAAGCTGTTGCGTGTAATTGGGATGTAATTAATTTGGGTTTTTAGGAAAAATTTCAATTTCAAATGTTCTGTCCTGTTGCTCTTTGGGTGTAAGAGCACTTACCACACCGTGTAATTTCATTTCTGATTAGGAAAATGTGGATATTGGGTTCTAAGATTCATCTGCAAGGGGAAAAAAATTTTCAAACGTTTGTCATACACCTAACTCCCTTTGGGGCCTTTAATTGTTGCCCAGTCAGATGACCGTAATCAAAGACGATGGCTATCAGCTGGTTATATGACCCGAGTTTCCCAACAGCAGGAAGGGAGAGGGACCTGCAGGGTGTGTCAGGGAGGGACAGAGAAGTCTGGTGGTGACTGGCTTCCCTGCAGTAAGTATTACTTAATTTTAAGTCCTTTTCCTCATCTTTCCATGACTGCCATTTGTTGCCGAGCAGGCTCCCAGGGCAACGGCTGCAGTGACTCTCACTCTGTCACAGGTAACTCCGGTCCTGCCTGAGGGTCTCCTGCCCTTCCTTGGCTAACAGCCTGTCTACTGGTTTTAAGGAGGGCCCTTTCTTTTCACGTGTATGATGTTCTCTGAATCCAGGCTCTCCTCTGAGGACAGTGACTTCTTGACCAAGAGAGGCGTGGCTCAGGCTTTTCTAAGAATGTTCCACAGTATCCCAGGATCTACTCAGTCAATGACCCCTCAGCTACTTGCAAGACTTCATGTGATGCCATCTGTCCAAGTTCCCCATTCCTTCGACATGTAGTACGTATTGATCAACATGCCTGCTCTCCCTGGGCCAACTAGTGCCCCTCCTCCGTGATCCTGGTGGTTGATTCATACTTGCGCATTGCGCCTGTTTTATTTTGTGCCCTTCACCACCCACGACTATGAGTTCCTGGGGTAAAGGACTTTCCCATTTGTTTCTGTTTGTTTATTTTTATTGTGGTAAAATACACAGAACAGAATATTTGCTATTTTGACCATTTTAAGTGTACAATTCAGTGGCATGATATTTACAATGTTGTACAACCATCACTATTACCCGTTTTCAGGCTTTTTCTTCAGCCCAAAGAAAATCCTCTATCCATTAAACAATAATGCCATTTATTTGTATATCTTCTCTTTCCTGCATGAGGACCACTGCCTTGCATGTGTCCAGAGAGGGCAATTTACATAGGACACAATGTTACAGTGACCCTGGAGTTGTGCAAGGCAGTGCTCCTAGCCCACATCCTGACACATGTGGGAACTTAAATGTTCTTAAAAGGTGAACCAACTGGAGAACTGGGTGTTACAGATATCAATTTAAATTCTTGACACTTGAGCTAAGCTAGTCTTAGGAAAGACCTTGATTTTTACCCCGCTAGAGATAGGATCTTTCTTCCATGGACCTCCAAATGCTGTGCCTGGTGGCATCAATTCTGTTCAAGTCAGATGCATTTATTTGATATTTAGAGGTCATCCAACAAGACTCTGGGCTGTGCTATATGAATGAAACAAAAACTAAAGTGATGGGACCCCTTCCCTCAAGTTGTCCCTCATCTGGTGTTGGGGGAATAAGCATGTCCTTCCATTTATGATGTAAATGCAGCTCTTGTCTTTGAAATCGTGGTTGGGATGATGGTGCTGAACCCAGAGAAACGTTCTCTGCCATGTGAGGACACAGTGAGAAAATTGCCATCTACAAGCCAGGAAGCGGGCTCTTACCAGAAGCCAAACTTGGCAGATCTTAATCTTGGACTCCAGCCCCCAGAGCTGTGAGAAGCAAACCTCTGTTGTTTAGGCCACGCAGTCTGTGGCGTTCTGTTATGGAGGCCTGACCTAAGACAGTCCCCAGTGCCTTGTCTCCGTGATGTTGACACTCCACATGCCCCACTCCCTGCATCCACCATCGCCTCACTCCCCTGGGGCCTGGGGCTCTGGCTTTGCCCAGGCTGCTGCTCCTCCTAGAAGATGCCCTCTTCCCGCTCAGCGGACTTCAAGGCCCACGTCAGTCCTGCCCCTCCACCACGTCTTCCTTGGTTCTTCAGGTTCACGCCGGGCTCTCCCTTCTCTGAGCGGATGCATTTATAGTTAGCATTGTACATTTTATTAGTTATGTGTCCTCTGACTGTTTCTAGGTAATAGTTTTGTGTCTATAGACCCTGGAAAATAAGTTTTTTTGAGGACAAGGACTTTGTTTTGCTCTTTATAGCTCATAAAGAGCATTCTAGTAGAACTTGTTAACTGAGTAATAAACATACAGTACATGTTTCTGTGAAAACTCAGACAAAAGCAGATGGAATCAGAAAAAAAGCAAATTTCTAAGAGGGTTTCCCAAACCACTGACATGTGCTTCTCTTGGCTTTTCCACTGTGTCTGAGATCCAGAATGTACCACGAAACTCGTCCCTCTAGAGTAGTGCCAGAGAAAGCAAAGGCAAAGGCCCCAGACAAGCTCCTACTGTTTCTGGTCTTGAAGGGAAAGGCAACCCAAGAGCTGCCATGCCACAGGAAGGAAAATCCTGCAATAAGGTTACGTCCCAAGATCAAATCTCTGAACAACTAATGAATAAACCAGAAAATAGTATGGTGGAGTAAATTTGGAAAGAAGTTGGGTTGAATTTGGAAAGAAGTTGAAGGACCAGGGAAAGCTGGGGGGAGAGAGTCAGTGACAGACATGAAGACCCAGGGACAGCAGTGGTAGAGAGAAAGGTTAGAGTAACAGGTAAGGAAGGACAGAAAGACAGGGGCAGAGATGGTGAAGCAAAGATGACAGTGAAAGGCAAAGAGAGAGATGAGAGAAGGAAGAGAAAGTGTTGCATCCACTGGGTACGAGAACAAACATCGGAGACTTTCAGGAGTTTAGATGTTACTTTATTGGCCAGTTTAACCTGTGCAGGGGTGAACTCCCAAGATGTCCGGAGACACCGTGCTCACGAGGAGCTGCAAACGGGAGTCGTGCCTGGCGCTTACAGCTAGGTCCTTATATATCCTAAGTGAGCAAGCATTACACAGAAGCAGATGTGGCAGTTAGCTATTCGCTAGGGAGGTCGCACGCAGCATAGCAACAGGGGCCGGCATAGCAACAGGGACCGGTTTTAGCTTAGTGGTGAATTTCAAACATAAACTTCTGATAAGGGTCTCTGACCTTCTTTGTTCTCAGCCTCACAGGGGCCCTGTCAGCACTCTCTGTTCCTGCTCCTTCAATAGTTACACTCTGGCAGCCACAGCACACCTCCCTGAATCTAACAAAAGGAGAGGAGAAAAGAGCAATACAGGTCTGAAAAAGTAAAGACTGGAAAGAAAACAGTGAGCAGATTTACAAAGAGAACAGAAGTGAGAATGAGAAATAGAGAGTGGACAGCATGGGAAGGTCTGGCAGAGGAAGTCCGCACCTAAGGCCAATGGGGGAGGGCCACGGGGAGGGAAAGGGTTGAGCGTCCCGACATCTTTTGTTGGCCTGGTTTGAACCTGTGTTTGTGACCTGAACATAGACCTGGGGTAACCTCCAGGGCTGAGACTCTCAGCAATTGAGATGTCGTCTCCTTGTGCTCCTCAGGTAAAGACAGAATCAAGGACATTCAAAGGCTTGAAATTTCACCATGATAGGTATTTAATGTAATGAAAATACCCTCAAGTTTCTGCTTTGGGATCCTGTCTTGTGGGATCTCTTCCAAAGTCCGGTGAAGGCCCTACAAAGTGTTCACGTGGTCATATGTTCTGGTATAATTTGCAGAGATCATCTATTTAAGTGCAGTCAAGGCTGTGGTCCCTTTGTCTCTAAACTAAACAATTTGCTGTCACTTTGTGTACAGTGAAATTATCCACAGAAGTCTGAGTAGAGAAATGGCTTCAAGAAGACTTCTACCACCACTGGCATAGTTACAGGCATGTACACAGCCTGCAGTTTTACTACCACATGAATACACCCTGTGGTGCTGGGCCTGCGAAGGACAAGAATGGGGCAGTGGAAGAGAAAACAGACTGGGAGTGTAGAGAGCCAGAAGCTGGGCTGGGGAGAATTCTTGCAATTATCGGATGCAAAATCGTAAGTGGAGGACTTCATTTCTATCAAGGCCTAATGCAAACCGAGGTTCTCATCTATTGGGCATGCACACATGCTGTGCTGGTGAGGTCACAGTGAATCATTCCTCTTGTTTGTTCTCATTCGGATCACACCACCAGTTCTGGAGACATTTGAGGCACCTGTTTGTGCTGTTTACTTAACATTAGCTACCCGAAGACAGGAGTTTCTCACCTCTTTTACACAGCATAGTGCCTGGCACATAGCAGACGGTCAACAAGTAATGATAAGATTTGTAAATGAATGAATGAATAAAATGTTCAGTCTCTAGATGCCATCCATAGAGCCTTGTCTTCACGATAGCAAAATAAGCTATCACAGTGTAGGGCAAACAAAAAAGTAGGGCTTGCTCGCTTGTACTTTGCAGGATCAGTGTGAGAGCACGTGGCAGAGACACGTGTGTGTAGCCTGTGTAAGGTTACGGGTGCTTGCCCTCAGGGTGGATTGCAGATCGCTTGCCCACCACTGCGAGGGGCCATTTTTCTGTCTGTTCACCTGCTGCCATGAGAAGCGGTTTTCCCTGCCTGTTTGCTCTACCACCATTGTGAAAATCTAACAAATGGGAATGGCCCAATGCTTTCTGGCTTCGCAGTTCCTCTACCATCTGCCTGAATCCAATGTTAATGTCCTGGCCTCAGCCATCAGCCTCACATGCAGTAAAGATAGTCCCATGTGCAGGAACTGTTGTCTCTTTCTCCTACTCCCGTTCACCCTTCAGTCAGGTTGATGAAAGTGAGAGATGGGAATGTAGCTGGGACAAGAGTCTGACATCCAGTTTCCTTTGCCTTCTTGAAGTCCTTATATTCTGAGTTAAAGAATCTGTTTTTAGCCATTCTTGGGAATTTCCTGATATCCATGTAGCTCTTTTAACAAAGGGCAATCTTGTTGCAGAACCTCTTTGCCTGTTTTTGTTCCCTTTGAGTGGAAACCTCTATCTGGCAACAGAATTGAAGTTTCCTCACAGGTTTTGGGTTACAGAGTCTTGCTCCATCCTTGGAGAATCGCCTTTGGGAACATGGCATTATTTTTTTGAAGTTGTGACTGTGCAGAATCTGGGACTTGTATAAGGCCATAAAGACTCTGGATTCAAGAATTGAAAATTTACTTTTAAAAGTAGGTAGAGAACTTTGAATTGAGGTTTTGATTTGGAGCATCATGCTCTTGGAAATGCAGCTGGCATCTCTGGGGATATTCTAAAAGCCATTTTTTGCATAATTTCAGGCATTTCCTAGGAACACCCGTGCAAAGCCCTGTGACACTGTGATGGGGCGCAAAGACTTTTTTCCCACATAGGCAGTGTTCCCATGCAGATTAATTGTTCTCAGCGTGGTGCCCTCTGTAAGCATCTCAAAATCTGTGCTATTGTGAAACTTTTCTTCATTTCCAATCAAAATCTCTGTGGATGTCTAAGAACATTCTTGTGGTTTAGTCCTTACTGGAAAAGAAGGCCGTCTGCCCAACCTCCCTTTCTGAATTGAAAGACCTAAATGCAGTCACTGCAGAGTGTTTTCCTTCCCTCCTTAGCTGGGGCGATGGAGATGGAGGAGAGGGGCGCGGGGAGAATTTACAATATCAGGCCAAGCTGATCACACAGTCTGGGTTGTTAGCTCCTCTTTCCAACTAGATCTGTCATCTTGGCTGGGATTGGAAAGGTTCTGAAGCCTGGTGTGGACAGGTGACTGAGGATGAGACATGAGCTGGCTGCCTGGCTGGCCTGCCCTGTGGTGCTCTGGGGAAGTGAAGTGCCATTTGATGTCTGGGTTCTCTCCAGTCCACAGGGGACTGCTATCACTAGAGAAGTCATCTCCCCTATACAGGGTGTGATCTGCTAATACCAGTGGTGCTTTCTGGACAGAGAAGATACTGAAAGAACTTGTCAAAGTCATGTCAACAGGCTGGGTGGAAACAACAGCCCCACAACGGTGGTCTTGCTTTGCCCTTCAGAGTGGGAGGATAGAGAGGTCTGAGTGGGATCAGAGACTGTCTGAGAACAGCAGCCACTCAGTGGATCTAGGCCTCAACTGGAAGGACCCTGTGCCTAAGGGACAAACACTCAGCCATCCTCGCTCATCATGACCCAGAGCACAGAGCGTGTGGACCACCAGATTCTCTCTGAAACCCTCTCCTCCTCTGCTTTCCACCATCCCTCTTCCTCCCAGTTATCCCCTTCCCTGATTATAATTCTGTCTCCATTGTGGGCACCTGTTTCCCCACTCACCTGCTGAACTGCCCCCGGGGGGTAGATCCTGCCCTTGGGAGCCAGGATATTATGGCAAGCAGCAGCTACATGACTTACAGACCCCAGTGCAAAATTAAAATGAGGATCACTTATTCATAATTCAAAAATTATCAAGGTGGTGACAGTGAGCACTAAACCGAGTTGGGGCTCTTGTAAGGAAGGGCGCCGTGTGATGCATGTAAGTTAGGGTTCCATCGGTGGTCCATTTCTCTCCATGCTCTGCACTCTTCGTGTTTTATTCATCAATTTCTATGGTTTCGTGTTTGTAGATACACCAATGTTGTCCCAGATCTTCAACCCAGCCCTTTCTCAATCTCATACTCTGGTTATTTGGAAGTTCCATCATCTAAAAACCAGCAAGACTGAAATGAGCAATTTTACTGTCTTGTCCCCTCCTCCTTCCATGTTCTCCAGCCATCAGAATAACATAAAAATCCTTTTCTTTCTCAAGTCTTGCTTTCAGACAAGAATGATAAACTCTGTTGCCCAAGTCCTCCTTGCCTCTTCCTTCCCTGAATTCCCACCAGGTCCTATCTCTTTGCCTCTTTAATCCATTTTCCTCTTTCTGTTGTTGTTTACTCCCTATCGCCGCAACCTTGCTCCTGCCCTGTGGTCTCTCACTCGGGCTATGCCCAGATTCCCTGACTTGCTTCTCCGTCTTACTAGGATTCTAATGTTCACCATCGAATGGCTGCCAGTATAGTTTTTCGGTTTTTTTTTTTTTTTTTTTTTTTTTACCTTTTCCTAATCAATCTCTTGTGCTGATTGCCTCTCCAGTGCTTACAGCATCCGGCCCAGCCAGCTGAGAGTGGCAGAGGGAGCATCTCACCATGCCTACCTTTCCACAGTCAGCTCTAACCTTTCTAATGGCAACATGTGTGATTGCTCCAGTCACGTGCTCAATACACCTGTTTTGAACGACTCTGTGCCAGATTCTGTGCTGGGTGTTCAGATATGAAGTTGATTAATGTGAGGAGCTGATAGTTCAGTGGGGAGACAGGAGATAAACCGATCACGGTAATGTCGTAAGGTAAGTGCAGAGGTCACAGATATGTAGCACGTGTTAGGAGGACAGAGAGAAGGCAGGTATCTAAACTAATATGAGGGTAGGTAATTAGAAAGTCAGCCTTCCTAGAGGATTGGACATCAGAATTGAGTTTATCAGAGTGGACAGGGAGTGGTCACAAAAAGCAGAGACAGAAGGACATTGTGCTCCTTGTGCCTCTGTACCTTCTCCCGTGCTATTCCCTCAGCCTAGGAACAGCAGATCCAGGCCTGCCCCCCTAAGCCCCACCTACCTCATCTGCTTGGCAGCCTTCAGGACCCAGCTGGCAGGTCACCACTCCGTGAAGTCTGTCCCCACACCTGCTCTGGGCAGTGGCGGGTCCTTCCTCTTCTGTGTTTCCAGGCATCTTCCCATCCATCCCTCGTGCACGGTCTCATACCCACTCGTGTACTGATCTTCCCTCCATTTATTGTGAGTCCTTGGGTCTTGTGTTCCCTAAAGTCTAGCACGCATGCATGCAAACGCATGCTCAATAATACTTGTTAAATGGGTGACACATCATTTGAGTGTAAGTCTGATTTGACCATGAGCTTTATTTTTAGAAGTGCTATGTTCAGAACAGGAAGATGTGGTCCCACTGTCTCTGGTATTGGTCAGACCTCTCTGGGGTTCTGCAGTGCATCACCAGAAAGGACTTAGAAGAGCTAAAACGTGTCAAGAGGGGAGAGGGCCTGAACATGTGTCACATAAGAAACTCTTGAGGGATTAGTGCCACTTAGCAGGAAGAGGAGAGAACGTAGGTACTCTAGAACTGGTTTTAAAAAGAGTCTTTGTGCCCCATCACAGTGTCACAGGGCTTTGCACGGTGTTCCTAAGGAAATGCCTGAAATTATGCATAAAATGGCTTTTAGAATATCCCCAGAGATGCCAGCTGCATTTCCAAGAGCATGATGCTCCAAATCAAAACCTCAATCCAAAGTTCTCTACCTAATTTTAAAAGTAAATTTTCTTGAATCCAGAGTCTTTATGGCCTGCAGACCAGTGCCAGTCCGCCAGAAATTTCATGTCCTTTTGTGAGAGTTAGCCACCTTGATGTTGTATGAGATTATTGAGTCCATAATCATTTTGTCTATAATCTTCATACGACAGCAGAGTGGTTAATTCTTTTGTGGACCAGTATGAAATTTCTACCACTGCTGTAGAATATATCTGGAGTGTAGACAGAGGAAGGAAGGGACCAATGGGTGAAGTTGCAAGGAGACCCATTTCAGACCCATCTAAGGAAATTCTAAGGATAAGAAGTGTGCAACCATTGGACAGTTGTCCTGGAACTCCCTAAAGTGGACACATTCAGGAAGATGCAAAGTAGCCATCTCTCCAGGACATTGTTACTTTTAGACTTTTCATCCTGGATGAGAAACCACATAACCTCTAAGATGGTGTACAGATCTAAGAGTCTACCAATCTAAATTTTTATCTTAACCTCAGGCCCTATGGTAAGAACACCACATTGTATTCATGTGTGGGGGTGGAGAGAAGGGCCCCCAAATGTCAAAGCACTGTGTACCTGCATGCCAGCTCCAATGACTGTTTTTATTCCCTGGAAGCACTGAGGAGACATGAGCCAGGCTGCCAATACCAACATCAGGTCTCAAATCTGCAAAGTGACATCAGCATGTGTCAGAGAGGTTTTCCATGTAGCAAGGATTGCTTCTCCCTTCTTCCTTCATACTTGGATCCTCTTCAGAATCTAATGCATATGACTCGCTGCCTCACTTGTATGAAATCAGACTTGGATTAGGAGAAAGCCAGTTCTAGACAAGTCCCCAGCAACTATGCTGGGGCTCAGAGTAAGAAAAGAATCTGTGAATACCTCGAAACCATCCTTACAGGGGATCTATTTTCTAGGGCTGCTATAACAAGGTACCCCAACTTGGGGGCTCAATGAACATGTTCTCTCTCACGGTTCTGGAGGCTGGAAGTTGGAGGTCTAAGTGTTGGTGGACTTGGCTCCTCCTGAGGTCTTTCTCCTTGGCTGTCTCTTCCCTGTATCTCTTCACATCATTTTCCCCCGGTGCATGTTTCTGTGTCTAAATTTTCCCTTTTTATTAGGATGCTAGGGCCCACCCTAATGGTTTCATTTTTACTTGATTGCCCCTGTGAAGACTGCATCTCCAAATAAGGTTTTATTCTGAGGTTCCAGGGGGTCAGGACTTCAACATGTGAATTTGGGAAGGATACAGTTCAACCCATAAAAGGGGACATGTATCTTTTCTTATTGCCTATCATCTGGACACCACAGTGTGAGGTTGGGTGGGAGGCAGAAGTCTTCCATGATAGAAGCTGAGAGGCCCAGATACTTCCCAGTTCCTCTGTACCAATGACACAGGCTTGTGTCCAGCTTTGACCAGAGAGGTGCCTTCCCAGACTGTGAATTGTTTGTATCTACTGTCACAAAGCTGTGGGCCAGTGCAGAATTTTCTCCTGGTGATGGTAGCTGCCTGCAGTGCCTCAGGTCAGCTGTGCCCCCAAACTGGCCATACCCTCTAGTGTCAGGGCAAGGGGGTCATGAAATGAGGCACCCTGTGCAGGGCCCAGAGTTGTGGGGTGGCTTAGCAACACTCACCCTGCAACCACCGCCACCAATGCTGACACAGCGGTTCTCGCAGCTCCTGATCCCCCAGCACCATAATGCCTTGTCTTCCTCCAGGTCCTCTCCGCTCAGCAGCTGTTTCCACTTCCAGGCCTTGCTCGTGGTGTCTCTCGGCTGTGGCGCCTTTGGCAGCTCTGCTGTGGCTCTCACAGCTTCTGTTCAACCAGCTACTCTCAACCTCAGGCTGTTGGCTCTGAAAGGTTTCTTTGTGGTGGGGGGAAGGACACCGGCTTTGGATTCGAATTCAGACTGTAACTTACAGGTGTGTGACCATGGGGAGTTATTTAACCTCTGTAAGATCTCGATCTTCTCTTCTCTAATGTGAGCTAACAGCAGTGGCTGCCACCCCCACCCCCACCCCATATTGAGGATTCAGTGTAAGTGTGCCCTCAATGAGAGCTGTACTTCTTGGGAGCATTAAAACCAGAGTCCTCAGGGCACACAATGAGCTATAGGTGAAACCTGGTGATGAGGGAGATCAGCTTTCCCCCGGTTGGCAAGGTTGTATAGGGTCAGTTTCCACGGGGTTCACTCCATGGCTGTCCAGTCATCCCAGACCTGCAGGGCAGCACCAGGCAATTGGCCAAGACAGCCTGGGCCCATACAATATTCAGGCTCCAGAGGCTTCCTCTTCTCTGGACTCGGTGCCTGGCTTCTTTCTCCCATAATTCTGAGGCACACTAGGAAGAAACAAGACACAGAAGGGTGGCTAGGGTAAGATTCCTTCTTTGATTGTCCCCATTGGTACTCACTCCTCTGAGGACAAAAACACTGCCCTCTTCTCCAGGTCTATTCAAGTTTGTCTCCTGTGACCATCTCCTGACTTTCCCCACACTTGCAGGAAGGTGCCCATTCTCCCGAGCACCCAGCATCCAGCACCTGGTAGGAGGGCAGTGTAGGCCTTTTACTAACCAGTTGCTCCAGGCCCAGGTCCCTTTCTCTCCGAGGATGGGTCCTGGCTCCTAACTGAGAGTCTGGTTGCTATAGAAACAACCACCTGTGTTGCACCCAGGCCTTTCTTAGAGATGGTTTTTTGTTTGTTTGTTTTGCTTCCATTCATCATGGGGCAGTCTCTACCCTGCATATGAGTTTTAATTTTAAATTTCTCCAGTAGGAACAATGGAGTCATTTTTAGCAGGGCTAGTTTGGGAGCCTTTGAGCAGCTCCTGGAATCTGTGAGGATCAACAGGAGCCGGCAGGGCTGGGCTGTGTTTGATTTAAAATTGGAACCCAGGAAGCAGAGTGGTGGCTTTATATAGTCTGGGAGGTCCGGAGCCTTAGCTCTGATTTATGAGAAGCTTGGTGTGAGCACATGGAAGCCGAGGTAATATTTATAAATTCCTTCTCCAAGGATGGCTGGAATGTTCTGAGTGGCAGAAAGATAACACCTTTGGGGGAGATAAAGGGAGTTAGCTGTTTAAGTCCAATTATTCAGGGAGTGAAAGAAATGTGGGTGAGAACTGCCTGGAAGCCTGTTCCAGCAGAACGGAGGGTAGGAGTGCGGACCTGCAGCCTGTCCCTTCGGTCCCAGGGGCACTCGGAGGCTCCTTTCCGGTGCTCTGGCCCCAGGCCTACCCTGCCTTACTCAACTAGACCACGGAACTACACCTGGCAATTATAGTGACCACATTTTACCGACAAGACGTCTACCTAGGTGTCTGGAGATAGGACAGGTCCCATCAGCATAGGGAAGAAGAAGAAAAAGGAGATGATTACAAGTGACATTTTAACAACCGGTTCACTAAACTCAACAAAAAAATTAAGTATTAGTTCTGCCGAACCAGTGCGAAACGCTGAATCCCACCACTGCCTGAGTCCCACGCTGATGTGTGACAGGACTCATGGTGCCCGGCGTGGGGGTTGGCATGGCTGTCAAAGCAGGAGAGTCCTCTAGAATCCGGGCATGCCCACCCAACTGCATCGCCCTTGGGCCTGGCAGCCCTGTCCCTAACCCAGCAGGTTGGGAGAAGGGCTGAACCATGTGGCCCAGCAGGCTGATGACCTTGCTCAAATGAGAAAGGACGACAGAAATGGACTTAAAAAGAATTGTAAACCCAAGAGGAGGTAAGGAAGCATATTCAATTCTGTGGGGGAACCCTGACCATATCACCTTATGTAGGGGAAGAGGCTGCAGTTAGGCTTGCGCTCTTGTTTTCCAGCTGCAATCACTTTGCATGATTAGCGATGTAAGCACCTGGCAGAAAGCCGCTTTTGTGAGCCTACCCAATATAAAGCTACAGGTACTTTCCCCAGGGGTGATTTCCCCCCATTCTCTTGCCACTGCCACCGCCTGCTGCTACTGTGAGAATCCAATAAACGGGAATGACCCAACACCTTTTGGCTCCATGGTTCTTCTGTGGTCTGCCTGAATCCGGTGTGAACCTGCCTGGCCTCAACCTCTTGCATTACACTTTAGATTTCCCATGTGGAGAGAACTCCATTTGTTACTAACCTGAATTTGAGGACTCCCAAAAGGAGTGTGATTTCGACCTGAGTCATGAGAACAGTGGTGGCAACAACAAGGTGCATGGTCTGAGGCCTCTGCTGCCTCTGGGGATGGAGGAGAAATGGTTACTTCCGTCAAGCCTGGCCAAACCCCCATCTGCAGCCCAGCTTCTGTGGCCGTTACTGGAACAGCAAAGGGCAGGTCAGCACCTGTTAGGAGGTCTTTCCACAACGCCAGCCTAGTGTCTGCCTTGGCCCCACAGATTTTCCGTGAAAGGCTCTCAAACCTGTTAAAACATAATTATAGAAGAATTGCTTTTGCTAAATCACTAGGAGCCCAGGTGGAAGCCCAAAAAGATGCCTCATCCCGTTCTAGCTGAAGGTGAGCAGACATAGTGGTCTCCATATTGGCCAGGGCTTAGTCATGCTGATATAGGGAAAGAAGGGGCAAAATACTGACTGCCAGCCAGGTGAGGCTGGACACTACAGACTGGTTGACACTGGTCACGAAGGGAGACCCTGACCATATCCCTTTCCTTGCCTCTTTCTTCCCTTCCTGCAACATTTAGGAGCCGTCACATGAAAGACACTGAGATCAGAATTATTGCTCCTAGGGGTGATGTCAATGTCTCCTTTGGCAAGTGAGGCCACAATGCATGTCTGAACCTCTGAGGTGATGACTGGCTTGGCTCTTCTGCTCACGGGTGCCCCAAGGGAGCTGCGTCCAGTGACATCTGGACGCTGTCCCGCACTCACAGGACAGCATCAGAGTGAACATAGGAGAAATGCCAACAGTGATCAGAGTGTCTTCCCAACTCGAATCATCGCTTCAGATCTTGAGGAGGTTGTATGAATTTTTAACTACTCTTTGCTGCTGACTAATTTATTTAATTTGAAATAAAAATTCAAGATTTACCTTACTCAGACTTCTTCCTTTTTGCTACGCTGCCCACCAATACAAGATTTTACTGCATTTTCAAAAGGCACAAAAATGGAGATTCTAACTTCATTTAAACCCGTCTTAACAAAGATCATTTCAGATAAAAAGACAAATCATAGGCACATCAAAGCGTTTTATTTATTCCCCTGGAGGCTTCCCTCGCCCTTTCATTCAAATTTTGCTCCAAGAAGATGAATACAGACATGTTACAACTGACCCTGGTTTTACTCCCACCTTCAAAAGACGAATCGCGGTGATTTGGTGGAGACAGAGAGGAACAAGCGGGAGCCCTGCGGAGGGGAAGTGGTTTCTCAGGCCTGCTCTCCGTTGGCAGAGTCTCTGTCGCCACCCTCACACCAGGACAAGATTCCTTCCACCTGCCTGAACCCAGCAGCAGATGAAGTCTGAGGGTTACAGCTGCCCCGGTCCCAGTGCCAGGTGCTGGCTGGGCCTCTGGGCTCGGCCCCTGTCACCTTGCACCGTCCCACGGATGGTGCCGTCAGTGAAACTTTTTACTGATCCTTCTGCTCATTGTCCGTGTAGAGAGATGGCATTTTTCCTTCTGCTTCTGAAGGGCAGAAGCAGCTCAGGGTCTGCTGGGCTTGTGAGCCGCCTGAGTCATTTTGGGTGAGAAGAGGGAGGGGGTGGGCGGTTGGCAGGAAATAGGAGACGAAGTGAGACGCAGAGGGGGGTCTGACCTCCCCTGGCCCGAGGAGAAGCGGCGAGAGGCCTGGGCTCCAGCGGCGGCAGGATGCGGAGAGCGCCCGGGCGAAGCGCAGCGGGGGCCGGCAGGGGCGCAGCGCGTCAGCCGCTCACTTGGCGACCAGTATGCGGACGAACTCCTCGTAGTTGACCTGGCCGTCGCCATCCGCATCCGCGGCCTGGATCATCTCGTCCACCTCCCGGTCGCTCAGCTTCTCCCCCAGCCGGGTCATCACGTGCCGCAGCTCCGCCGCGCTGACCAGGCCGTTGCCGTCCTTGTCGAACACGCGGAAGGCCTCGCGGATCTGCTCCTCGCTGTCGCCGCCCTTCGCCCTCCTGGCCATCGCGCCCAGGAACTCGGGGAAGTCCACGGTGCCGTCGCCGTCCCGGTCGATCTCGCTCACCATGCACTGGAGCTCGGCCTGCGTGGGGTTCAGGCCCACGGCCCGCATGACGGTGCCCAGCTCCTGGGTGCTGATGGCGCCGTCCCCGTCCTTGTCGAACAGGGAGAAGGCCTCCCTGAACTCGGCCACCTGCTCCTCTGTCAGCTGGTCGGCCATGGGAGGTGTGGGTGCAGCGGCGGCTCCCGGCTCCGCTCCCGGCTCCTCTCCGGGGTCTGCAGGGCGGCTGGCCGCAGGCTGGCGTCCCAGCCCTGGCCTGACGCCGCCGCTTAAGAAGGAGCCCGGCTCGCCCTCACCTTCCAGACTCCCCCCCTTGCGTTGCCGGAAGGCCCGGTCCTGTTGGAACAGGAGCCCAGGACCAGGAATGAGTCTGGTCGGCTAATTGAGCTGACGCCAGCGCCCCTGTGTAAAAGGCAGCGGCTCCTCTGCCTCCATCACCCCGCTGTCAGGAACACAGGGAGGACCCCCTCAGTGAGGCGTGTGGACAGCCACTAGAGAGATTCATTTGGGGTTTCCTCTTTGAATTGTCATTTCCACCTCTCTCCTCTCCAATCTGCACACCCTTCACTCAGTGTAATAACCAGCCCTGTGCC
This sequence comes from Saccopteryx leptura, assembly GCF_036850995.1. Taxonomy (NCBI): domain Eukaryota; kingdom Metazoa; phylum Chordata; class Mammalia; order Chiroptera; family Emballonuridae; genus Saccopteryx; species Saccopteryx leptura. Next base: position 102,169,651 of record NC_089507.1, on the reverse strand, counting down.
CTTTCTTCCCTCCGGCTGAGGTTTTTGGCAGGATGAAAGCAGTACTTGTCTTTGCCTGAATAGAACTTTCTTTCCTTGTTTTTGGTTTCCAAAGCCTAAAAGAAAGCCTTAGGGTTCCCAAGAGGGTATTCAAAGAATGTAAACATTTTTCCCCCCTCAGGTAAAAAGGAGACCACATTCTTAACTTCAGAAAAAAATGTGAATGCAGAATTTACTCCAACTCATTCATTCCCTTACTCATTTGTACATATTTATTGAGGCTTACTGTGTGCTGAAACTGCCCAGAAGCTGGGAGTGGAGCTGTGAACAAGATAGGCAACTCCCAGTCCTTGAGAACTTACATTTCATCCATGAGACAGATAGTGAGTAAACTAAAAGCAAGATAGTTGTATATTTTTGATAAATGCTGTGAGGGAAATAAAAGAGTGATGATGAAGAGAGCGTGGGGAGGTTACTCCCGTAGTGCTAAGAGTGAAGGAAGGTTTCTCTGCAGCGGAGGCCCTGGAGGTTGACCTGGAGGGACTTTCCAGGCAGGGAGACTGAGCAGACCCGAAGTCCAGGGTGGGAGAGGGCTTGGCATGGTCAAGGGACATTATGGTGGCCAGTGTAGATGCGGCCTAATGCGTGAAGGGGAGAGAAGGAGATGAAGCAAGACACACCAGCAAGATGATGTAAGACACAGTGAGGAACTCACATTGTATTCTCTTATCAATGGGAACCCCTGGATGTTTTAAGCAAAGGCATGTCTGAAAGTCTGGGCCCCTGGTTTAGGGGGAGCCAGTGCTGAAGTAAGGAGTAATTTTAAAAGGATTTTTTTTTTTTTTGGAGAGAGAGAGGGATAGACACATAAGAAGGGAGAGAAATGAGAAGCATCAATTCGGTACATTAGTTGTGCATTGATTGCTTTCTCATATGTGTCTTGTCCCAGGGGGGCTCCAGCTGAGCCAGTGACCCCTTGTTCAAGCCAGCGACATTGGGCTCAAGCAAATGACTGTGGACATAAAGCCAACGACCATGGGGTTACGTCTATGACCCCAAGCTCAAGCTGGAGCTCCACACTCAAGCTGGTGAGCCCACACTCAAGTTGGCAACTTCAGAGTTTCAAACCTGGGTCCTCAGCATCCTAGACCAACACTCTATCCACTGTGCCACCACCTGGTCAGGCAAGAGGAGATATTCTTAAGTAGGTGAAGTAGAAAGTTCACCCAGCACACTGACTCCTCTCCAACTCTCAGGAAACCTGGGGAAATGACCACCCACAGAGTGAGAAGAGGATGCTTTACCTGTGGGAATCCATGGAACTATGAACTGGGTGTGGCCCACAAAAACCAGCATGACTCTGAAGGAGAACAGAGAGGGAGGACTGATGCTTCTTGCCTCGAGACTTACCCTAAAGCTACAGTAGTCAACACAGTGTGATATTGGCCAAAGAATATACAAATAGATCAATAGAACAGAATAGAGAGCCCAGAAGTAGAACCTTACAGACATAGTCAGCTGATCTTTGACAAAGAAACAAAGGCAATAAAGTGAAACAAAGATAGTCTTTTCAACCAGTGGTGCTAGAACAACTAGACATCCACATTCAGAAAAAAAGGAGTCTAGACACAGACTTTATAGTCTTTATAAAAAGTAATTCAAAATGGGTCATAGATGTAAATATAAAATGCTAAACTATAAAACTCCTGGAAGATAACAGAGGAGAAAATCTGGTCAACCTTTGGTTTGGCAATGCTACCCAAACCCAAGTTCTCCAGTTTGGATTTAGGTTGGGTTTAGATATGACATCAGGGGCAAAATTCATTAAAGAAATAATTGATAAACTGTATTATATGGTCTGAATATGTTCCCCTCAAAGTTCATATGCTCACCAGCAAAGGGACATTCATGAAATAATACAATGGCAGAAGCAAGAAGTAGAAGGAAAATTGTTGGATGTGGGCTTGTAACTGACATGGTGTCCTGGAGAACAAAGGGAGAAGCTAGCATCATGGGCATCATGGGACTGAGACAATCCTGTGGATGGACAAAGACTTCAAGGCCAGACAGGAATATGTTCTTGCTGTCTCCTTGCTTCACCTACAAAAGGATATAGACAAGTGGCCAGTGGGTATACGCAAGTTTCTGGATCATAGTGTTATGACTCAAACACCCAGCCTTTTCCTAAGTGTGTTCTTCAAAAGGGCACATTGAAAGAGATCTCAGTAAGGATTTCAAACAGCATTACTCATGACTCACAAAGGATAGTCCTGGGATGGGCTGAAATGTTGCAACTCACTAGTTAGGAAACTGTGACAGAGAGAATGTTTATTTCATGGGCTTCTGCAATTCTCTCCCTGAAGTGACTCCCTTCCCTACAGAATATATTTGTGGTCTTAGGACCATTTAAACATTCAAAAATCACTAAGGACTCCAAGAGCTTTTGTTTAAGTGGGGTATATCAGTATTTACCAGCTTTGAAATGAAAACTGAGAAGAATTTTAAATATTTAAATATATTTTACATATTTATTTGTACCTTAAAATATAGAAATAAAAAACCTATTACATGTAACATGAGTAACATAGTTTTCTAAAAAATAAAACTCCGGCACTCCATCTGTGCAAAGATGTTTTGATTTGAAATATGTGATAACCCAACTTCACAGATTTGCAGATGGAAAAGGAGAGAACATTTAAATGACTCTTTTAGATAATTGTGGATGTTCTTCTTTGATCCCATATCAAAATTTAACAGGTGGCAATTTCTCAAAGGTTAGTTGTAATGTGGAATCTGAAACCAAGTCAATAGACTTCTCATAATGTTACCTTAAAGTCCATTGATCACTCTTGCACTTTGAATAGATTCACACACGCATGCTTTTGTAATGTCATGCATTGATTATTTGGAAAATAACAATTCACTGAGTTCTGTACATCTCCCGAATATTGAACCATTGCATATATGACAAAAAAATCATGTTCATTAACATCATCACCAATCCCATTAGAAAAGTGTTTAAGAATTAGAGTCTCAAACTCATAGTGACAAATGTAAAATTTTGAGAATCCTAATTTTCAATTGGAAGCTCTGCTTTATTAGTGGCAACAAATACTGTCAGTTGTTTTCCTTGAAGTGACAGGCTCACTTCATCCATTTTCCAGAAAATGTCTGCTCACTATCAAGTCTGAGGAATCATAGCTTGTCTGTGTTCTTTCAAATAAAAATGGTGTTCCTTGAGAAAGCTTACCCTGCTACTCATATAATCACACAAGTGCTTTTCTTATGAGAACTATTGTTCTTCAATAAGTAGAAGAACATTAAGGATAGGCATTTAAGGGTTGAATTTAATAAAGTAATAATTTTACTACTCCTACAAGAACATTTGTGGTGAAACTGGCTTTCTAAAAAATTGAAACTATGTGGTGGTGAAGAATATAGTGACTACTAACTAGTATAGGAGACTGGGTTCATGCTGCAGGATTAGTAATTTTACCCACCATTGCTTTTTCCTCAGTGGAAATGCCAACACAGTGAAAAAGACAAATAATGTCTTGGTACTATTAGAATAGTTTTGACCTCCCAGGTCCACTGAAAGGGTACTAGGGACACACTCCACGCAACTGCACCCATAGAATTCACTTGTAAGACCACCTCTGTGGAGTGCTGGGAACCAGCAGTCTGGACCAGGTGTAGAATTCCCAGGGCTAGAGGTGAGAGGAGGCACTAAAGTGCTGGAATCTTGGCAGGGATGGCGTTGGCCTTACAAAGATAGTATTATGAAGACCTCAACAGACACATATTAGGGGAACCCCCCTGCTGCAATTAGTTACTCCTTTGAAGACTGTATGACCAAAGTACTGCCTTCTCCGAATTGGTGCTATAATAGCATTTGTTAAAAGAATTTGTTCACACCCTTGTCAGTGTACCTCTTCTGCTGGTGCTATAGAGAAAGTTATAGGTTAGAATTCCCTGAGCTTTTCAACCTGTTCCATTCCTGCCCCTGCTCGAATGGGTGTGGCTGAGAGTGGCCAGGGGACTCTCTCTCTCTTTTAAAATATTTATTGCATTGATTTCAGAGAAAGAAGGGAGAGAGAGGCAGAGAGAGAAAAACATTGATCTTCTCTGGTATGTGCCCTAACCAGGGATTGAACAGGCAACCTCTGTGTTTTGGGACAAAGCTCTAACCATTTAGCTATCCGGTCAGGGAAGGACTCTCTCTCTCTCTCTCTCTCTCTCTCTCTCGATTAAGTCATTCTTCAGTACTAATATTTGCTCATCTACTTCCCTTCCCCCCAATATATATGTAAACACCTTGTCTTAGTACCTTCAAGCTGCTATATATATAACAAAATACCAGAGACTGGGTGGCTTAACAGCAGAAATTTATTTCTCACAGTTCTGGAGACTGGAAGTCTGAGATCAGGGCCAGCATGGTTGAGTGAGGGTTCTCTTTTGAGTTGTAGACTTCTGATTGTGAGCTAGCTCACCTGACAGAAAGGCCTAGGAATCTTTCTGGAGCTTCTTTTATAGGGGCACTAATGTCATTCATGGTTCCACTCTCATTAATACTACCATCTCTGGGGATTAGGATCCACATATGAATTTTAGGGAGACACACACATTCAGGCCACAGTACACTTTTGCAATGTAACACATGTGGATTAACTTCAGATTCACTGGGTAATTACTCTGTGGTGAGCACATGTTCGCAAATCATCTAGAGAGCCAGATCTCCAGAGTGTAGTCAGACTCCCACAAGGTGACCCCTGCAGTGCCAGAGCCTTCTGGGTAGGCTGGCTTTCATTTCTGGTCAAGTGTGGCCACTGAGAAATGCCAAATATCTCCATGCTTAGCAGCCACAAGGCAACCAGGTGTTCTCAGGACAGGGTGAAACTTCAGGGCTGGGAGATGCATCTGTTCTTTCTCCCCGCCACGCAGGGAAGCTCTCCCCAAACCTCCCAACCTCTAGCCCTCCGCCGCTGGCCTGGGAACATGGACAGAGCCACAACTCTCTTTGTGGGGTTGGGCACTGCTGGAGGTCTGTCTTCTTGGGGGTATTATTTCAGCTACTGATGCTCCACTTCTGGACATCTACCCATGGCTTGTCTTCTGTTTCGCATCTCTGCACTGATGCTGGAAAGCGCCCCTGCTCTACGCACACTGTCTCTGCTACCTGAGCCTCATGAACATGCGCAGATGCTCTGTAAAGCCAGTAGTTGTGGCCACCGTCACAGCCGCCTGGCCCATGCAGGTTCAGGTTTGATTCGGACTGACGGTATTGAGACAACGGAGCCAAGAACTGGTGGACCATTACATTTAATCCTAGTTCGCACCTGGCAGGCAAGAAATACACACAGTGGGAAAACACTTCCCTTTCCATTCAGGGCTCCCAAAGCCACTGACTTATCCGAATTTCCTAAAATCAAAGGTTTGTACCTCACCAGCCTTATTCACCTCTGTTCCCCATCTCCTTCTCTCTGCACAAACTCTGCACAAACTGGTTTCTCTTTCACCATTCTGCCATCGTGGCTACTTCTCCTCTCCTCCACATGGCCTTACTCTGCTCTCCTCCCTAATGCTAATCTCAGGAACCGAGAGCCAGCAAGCTCCCAGTCTGCCCCCATTTTATAGTGTAGAAATCAAAACCTTTAATCCAATATACAAATAAGGAAGTCTCTGATACAAAGTCACTTATCTGAGGCATAATGGGATTCCTCACCAGAGTGCACCACCCCCTATCATGCAATCCGTCAAGGGTGTGGGGAAAAGCTTAGTTTTAAAAAGATCTTAGTATTAAAATGGTGGGAAAAGCTTAGTCTTAAAACTAAGCCTTAGGCCAGGGGTCCCCAAACTTTTTACACAGGGGGCCAGTTCACTGTCCCTCAGACCGTTGGAGGGCCGGACTATAAAAAAAACTATGAACAAATCCCTATGCACATTGCACATATCTTATTTTAAAGGAAAAAAACAAAATGAGAACAAATACAATATTTAAAATCAAAAACAAGAAAATTTAAATCAACAAACTGACCAGTATTTCAATGGGAACTATGCTCCTCTCACTGACCACCAATGAAAGAGGTGCCCCTTCCAGAAGTGCAGTGAGGACCGGATAAATGGCCTCAGGGGGCTGCATGTGGCCCGCGGGCCATAGTTTGGGGACCCCTGCCTTAGGCTATAACAACCCTGCCTGCTTACAGCCTATCCCTCATACCTAATGCAAACTATAAGCAAGCAAACATATATATCATATTTAAAAACTTATTTGACCAACATTCCACCCCTTTTGCTCACTTCACAATCTAAAGCACAGGTATTCCTGCACAAAGAAATTAGGCACATTACACAAATTGCAACAACAGAATAAATCATACAGTTTCAACAATTACAAAGGTACATTTCACCAGTCTCTGAGCACTTTGCCAAAAGTGCAAAATGTTCTCAGACTTCTTTCTAGCCATGGGAAAAGCTTCCCGGGGCAGGGGATGGCCTCCAGCAATGCCGGCCCCCATCCCCATCAGGGTATTTCACATTGTTCATGTTGGTCAAATAAGTTTTTAGATATGATATATATGTTTGCGGGCCCTGGCTGGTTGCCTCAGTGGTAGAGCGTCGGCCTGGCGTGCAGGAGTCCCGGGTTTGATTCCCGGCCAGGGCACACAGGAGAAGCGCCCATCTGATTCTCCACCCCTCCCCCTCTCCTTCTTCTTTGTATCTCTCTTCCCCTCCCGCAGCCGAGGCTCCATTGGAGCAAAGTTGGCCTGGACGCTGAGGATGGCTCTGTGGCCTCTGCCTCAGGCACTAGAATGGCTCTGGTTGCAACAGAGCAACATCCTAGATGGGCAGAGCTTTGCCCCCGGTGGGCGTGCCGGGTGGATCCCGATCGGGCGCATGCGGGAGTCTGTCTGACTGCCTTCTGTTTCCAACTTTAGAAAAATACAAAAAAAATATATGTATATGACATATATGTTTGCTCGCTTATAGTTTGTATTGGGTGTGGGGACAGGCTGTAAGCAGGCTAGGTCATTATAGCCTAAAGCTTACTTTTAAGACTAAGCTTTTCCTCACACCCTTGACTGATTGCATGATGTGGGGTGGTACACTCTCATGAGGAATCCCATTATGCCTGAGATAAGTGACTTTGTATCAGAGACTTCCTTGTTTGTATATTGGATTAAAGGTTTTGATTTCTACATTATAAAATGGGGGCAGACTGCGGTGGCGCAGTGAATAGAACATCGGACTGGGATGCAGAGGACCCAGGTTCGTCTGGCTTGAGCAAAAAAAAAAAAAAAAAGTTAACCAGCTTGGACCCAAGGTCGCTGGCTTGAGCAAGGGGTTACTCAGTCTACTGAAGCCCCCAGGTCAAGGCACATATGAGAAAGCAATCAATGAACAACTAAGGTGTCACAACGAAAAACTGATGATTGATGCTTCTCATCTCTCTTCGTTCCTGTCTGTCTGTCCCTATCTATCCCTCTCTCTGTCCCTGTAAAAAAAATAAATAAATAAAAAAAAAGGGGGCAGACTGGGAGCTTGCTTGCTCTCAGTTCCTGAGATTAGCATTAGGGAGGAGAGCAGAGTAAGGCCATGTGGAGGAGAGGAGAAGTAGCCAAGATGGCAGAATGCTGATAGAGAAGCCAGTTTGTGCAGAGTTTGTGCAGAGAGAAGGAGATGGGGAACAGAGATGAATAAGGCTGGTGTGAAGCCAGCAGCCATTGCCACGACTACAGCCGCCTTGCCCATTAAGTTTCGCATTGGATTTGGACAGTCAGTAAAGAAACAACGGAGCCAAAAACTGATGGGCCATCATCTTTAATCCTAGCTTGCACCCAGCGGGCAAGTAAAAACACACACTGGGCTCCAAAACCCACTCACATTCAGTGCTCACAATGCTACTGACTTATTCGAGTTTCCTAGAATCAAAGGTTTCTAGCTCACCAGACTTTATTCACCTCTGTTCCCCATCTCCTTTCTTCTCCCTGCACAAACTCTGCACAAACTGGCTTCTCACTCAACACTCCGCCATCTTGGCTGCTTCTCCCTGCCTCCTCCATGGGGCCTTTCTCTACTCTCCTCTCTGCTCTCTCTTCTAATGATAATCTCAGGAACTAAGAGAGCAAGCTTCTGTTTTGCCTCCATTTTATAGTGTAGAAATCAAAACCTTTAATCCAATATACAAAATAGGGAAGTCTCTGATACAAAGTCACTTATCTGGGGCATGATGGGATTGCACCACCCCACATCAAAAAGGGCGGGAAAGGGCCCTGGCCAGTTAGCTCAGTGGCAGAGCATTGGCCTGGTGTGTAGGAGTCCCGGGTTCGATTCCCAGTCAGGGCACACAGGAGAAGTGCCCATCTGCTTCTCCACCCCTCCCCCTCTCCTTCCTCTCTGTCTCTCTCTTCCCCTCCTGCAGCCAAGGCTCCATTGGAGCAAAAGTTTGCCCGGGCGCTGAGGATGGCTCTGTGGCCTCTACCTCAGGCGCTAGAATGGCTCTGATTGCAGCAGAGCGACACCCCAGATGGGCGGAGCATCGCCCCCTCGTGGGCATGTGGGTGGATCCTGGTCAGGCGCATGCGGGAGTCTGTCTGACTGCCTCCCTGTTTCCAACTTCGGAGAAATGCAAAAGAAAAAAAAAAGGGTGGGAAAGGCTTAGTCCTAAAACCAAGCCCCAGGCTACAAGGATCCTGCCTGCCCACAGCCCGCCCCCAACACACATTAATATCACCTGGGCGACAGGCTTCCACGTGGGCAGCGCCATCTTTAACAAAGTGAGCATAATATATTTTATCTGCCCAACAGCTGGTGAGGTAGAAACCTTTGATTCTAGGAAACTTGGATAAGTCAGTAGCTTTGTGAGCACTAAATAAGTGGGTTTTGGAGCCCAGTGTGTGTTTTTACTTGCCCGCGGGGTACAAGCTAGGATTAAAGCGAATGGCCCACCAGTTCTTGGCTCTGTTGTTTCATTACCGACTGTCTGAATCAGATGCAAACCTGCACGGACCAGGCATCTGTGATAGTCGCTGTGGCTACTGGCTTCACAGTTCAAAATTCGTAAGTCCATTCAACAAAGGAGCCAGTGCTCACTCCGGTCATAGTCCAGGAATCAGTCCAAGCATATAGGGCCTCAGCCACCCCCCTCATCTCTGCCGTTCTGGCAGGTCTTACACTGTCTCAAAGAAGAGCATGTGGCAATGGCAGTCAGCATTTTCATCTCTACTCTGGAGAACATGATGGTATTCACCCCTATGTCCCAAAATAGCAGACCTACCAGGGGCATAGTAGGTACTCCATGCTGCTGGGCTCTCACCTTCTGGAGACTGTGGATCACAACTCCAGCCCAATTCTCCTCATCCTTCAAAGAGGAACTGAAAACACCAGCTCCTGCTGCCAGGTTTGAGCCTCGGCTGCTGCCTTCTGCTCCGCGGGCCTTGCAGCCCCAGCCTCAGTCCCAGCCTCTCCCACCCCTGCTGGCTCTCCACAACATTCAGGGCTATCTGAGACTCACAAACCTGTGATTCTTCCTCCAGCATCTGCTCCATTTCCAATAGAATCTCACGAACCTGGTCGGCCTCCTCCGCTGCTTGCTCCAGCCCCAGGGTCGGCATCTCTTTCTCCCACGTTTGATCCAGCTTCTTCCACTGCTCAGTTTGCAGGTCCCAGGCAGCCTCTTCCACAGAGCTCTCAGTTTCTTCACACATGGCTGTAAAAGTCAGCCAGCCTACAGCCCCCAAAATGACAGCCATGAGGAACCATAACAGTGGCCAATCCTCTACTCCACTGCTCAAAGGTAGTGGCGGCTCCATACCAATCTGTATCGAATCCTGCCACAGACTACGCCAAATGTAAAGCCAGTAGCCGCAGCCACCATCACAGCTGCCTTGACCATGCAGGTTTGCATATGATTAGGACAGATGGTAATGAAACTACAGAGCTGAGAACTGGTGGGCCATTACCTTTAATCTTAGTTCGTACCCAGAGGGTGCGAAATACACATAGTGGGAAAACACTTCCCTTTCCATTCAGGGCTCCCAAAGCCACTAATTTACCCGAGTTTTCTAGAATCAAAGGTGTGTACCTTAACAACCTTATTCACCTCTGTTCCCCATCTACTTCTCTCTGCACAAACTCTGCACAAACTGACTTCTTCAACATTCTGCCATCTTGGCTACTTCTCCTCTCCTCCACATGGCCTTTCTCTGCTCTCCTCCAGCATGGGCTCCTCTGCCCCATTTTATAGTATAGAAATCAAAACCTTTAATCCAATATACAAACAAGGAAGTCTCTGATACAAAGTCACTTATCTGAAGCATAATGGGATTCCTCATGAGAGTGTACCACCCCACATCATGCACAGTCAAGGTTATGGGGAAAATCTTAGTTTTGAGAAGATCTTAGTAGTAAAAGGGTGGGAAAGGCTTGGTCTTAAAACTAAGCCTTAGGCTATAACGACCCTGCCTGCTTACAGCCTGTCCCCCACACCCAATGCCAACTATAAGCAAGCAAACGTATACATCATATTTGCAAACTTGTTTGATCAACATGCTCCCAGATCCCTGCAAACCACCTGGTCATGCAGTATTTTTATCTAACTCACTCTTTATTATGGTCACCACCCCACAAGTCTAGCCCAGGCTCCTTAGATAAAGGAAAGTGCACACAGTGATGGGAGCCAGCAGATGGAGGTTTGGAGTGGGACTTCTCTCTGCAAAGCCAAATGTGAAAGTTAGGCAGACAGTCCAATCAGTGTCTATCTAAAGCAGCGGTTCTCAACCTGTGGTATAATAAATATGTATTTTCCGATGGCTTTAGGCGACCCCTGTGTTTTGGTCATTCGACCCCCGCCGGGGTCGCGACCCACAGGTTGAGAACCACTGATCTAAAGGGACCAGGTAGGGCTTTGGCTGGTTGGCTCAGCAGGAGAGCGTTGGCCTGGCGTGTGGAAGTCCTGGGTTTGATTCTGGCCAGGGCACACAGGACAAGCGCCCATCTGCTTCTCCACACCTCCCCTTCTCCTTCCTCTCTGTCTCTCTCTTCCCCTCCCGCAGCCAAGGCTCCATTGGAGCAAAGTTGGCCCGGGCGCTGGGGATGGCTCTATGGCCTCTGCCTCGGGCGCTAGAATGGCTCTGGTTGCAACAGAGCAATGCCCCGGATGGGCAGAGCATTGCCCCCTAGTGGGCATGGCAGGTGGATCCTGGTTGGGCGCTTGTGGGAGTCTGTCTCTCTGCCTCCCTGCTTCTTACTTCAAAAAAATACACACACACACAAAAAAAGTAAATGGACCAAGTAGAGGAACAAGGGGCAGATTCAGAACAGAGGCAGAGAGGGTCCTGGGAGGACTGCAGCATGGCCAAAGGATCTGTGGTGGGCCCTCCAACTTTACCCTCAGGGGAGGGCACTTGTCATGTGGCTTTAGGGCAGAGGCAGATTCAACAGCAGGCACACTGGGCGTGCCAGGCACGTGCCCTGGGCCCCGACTTCTGAAGGGCTCTGCAAAACCCCAACTTTACACTCTTCTAATATAAGGGGTCCAATATTTTCTTCTGCACCCAAGGCCTCAACCGACCTTAATCCACCTCTGCTTTAGGGTCATTTAGGAGACATGCAAAAAGAGAGTTAACATTACTCCCTGGAGGCCCAGCTCCAGTCATATGTTTCAGGGTGAGCTCCTGGCTGTTTCTCCTCTCGGAGACATCTTCTTTGGTCTCACAGCTAAAGTTCCTACCAATGACTTTCCATCGGGACCTTCCTAAAGTCTCCCAGAAATGGTCAGATGCCTGGACTTGCTGGGGTACATGGTTGTTGTTATGGGATCTCCACAGCCCATAGTCTAAGCAGCAACAATAATAAAGACAAACAGGGGACATAATGACAAGATGCTAATGATTTGGTAGCACTCACCTGGACGGCAGTGGTGCTTGTGCTCTGCGCATGGTAATGACCAGCTTACCTCTGGGGCTTCTTGCTTTCCCAAGCCAGCACTGGCTGAAAATAAACACCCTGGCTCAATATTTCAATCCTATTTCAACCATGGAGCAAAACGACATTTAGCTACCCACATTACTAGGAAAAAGTCCTCTCAATTAATGGTGGAACTTTCTGTGGGAACTATGGATCCTGGGCCTTCCTCAGACACCTTTCCCCAAAAGGCTCTTCCAGATTCGGTGCATGACCCAGCTCTTGAACTTACTTGGTCAGTTTTGTGAATCATTAAGACTTCTCAAGGGCTCTCCTGGGCTGGGCTGGAGTTCATGTTCAGGGAGGAGATCATTGCTCTGAATCAGGGTTCTAAGTTTTTTAATTGAAATCTGATAAATAAGCGGATCAATCATCACATAGGCTGGGATTGAGAGCGCCTCTCCCAGAGCTCACAGGGCCCTGCGCATCGCCTCTTGCTCAGCCATAAAGTGCAGGCGTGGCTCACTTTTATGATTTGAGACTTCACCTGCGGAATGAAGTCCACAGTCCACCAAGTGAGCAGGGAGCTGAACAACCAGGTTGTTTGTTGGTTTTTCTTGTATTTTTCTGAAGTTGGAAATGGGGAGGCAGTCAGACAAACTCCCACATGCACCCGACCGGGATCCACCCAACTTTGCTCCAATGGAGCCTTGGCTGCGGGAGGGGAAGAGAGAGACAGAGAGGAAGGAGAGAGGGAGGGGTGGAGAAGCAGATGGGCGCTTCTCCTGTGTGCCCTGGCTGGTAATCGAACCTGGGACTCCTGCACACCAGGCCGACGCTCTACCACTGAGCCAACCGGCCAGAGCCAACCAGGTTGTTTAGAGAGTTTCCTGGGTATTCTTGGTTTGGTGTGTCCTCACTGCAGGTCCCACTGCTCTTATCAGTTGACTGGTTTATAAGGTCATCTCCAGGGTGCCCTGCCTAGGCCCACGTGACTTAGTGGCTTACCTGCTGAGGCCAGCACCTTCACTGTCTTGAGTACCTCCATCAGTGCATTAGAGGAGCTCTAAGGGACATATAAAGTGGCCTGTCTATAATACCTGAGAGCCACTTTGATTAAGATTAAATGACCATCCAAACAAAACCAAATTAGCAGCAAGTTGCATAATAAAAGCAGCCAAACAAGTAAAGATCTTTTTTCAGACTTCCTGCTTTCCTGTAAAAGGGACAATCTTTTTCTGGATACACATGGTTGGGAACTTTTCCCACGTAGTGAGCCTTCACTCACTCTCTGCCTCCCCCATACTGCTGGCAGGTGAAGTGGTTTTGAGCAGGAGGAAGGGGGAGGGCAGGGTGGAGGAGGAGAGGGCAGGGAGGAGCAGATGCTGGTTCTGGAAGGGCTCACTTGCATGACCCACTCACCTTTCAAACTTGACATTTGATGTTTTGAAAAGAACTAAGACACAAATATTCAATGGGGTGATGTTGCTGAGGGGCCAAGGCCCTGTGCTGCAAAATTTTTAATACCAAGGTATATTTGGTAATTGTCTATGTAGACTTCTCTGTTACTTTAAGACCCCACACCATAGGGGGGTGGTGATTATATTCTAGAGAACAAGTTGGTCTACCCTGAGGCTGTGGAACTCATTAAGAGACAGGAGATGTGTTTGTTCCAAATGCCAACTGTTTGAAGTTTATGACTGTGACGAAACCTTTGCATTTAATATAGGAAGACAAGTGCATGCATGTGTGTGTGTGTGTGTGCGCGCGCTCGCACACGTGCGCTGAACATGGGTACCTGCTGGTAGGCATAGGAGGTGTGGAGTGAGTAAGAGGGTCTGGGGCGTGAGCTCAGTACCTGGATAAATGATTTGAAAGAGGCAAAGGGCAGTTCCAGTTTAACCAGAGCTCACTTTGGAGCACTCTTCTAGTGTTTTTTTTAGTGAATAATTGCTTTTATTATGTAATAATTTCATATACATGTACATTTCAAATAATGTACATGTATAAGCTGTGAAGCATAATAATAAATTGAACACCTGTGAATCATCACCTAATAATAATGAGAATATTGCCAATATGGTTGCATCTGCTCTTCAGTCCTCCACATAGGTTTTCCTAAAGAATACTATTAAGTTTTGCATGACTTTTAGTCTTGTAATAATGGTATTACATCATTCAATCTTCTGTAACAGTTTTTCTTTTTTCTGCTCAATCCCTTCATATATATACCTCCCCCGCCTGGGGTTTTAAACTTGCTCTTTAGACCTGTGGACTCTGCAGACGCCCTTCCAGTGATGCCTGGGGGCCAGGAAGGTGAAGGGGAGGGGCTCAGGGTGTCAATCTCCTTCCTTTCCTCACCACCAACCAGGAAAGCTTCCTTTCACTGCTTCATGATTGTTGGGCAAGTTGCCGCTGTTGTCCTCATCTGTATAATGGGCTCACTAGTGGCAAAGAGCACTGTGAATTAATACATGAGGAGGTTCAGAAGGGGAGTTGGAACACAGGAAGAGCTCAATAAATATTAAATATTACTTATCATATGAATGAGTAAGATTTCATGTGAAACATGACTACTACTGCTAAAGAAATTCTGAGTCTGTCCATCCAGTCCAAATCTCTCAATTTACAAGCCAGGAAATTGTAACCCATCAAATTTAAACACTTGCTGAGGTCTATACAACTACTTAGGGAGGGGCAAATATGGGGTCTCCTGGCTACGAGTCAGGCCTTCTTTGTGCTGCCAGGATCAAGTGTCCTGCCCTGGACAGGAGCCGAGGACACTCCCAGTTGCTATGGACATTTCTTATCAGCCTCAAGGTCAGCCTCAAACTCTGGAGGCAGGAAGAGTTTTGTTCATCCTTCAAGTCCAGCACAGCCTCTGGCACATAATAGGAAGTGGAGAAATTCTTGAATGGATGATGAAGGATTGGCCTAAATCACATGGCTGCTTGACTCATATTTCTTGGGATGAATGAGCCGAGTGAAAGTGGAGGAGGATGCTGGAGGGTCTACAAGTGCTGTGTGGGCAGCATGCTCGTGATGCTGGTGCCACCAATGCAGAAATTTAGTGTCCTAGTGCAAACCAAGAATCTTGCTGTCCAGTCCTGATGGACGGTGCCATCAATAGAAAACCCTGTGGCATTTCTATGTATGCATTTCTGCATTTGTACAAGGAAGAGAACAGGTAGCTCCTGACCTCACCTCTAAAGGAATATGGAGATGATCAAAAGAATATCACCTTGGGCTACATACTGAATGCTGAGAAGAGGCCAAGTTCAGTGATTCAGAGAAGGGATGACCCTAGGAAATGCGGCAGTCACTCAGGAGGTGGAAGGGGAAGCATGGGGGCTGTGGTGAGGCCCAAGAGAGCACAGTAAAGAAGTGCAAGGCCATGGCAGCTAATGAGGGAGGAGGAAACTGGGGTGTGCTGAGTGCTGAAATTTTTTTCCTTCTTGGACAGCCTCTTCCACAGAGCTCTCGGTTTCCTCATGCATGACTGTAAAAGTCAGCCAGCCTACAGCCCACAAAAGGACAGCCACGGGGAACCATAACAGCAGCCAGTCCTCTACTACATCGCTCAAAGGTGGTGGTGGCTCCATACCGAATTCTGAATCCTGCCACAGACCACACCAAACGCTAAGCCAGTATCCATGGCCTCCATCACAGCCACCTGGCCCATGCAGGTTTGCATTAGATTTGGACAGATGGTAATGAAACAATGGAGCCAAGAACTGGTGGGCCATCATCTTTAATCCTAGCTTGTACCTGGCGGGCAAGTAAAAACACACACTGGGCTCCAAAACCCACTCACATTCAGTGCTCACAAAGCTACTGACTTATCGAGTTTCCTAGAATCAAAGGTTTCTAGCTCACCAGACTTATTCACCTCTGTTCCCCATCTCCTTCCTTCTTTCTGCACAAACTCTGCACAAACTGGCTTCTCTCTCAGCACTCCACCATTTTGGCTGCTTCTCCTGGCCTCCTCCACGTAGGCTTTTCCTGCTCTCCTCTCTAATGCTAATCTCAGGAACCGAGAGCGAGCAAGCTCCCGGTCTGCCCCAATTTATATTGCAGAAATCAAAACCTTTAATCCAATATATAAAATAGGGAAGTCTTTGATACAAAGTCCACCCCACATCAAAAAGGGTGGGGGGAAAAAAGGGTGGAAAAGGCTTAGTCCTAAAACCAAGCCCCAGGCTACAAGGATCCTGCCTGCCCACAGCCTGCCCCCAACACACATTAATATAATTACACTCATTCCAAGCATAAGGACAACTAATATCATCACCTGGGAGACGGGCTTCCACATGGGCGCCATCTTTAACAAAGTGAGCATAATATATTTTATCTGCCCAACATCCAGTAAGACTGCTGACGTTGAGAGACAAGGGAGATGAGCTCAGCTTAACGTCTGTCTTTTAGATCTGACATTCCACACCCCCAACTGTTCCCTCCACCCTACCTTTTCTTACCCAGAGGCTTTGTGCCTGACCTGAGTTCCTGGGAGAGAGAGGATTAAAAGCTAGATGTTGGGCAGATAAAATGTATTATGCTCACTTTGTAAAAGATAACACTGTCCACCATTGCCCAGGTGATATTAATGTGTGTTGGGGGCAGGCAGGATCGTTGTAGCCTGGGGCTTGGTTTTGGGATTAAGCCTTTCCCACCCTTTTTGATGTGGGGCGGCGCAATCCAATCATGCCTCAGAGAAGTGTCTTTGTATTAGAGACTTCCCTGTTTTGTATATTGGATTAAAGGTTTGGATTTCTACACTATAAAATGGGGGCAGAACGAGAGCTTGCGCTCTTGGTTCCTGAGATTATCATTAGAGGAGAGAGCAGAGCAGAGAGCAGAAAGAGGCCATGTGGCCAGGAGAAGCAGCCAAGATGGCGGAGTGCTGAATGAGATGCCAGTTTGTGCAGTTTATATCTGGGATAAGGAAGGAGATGGGGAACTGAGGAGAATAAGGCTGGTGAGCTAGAAACCTTTGATTCTAGGAAACTCGGATAAGTCAGTGGCTTTGTGAGCACTGAATGTGAGTGGGCTTTTGGAGCCCAGTGTGTATTTTTTACTTGCCTGCCGGGTGCAAGCTAGTATTAAAGACTGTGGCCCACCAGTTTGTGGCTCCATTGTTTCTTTACTGACTGTCCGAATCCAATGAGAACCTGCATGAGCTGGGCTGCTCTGATGGTGGCCCTGGCCTTGGCTCCTGGCTTTACACTAGAACTGCTATTTTCACTAATAAGGTGCTAGCAGATATCAACTCTTGTGTGGTTTCTATGTAACAACCAGAATGCAAGGCCCTCTTCTTGCCTACTGGAAGCTGCAGGATCTATCATCAAAGTTGCTGCTTTGCTCCCTGAGAGATTGGGTATGAGCAGCACCTGAACCCTAGTCTTCTAAAGCTAAAGGCTAGAGCAGTGTTGGCAGAGGAGAGGGTCTGGGCGAGAAGACCCTGGATGGGCACCATGTTCATTTAAGAAAGACAATGAAAGGTGCGTGACATGCGCTGAGTAGGCTCTTCTTGCTGCCCAGTAGGAGAAACGGTTCTCTGCTGCATGTCCCAACACCCACCCTAATATCTTTTTTTTTTTTTAATTTAAAATAGGGAGTGAAAAAACTATGGCACACTCTCTGTTGGGCAGAGAAAATATATTATGCTCACTTTGTTAAAGATGGCGCTGCCCACGTGGAGGCCGTCGCCCAGGTGATATTAATGTGTGTTGAGGGCTGGCTGTGGGCAGGCAGAATCCTTGTAGCTTGGGGCTTGGTTTTGGGATTAAGCCTTTTCCACCCTTTTTGATGTGGGGTGGTACAATCCCATCATGTCTTTGATAAGTGACTTTGTATTAGAGACTTCCCTATTTTGTATATTGGATTAAAGATTTTGATTTCTACACTATAAAATGGGGGCAGAACGGGAGCTTGCTCTCTTGGTTCCTGAGATTAATATTAGAGGAGAGAGCAGAGGAGAGCAGAGAAAGGCCATGTGGAGGAGGCCAGGAGAAGCAGCCAAGATGGCAGAGTGTTGAGTGAGAAGCCGGTTTGTGCAGAGTTTGTGCAGGGAGAAGAAAGGAGATGGGGAACAGAGGTGAATAAGTCTGGTGAGCTAGAAACCTTTGATTCTAGGAAACTCAAATAAGTCAGTAGCTTTGTGAGCACTGAATGTGAGTGGGTTTTGGAGCCTAGTGTGTGTTTTTGCTTGCCCGCTGGGTACAAGCTAGGATTAAAGAAGATGGCCCACCAGTTTTTGGCTCCGCTGTTTCTTTACCGACTGTCTGAATCCAATGCGAACCTGCATGGGCCAGGCGGCTGTGATAATGGCCTTGGCCACTGGCTTTACACTCTCCTCTCTCCCTCTATCTCTCTCTCTCTCTCTCTCTCTCTACACACACACACACACACAAATATATATGTTACTGGTCTAAAGTCTTTCTGTTTTATACTTTGAAAGGCCAAAACTCAAAACATAAGAACTCAGACAGAGTAAGGAAAGTTTTATTGATCAAGAAGGTGCCAAGCCCTAGTGGCACCTCAAATCCATTTTAAGAAAGTTTAGAGTTCAGACTTTTATGTCAAGGGAAGGGGAAATAGGAGGGGCAAGAAGTGATTGACAACCACATATATCTAGGCATTGGAGGGGACCAAGAAGGATTGTGCTAATTGATACGAGTCCTGTCAGAAGGTTCCTGCAAATCTTTGATAAAAAAAAAAAATCATTATTTTTGTACATACTTCCCTTATCTCCTCAGGAGAGGCACTTTCTGGTAAGGGACTGTTTTTGTAAAACTTAAGCCTTAAGCACAATTCCTCTAATGATTAGCATGTCTATATACAGGATAAGCAAAGGCTGTTCGCCTGAAGGCCATGGGAACAGAGCACGCTTGAACAAGACCAGAGTCAGAGAGGATAGGCATTTCTGTTAGCCACGTACATCAAGTGTGCCCGGAGGACAGACTTTCCAGTGGATCTTAGAGAAATGTTATAACTGGAGAAAACAAACAAAATGACCTTCAACCCAAATAGTTAGAATTGGTTTAGAAGACTTTAGTTCTGAAAAGGTTTTTTCACTTCAGATGATACAAGCTTATAATATATTTTAAATAAAAAGTGATGGACCAGCACACATGACAGGATTTATGTGTAAGACAAGAGTACCAGGTGAAAGCTGGTGCAGGCCCTTCCTAATCATGCATAGCACAGGGTCTAGCTGGAGAACCAAGTCCATGTATTGGGAGGAAGGTGTGAGGAAGGATGAGAACTCCCACCGAAAAGAGTAGAAACGTATTACAACTATAATGCTCACAAAAATGAAGGGATATTTAAAAAATAAATATGAAACTATAAAATAACACCTAAGTTTTATGAGCAGTGTAAGGCCAGGAGCCGCCATCGTGGACATTCACATGCAGGTTCCCATTGGATTCGGGCAGACGATAAAGAAATGGCAGAGTCAGAGGATGGGGGGCCATCCTATTTATTGGTGTCTCACCAAGACAGGCAAACCACAAAAGAAGACAAGGGAAAAGCAGAAAACCAGCTTTTCCCATGAAGGGCAAGGGATCAGGGAAGCCCCTGCAATCGTGATAGCAGGAACTGTGTGAGCCAGCTCCTGGTCTGTCCCACTTTATAGTGTAGAAAACCAAAATCCCTTAATCCAATATACAAACAAGGAGGCTCTGATACAAAGTCACTTATCCAAGGCATAATTGGATTCCTCATGAGAGTGCACCACCCAGATCATACAATCAGTCAAGGGTGTGGGGAAAAGCTTAGTCCTAAAACCAAACCTTAGGCTACAACGACCTGGCCTGCTTATAGCCTGTCCCCCACACCCAATATAAGTCACAAGCGAGCAAACATATATATCATATTTACAAACTTATTTGACCAACAAGCAGTGTATGATAAAAGGGAAGACTGGGAAGGAGAAAAAACTGCTCTCTTTTCAAGATGTCAAAAAATGGTCAGAAATGCTAAAGAAAAGAAAAAGAAAAAGTGAAAAAAGCTTTTCTTAAAGAAGTTCTAAAGGTTAGAGATATTTTTTTCACATTTCTTTCTTTCTTTTCTTTCTTTCTTTCTTTCTTTCTTTCTTTCTCTCTCTCTCTCTCTCTCTCTCTCTCTCTTTCTTTCTTTCTTTTACAGGGACAGAGAGAGAGTTAGAGAGAGGGATAGATAGGGACAGACAGATAGGAACAGATCGAGATGAGAAGCATCAATCATCAGTTTTTCGTTGAGACACCTTAGTTGTTCATTGATTGCTTTCTCATATGTGCCTTGACCGTGGGCCTTCAGCAGACTGAGTAGCCCCTTGCTTGAGCCAGCAACCTTGGGTCCAAGCTGGTGAGCTTTTGCTCAAACCAGATGAGCCCACACTCAAGTTAGCGACCTCGGGGTCTCGAACCTGGGTCCTCTGCATCCCAGTCTGACGTTTTATCCACTGCACCACCACCTGGTCAGGCAAGGCTAGAGATCTTAAAAGATAAATTCTGTCTCCATGTTTAGTGGAGAGAACAGACATTAGAAAACACTGGCAAACAAATTGGAATAAAAATAGGAAAAAACCCCAAAGAGATCCGTGTAGGGATGAAGGTATCAAGGGAGAGAGAAGGTCAAGAGAGAATCAAAGAGCAGCTTGTCAAAGAATGTTCCAGCAGGTAGAAGAATCATGGGAAACGAAAGTAAATACAGACTGAGGAAGGTGATGCTGAAAGGATAAAATTGTTTCCGAGGGTTTTATAGAAATATGTTGAAAATCATCTAGTACTAAGCACATTTACTGAGTTATCTAATTTAAAATTTAAAACTGATTCCACTCAGTTAAGTATGCTGCCAAAGACACATAATTGGAGAGGCAGGGCAGTGATTGAAACACCACTTCCTTCTGGCAAATGGGTGGTCTTACCATCATCCCACAGCCCCCTGCCCTTCTGCCAGACCAGAGACAGGGCCCTGCCCAGGGCCAGGGCACCGATTGACGCTATGACTGTGCTTTGTCCCAATGTGTGCATGGTGAGGTCGTGACCTCATGGTGGACGCCTTTGCTGTCAGCTCTCAGCAGGTCTCCAACAGTTGCTTCAACTGTGCTCTGCCTGTCTTCAATGGCATATGCAGGACAGTTGAATATCAGACACTGAGAGGCGCTACAATGTAGTGAAGGAGTTGAGTTCTGGAGTCAAGAGAGCCAAGATGCAAATTCCTGGCTCTTCTGCAAACCAGTTTTGTGATGTCTCTAAGCCTCAGTTGCTTCATCTGTACCATAGGAATAAACAGTGGAGACAAGATGAGCCTCAAAGCTCTTAGCACAACGCCTAGTACAAGAAGCAGCTCAGTATATTAATATTTATATCACCTGTCTCCCTTAGGTAAATGGGGCAGCAGAGGCATGAGTGTGGCTTACCCAAATTAAGTAATGAGGTGATGCCAGTCTGGAATGGATAACCTCAGTAAAAGATAAGGCTGGTAGCAACCAACATTATTGCAACCCCGATGCAAAAAGGTTTCAGAAGATCTCATGACCAAGCACGGCAGGACTACCAGGGGCTGGGTTATACCCGGCATAGACAGAACTGTGCTGTGACCAGGGAACTTCAGAAAATAATAGGAGCACACTACCACTGCTTGTTCACCACAAACCAGTTATAAGGCTCCAGAGCAGGAAAGGGTGACTTCCCAAAGGAAGGAAACAGGACGAGAAACCAGCTCTGCTTCTAAGAAACCCAGTTGCCTGGCTGAGTCTGTGGACAAGAGAGGGAAGGCCTGCTGTGGTGACACAGAAAGGGCTCCTGAGGCTTATTATAAGGGAGGACAAAAAAGGATACACAGCAAATCATGTCAATGAGACTTCAAACTCTCTGGGCCACCAGATGCAGGAGCACCACTTAAAGTGTGAAAGAGTGAAGAGAAGCTGTGGGTCTAGGAGGAGCCAGCCTATCGTTGATAAAAAGAGACAGAAATTAGAGTTAGGAGATGAATAGTACAGGATGGCTGGATTGGTAAGAAAGTGGTATATATATAGTGAGTGGTTGGGAAAATTTCACTGGTGGATAAAATTGCAAATATGTACATACCTTTCATAATCAAACATCTACCCAACATCAGTGTTATCCAAGAAGAGAACAGAAAAGTTATTTGTGGCGATAGTCTTTGGCAGTAAGATGTTAAAGAGATCTAGGGCAGTGGTTTTCAAACCCTGGGCAACAATAGGGGTGGGTGGGTTTCAAGAACTATGAGATGTCTGGTTAGGAACAGGAGCTGCATACACACGGACAGTAATTCATAAGACGGTTAGTCTGTGATAAATGCAAAGTCACACAGTCACATATTTTGCTTCCTTCTCAGGGGCCAGTTCCTTCTCTCCACTCTCAGATCCCCAGTCTCTGAAATGGGTTAAATGTGTCCAATGTCACTGCAGCGGCCACAGGAATTGGAGGAGAGGGTAATTAATAAATAAATGTCAAGCACTATTCACATGTGATGAAGGAATGCTTAGCAGGAGAGCACATTTCTTCTCTTCAACCCAAGCATTTCACAGGCAAATGATCTAAGGACCAGAGAAAAGGCTGGGGTTTTCACAGGCCACTGTCATGGTGCCTCATGCCACTAGAGAGGGACAACAGCTCTGGGACACATTCAGTAGCGTGTGAAGGTGCTAGACCTGGGACACCCCACCCTGGGAGCAAGAGCACCTGGCATGCAGCACTTGTCTTGCTCCGGAGTCAGGAGCCCCTGTATTCAGCTGGACCGAGTTCGTGTGCTCTGATGTTGAGGCATCCTAGCCACTGCATAAGACATGGGCCTGGAATTACACAGCAGCGGGTTGATACTGACTCTGCTATTGACCTGGTTGGGATACTGGGTCAGTTTCTTTAACCTCTTCAAAGTCTCATCGGTGACATGGAGAGTGGCAACATCAATCCCTATTATGTCAAGGGGATTGCATTGAGAACAACCAAACTCCTCCTCTCTCCTCCCTTCCCCTGAGCACAGCAGCACCCAGGGCTCTGGCCGCGGCTCCTGGAGGGCCGGCACGGATCCCCAAGAAGCAAGCACCTGGCAGTCCCTCCGCTGCGTGGTACTCCTCTGCAGTTGTCTCGGGGGAAACAGCGCCAGCGGTGGTGACAGGGGTGGTCTGTGTTGGCCCAGCTCTCCCCGTGGACTGGCACATTGAAGACCCTCTTCTCGAGTGTGATTGAGCCTTTCTGGGGGTAACCAAGAATTGCCTCTTCCCTTGGGTAATGGGGCAGCAGTACATCACCTTGGCCCTGCCCAGGTTAGGTAATGAGCCTGTCAGGCTGGGGTGGAGCCAGTCCTGCTCTCCCAGTTCTAAGTTCTAGCTTGTTTTAAGCCAATGCCCTCTGTCTCCCGGGTCATGTTCCCAAAGACAAACACGGGTGGGATCAGAGACGGATTTAAGGGTGGGCGCACACCCTGGGCCCCGACTTCTGAAGGGCCCCACAAATCCCCAATTTTACACTTTTTTCTAATGTAAGGGGCCCAATATTTTCTTCTGCACCTGGGGCCTCAACCGACCTTAATCTGTCTCTGGTTGGGATCAAATGCCAATCACCATCCTCTGCTTTGTTAGGCCCATGGTTTTGTTAGTCACCATCTTTCTCTCCTCTTTGGCCTTATGCCCGATCCAAGCAACATTACCTTCTTCCTTTGCACCATCTATAGTGCAAAGAAGAGCCTGAGTTAGGCCCAGGATTTGGAGGTAATGAACATAGAAAGCCCCTAAGTGTATTCATTGACTAGTGGTCAGCTGGCCCAGACCCCACTAGGTCCTGTGGAGAGGAAGAGAACCTAAGAGGGTTAAAGTGATGGGGAAGAGGGGAGTGTCGATGCCTGACCTCTGTATGCTGTGTTGTAGGCTGCAAAGCACTCCCATGAACAACTCCACATAATTCTTGCAGAGTCTTGCAAGGCACAAGGGCTAGGTATTATTCACTTCTCTTAATGGGTGATGAAACCAAAGCTAACTGCAGTTTCTTCAAAGCACCAAAGCTAGTGAGGGCCTGCTCCTCTCAGACCCAAGTCCTCGCTGTAATGATATGAGTTTTCTATGTCCCCAGTCCTGCCACGGCCAGAGCACTCTCCCTTCCCAACCCCCTAGTCTCTCCCCTGGGGGCAGGGGTCATTTGAACAACTGAAGATGTAAAAGATTCTTCCACCAGGGTCAACAGTGAAGAGCGAAAGAGGCACAATGGAAGTCTTGCTGGCAAGAGCTCTGTGTGTGAGGAAAATAAACTGTCTGCTCTCAGTTTTCTGGGCTGTTTTTTTGATTTGTACTTTTAAAAACTGCCTTATCCCTGAGGTTGATCCCTTTCCCAGAATTCCACTACGTCCCCAACCACTTGGCCTAGTCCTAAGAGGCCTCAAATATGTCATGTCAGATGCCAAACAGGCCATCACAGTGTCCCTGCACAGCGAGGAAATCTGTCCTCGCCACTGTCAACAGGTGTCAGATATAGAAACACTTGTATTTTCTTAAGCCACAAGATCCCTGTTCTCAGGAAATGTGACACACAATTGCCCAGTTCAACAGCAGCACTGTGGGATGAGGGAGGCAAGAAACTTCCCACGTGCCAGCTCAGGCTCCCAATATTCTATTCTTTGCTGCTTGAATGAAACAGCAGATTCCCCCAAAGTGAGCATGTTTGTTTACTTAACACGGATACATTCAAAGACACCAAATTTGCAACTTAAAATTGGCAAGTTTGAGAAACTGATCTAAAATGAAGGGGGAAAAGAACTCTGCTGAAACCCTCCTGGTCCTGAAGCCTCAGAGACCCCAAGGTTACTTGGTCCCCAGACTGTGCAGAGAAGCCCAGCCCATGGTGGGGTCTCACCACACCTGGAGAACGTAGCCTGAGCATTCAAATCTCCTGAAGACAGTGCTTCTCTTAGCAAGAGCTCTGACATGGAAACCTTGTATTTTAAATTTTATTCAGCTACATGAACTTCGTGTGGATTCCCTTCTTTTAAAAATGAAAGCTTTCTGAGGTCTGGGATTATGAAGAAAATAAGTGAGTCCTTATTGAAATAAGAGGTATTGAACAAAATAAAGGTTTGTTTTTGTTTTTGTTTTTTTTTAGATTTTTATTTATTCATTTTTAGAGAGAGGGGAGAGAGAAAGAAGGGGGGAGGAGCAGGAAGCATCAACTCCCATATGTGCCTTGACTGGGCAAGCTCCGGGTTCTGAACCGGCGACCTCAGCGTTCCAGGTCGACGTTTTATCCACTGCGCCACCAAAGGTCAGGCAAATAAAAGTGTTTTAAAGAGATGTCATCCACTTTCTAACACACACACACACACACACACACACACACACACACACACACACACTGACCTATCAGACATCTTTTTTATCTTTCCCCTTTTTTAATTAGTTTCCCACTTTCCTGCATATCGGGACCTCCCCAATGCATGTTATGACCTAGATTTTTGTTTATGCTCGTATAATCTTCTTATTAGTATCAATACATAACACATTGCCAGATTACTTAGAAATAGGCTGCCACATATATGTGACCTTTCACCAGAGAGGAGAGAGAAGAGAAGAGAAGAGAAGAGAAGAGAAGAGAAGAGAAGAGAAGAGAAGAGAAGAGAAGAGAAGACAGGGGAGGGGAGGGGAGGGGAGGGGAAAGGAGGGGAGGGGAGGGGTAGGGAGGGGTGGGGAGGGGAGGGGAGGGGAGGGGAGAGGAGGAGAGGGGAGGGGAGAGGAGGGGAGGGGAGGGGAGGGGAGGAGAGGGGAGGAGAGGGGAGGAGAGAGGAGGGGAGGAGAGGAGAGGAGAGGAGAGGAGAGGAGAGGGGAGGGGAGGGGAGGAGAGGGGAGGGGAGGGGAGGGGAGGGGAGGAGAGGAGAGGGGAGGAGAGGAGAGGAGAGGGGAGGGGAGGGGGAGGGGAGGGGAGGGGAGGGGAGGAGAGGGGAGGGGAAAGGAGGGGAGGGGAGAGGAGGAGAGGAGAGGAGAGGAGAGGAGAGGAGAGGAGAGGAGAGGAGAGGAGGAGAGGAGAGGAGAGGAGAGGAGAGGAGAGCTGCAGCAGATGTTGTTGGGTTTTATGAGGTTGTCACCTGGACACTTGGGAAACATGCTGCTTACCCACAGGACATCTGACCTGCCTGAGCAGTCATTTACCCAGTGAGAAGGACGTGTTTGTACAGAGACCTCATTACCCTCGTGCCTGGTTCTCCTTAGGGCAGAACAGAGGGTAGCTCTGTGAAGAGAGGTGTGTAAGAATGGTGTAAAGGCATCTGAAGTTCTCGGAGTGAAGCTAGGTAGTAGGAAGACAAGCCTGTGGCCCAGCTTTGGGAGCACTGTGCTGAGTCCACTCTTTCTGAGGAGGACGTTGAGACCACTGGCTGTATCAGTCACCCCTTTAGTTGGCAGCAGGGTCTTGGGTTTGCTCCCTTCCTTTCCTTATTTTTTCCCAGGTGGGTGGAACTAGCAGTGGCTGGAGCAAGACAAGAGGTGGAGAGGCTGATCCAGGAGCAGAGGCAGATTTAATGGTGGGCACACTAGGCATGCACCCTGGGCCCCCACTTCTGAAGGGCCCCGCAAAACCCCAACTTTACACTTTTTTCTAATGTAAGGGGCCCAATATTTTTTTCTGCGCCGGGGCCTCAGCCGACCTTAATCAGCCTCTGTCCAGGAGGTGGGAATCCAGCTCTGACCCAGACTCAGGCATTTGCCAGTCTTGGTGCTTTAAGATCTGGTCCTGAATCAGAAATATATGGGTAGCAACGAGCACCACCCTCAGAGCAATTGACATTACTATTTTTAGATTAAGGTCGCTGATTTACAACTTTGGGTTCTGCCTTAAATTATGTCAATAATAGCTGTGTAATGAAGCTTCAGACCAACAGAAAGCTAACAGCTGACCACGAGACAGAGGTGGGAAGGATCAACTAGACAATTAGCAGCAAGCTGGGCCTGTCCGGGATGTGACAAACATACCACAAAAAGCCCTCGTGGGCAGTTCTATGTAATGACAAGACAGTCATATTGAGCATCCTAATCACTAGGATTATAGTCTACCTAATTTGTTTAAAATGACAGGAAATAAAACATAAAGTACACTTTTAGAAAGATTTCCACCAAAGATGGTTCAAGTTAAAATGCTCATTGGTTGAAGGGATCAATCTTGGTTATCTGTAAAAATACTTGGCTCAAAGCACTTCTTACAGAAAGTCCTGGATAACTAGTGCTGTTGTCGCTGGAGCCAGGCATGTGTGTGAACTGGGAGTAAGTCCTAGGTATGGGACAGAGAGACGTGTATAGCCTGCCAAGTTCCCAGGTGTGTCATTGACCAAAAAAGGACTGCTCTTGCCAACCACCCCAACAAGTCCTGGCAAACTGTGGGAACTGAACACACAATAGCCTGTGCCAACAACCCGTTCTGAGTGTAGAACAATCAAACACATGATCCTCAGAACACAGACACGTGATGTGTCTCTCTGAACACAATCTCCATGAGAGTCAGGCCTCTGCACTTTCCCAGGTGACCCTCTGGGAGCTCAAGAACCCCAGCTGTGATTGCATTGGGATCTCAGCTGGTAAGGTGGTCTCCAACTTCTGAGTCCTGAAGAAATCTTCTGCATTGCGGTGGTGCAGTGGATAAAGCATCAACTTGGAATGCTGAGGTTGCTGGTTTGAAAGACTGGGCTTGCAAAGTCAAAGCACATATGACAAGGTACCGGTGAACAACTAAAGTGAAGCAACCATGAGTAGATACTTCTCACTCTGTGCCCCCCTTCCTCCCATAAAGTCAATAAATAGAATCTTAAAATAAAAAGATGTAATCTTTCCTGTAGAATGAGATTTATCTGTTGAATTCACTCCATAGGCAGGACTCTTGCCCTCACGCAGGTACGAGGAATGACTCAGTGAACAGGACAGACTCTGTCCCTGGTATCGGTGAGATCAGGTGCTTAACTTGGCTGAAGACTTTCTGAAAAATTAGAAGCCCTTCAGGTCAGCTTCAAGAATGTTAAGCCTACTTGACCGGTGGTGGCGCAGTGAATAGAGTGTCAACCTAGGACATTGAGGACACAGGTTTGAAACCCTGAGATTACTGGCTTGAGCATGGGCTCATCTGGCTTGAACACAGTCACCAGCTTGAGTGTGGGATCATAGACATGACCCTATGCTTGCTGGCTTGAGCCCAAGGTTGGTGGCTTGAATAAGGGGTCAATGGCTTGGGTTGAGCTCCCTGGTCAAGGCACATACAGAAGAAATCAATAAACAACTAAAGTGATGCTACTATGAGTTGATGTTTCTCATCTCTCTCTCTTCCTATCTAGTTCTCTCAAAAGAAAGAAAAAAAGAAAGACATAAAAAAAGGAAGGAAAGAAGGAAGGAAGGAAGGAAGGAAGGAAGGAAGGAAGGAAGGAAGGAAGAAAGGAAAAGAAAACAATGCCAGGAGATGCCTAGTGGAAACAGGACTTGGGGGGATGTGTAAATAGGAGATAGTAATATTCCTATTTACTGAGTATTTACCTGGTGCTGGGCATGAGTTAATGTTTTCTCTGAAGCTCATTTAACCTTCTCAACACTTTATAAAACAGGTACTGATATTACCTCTTTTACAACACAGGCAGCTGATGCGGGGGAGGTGAAGTCACAGCCTGTGACACAGGAAGCTAGGACCATGCCCCACAGCTGCCCAATTCCAAAGCCAAACATTGTATTGGGAGGAGTGTGGGTTATGTTTAGGGGAACGGGCACCACTGGGGCTCAGAGCCCGCTGTCCGCTGCTCACTCCTTAAGAAAGGCATGACCGGATAGCCTTACATGGACAGGAAATGATTCCCACCTAGGCTTTTTGTTTTCAGGGGGTGGCATCTCCTTGGGCAAAGATGGGTTGTGTCAACACCAGAGACTGGCTCAGGGGTGAAGGACAAGCAGGTTCCAGCAAGTCAGGGGCGCCCGAGGAGTCTCTAAGACCTGTCTTACTGGTTTCTCACAAGTATTTCACCCACAAAGCCAAACAGTAATGGGAGTGCTGGAGTGTTTTGTTCCTGGGTCAGGCTCATGTGAAATCTCGAGCTGGCTCCAGCATTGGTTCTCAACTGCTGAACAGAAGGACAATCACCCCTTACACCCTCTCCCAGCACGCGTGAGTGCGCGCACACACACACACGGCCACTGCACCGGATAGTCTGACTGTAATGCCCCTTCATTGAGCCTGTGAACATCCTTGGATGCTTATCCAGACACCTTGCAGAGGGTTTTCTCCTTCTTGTTACATGAGCAGAGGTCTCAGCTGTCCTCAACGAAGGGGACCCTGTTCTCTAGGACAGTGGCTGTTCTCACTGGGAAGAGTTGGGGTTTCCCTGGCAACAGTGTCAGGGAGATACACTGAGAGGGGACAGGAGAGGGAATAAGTCCTGGGTGTGATAGCTGACCTCCAACAGGGGACACCAAAAAGGCTGAGAGCTTTCTCTAGCAAACCTGTTGACTTCTTCCTCTGCCAAACCACATCCTCACTGGTTCCAGGCACTGTTTTTTGTTTTTTTTTTAATTTTATTTTTTTAATGGGGTGACATCAATAAATCAGGATACATATATTCAAAGATAACAAGTCCAGGTTATCTTGTCGTTCAATTATGTTGCATACCCATCACCCAAAGTCAGATTGTCCTCTGTCACCTTCTATCTTGTTTTCTTTGTGCCCCTCCCCCTCCCCCTTTCCCTCTCCCATTCCCCCCCTCCCCCCCGTAACCACCACACTCTTATCAATGTCTCTTAGTTTCACTTTTATGTCCCATCTACGTATGGAATAATGCAGTTCCTGGTTTTTTCTGATTTACTTATTTCGCTTCGTATCATGTTATCAAGATCCCACCATTTTGCTGTAAATGTTCCGATGTCATCATTTCTTATGGCTGAGTAGTATTCCATAGTGTATATGTGCCACATCTTCTTTATCCAGTCATCTATTGACGGGCTTTTTGGTTGTTTCCATGTCCTGGCCACTGTGAACAATGCTGCAATAAACATGGGGCTGCATGTGTCTTTACGTATCAATGTTTCTGAGTTTTTGGGGTATATACCCAGTAGAGGGATTGCTGGGTCATAAGGTAGTTCTATTTTCAGTTTTTTGAGGAACCACCATACTTTCTTCCATAATGGTTGTTCTACTTTACATTCCCACCAACAGTGCATGAGGGTTCCTTTTTCTCCACAGCCTCTCCAACATTTGCTATTACCTGTCTTGCTAATAATAGCTAATCGAACAGGTGTGAGGTGGTATCTCATTGCCGTTTTGATTTGCATTTCTCTAATAGCTAAAGAAGATGAGCATCTTTTCATATATCTGTTAGTCCAGGCACTGTTTTAGCAAAGCTGACTCCTATCAGGTGCGGTTATTCCATGACCCTTGGTACCTGTTCCTGCTTCTTATGTGGCCCCAGGGGGCTCAGCTATGTGACACCAAGCAAGTGACAGTCTCACCAGCCTTGGGTTCCTTGGTTGGGGCACCCACCCCTCTCCCATCACACACAGGGAGCCTCGCAGGCTTGTGGATATACTTTGGCTGTGACGATGCCATGAATATGAGGCATTTCTAGTTCTCCTCCCCTCCCTCCAAAGACCCAGGCTGCTGTGAATTAAACCAGCAGAGGAAGAATGGGACTCTATCAAGCTCAATTAAGGTTGGCAATGAATGCTCCTTTTCCCAGCCCCAAGTTCAGCTGGCAGGTGCCCTGTGGTGTTGCTTACTCGAGGCAGCTTTCCCTGGTGCCAGCCCAGGGCAGTTGACTGCTCGCTCTCTTAGGCAGAAGTCTGGGCAGGTGAGAAGGTGTGAAGAAGTGATCTCAATGTTGATTCCTGCTCTGAAAAGAGAAGGCACCGTGTTAGAGAGGAAGCAGGACCCGAAATGACAGGCCGAGGAGGAAGACACATTCAGCCAGAAGTCTGGCTCTCTCCCCAGATTCTGGGTGGCCTTGGGCACAGGACCTTACTCCTGGAGTCTCCATTTCTATGTGGAGAGAATGAGTGTCACATGAATAATGGCCATTGTCCTGCCCCATGGTGACTCTTAGCTAGATGATCTTTATAAATGGAAGCCTCTGCATCTGTTAGGGCTGACATCCAAAATCCGATTAGTGTTCAGAGCTGTGGACTATTTGATGTGACTCAAACCTCCAGGCAGACAGGTTTAATGTATCAGTTCAATCAAGAAAGGTATAATAACAAAATTGAAAGCGAGATTCCCCTTCAAGTGGATATTTTCTGGAGTGTTGGTTTACATTAAACACGAGTCTATTTGCTACTAAATAGGGGGTTTGTCACAGAATAATAACACCTTCTGATGATCAAAGTACTTTGACCTTTGATCCTAAGTGCTGCGATCAGATATGGTGGACGTATTATCCTATTTTTATAGATGAAGATATTGAGGCACAAATTAAGTTTTCAAATCAGAGAGGGAGCTTGAACGAAGAGCCTGAGTCTGATAGTGTCTGAGAAGCTCTCCCTTGCTTACCACGTATCATTTAATACCAAGGGGGCGGGGGATAATAAGCATCTTGGGTTTTTAATCACAAGTCCTGTTAATAAGATGAAGAAAAGAAAATTTAAAATATAGATTTATATCTTCAAATATTCTTTACAATATAAACGAAGGAGCAGGGCTGCTCCAGTTATGAGGAGCTCCACCCTTTGCTTACGAAGTGGGAGCTTCCTTGTGCCGATCTCTTAGGTGGACCCACATGTTCTAACCGATACTGGTTGTCAGTTTCACTGAGAAATTAGCTGCTTAATATGTATTCAGGCCTCAGTACTGCTTCCGCACAAAGATGATATAGCAGTGCTTCTTCTAGGTGTCTTTACAAAAGGAGCTGCATAACTGGAACGTTTGCCTTTGTGTCTCCCTCTGTCTGGGTCTCCTGAACTTGACGTGGGCTGGGGGTGGGTGTGCAGTGCTGAAGGGTGAGAGGTGCTTGCTGGGCTGCCCTACAGTGATGAGAGAGACTCATCAGTCCTTTCTGATGGACGGAACCAGAAAGAGATGGAACTGATCATATTTCTCAGTCGGAGGGTGAAGGAGTTTATTCCCTACATACAGGCAGGGGTGGTGGTGGTGGAGGGTCATGGGAATTATAAGGATTAAGAAGGGTTTTGCTTGAGAAAGTCACCACAGGGACTCCAAAGGAAATGTCCCTTCACAGCCTTGGGTCTCCCTAACTAAGGGCTTAATCTCAACACTGCTACTCAGAGTGGTGGGATTTCCTTCCAAAGAACAAGCAAGACTGTAAACTAGGGAAGTTTCCAGACTGGGTTTTTGTGCTTAGGGCTGACTCTCAGTAAACCTGCAAGCTCGGCCACATTTGCGGTTTCAGCCACCCCTGTATATCCTTCTACTCCCGAGCCTCTTCAGGGGCTGTTCTTCTGTCCCCCATGGCTCTGAGGTCAGACTCCCCTGTGGAAGTAAACAAACACCCAATCCTTTCCTGAGTCTGCACAGCCTTGGACGTAACGATAGAATGGAATCAAGCTAGAGAAGGATTCTGCAGGGACTAGAAGCTTTTCCTCACCTCTGAACTTATGCTTGGAACTTTCATCTAATAAAAATTCTCAGTACCACCTGTGTGCCAGGTTCTGAATGCTACCCGACCCCGTTCTTTCTCGAAGCTGCAGGCAGCTGGCCTCGTCCTCCACTGATAGATTTGTTGACAGCCCTGGACTGGGCATTTGGCAACACCCATGGTTCCACTCTGGTAAAATTCCACTCAAGTCTAGGTTCACCTGTGCTCCTTTGGACAAGAGCTGGACAGCAGCCTCAGGGCGGGCCCTGTCATTCCAGTTCCTGCATTTCTTACCTACAGCTGGTCTGTCCCTGGGAGAAGGGGGATTTGCCTGAGGATATGGGGTGGGTGGGGAGCTGCCTCCTCCCTTTGCTCTGACTGAAGAAAAGGAAGGGCTCCCACCCCAAGGCAAGGCTGCCACGGAGCTCTGCCCTCACACAGACACAGCCTCATCCCAGCCACCGGTCCTCAGCTCTGACGGGAGCCCTTTGAACTGGTTGCCAGCAAGCGACATGGCAGAGGAGCTGTCTAAAGAGCAGGTGGCTGACTTCAAGGCCGCCTTCGCCAGGTTTGACAAGGATGGGGATGGCATCTGTAAAGCCAGTAGCCCCGGCCACCATCACAGCTGCCTGGCTCATGCAGGTTCGCATTAGATTCTGACGGACGGTAATGAAACAATGGAGCGAAGAACTGGTGGGCCAATACCTTTTAATCCTATCTTGCACCCGGCGGGCAAGAAATACACACAGTGGGAAAACACTTCCCTTTCCATTCAGGGCTCCCAAAGCCACTGACTCATCCGAGTATTCCTAGAATCAAAGGTTTGTACCTCGCCAGCCTTATTCACCTCTGTTCCCTATCTCCTTCTCTCTGCACAAACTCTGCACAAACTGGCTTCTCCTTCAACACTCTGCCATCTTGGCTGCTTCTCCTCTGTAATGCTAATTTCAGGAACTGAGTGAGCGAGCTCCCGGTCTGCCCCATTTTATAGTGTAGAAATCAAAACCTTTAATCCAATATACAAACAAGGAAGTCTCTGATATAAAGTCACTTATCTGAGGCATAAATGGGATTCCTCATGAGAGTGCCCCACCTCACATCATGCAACAGTCAAGGGTGTGGGGAAAAGCTTAGTGTTGAGAAGATCTTAGTATTAAAAGGGTGGGAAAGACTTAGTCTTAAAACTAAGCCTTCAGCTATAACAACCCTGCCTGCTTATAGCCTGTCCCTCACACCCAATGCAAACTATAAGTGAGCAAACATATACATCATATATGCAAAGTTATTTGACCCACAGCGATCCAACTCCTCAAGGGCTGCTGTGTCCACTGAGGGGGCATCCTTCCCCTTCCCAGTGTCAGGCTCTAGAAACTGAGGAAGCTGTCCTGACCTCGCAGATTGGCCAGGGTCTCTGTGAGTCACCTGACAAGAAGTTTGTGGTCAGGAGAGGCTGGCAGGCCCTCATAGCCCCAGATGTTCTCTCTACCTCTCAGGGCGGGCCCTGCCATTCCAGTTCCTGCATTTTTTATCTACAGCTGGTCTGTCCCTAGAGGAGGAGGATTTTGCCTGAGGATATGGGGTGGGTGGGGAGCTGCCTCCTCCCTTTGCTCTGATTGCAGAAAAGGAAGGGCTCCCACCCCAAGGCAAGGCTGCCACGGAGCTCTGCCCTCACACAGACACAGCCTCATCCCAGCCACCGGTCCTCAGCTCTGACGGGAGCCCTTTGAACTGGTTGCCAGCAAGCGACATGGCAGAAGATCTGTCTAAAGAGCAGGTGGCTGACTTCAAGGCCGCCTTCGCCAGGTTTGACAAGGATGGGAATGGCACCATCAACGTGGAGGAGCTGGGTGCCGTCATGAAGGCCCTGGGCCAGAACCCATCAGAGGCCGAGCTGAAGGAGATCATTGCCCGGGTGGACACAGATGGCGACGGCGCCATCAGCTTCCAAGAGTTTCTGGCAGAGATGGTTAAGAGGATGAAGTCTTGGGATGGTGAGCAGGACATGCGGGAGGTCTTCCGAGCCTTCGACCTGGACGGCGACGGCCACATCACCATGGATGAGCTCAAGCAGGCCATGACCCAGGTGGGGCAGAAGCTCTCCCAGGAGGAGCTGGAGTCCATGATCCGGGAGGCAGACGTGGACCAGGACGGACGGGTGAACTTCGAGGAGTTCGTGCGCATCCTCAACATGAAGTGAGGCCCTGCTTTGGCCCATCTCTTCTGCCTGACTCTGGTTCTGGGGCCTCTTCTTGCGCACTGGGGACATAAAGGGAAAGTCTGGGTGGTGGGACACCTTGCCTTTCTTGACCTGGGTTCTGGGCTATTGGGAGCCCCTCTGCGCCTGGAAGACCTGGGGCCGATTCTGAGCTTCTCTGCAGTGAATGGGGGTGCTCCCTACCTCACAGGGCTGTTGTGAGGAATCCCCAAGCCAGGTGGTGGTCTAAATAAAAGGGGTGAGCTCTGAAGGTGGTGTGCTGGTGCCTGGATGTTTGAGAGGTCCCAGACAGCGCATTTGGGACTCTTTCAAGCCTCTTTGCCTTTCATTGGTCCCCAGTGAGTGAACCAACCTGAGCAGGCCAGGTGTCTGCCTGTTGCCTCCCTCTGGCCCTTCAGAGAAGGAGGAGGAGCAAGCTTGTGTGTGTGTGTGTGCGGGGGGGAGTATGGTGACGGGTGGAAGAGGCACGGTTTTGTTGTTTGAGCTTCTGGTTCAAGACAGAGCCTGGCCCCAGAACTGGGGCACTGTCTTCAGCACAAACAATAAAGTTTATCATCCTTTGAATACAGACAACTGTTCGTTAAGGTCAAATTATTTTTTTAAAGTGTGTGTGTATGTC
The DNA here is from genome assembly GCF_036850995.1 of Saccopteryx leptura. Classification (NCBI taxonomy): domain Eukaryota; kingdom Metazoa; phylum Chordata; class Mammalia; order Chiroptera; family Emballonuridae; genus Saccopteryx; species Saccopteryx leptura. Next base: position 102,134,405 of record NC_089507.1, on the reverse strand, counting down.
TTGTATTTGAGAGGCAGGGTTGTGTAGATTTAAAAACCACAAGGTGGAGGCGGCCACACGGGAGTGAAGGCAGGACAGTCAGGAAGTGGGAAAGACAGAGGTGCTGTGATGGGCGAAGGGACTGTGGCACTTGAGGCGGGCTGCTGGCCACTCAGGTCCTCGGGGCCTGTGCTGTTCCAAGCGGAGGGCCAGGCATCTGTGAATTTCCTTCCTCTGCTATCCCCCAACCCTTGAACTTAGCACTCTGCTGTCGCCCCTTCATGGCCCCTCTGTGAGTTAGGGGCTCTGAAGTTGTTCCCAGGTTGCGGGTGTTTTTCACAGAAGATGCCGCCGCCAGCTGCTTGGTCCACCTTGATGTCAAGAGTTGCTGTTTCAGCTTGGCTTTTAAGTATCGCTGTGTGGTTTTTAGAAATTAGACCCATTTGAGGCTGCTTGTTACAGCTTTGAATTTCTGAGGCCTCCCTGTCCTGGTTCTCAGAGACAGTCTAATCTGAGCACATCTTGGACATGAGAAAATCGAGACCCAGGGGAGTTAAGGACCAGTCAGCATTGTCTGCGACCCACTGTGTAACGTTGGATGCCATTTAATGATGGGCTCTGCTTCCTGTCATGTGAAATGAGTTTTTCTTTCATTCTTGTTTGATTGAATAAAATTTTAGCCCATGCTGTCAATGTTGACTGACTTTATCTTGTCCTAGTTTGTCACGTCTGTGGTTCTCAGCTCAGGGTGGGGAGAGGCAGAGCCAGCTTCCCTCAGGGATTATTGCAAAATGTTGGCACTGAGCCTGCATGCCTGCCCCTAATTTGAGCACCTGTGGTGGGCGTGGGAGGGAGGTCAGGGAATCAAGACAGGGCTGCCGCATTGATGACATTTTTCTTTTATTCTCCACTTTTGACATTTTCAGTGGGTTACTCCAGCCTCCTATGACTGCAAAACACTGCTGCCTTGTTCATCCTAGCCCTGTCCTCAGGGTTTGGTCACGTCCCTTCCAGAGCCTGACCTCTAAAGAGCTTGGACACAGCGAAGGAAGGTCCTAGGCTTGAAGGCCGGTAGTGGTCAGTGGGCTGCGGGGATTGTGAAGGAAGGGAAGGAATTCCAACATCCCTAAAGGCTCTGAGGAAAGGAGGGGGTGGGCTGGGGAGGAAGGAGTAACATCTTTATCTGGAGATAAAGACTTGAAGACAAAAACCTGATAAATGCAGCAGAGGCAGCTCCAGACCTGGTACGGTGATCTGCGGGGAGGCAGGGGTCAAAGTGCTCCCTGCCTCCAGACCTGGTACGGTGATCTGCGGAGAGGCGGGTGTCAAAGTGCTCCCTGCCTCTCCAGACCCGGTACGGTGATCTGCAGGGAGGCGGGCGGCAAAGTGCTCCCTGCCTCTCCAGACCTGGTACAGTGATCTGCAGAGAGGTGGGTGTCAAAGTGCTCCCTGCCTCCAGACCTGGTACGGTGCTCTGCAGAGAGGCGGGTGTCAAAGTGCTCCCTGCCTCTCCAGACCTGGTACGGTGATCTGCGGAGAGGCGGGTGTCAGAGTGCTCCCTGCCTCTCCAGACCTGGTACGGTGATCTGCGGGGAGGTGGGTGTCAGAGTGCTCCCTGCCTCTCCAGACCTGGTACAGTGATCTGCGGGGAGGTGGGTGTCAGAGTGCTCCCTGCCTCTCCAGACCTGGTACAGTGATCTGCGGGGAGGCGGGTGTCAGAGTGCTCCCTGCCTCTCCAGACCTGGTACAGTGATCTGCGGGGAGGTGGGTGTCAGAGTGCTCCCTGCCTCTCCAGACCTGGTACGGTGATCTGCGGGGAGGCGGGTGTCAGAGTGCTCCCTGCCTCTCCAGACCTGGTACAGTGATCTGCGGGGAGGTGGGTGTCAGAGTGCTCCCTGCCTCTCCAGACCTGGTACAGTGATCTGCGGGGAGGCGGGTGTCAGAGTGCTCCCTGCCTCTCCAGACCTGGTACAGTGATCTGCGGGGAGGTGGGTGTCAGAGTGCTCCCTGCCTCCAGACCTGGTACGGTGATCTGCGGGGAGGCGGGTGGCAAAGTGCTCCCTGCCTCCAGACCTGGTACAGTGATCTGCGGGGAGGCGGGTGGCAAAGTGCTCCCTGCCTCCAGACCTGGTACGGTGATCTGCGGGGAGGCGGGTGTCAGAGTGCTCCCTGCCTCTCCAGACCTAGTACAGTGATCTGCGGGGAGGTGGGTGTCAGAGTGCTCCCTGCCTCTCCAGACCTGGTACAGTGATCTGCGGGGAGGTGGGTGTCAGAGTGCTCCCTGCCTCTCCAGACCTGGTACAGTGATCTGCGGGGAGGCGGGTGTCAGAGTGCTCCCTGCCTCTCCAGACCTGGTACAGTGATCTGCGGGGAGGTGGGTGTCAGAGTGCTCCCTGCCTCCAGACCTGGTACGGTGATCTGCGGGGAGGCGGGTGTCAAAGTGCTCCCTGCCTCCAGACCTGGTACAGTGATCTGCGGGGAGGCGGGTGGCAAAGTGCTCCCTGCCTCCAGACCTGGTACGGTGATCTGCGGGGAGGCGGGTGGCAAAGTGCTCCCTGCCTCCAGACCTGGTACAGTGATCTGCGGGGAGGTGGGTGTCAGAGTGCTCCCTGCCTCCAGACCTGGTACAGTGATCTGCGGAGAGGCGGGTGTCAGAGTGCTCCCTGCCTCTCCAGACCTGGTACAGTGATCTGCGGGGAGGTGGGTGTCAGAGTGCTCCCTGCCTCCAGACCTGGTACAGTGATCTGCGGGGAGGCGGGTGTCAGAGTGCTCCCTGCCTCCAGACCTGGTACGGTGATCTGCGGGGAGGCGGGTGGCAAAGTGCTCCCTGCCTCCAGACCTGGTACGGTGATCTGCGGGGAGGTGGGTGTCAGAGTGCTCCCTGCCTCTCCAGACCTGGTACGGTGATCTGCGGGGAGGTGGGTGTCAGAGTGCTCCCTGCCTCCAGACCTGGTACGGTGATCTGCTGGGAGGCGGGTGTCAAAGTGCTCCCTGCCTCTCCAGACCTGGTACAGTGATCTGCGGGGAGGCGGGCGGCAAAGTGCTCCCTGCCTCTCCAGACCTGGTACGGTGATCTGCGGGGAGGCGGGTGTCAGAGTGCTCCCTGCCTCTCCAGACCTGGTACGGTGATCTGCTGGGAGGCGGGTGGCAAAGTGCTCCCTGCCTCTCCAGACCTGGTACAGTGATCTGCGGGGAGGTGGGTGTCAGAGTGCTCCCTGCCTCCAGACCTGGTACAGTGATCTGCGGGGAGGCGGGTGGCAAAGTGCTCCCTGCCTCCAGACCTGGTACAGTGATCTGCGGGGAGGCGGGTGTCAAAGTGCTCCCTGCCTCCAGAACGTGGGTGGTTCCCTCCAGAAAGTCCCCATCCTCTGAGGGACATAGGTCACAGCAGTTTGACTTTCTGAATTAGTGATTTCTAAATGCCAAGCAGGTCTAACATGAAGTTTTCCAGGCTTTGTGTGCAAAGGAGAGAAAGAAAGACTTTTTGTCTAACCTAAATGTATTCAGTTTTTAAAAAAATTTTGAGATAAGCTCTTTCTATATTTTCCACATTAAATGTCCTTTCTTTTATAAAGCAACTGTAATAGCAGATGATAGTTTTGTGAGATTTTTTTAATGTTCTTATTCTGAGTCCTACAAGTGCCCCGAATTAATTTAGACATTTTACTGGCCCATGAGGTCCAAATGTCTGAGAACAAGTAACTTTTCAAGTCTGTGTAGTGTAACATAGATGTTCTTTTTTTCAAAGAAAAGTTTTTTGGTTTATTTTTCTGATTTTGAAGACGTATGTAAGTATGTAGCTCCTAGATGGGAACAGTGGACTCCTAGTTGAGGAACTATGTTTCCTTGGAGAGGGAGGCGCAGGGCTCCTCAGTGATGCTTCCTGCTTTGTCTCTTAAGCTGGCCGACAGCTACAGGGAAGATCGCTGTTTTTTCCCCTCCATATTGTTCCATGTCTAAAATACGTTATACTAAAAATAATGAATGCAGCTCAGGGAGATGAGAAGTGCAGAGGTAAGCTGCAGGCAAACCAGGGATGGAGGTCATTGGTATTAGAGGCCGGGTGTTTGAGGTGTCTAGCTGATGGGGCTCAATGCGGCATCAAGGCAAAAAGACAGCAGCAGAAACTTCTCTTTATCTATCGCCCCAGAGAACAAAGAATCTGAGGGTCTGGGAGAGGAAGTGACTCACTTGAAGCCCTGAATGAGACCAGGACCTGGAATGGACTGGAGGCCCTGAGGGAGATCCCCTCCAGGGACTTTCATATCGCCTTGCAGCCCTGCCCCAGGAGGAACTGGCCCCGGAGAGGGGGCCCTGGGGGCAGGGGATTGGTGGGGACCCCCAGAGTGTCTTCTGGAAGTTGGCAGTCCTGAGCTTTAGTGACTTTTGTCACACCTGACTGCAGGAGATACACAAAACTGGTTTCAGCATTGACTTCAAACTTCCCTGAAGACCCGTGCAGGCTGAGTGCGGCTCTCCTCCTCCGACAGGCGGGAGCCTGGCAGCCCTGCGCAGCCTGGCCCCGGTGGACAGCCAGCAGGAGGGCCAGCAGGGAGCCCGGGGAGCTAGCAGGGAGCAGGGAGCCTCTGAGGAGCAGCGGGGCTTCAGGGCACTTCAGGGAAACTCATTTCTCTGAAAATCAGTTTGCCAAGACTAGTTCTGCAAATGGTCCATTTCCTATTTCCCAATTTACCAAAAAATTATTTTAAAAAACACCTTATAAGAATTACAGAGATTCATATTGGGTGAGATGTATTAACAGTTTTTGAAGATTTCTCTGAAGCTTTCTTTGTCCAGTTTAACATTTTAGTTTCGTTGTTTTACTTGTAGCTTGATAAATGATTTTAGTTGTGGTCAGTTCACCTAAACATTGCACCACAACCTGACACAGATGACAGTGCCTGGTTTGTTTTCCCTCAGTACACTCTGCCTATGATTTGGGGGAAGGTGAACTGATAGTTGTACATGTCTCTGAAGTCAGGATTTGATGAATTACATATAGGGCAGGCTTCTCTCTTTTAATAGAAGAGAGAATATAGATTGTTGCTTTAGTACTTCTTTTAATTCACAGATTTATTAAGTGGCTCAATCAAATGGGTATTTGTGTGTGTTTTAAATATCTGTAAATACTTTGTGTTTGAGATATAAATCACACAAAACCAACATTCAGGTGAGCAGAACTGAACTGATAAATCTATTGGAACTGGTTGGGGTGAAAACACAATTAATACAAATTAAAACAAATTTTCTTCCAATCCTTCCAGATGTTAATCAGTACATTGATTTTAGAGGAATTACTCTGCTTCTCATCAAAACAGATGTTTAAAATTTTATGTACTAAATAATGCCTTTTCTTTATTGAATTCCCTGGATCTTTTAAATCTTGATTTATATCTGTTCCTGACAGGCCTGATAAATCCATCCTTCTTTTAGGGTTCATATCAAATGCCTCCTTCTCCAGGAAGCTTTCCAGAACAAGGCCAGTGTAAAGCCAGTTGCCACGGCCACCATCATAGCCGCCTGGCCCACGCAGGTTCGCATTTGATTCAAACAGACGGTAGTGAAACAACGGAGCCAAGAACTGGTGGGTCATTACCTTTAATCCTAGCTTGCACCTGGTGGACAAGAAATACACACAGTAGGAAAACACTTCCCTTTCCATTCAGGGCTCCCAAAGCCACTGACTCATCCGAGTATTCTTAGAATCAAAGATTTCTACCTCACCAGCCTTATTCACCTCTGTTCCCCATCTCCTTCTCTCTGTACAAACTTCTGCACAAACTGGTTTCTCCTTCAGCACTCCGCCATCTTGGCTGCTTCTCCTCTCCTCCATGTGGTCTTTCTCTCCTCTCCTCCTCTGCCTCATTTTATAATGTAGAAATTGAAACCTTTAATCAAATATACAAACAAGGAAGTCTCTGATACAAAGTCATTTATCTGAGGCATAAATGGGATTCCTCATAAGAGTGCACCACCCCCTATCATGCAACAGTCAAGGGTGTGGGAAAAAGCTTAGTTTTAAAACTGAGCCTTAGGCTATAACGACTGGGCCTGCTTACGGCCTGTTTCCCACACCCAACGCAAACTATAAGTGAGCAAACATATACATCATATTTTCAAACTTATTTGACCCACAGCCAGGCACATCATAGATCCTCAATATGTGCTCTGGGAGAGAGAGACTAGATCTCTGCCCCCTCCCCCCCACACCTCTGTCTCATTAAAGTGCATCCTATATTAAAGTTCCTTGTGAACAAAGCCTAGCCTCCTCCCTTAGAATCCCAAATAATAAAGTGAAACCCGTCAACATTGCACTAGACTGGAAACTGAGTGCAAAGCGTGTAGAGTCCTGTGCTGTGGTTGACTTGGCACTAACTCCCGCCATCTGCACTAGATGCTGGGCTCCCTCCCCCACGAGGTGTATCACTTCTACCCACAGAGATGGCTTCCAGAGTCAGGGAACTAAAGGCATCTTTGCAATGTCACACTCTTAGAGGAGAGGGATGATAGCTCTCTTATGCCCTGTTTTTATGAAAACAGCCCGCGTGTAACCAGAAGATTCTAACAGCTGTGTAATAGTCAGAGAGACAGAACAAATAGGATAAACAGAGAGATATAAGAGGAAATGTATTATACAAATTGGCTCACCTGAGAAGTCTCAACTCTACCTTCTGCAAGAGTCGGTGGTGTGGTTTGGTTCAAGGCTAAAGGCTGAGAACTGGCAGCTGACTGTGTGAGTCCTGATTGGAGTCTGAAGGCCTGAGACCCAGGAGCTCTGATGTGCAGGGCAGAGGAAGATGGGTGTCCCCGCACAATCAGAGAGCAAATCTGCCTTTCCTCTGTCTTTTTGTTCTCTTCCAGGTGCTCAGTGGATTGGTGATGCCCACCACATTGGGGGAGGTGTGATGTGCTTTGCTCAGTTCACCAGTTCAAATGTTAGTTTCATCTGGAAACATCTGCACAGACATTTCCATAAATAATGCTCACAAGCTACCTGGGCATCCCTTAGACCAGGCAGGCTGACACATAAAATTTACCATCAAGTCCATTCTCTCTTATTCTAGAAATGCAGCAATTTTAGGGCATATAACTTCTGGACAGAAAATGATTTAGATGTCAGGTCAGTTGGACCAGTTTATAGGATTTCAGATCAAGGTCAAGATCAAGACCATCCCTTCTACACCGGAAAGTCATCACAAGCAGATTCTCAGTGGGGACTGAAACTGTATGTTTCAGAGTCTTGAGAACAACCAGATAAATTACTCTGTGGCCTCTTCTCTGCGAACTAGTCTAGGTACTGAGTTTTGGGGTCGTTAAATATGGCCACCCTAACTTCGGTCACTGGCACTGTGCTCAGTTACCCTGTAGAGGGAGCAGAGGCCGCCTTTGCCAGCCTGCGCCTCTGAAGTCAGGGCCTGCCTTCACCTCCTGCCGCCCAGCCCGAAGATGAGCTCACCTGCCCCTCCCTGTGCTTCTCTCCCGCTTTCCTGTAATCTGGGGAAAGGCCCCAACGCCTCGTTCTGCAAGCTCCTTCTTGCTTATCTGCACTTGTTCTCTATCTTGGGGTACTCTTATCTCTTTCTTCACTGCAGATGGTCCTCACCCCCGGGCATTGGCACCCACTCCCCATTTCACTTCTGTCTTTCCAGCCTGCACCCACCTTTGTTAGAGACCAGCGATTCTTGTCCTGGTTGTGCAATTAGACACCCAAGAAACTATTGAAAAAGGCCATGTGGGGCCCCCAGTTAGTCTGGAGACCCTCCTTTCTGACCCCCAGTTGGTGCGGGCCAGAGCTTGGTTATTTCCTTTAAGCTCCCAGGTGTTTGTGGGCAAGGTTGAAAAGCCAAGAATAGAGGTACTGCTATGACCTGTCCCTGGAAACTCTGACTGCCAGGTGCCCATGCCCACTGGGCATGTGGGAGAGCTCAGGGAGGATCCGGAGAGCAAGCGCTCAGCTCTACAGATCTCCGCAGTGGGAGGCTGCTGGTTGAACAAGGTAAGCCTTTTTTTCTTTTTTTACAGAGACCGAGTGAGAGTCAGAGAGAAGGATAGACAGGGACAGACAGACAGGAATGGAGAGAGATGAGAAGCATCAATCATCAGTTTTTCGTTGTGACACCTCAGTTGTTCATTGATTGCTTTCTCATATGTGCCTTGACCGTGGGCCTTCAGCAGACCGAGTAACCCCTTGCTCGAGCCAGCGACCTTGGGTTCAAGCTGGTGAGCTTTGCTCAAACCAGATGAGCCCTTGCTCAAGCTGGCGACCTTGGGGTCTCGAACCTGGGTCCTCTGCATCCCAGTCTGATCCTCTATCCACTATGCCACTGCCTGGTCAGGCGGACAAGGTTAAGTTTGAATCACTTTGTTTGGAGGTGGTGCCCTGCTTGGTGACTTGTCAGCTTTAATACTTACTCTGCCACTCAGAGACACATGGTGACAGGAGCATCACCAATTTAGGAACTCTCTCATTTCTGCCTGATGTATCTTTGACCCAAATGGAAGTCAAACCTTGGGGAAGGGGATGGCAGGGCTTTCAAGGAACTGTATTTCCCCAGTCAAGAGCCTCGTGGTCACAACAGCATGGTGGAGGTGTTAATGGTGGTGATGCATTCATTCATTCATTCATTCATTCATTCATTCATTCATTCTTCCCTTCATTCATTCCATAAATGTTTTCTTGAGTCACCCACCTTATTATGGGTCTATGGGGGCACGGAGCAAGATGTCACACCAGCCTCTGCTCTCTAAGGAAGATGAGATATATGTACAAGTGACCATATGCAGAGACAGTGGGTGGCAGGTGACTCATCAATGGATTCTAGTGTTAACCAGTGTGCCCAGCAAAGGGTAGAGATGCGGAGGTGCTGCCCTGAGCGCTGTGTTGAAGATGGATGAGGCTATCAATAAGTGAGAGGAAGTTCCTGGCAGAGGGAACTTGAGAGTAAAAGTCTGAGACTTTTTTTGCACTGCCTCTGGGGGCATCCCTACTGCCTGGGAGGCCAGGGAGATGTTGGATCCTGTTACAGAGGCCTGACCACCAGAGGTTTGGAACTCTTTTCAAATTCTAGTTGAGCCGGTTACCAGCTGTGTCACTTTGGGCAAGTCAGTTATACTTTCTGTGCCTCAGTTTCCTCACTTATTAAGTGGGGGAAAACAATATCTCCCTCAATGCTGTTGGGAAGCCTTTCATGAGTGGTATGGATAAAGTGCCCAGAACAGCTTATTTTATATAAATAATGTAATTATATGCATGATAAGTGCATTTTGTTTTCCAGAAGATGAGATGGAGACTCATTGAAGGCTTCGAATCCGAGGAGGTATGTGGCTAAGTCGGTGCGTAGGAGGCCTGTCGGGGCAGAGCTGTGGAGGACGAACGGGAGCAGGGAAACAAGCCGTTGGGGAGGAGGCTGGTCTGATGACCTGAGCCTGAGCTAATAAAGGAGGGACAAGTAGGACAGGGCGAGGCTGACAGGAAGGTCACTGCTGGTGTGAACTGAGGAAGCCCAGGGCTTGGGGCTGGGGCTGACTCTCCACTTCCTGAGCACTAGGGAGAAAGGAGGGGAGAGAAGAGGAACAGGCCTGTGTGCTCATGCCCCCTGAGGGTGGAGAAGGCAGGCCAGGGCACACCACCCACCGTGAGGAGGGAGCCCTGGTGCGGCGGGGGCGTGGTGGGCTGGCGGGAGCACCAGGCGAAGTGCGCCCTTGTGTGCAGACCCAGGTTCTCTTCTTTCCCACTCCAGGTGCTTCGGTCAAGTTCACTCCAAGTGGCCTTGGAAGGGTTAGCTTTATGAAGGGTTAGCTTTATTATGTGGAAGGAACCACGCAATAAATGTGGTGAGGTCTTACCCATGCCAACAGTGGTGGGAAGGGAAAGGGAGGTGAGGGGAGAAAAGCTGACCTTGGTGCTGACCTTGAGTAAGAGTTTCCTGGCTGTGGGTTTCTCATTAGCAATGCCTCTTCCTCTGCAGACTTGTTCAAGTTGTTGTAAGAGTTTAAACCACTTTGGACCTGGTGAAATATGGTGCAAATGTAGCTGTAGGAAACACGTGGTGCATGTGTCTCCCCATAGGCTCTGTGTCCCTGCAAGCATTGTCGGAGCCCAGGGGCCTTCCAACTGGGCCTGAGCTGATCAACGTTTGTCATGGCCACAGCTCTGGGTGGAGCCTGATCAGTCCACGGGGGCTGCTCTGCTTCCTTTGAGGGTTTTTCCATGATCCAGAGGGGATTTCCGGTCAGGAACCCCATGGTATCTGTCAGGGCTTGGGGGAGGGAGGTTGGAAACAGTCCATTATCTGTCCCCAAACAATTCTGGCCCTTTGTCCTGTGGGCTGGCACTGTGAGCTTACTCTTTCAGACCAAGGGATTGTATTCGTGTGTTATACTTATTGCAGGGGCACAGCCAGGCTGGGAAGGGGAGGGGGAAAGGAATAGAGAACAGTGAATAATTAAGCTGGTGGCTCTGAAAGGTCCCCAGAGACCTTCACATCCATTGTTGGCCGGAGTTTGAGGTCTCTACCAGCGATGGTACTGGAGGTGATTCTAGGCCTTAAACTGGCCCACATAATGAAGAGAACAGATCTCCCTTTCCAAGGCTGAAGTATCAAGGCCGGACTGACTAATATAATTTTGTTTTCAGGACATTGTTATTGTTTCCTTCTATTCATAGAAAGGGAAGCTTGTTTTCTACTTATAAAAGTGACGTGAGGTGGTCATTTCAAATACATTTACTAAATGCAGAATGTATAGAGCCAAAAATATCAAGTAGAGGAGTACAAAAAATACAAAATTGTGGTGGTGGCTCTCAAATGACTGGATCTTTGGAATCATGGATATAACCCAACCTTCCGTTACACTTAGGAAGGGACCACGGCCATACAGGGAGGGGCTTGACCAGTGCCCAGGAGAGAAAAACAGGGGGTGATGGGATGGGGTGAATTGGAGAATGGGACAGGCAAAGAACAGAACAGTGAGGGACACGGGCAGGGAACCTTACCTGCAGAGACGCCCTGGGGAGAAGCTCGCACTCGGGACGTGTGGGTGGAGGGCGGGGAGCCGGCTGCTCTGGGGCTGCCGCAGCCTTCCCTCCCGAGGCTCTCCCACCTTGAGAAGGGGCACAGCACTGGTGGCCTCCTGTTCCTGTCTCAAGTTCAGGGGGAACTAAGGACCAAAATCTGGCTGCAGAGACAGAGGGGAACCTGTCCAAGATAAAGCTTCCAAATCTGATTCATTTCACCAAAGGTTTTCAAAACTTCCTTGAGGCCTTGAAACTTCTGTTTTTGCTCATCAAGAAAAACACTGTGATCTGCAGATTTCTATTAACCTAAAGAGAGACAGAGAGGCAGGGGACTGTTAGAGGGACTGGTACTATGTGCTGAAGGAAGGAAAGAAGAGGGAGAGCATTTCTTGTCCTTCAGGTCCAGGAAAGCTAGAGAATGAAGGTTAAGGTCAATAACTTAGGGAGGAAATAGGGATAGACAGCTAGGAGATGCTGTTGATGTGAATGGATGATAGCAAATGGGTCATCTGGTAAACCTGTATAGGGTATAAAGCCAGGAGCTTGGGCTTCTGGAAGCTTCTAGTGTATATGGAAGACTAGATAAAAGGCTAGTGTGGAAATGCGGAGGAAGCACAATTGTAAAGGCTGGCAGACAACATTGGTTCTGATGAAGCTGTTGCTCCACAGACTGGACATCTGCCCAGGTCCCCGGAGAGTTTTGGGGTCCCCTGGGTACCACCAGGTAAACCCTGGGGAAGATTATAGAGCTGCATGGACTGTGAGGGGCAATGCTATGCAGGCTGGACATTAGTTGGCTCCCAGTGAAACGCAAGAACTACCCAAAGGGTGGGAAGGACAGAGCACTCCCTGCGGAAGGGAGCAGCTCAGGCCTGTGCCTGCCACTCCCCGGCAGCGTCCAGAGCGTGACTTTTGATTTGTGGTTAATATTTGAAGCCCCCATTTGTTATCTTAGTCCATGGCATCTTGACATACACAGCACATGTGTCCCTATCACAGTCCCTTTGGGAGGAGGGCTCAGCTGCTGAGGGTCACTGTCAGTCCCTTTGAGATGTCTGCTACACGCCTGGCCCACTCTCCAAAGGAAATTTCAAGAATACTTAGCCTATGACTTAGGCCAGGCTACACCAACCCTTACTTTGAGAGTCAGTGAAAATACCTCTCTGGCCACATTCTTATGATATAGTAACAGATGAAGCTTAATTACATTATGAAAATAAAGTTAATAAGCATGAGTAATGAGGCATTTTGGGGATACCCAGAATCAAAATTGGTAGTAACACACAATGATTGCAAAGTATCTGTGGTCATCCAGAACACAGGCTGGTGGAGCCCACTTCATAGCCACTTGACCAGAGTCCTTCTCAGTGTGACCTGGCTCCTATGACCATTAACTACATGATAGGGAATGTGTTGGCTGGTGGAGGTCCCCATTTGGACCAGCTGTTTGGTGAGGGTGGGACATATGTGGTATGTGTGGGGATGTGGGCAGGATGTTGACATGTGGGCTGGGCACATGCCACGTCCCTCAGTGTGAGACAGAGCCAGGTGGGAAGAAAAGAGGACAGACTGAGCTAGAGCCTCAGTTTGGAGTCCCCCCCCTCCCCCCCCCAAAAAGTAGGCGTGAGGTTGTATGCAGATGGTGGATACCTAACAAATGGTGGTGCATATTAGTTGTTCAACCACAATATTCACGTGTTCCACAAATCTTGCATGGCTGTTATACTTCCAGGATTAAGCTGCTCAGGAATGTATTATATAAGAGAGGCAAGAGAAAGGAAGGAAGGAAGGGAGGATGGGGAAGAAGAGAGGGAGAGGAGGTGCAGCCAGAGGCAAGCAGAGTTGGAGTAGAGGAGCTGGGCCCCATTCTCAGCTCCACGGCCACGCAGCCGCTTTGTGGCCACCAACAAGTCAGTTTCCCCGGCTGTGAAAACAAAAGAGGTTGAGTAAGACTGGGGCATTCAAGGTCAGCTTACTTGCTTGGTGCCATGGGATGTAGGATTCGGGGACAAAGAGCAGCAGGCCTCAGGCCTCAGAGCATGGCCACGCCTGGTCAATGTTTGTCTGGCCTACTCTGCTTCGGGCCCCTGGAGAGCCTTGGCCTCTTTTCCTGAAATTTACTCCTTATTTGTTCCCTCTGGTTTGGTCCAATCCCAGGGCACTGGTGAGCTCCTGCTGGCCTGGCCCTCTATGATTCTCCCCACAATATTTAAAACCTAGCTGAGCTTTTAGGACTTGCATATTAGTTAGCTGTTGTTGCATTAAAAGTATATAAAAACATTGTGGCTTAGGACAGTAATAAACATGCATTATGTCACCATTTCTCTGGTAGCAGCTTAGCTAATGGTCCTGGGATGGTATCTTTGGTGAGGTTGCAGTCAAGAAGCCAGTGGGTGAGACTTCACTGTTGGAAAGCTCCAGCTGGGGCAGGTGGTTCTGCTCCTGGGTGCTCCCTCAGGGTGGGCAAGCTGGTGCTGGCAGGAGGCTCAGCTCCACCTCCCCTGAACCTCTCCTCAGGCCAGCACGAGAGTCCTTACAACACGGCATCTGGCTTCCTCCAGAGCGAGGGACTTACGGCAGAGCAAGGCAGAAGAAGTCCCACGTTGTCACATCCATCCTACTCTATTGGCCTGCAGACCAGTCCTGCACATTGTGCGAAGAGCCTGGAGAAGGTGTGGATTCCAGAAAGGGGATCATGGAGGGTTGGCTACCACAGGACCCCACAGCTCTGTAAGTCTTTGACCAGCCAGTCTGTGCCATTGACTCTTGCAACTACAGAGCGGAAAAAAATTTAGCCTTTCTGACTCATTTGGCAAACATGTTTGAACATATTCTTTGTATCAGAAGTGGTGCTGGAGACACAAAGACCAGTAAACTCAGACTAGTAGAGAAGGTGGTACTCAAACTGGAAAGTATTGAGTCATGGGCAGCAATAGATACCTGGGTGGGATGAGTGAAGACCCAGCAAAAGGAATTGGTCAGTAGGGGAGTCAGGGAAGGCTCCCTAGAACAGGTGAGGCCTAGCTGGGTCTTGAAGGATGAGTAGGAGGTCATGAGGCTGAGGGAGGGAGGGAAGAGGAAGGAATAGCATTCCAGGTGGGGAACCATGTGGGCAAATCCCAGGTCAGAGCCAGCCTGGCTCATGAGGAGGACTCAAGGTGCTCAGCATTTCTGGCTCACAGTACTGCTTCTCTCAGGTGCTGACTTCAGAACTTCCCAGAACCAATGGAAAATTTTGCATGTTTCAAACATATGCCATTTAGCAGGCAGATGACAACCGCTGTGCTTGTTTGCCAGTTACTGCAACAAAGCAACTCAGTGGAAAGTTCTTGGGACTGTCAGCCCTGGAGGACCTGGCTGTAAGTTAGAAGAGCAGAGAGTTATAGAAATAGTTTCCATTTGTGGAAAAGATTGTTTCATGTTTCTTTCCTGTAGGCAAACAGTTTCATGGTGTCAGGGACCCTCCCCAGTTGCTCTCAGATGGGGTGTGAAGGAGTATTTATATACCTGTGTGTCATTTTCCTTTGTTTTGGAAAAGCATGCTCTGCACTGGGATCAGCAGGCACACATGGGTCTGAAAGAATACATGTGACTCACAGGCTTGCCCGCGCTGGTGAGTCTAAAGGCTGTGTTGAGTTTACAGCTACATCTGCTGCCCTATAAAATGTGCTATACTTCTGATGCTCTGGAAAATAAATATGCTATTTATTGTATGTACTACAATAAATATAGTTTGTGGGATCTGTCCTGTGGTCAGCTTCACTGTCTTAATTTTGAGGCTGAGACTGTGCTAAAACCTCTCTCCTATCCCATGCATAGACACGAGCATCTGAAACATGAATAGAAACCAGGGGAAGAAAGTGGCGCTGCAACTCCACCTAAGCCAGATCCAGGGTACCCCCTGCCCTTTGCCTCCCCCTTCCTCCCTCTCCACAGTCCCTCAGGACTTGTTCCCTCTCCTCCCCCAGTCACCACAAATTCCACGTGTTTCTCTGGACAAGTGGGTGTGGAGCTGACAGCTGAGCTCATACTTGGAAATCACCCAAAATGGAGAGAAGCTATGGAGGCTCAGCAGGCCGGAGCGTGTTGGGGGCTGGAGTGGAGTCTGCCAGGAGACAGACAAGGTCTATGCTTGATGGTTGGCAAAGGTAAGTGATGTCAGATAACAGACTCTTCCAGCCCTGGAGCAGTTTCCAGGAGTGGAAGGAGGCCTGACGCCAACCTTTCAAGTCATGTTCAAGACAGTTGTAGTTTGAACTGCAGCATAAAGGGCCTTAAGGGGAGAGAAACAATCCAACCAAAGGGGTGCAGCTTGATCGTTCATGATCTCACCGCTCAGCCCCACTTGGAGGAGGACTGGAGCTGCATGGTGATAGGAGACAGAGCCCTGCTTTTGACTCCCTCAAGGCCTCCTGCTCCTACCAGAAGGCAAAGGAGAGAAGGGACATGCAAAGGCAGTAGGCCTTGGCCCCAGGCTGGGTTGATCCCAGGGTAGCTGAAAACAATCCAGTTCAGTCCCAGAATCAACTGGAGAGGACAAAAAGAAGCTAGGAGCTCCCCTCCTCATCCAAATGGGGTGTTACTGCTGATGTAGGGTGTTGCTGTCACCCTCTTCCCGTGCTCGCACTTGCTTTGTCCCTGCCTATGAAGGGTGGGCCCTACAGTCACATTTATGCCATAGATTCTGATTCTTTAGGAGTTGGAGGTGCAGGCTGCTCTGGCCAGCTGGGCCTGGGGTTACAGCAAGATTCTGACCTCTATATGAACAATGTCCATTATGCAGTTACAGTCTGAGAGCAAAGGCTAGTGGCCCAGACATCTAGACAGGCTTGGGTCACCTTGCTAAGTATTTACATTCAATGTTTGCCTGTAGAGTATGTACAGTATTATTTCAATTTTGGTCTCTGTGACTTGAAGGATATGGATTCTTAATGGCACTATTTTTTTCTGGGCCTGAGTAATTCTTTTTTTTTTTTAAAGCAGATTATTTTTTGGAGGATTTTTAGGTTCACAGCTAAATTAGGTGGATAGTATAGAGTGCCCCCTCCTCCCCCATGCATAACTTCCTTCATTATCAACTTCCTGAACCCGACAGAACATTTATAACTGATGAACCTACACTGACATCATGATCACCCAAAACCCATAGATTACATGAGGGCTCCCTCTCAGTGGTGTGCACTCTGATTCTGAACAAATGTACAATAATCTGTACCTACCGGTATAGTGTCATATACCGTAGATCCACTGCCCTAAAAATTTCTCTGTGCTCCTATTTATCCCTCTCCCACCCTCCACTCTTGACAACCACTGGTATTTTTACTCTTTTTATAGTTTTGCCTTTTCCAGAATGTCATAGAGTTGGAATCACATAGTATGCAACCTTTTCAAGTTGGCTTCTTTCACTTGGTCTTGTGCATTTCTTTCATGTCTTTTCATGGCTTGCTTGTTCATTTCTTTTTAGTGATGAGCATTCCATTGTCTGGATGAACCACAGTTTATTCATTCAACAGGACATCTTGGTTGCTTCCAAGTTTTGGAAATTATGAATGAAGCTGCAGGTTTTTGTGTGGACATGTTTTCAACTTATGATATAGCCGGATCATGTGGTAGGCTTTGTAGTTTGTAGTTTAAAACACTGTCTTCCAAGTGGCTGCACCATTTTGCATCCTCAGAAATGAATTTTTGTTGCTCCACATCCTCGGAGGCGTCTGTTGTTGTCAGTGTCTCGGATTTCAGTCATCTTTCCAGATGCTTATTTTGCTATCTGCATATCTTCTTTAGTGAGATGTCTAGGTCTTTTGCCCATTTTAAAATGGGTTTGTTCACTTGCTACTTAAGATTTTTCTTTGTGTATTTTAGATAGTAGTCCTTCATCAGATGTGTCTTTTATAAATACTTTTCTTCTTGTCTGTAGTCATGGTTCAAAAGTCTTCTCATTCTTTTCAGGTAATTTATTTTATAATTTTCTGAATTTTGAAAATTTTCCATAATAAAAATGTATGATTTTTAGCATCAAAAAGATCATCTGGTTCCCATATGGAGAAAGAATTAAAAAGTAGAGTGGAGGCCCTGGCCAGTTTGTTCAATGGGTAGAGTGTTGGCCCAGGGTGCAGATGTCCCGGGTTTAATCCCCAGTCAGGGCACACAAGAGAAGTGACCATCTGCTTCGCTCCCCCTCTCCCCCTCCTCTCTCTCTTCCCCTCTCACAGCCAGTGGCTCGATTAGTTCAAGTGTCAGGCCCAGGAGCACAGGATAGCTTGGTTGATTCAAGCATCGGCCCCAGATGGGGTTGCCAGGTGGATCCTGGTAAGGCATCGGCCCCAGATGGGGTTGCCAGGTGGATCCTGGTAAGGCACATGCAGGAGTCTATCTCCCCTCTTCTCACTAAAAAAAGGGGGGGGGGATGGAATGTGAGGGAACCAGTTAGGTGGCTGTTGCTTTTCTTCAGACCAGTGCTATTGCAGCTAATACTAACTTGGAACAATGCAAGTGGTGGGCAGTGGTAGAATCCTAAATATATATTGTGGAAATGGAGGTGACATGGCTTATGGAAGTAGTCATGGAGCGAGTCAGAGGAATCAGATTGGATGTATAGTGATGGCGTTTTCTGAGATGGAAAGATTAGAAAAGGATTAGGGATGGACAAGCAATAGTTCTCCTGGGTCTTGTTAAGCCACTTCCAAGTGGGTACATCAGATAGGCTGCTGGGTGGTGAGTCTGCTCAGGAGGAGGTGAGAACTGAACGAAGATGTAAATTTGGGAGTTGTTGGGTGTTGGTGATGCTCAAGTCATGGGAACAGGTCATATTTCCCAGCATAAAAAAAGAGGTCTGGGGCCTGACCAGGTGGTGGCGCAGTGGATAGAATGTCGGACTGGGATGCAGAGGACTCAGGTTCAAGACCCCAAGGTCGCCAGCTTGAGCACGGGCTCATATGGTTTGAGCAAAGCTTGGACCCAAGGTCGCTGGCTTGAACAAGGGGTTACTCAGTCTGCTGAAGGCCCGCGGTCAAGGCACACATGAGAAAGCAATCAATGAGCAACTAAGGTGTCGCAACGGAAAACTGATGATTGATGCTTCTCATCTCTCTCCGTTCCTGTCTGTCTGTCCCTATCTATCCCTCTCTCTGACTCTCTGTCTCTGTAAAAAAAATAAAATTAAAAAAAAAGAGGTCTGGGGACTAAATTCTGTGGCATTCCAACATTTAGAGGTCTGAAAGAGAAGGGCTCAAAGGAGAAAGATGCTGGGAAGGCAGAACAAGGAGAAATGTGCTGGCACAGGAGTTGGAGGTATTTTTAAAAGGGAGGAGGCACATGATGCTGCAAAACTGAATCTAGTGAATTAATTTTAGAAGGCACAGGCCACTGGAGATGGGAGGCATGGTGGGTTGAGTCAACTTTTCTTAGAGGAAGCTGAAGAGTTGTGGTGCAGAATGAGCTGGGATTACTGGGCAGTAATGTAAACTTGGGGCCAGGGTGAAGGACAGACAAGGTTTTCCACAAGAGGTAGATTTCTGAGTAGTGGTAGCTTGGGGTGGAGGTGGGGGTATACTGGGGTGACTAGGATGCTTGGTTCAAGAGGACTGGTACATAGCTGCCTTTCATTTTAGCTTGTCACATGCCAGCTGTGTGATCTTGCGCATGTCACTTGATGCTTTCAGATTTCAAATGCCTCAGCTGGTAAGGAGGGGACCAAACTAAATGCTCAATCTAACTGATCTGTCTTTGCTTGTCCTGCTCAGTGCAGGAGGGAGATGAAAATCTTTCCCCTGCCTACAGCAGCAGCTACATGGAGAAATCAGAATTCTATGGCAGATGATCAGAAATCTTTAAATGTAGCTAATTTTGCCTTACTTTCTGGCAAACATTATCAGATACTATAATGGTAGTTCCTTTCTTAAGAGGCAGGAATGTAGTTAACACACTGACCCTTGCTGGAAACTGGCAGGGTACGGTTACAGTTGTTTCACTGGGTGAACAGGAAACATACCTCACTGCTTTCATCTTACACAGTTGTGGTTCCATGTTTGTATGTCAGAGAACACGGGGTAGGTAAAGAAAACAAGTAGTGGTGGAGGGAGAGGGACACAAGGAAAAGAGGAGGAAAGGGCGTGTGAACTAAATCAGAGTCCAGATTAGTCTAATACTATTGCCAAACTGTTAACAAAGAGGTTATGAGTGTTGAATTTAGGCAAAAGGTTCGAGTTTCTTAGGAGGTGGCAAAGAGCAAAGGCAACTGTGTTTGAGCAACATTCTGACTTTACTTTGAAAAGTGAAAGCTGGGGTCTTGGAGGAGATTAAGAGGTTGAGGAGTTGGAAACTTACTAGATACCTGTAATTCCTTAAGTTCTTTTACTTAAAAAAATTTTTTTAAAGACTTTATTTGTTCATTATAGAGAGAAAGAAGCAGAGAGAGACAGGCAGAGAGAGCAGGGGGAGGAGCAGGAAACATCAACTCCCATATGTGCCTTGATAGGGCCCACCCAAGGTTTTGAACCGTGACCTCAGCGTTCTAGGTGGATGCTTTATCCACTGTGCCATCAGAGGCCAGGCTCTCTTTTCCTTTTTTAGCGAAAAATTTCAAACATATACAAAAAAATATGCAAAGACTGTAATGAATTTTCAGTATCTCTCATGCAACTTCAGCAATTCTAAGTTTATGGCCATTCCTTGTTTCATTTTTAGCTCCAACTATTTTCCTACCTCATAATTTTAAAGGAAATCCTAGACACCATATAATTTTATCAATAAATAGATCAGAATTTGTCTCTAAAGGGATTGCAATCAGAGAATTACTGTTAAACAGAAACACATAACTAATGAACTTCAAATATCCAGTCAATACTGGATATTTCCAATTGTCTTAATAAAAGTTTGCTTGATTTAGGATCCAATTAAGTCCATATACTGCAATAGTTTGACACATCTCTTAGGTCATAGCTAGAGATCTGAGATTCTTAAGTTAAACTTTGAAATTAATCAAATTCATCAGGATGCCTTGCTATCTGCCTTACTATCATAGCCACAAAGTGGCCAGATATTCAGCTGTCTTCCATTGCTGTTTCTGATTAAACTGCATCCTAAACGGCTTAATGATATACACAAAAGGACCTAACTAAATCTTTCTGTTATTCATCAATGAGCTGCAAGAATTTAAGTATGGATAATTTTATAAAACTTTGTGAGGTCTGCCATTACCTCCTTTGTCATACCAAAAAAACTCTGGCAAATGTTCCCCAAACATTCACTAGCCAAGAAACCTTTAAGGGTGATTATGTGTGTGCTTTTTTCTTTTAATTATATAATTCATTTATACAGAGAAATCATTTGGATTGATCTATTTACATTTTTTTTCAATTTTCCCTTCCACTAGCCCAACATAGTTCACATAATGGACAACACTTGAATTGATCACCATTATTAATCTGCCATGACACAGGACCTTTAGTTTCCCCTTAAAGACTAGGATCTTATTTGAACAGGAACATTTTACAATAAAAGATAAATCAGACTTTTTTCTCTCTGATATTGAATAAACCCACCTAAACTGACCTAATGTGGTCAAAATTTCAACATATTGTCTTTTCAAACCCGTTATTTGCAGGCATTGTAAACCAAGGCAAATAAAGTTCACTTCCCCCAAACCTTCTACAACTTACTACACACCCTCAAGTTTAGCTTTTACTATCACCTTTCACATTCTGGCACAACCAGACATTTTCCCTTTAAGACAAAACTACTCTCTTTTACCTCCTGTTACTTAAAAAGCAAAACAAAACAAAAAACCTTATTACCAGTCAACTGCCTTCCCTCTTGCTTTTCAAACACTAAAACTTTCAACAAAATCCTTTAGGTGGTTTTCTTTCAGTAGTCCAGAATATACTGAGTCAGTTCATGTGTGTTTATCCCAAAATGCTACACTTTAAAAATGGCAATTTTCTTAATTGGCTCAAAAACAGTATGGCTTGGTTTCACTTGGTAAAGTTAATATGATTAAAAAATACATATTTATACACACACATTTTTTAATCAAGGAAGAAAAATATTTTAAAGACATGCCAATTTGAAAAGGCATTAAAGTAAAAAAATAAAAGCAAATACTAAAAACTATAGTAAAAAATTAAATAATTGGCAGGTTAAATGAATGAAAAATGAGGAATGTGCAGTGAAAAACAAACTAATATAAAGCATTCCAGTTGATAAATGGAAACCTATTAAATTTGATGGTCTGTTTTCCAAAGCTCTTATGTTTCAATGTAAATTCTGAAATACATGTATTCCATGTAAATTTTAGGTGCCAAGGTTAAAATTTCAAATTTGCACATAAGGTTTGTCAAAGAAACACTGATAAAATCCCAGTATTTGCTAAATTTTAAATTTTGGCAAATAATGTAAATATCACAATTGGCTGGTATTGAAAAGTCATGATGAACGCAGAACGAAAAGAAAACCCCTTTCATAAATATTTCATTTGATTAAAAATACCAGGCTTGAATGCTCTAAATAATATGAGGAAATATCTGAAAAATAAAATTGCAGTTTAACAGTAATCTGTATGTATATCTTTAGCTGCCATTAAAAACAACAATAAAATCCCCAAGAACAACAACTAAAACCAACCAAAAACATAGAAAATGTTAAGACCGGTATTAAGTAACCCTGTAATGCTCCCATGCTCACATTACAAGAAAAAACAAATGTACACATTTATAAATAGACAGTTTCTCCACTAGTTAGCACACTTTATACCAAAGTCTCTTTCCGTTTGCCACTGAACTGGGCTTTGTCCCTTGGTTTTCGGAAGCCAGATTGTGTTTGGTGTGCTTTGACACTCTTAATGTTGTCTGCTGTGTCTGCCGGGGACCCACATTCAGAAACATCTCCATCAACTTTGACCTGAGTCACACTGGATACCATGGACGCCCTTCTGTCAGCCCTGATGTTCCCGGCGGAGGGGTTGTTCTCCTCATACTCCTCATGGAGCTCGGGCAAACCCTGCAGCTCGCCTGGACTGGTGGCCTGCTGAAAAGGGGCAATAGCAGTACGAATGCAGTTGAACCACTGCTGCTTGTGGAAGACATCATTTGCTTGTAGAGTGTGTGACTGGCCTGGAGAGGGATCTTGGAAGCGAACTCTAAAGATATTTTTAGCTAGAGAAATAAAAATGGAAAAAAAAGAAAAAGGAAAGAAAACAAAGAAAACGTTTATTCTAGATAAAGTGGTTATATGGTCATACCATTCTACTAAGGGTGCTGGCTATTTATATAATATGAAAATCAATTAGGAAGACAGATGAAATAAAGCCTACACATGACTTATGAGATACACTTGCTGGTGTTAGAGTAGCAAAGCACCTTACATCTGAATGAGTGTAATAGTAATATAGGAAAATGGAACCCACTTCATTTTTAGCTTTTTTTGTACAGGAACAGAATTCTTAAAGATTAAAACTAAATTTATTTAGGTTCTGATATTATTTAAAATGTTTTAAAGCTAGTATTTTTACCTTTATCTGAGTTGCTGAAAGCCCCTCTAAAGGACCCTCCCATTCTCACATCTCCATCCTGCAGGTCTTCCAAGACCAGCTCTTGGACTGGGATCGGCTGCCGGTACACCTGGTAGGAGTGTCGCTCATTTCGTGTAACAGGCCGGGTCAAAACCAAGATGTCTTGAAACAGGAAAATGTAAAGTTTCTGGAGAAACAGAACACAAATGCTTCCTAAGTATGGAACCTAGTGACTATAGGTGAGGCGACCTATTGTTAAAATAACTTGATATAACATTAATTTTACCACATTAGTTTACTAAGATACCCTTCCATGACCCCATAGAGATGGTGATTTCAAGGCTGTGCATGTTCTACACAGAGAGCTTTCCTGGTCTCAGACTACATAAAACTTGAAAGTCAGTGTGCAACATTAGATTAAGCAGCAGCTGAATAAATGCTGCTCCCCACAAAGACCTGTTTACCAGCAGTAACATGACTGGAAACACTAGTACTATACATAAATACCAGTTTTCTAATAAAGTAAGGATTAAAAAATGCAAGCTGGTATAATGTTTATGGTTCTGTTTTGTCACACACCAATTTATGCCTTTTAAAACAATTAGGCCTCATGATAGAAATTAGATGTCAGATTTCAACTGTTTCCACAAAGAACCTCAACTTACAAATTGAGCTTTTGAAAAGCACTTTATGAAACAAAAATACTATCCATGTTCATACTTAGTTCTTACATATTTTTGTAATTATATAAAAAATAAGTTTGCTTTCATTCAATTTGATGCAGAAATTTGTTTGGTAGGGCTAAGAATAACTTCCATCACTATAAGCAGGGGTCCCCAAACTTTTTACAGAGGGGGCCAATTCACTGTCCCTCAGACCGTTGGAGGGCCGCCACATACAGTGCTCCCCTCACTGACCACCTATGAAAGAGGTGCCCCTTCCGGAAGTGCAGCGGGCACCAGATAAATGGCCTTAGGGGGCCACATGTGGCCTGTAGTTTGGGGACGCGTGCAGTAAATTCCACAAAAATCTTTTTGAATATTTTTTTAATAAAATATTATGAAACTACTTATAAAGGAATCCCTAACCAAACAAGTTGACAACTTATGCTTCAGAACTAAAAATTAGGTATTACTGATTTTCCACCGAGGCATTTAAGTCATTCTGTAACAACTGAAACCATGTTTGCTTTATTAAAGCTAATAACATAAAACCAGTAAACCTTCTTTCATTACATAAAGAATTTATTTTATAAACCTGCTTCATCATTAATGTGGAAAATCTAAATAGGGTGGGAAAGAAAAGTAATAGCTCACTTCACATTAGTGTTCAAATACACTCACATGTCCATTTTTGTTCTTCAGTTCCCCGTGGCAAAGTAATACTTTGCTTGCTTCAATTCTAGGATCCTTCTGCTTTTCATCTAGATACTCCAGTTTGTCAATGTAATATTGGCATTCTGATTCACCTTTCTTCAAGTTGATATCAGAGAGAACTCCTTGTATTATCAGTATCTAAAAATTATCAAAACATTGATGGAGCATTATTAACCTATTAACTTACTTCGTTCCCCTACGGGGCTCAAATGTCTCATTAAAATGATAGAATGGTAAAGCTTGAAGGGACTCTAGAAATCAGTAAATTCAGTCAGTTCCTTTATTATACAGATGTGGAAACAGCCTCAGCCAACTTGGGTGATTTGCCCAAAGTCACAAACTGAGCTAGTAAAAGAGATCAGATTAGAATCCAGCCTTGTAATTAAATATAAAGTGTGTTACATCTCTTTATGCTTAGTGCACAATACGCTATCATACTGGGTACTTAAAAACAACATGACACTTCAATATGCATCAAATTTGAGAGTATCACTATCAGCCTTTCTAAGGCAAGCTAATATATAAATGTGCAAAACATAAGAGTATGTATTTGACTACTTACAGCTTCTTCCAGAAGCTGAACATCAGGGTGATCTTTTGGAGTGTGTCTAAGAATTTCTTTTAACAGTAAAGGGTATTTGACTAGGCGACTTCGAGGAATATCTAGGAAGCTCCAAAGATCTAGTTTTCGACTGAAGGGAGACTCAAGACATCGCTGGAGAAAGTCTTGAACTCTTGGATCTTGTTTCTTCTGATCAAGAAGAGCTTTGGCTGCCAGCTGGTTACTACAGTAGCCTTTGTAAGCATTCAAACCTGGCAACTAGAGAGTAATAAGAGAAAGCAAAGTGTGATAAGTTTCTGTTACAATTTAGTCCATTAGTAAGCCTGTGAACATGAAACACAAAAACTACAGCTTCTCTTGAAAGTTTTAACAAGCTGTGAAAATTATCCTGCAGGTGATAAAGGGGGCAGGATAATGTTTTAGGCTGACATCAGAACGCCCTATTCCAATTTCCCTAATTTGGCTAAATCCAATCAGAGATGATTTCTACTACCCCAACCTCAGTAAGATGCTTGCCTTCTGTATTCCCAGGACTCCTGAGTGTTCCTCTGAAACATACATCACTAACCCTAAGACTGTTTATATATTTGACTATTCTCTCACTAGATTATAAACGTAGAAACTGTCTTTCATCACTAAATCTCCAGTGATCCCTCACAGAACAGTGGCAGGCATGCAGATGTTAAGCAAAAAAATAAAACAAAAAATTAATGACATATATTGCAAAGATTCTGTCCAAGGAGAAATATATATACATTTAAAAAAACTGCCATTCATAAAATATTTTTTAAACAGACACTGGAACTTCTTATAGCTACACAAATTTGTTCAGTTTCAATGCGTTTATCTTTTTTTTTTTTTAGGTGAGACAAAGGGAGATAGTGAGACAGACTCCCTCATGCATCCAGACCTGGATCCACCCAGCAACCTTATCTGGGGCTGATGTTCAAGTACCAAACTATTTTTAGTGCCCAGGCTGATGAGCTCCAATGGAGCCATCCTCAGTACCCAGGGCCATGCTCAAACCAATGGAGCCACTGGCTGCAGGAGGGGAAGAGGAAGAGAGGGGGGAGCAGATGGTTGCTTCTTTTGTGTGCCCGGACCAGGAATCAAACCCGGGATGTCCATATGCCAGGCTGATGCTTATCCATTGAGCCACCAGCCAAGGCTTGTTTATCTATTTTTAGAACAGTTCCTGGATCAAATCGATCTGATATTTATAAAAAATGACAAGTATAGCATATGTGTAAAAAATTATCTGAAGTAAACAACTCACTACATACCCAGTTCACAAGAATATGACCAATCTGCTCTACTGTTCCATCAGGTTTGGTTGCTTCTCCTAATCTTGCCAACAAATCTGAAGTGTAAAATAAGCAGAAATGCCAAAAATAGGTTATTTAAAAAATAACAGCACTAAATTAGTTTAGGTTTAAAATTACTAGTGTTACCACTGTTGAGATACCAATGAAAATTAAGTAGCATATTTTACCTTCATGCAGAGGTATATAAGCATCCAAATCACCAAATATTTGTGTTAGTTCTTCTTCTGACATAATAGACAACTTTAACATGGGGTCATGGTAGGCCTATCAGAGGGAAAAAAATATGTCAAAGAGATCAAGGAATTAAAACACAAGGAGAGATCTGTATTTGAATAAAGCATGACTAACTATATAAAAGTTAGCATGGATTCTATTTGTTATATCTAAAAGAAATTAAAAGTATATGTTGATCCCCAAAGAGATGTGTCTAATAACTCTCATCTTAAAAAAGTATACACCAGAAAGTATTTTCTACTTTTCTTCTTCTAAAGGTTAGAAAACTCTGTTAGACTTTGTGAAATACAGTTTTTTAAAAACTAGGGCATATGATAAAAAGTTCTTTATTGACCTTTCTTGCAAGCTTGAGATCCTCAATTAAATCCTGTTCACCTCGGGACATTTCATATATTGCCTAGAAAAAATCCAAAAAACATCATAGGTCATTCCTTTCTCTGAGAAAGGAAATTTATATACAGTTGATGTTTATCATTATTTAGCTGATGCTTTGAACAGTGCTTTTTAAAGTGACTCAGTCTGAAATCTGAAATTCTGAATGGAATCTCAAATAAGAGGTTGCCATGTTTCATAATTTCACCTTCTCCTTAAGAGTTATTAAATTTGAGGACCACCATCCATCACAAAGTGCTGCTCAGCATGTGCTATCATTTCAAATACAAAAATGCAAGTTAATTTTGTCAGTCATTAATTTACTATTCTTTGGCAAACTGTGTGTTTAAAAACAGGTACTACTTTTAAAAATAGAAGTTGATAAGTATGGTCTTGCTATGGAATGCCAACATACCTCCTGACGTTTGATTTCTTTGGTAGTTAAAGACTCCTTCATACTAACGTCTAACATCTCTGACCATAGTACACTACTTCTCCTTTTGGCAGGTGTTGGGATTGTTGATCTGCTCGATGACTTCTGGGCAGAAGCTGGAGATCTGCTGTCACCACGAAGGGTAAATGACTTAAAAGAAAAAAATAAAAGACTTGAAAGATACAGTAATTATTCCTTTCTCTTAAAAAAAAGAAGACAAATTAAAACCAAAGTTCTGAAAATTTCTCAATGCAAAAATAATCATTTATCTAAGCTTTAATCTATCATTTTAAAGTATTTATCATCCAAAATTACCATATTTTTCACATCACAAGATGACTTTTTCCCCCCCAAAAGTGGAGGGGGAAAATGGCTGTGCATCTTATGGAGCGAAAAATACAGTATTTTATTAAATATTTTAACACACCATTTGGTTCAGAATATTGTTTTTATTTTCCTCCTTAAAACCCTAGGTGTGTCACCCTGGCCGGTTGGCTCAGTGGTAGAGCGTCGGCCTGACGTGTGGAAGTCCCGGGTTCGATTCCCGGCCAGGGCACACAGGAGAGGCACCCATCTGCTTCTCCACCCCTCCCCCTCTCCTTCCTCTCTGTCTCTCTCTTCCCCTCCCGCAGCCAAGGCTCCATTGGAGCAAAAGATGGCCCGGGCGCTGGGGATGGCTCCTTGGCCTCTGCCCCAGGCACTAGAGTTGCTCTGGTCGCGACAGCGCGACGCCCCGGAGGGGCAGAGCATCGCCCCCTGGTGGGTGTGCCGGGTGGATCCCGGTTGGGCGCATGCGGGAGTCTGTCTGACTGCCTCCCTGTTTCCAGCTTCAGAAAAATACAAACAAAACAAAACAAAACAAAAAACCCTAGGTGTGTCTTATGGTCAGGGGTGTCTTATCGAGCAAAAAATACGGTACTTTTTGGGAATAAAAACTATCCAAGACTATGTTTTGATATAAAATACAAACTCTTATAATAGTGTTATACACATATGTTCTGGTAACACTATTTCTTACCAGCATATTCCAAAGAGAAAATTTATATTAAAATAATGTAAACTTCTTTGTACAACTCAAAAAAAAGATACAAATCTTAGGCTTCTATAAAATGTTCCCTTCACTACACTACTTGCTCCGATCCCCTCCCCCACTGACCTGTATTGTTTGACCAAAACGTCTGACTGCTCCATTTCTTACAGGAGAGATTAAATTTGCCAAGGATGTGACCCGAGCTAGAGGTCGAACTCTTTTATTGCTTGGCTCCTGTAAAAACAAATACAGATTATGTTAAAATACTAAGAACACTAAAGAGTAGCAGTAATTTATTAAAAAATCAAATGGTATAAGAAGGGCCTGTCAAACATCTGAATGTCACTGAGAATTTAACTAAAACAAATTAGTTTCTAAAATCCTATAGAATTTTTAGTTTAATATAGAGATTAACTTAAAAAACCACATTATTATGAAAAATTTCAAACACATATAAAAGTGGAAAATAGTATAATGGATCCCATGTACTGACTTAGCTTCAATAGTTTTTGGTATAACAATTTCTTTCACATCTGCCCTTATTGGGAATATTTTAAACCGCAGACTTCCTATCATTTCATTCTCTTCCTTCTTTTTTTTTTTTTTTTAAGAGAGAGGCAGGGAGACAGGGGACAGGAACACTGAGCTATTCTTGTATGTCCCCGGTACATGATTGGGGATCAAACCGGCAACCTCTACACTTCAGGACGATGCTCGCTCCAACCAACCAACCAACCAACCAACCAACCAAGCTATCTGGCCAGGACTTTTCATTTCATTCTTAAATACTTCAGTCAGATAATAGGTTTTAAATGAACACATCTGACATTGGAATGGGTCAACTAAATGCTGTAAGGTCATAGGAAGTATTCAAGCAGAGGCAGGGGACAATGGATAAAAGAGCATTCAGACTCTGGAATCAGACTGACTGGGCCCAAATCCTGGTTCTAGAACTTGTTAGGCAACATGCTTGGCCTCAGTTTCCTCATCTGTAAAATGAAGTTAGTATTAGAACTTCTCTTTTAAAGTTGTTATGAAGATTAATTAAGGTATGTTTAAAGAGTTCAGAAAAGTGCTTGGAACATACTAAGTTTTACCTATTACTAGTATTTTTTCTTAGAAGTATTTCCACTTACTATATAAATATTCAGATTTATAATTACATCTCTCATGCATTTAATTTATTAACTTAAAGGAAAAATATATCCACATACAAGAGAAATTCTTTTTTTTCTATATATATTGTTTTAAAAATTACACATCACTTATTCAAGGATCTCAAAAGTTTACAAAATTCATTATTCTAATTTTACTTCTAGGAAAATGGAAGCATATCATTAAGTTACTCATACAGCTAATGAAATACAGAATGCCAAATCATAAAACAGGCCTATCCTTTATACTGTCTATGGAGTATAATTATTTGTTTGTATTTGATGCCTAGACAATTATGGCATATTTGACAAAATAATTTTGATAAGAATTCAGAAGGATATATAATTAAAAATTTGTATTAAAATTACAACTTAAAATAAAAACTACCATTTAAAAATGACAGGTAAAACATTAAAATAATTCTGCCTGACCAGGTGGTGGCGCAGTCAATAGAGCGTTGGACTGGGATGCCGGGGACCCAGGTTCGAGACCCTGAGGTCGCCAGCTTGAGCACAGGTTCATCTGGTTTGAGCAAAAGCTCACCAGCTTGGACCCAAGGTCGCTGGCTCGAGCAAGGGCTTACTCGGTCTGCTGAAGGCCCGTGGTCAAGGTACATATGAGAAAGCAATCAATGAACAACTAAGGTGTCGCAACGCTCAACGAAAAACTAATGATTGATGCTTCTCATCTCTCCATTCCTGTCTGTCTGTCCCTGTCTATCCCTCTCTCTGACTCTCTGTCTCTGTAAAAAAAAAAAAAAAAAAAAAAAAAAAAAAAAAAAAAATTCTTTGATATGATGAAAGTCATATAAAAAAAAAGGACTGTGGAAACTGAGTACAAATAATTCCCTTAGACTAATTTAAGAATAAAGTGGCAGAAAGTTAAATTCTGTGGAAAGAAACTTAAATGATTAGAACAGTCAAAGAAGCAATTAGAAATATTTAAGCTCTATACATATATATCAGAAAGGAATGACACATACTAAAGCAAGGAAACTTTGTAGATAATCAATTCAGGCCTTTGAAGGCCTTAAGAGGTGGAGCTGTAGATCAACCTTCCACTGCCAAAGTAATTAACTCCAAAAGAAAACTCTGAATATAAAGCTACACATGTGCAGATGTTAAATGAACCGAAAAAGAAACCTTCAAGATATGTATTATAATGACACACTGTACGGCCAAGGACATATGTGAATGCCTTTACAATATACATCTGTGCAAGACTGAAGTGACACATGCACGGGCAGAAGGTCCAGCATAAGGCATTCCTTTCTATTTAGTAAAGACAGTACAAAGAGTCTTCTGTTTGAATGGAGATATAATTACCTCACTAAGTAAGATACGCCAACATTAACTAGAAACAAAGCAGTTGTCAGAAGTTCTGTTCCACTTTTTGGAAAGAGAGGTTAATTCCTCTTCCTTGTTTAAAACAACAAATTTGACTTCCTAGTAAATCACAAAATATTTCATTTCAGTCTAAAAGTCTACGGGAAGATACTATTCCCAGTGAATGTGTAAAGAAAAGTTAGTTTAGCTGAGAAATAATATTTCATATCTATTTTATTACATAAAATAAAATTAGTGATAAAAATTCTTTATAGAATGAGAATTTGTTGTACAGTAGTACTGTACAACTATTTTCCTGATAACTCAAAATTATGTCATATTTAAAATTAAAACTACACAATTTAGATTTAGATAATTAAATAGAAATATGTCTCAAGCATCCTTCTAAAACTATTGTGGATTTTGTTTATGCAGGCTCTTTAGGGTGGCAGGAGATTTGGTGGTTAAATATGTTCTATAGTCCTTTAGAAACCCATCTATAATCTCACTTTTTCACAAAGGATGTTAAGTTTTAAGAGTTTATATAATCTAAAATGTCTTGGTAAGAGTGCCTAGCTAGCTTAGTCAGTAAAGCATGAGACTTACAATGTCTTGGTAAGAAAGTATGGTACTAAAGCAGGAAACGTAGGTAGTGGCAGTGGGGTAGGGAGGACACCTTTGTACTTTTCACACACACTTTTGGGGATCCAATGGTAACTTTCTTGCCTTACTAAAAAAGTATATGTTAAGAATGTTTGGCAGATGACACAAAGATTCAGCACATATATTTCAAAAAAGTATATAAAATATTTTAATAAGTAACTTAAAAAATGACTGAAATGTGAAGATATAATACTGAATTATGGCTTACTACTAATTTCAGGATACATATATTATTTTATAAAAAATACACTACAAAGAGCTTTTGTGGAAAACAGATATGCATTGATTAGGCATTCATGAATCACCTATAGATGTGGGACAAAAATTTGTCTTTTAAAATACAGTTTAGGATTTGGCCCATGTGAACTCCAACCAGTTTTTCTTTAGTGATTCACATGAATCATTTTAATTATTTTGGTTTATTAAGAACCTAAACATTCACACTGTCACAAACCTTATTTTGAAGACAAAGTTTTTAAAGAACTGGTATCAAACCTCTACCTGACCCCCCACATACAACAGGGTGCAGGTATAGCATTTGGAAGTGATGAAGGAAGAGGGGCAGGAGTCTACCTAGCTTACATCCCCAAAATAAGGCTTACATAATGTTTTTTTTGCTGTTGTTTACTTTTATTTGGAGTGCTGTTAACAGCACATTATGGTGAATACAAGAAGCTTAAAAAGAATGGGTATAGACATTGAAACTATACAGTCCCCTCAAAAGAAAATCTGAAAATCTATGGGAACAAAGAATATCAACAAGTTTTATAGGATCAAGGAACTTTCTATCACAGGCAACCTTTCACCAGGGCAAAAGTTCACTTACAGGGGAAAACATTCAACGCCCTCAGTCATAAATTTACATTGTTTATTTAGGTTAGCTTTTAACCAGACTATCTAGTTTAGCTAGGTTATCACATGCATATGGGGGAATCTGCCTCAAGACTGAGTTTTTAATCAATCTATTTATTTTACTAGTCCACCTGCAGTCAGATTTTATGCCTTAAAATATTTTCTGGATATCTATAAACAAAAAATTGTTAGGATTAATTTAAAGTCTTTTCCTGGGATGTACCCTGCACGTAAGAGCAACAACATGGAAAACTTCTGTTGTGAACTCAGTTTTTTAAAGAGGGTCTCTTTTACAGTCAACCAAATCAAGACAGTTAAATAAAAACAGTATGTGTTTGGATTTATTAGTTAGTATTACTGGATAATTTTCTCCTGTACCTGGCAAAGACGTTAATGTAAGAATGAAAAAAAATTACTTATAAAACATTAAAAATGAGTTAAGATCACATATAATTTCTTCCCTTTCTACTTAATAACTGAAATAGTCAAATTTAGTTATTTATTTAAGACATGTTGCTAGCACTAAAAACCTGGTAATATTCCTGGTGTTTTTAATCTTTGGAAAAAGGTATGTCAGAAACCTGGTTAGTGTGTGATACCAAACAAAAAAAGACTAGTTCTTTGTGGTCCAAAAGATGATCAGTTTCCTATTTACACTGATGACCATGGATAACTTGCTCTAATCAATGAAAATGCTTAGATATTTTGAGAAAACGGAAACATATAAGCAAGCAAACAGGAAAACAAAAACCAGAGCTACACCACACCAAATAAAAACATACCTGCTAAAGACAGCTACTTTAACTACCAAAAGTGTACGTGTGTATGATACACAACTTTACTGAAGTATACAACAAACTTCACATATTTAAAAAATATAATAAGTTCATATATATGCCTACAAAACCATCACCACAATCATGAAAAAGTGTACACAGTTAATGGAATATAGGAATACTATATTACATATACTGTAGTATAGTATATAGTTAAGATGGAATACCTATATAATATTAAATCAACTGTCAAAATGAAATAAAATGGCTTAAAAATCATGTCTTATTTGATGTCTATAAAGATTAAAAAAACATAATGACTTCAGATAAAGCAAGGAGAGTGGTAGAAGCTAAATAATAATTCATTGATTTAAATATTTTAACATATTTTTCTTTCCAAAGAAAAAAGTTGCACACAATCAACTTACTAGATGTGGAAAGAAAAAGAAAAACAAGCATTAGGTCAGATAGCATTTTAGTTAAAATTTGTTCACTAGCATTAACTGGCAGGGGAGTTTTACTTCCTCCAGAAATCAGTTTTTAGACTAGGTAATATAAATGCAAATTAAAAAAATAACTGTGTTAAGCATTAGAAATGTGACAAATCTAACCAAATTGAGCAGTATAACATTTAAAATCTTTTTCTTTTGTATAAAGTTTGTGTACACTCAAGCTATGTTATGTATAAACCTAATTTATCACAGTTCCTAAACTTATACCAAAGTTCCTAAACACATTTCAAACTGGCATATAAATTAGTCATACATTTGAACACTCAGTAAGATCAAAAGTCTAAAATTATACTGTTATAAACTGTTAAAAATCTTAAAGTTCTGTAGAGTTAGAAAGTATCCCTTTGGCTTAATTTTTCTCTAAAAGTCTTACCTCTGGTTCTCTGAAGGGCTGATTATTCACATCTAGGACTCGTATAGTCCTTTTAATAGGTAGGAGACCTCCAATCTCATCATGCGCCACCATGCTTCACCAAGTATCCCTTAAAATCTCTAGAATTAGTCTACATCCGAGTCAGCCCTATAACCAAGAGCTACACGGACACACAGGCTTTTCTTCTGAGTGCTCAGCCACCCTTAGCAGCCATTTGCCCATGCCTCCTTCTTGTGGTAGAGCTAACTGCTTCTGGGAGCAGCAGTGAAAAAGCACACAGACCTCAAGGCTCTGTGGGCGGGGCCAACTTCGGACCAGGCTCCAGTGGGCGGACACCTACCCCACACGTGACTCCAGCTGACAGCTGGGCACACCTAGGCTTCTCAGTTTTCACTGTGCAAGAGAAAGAAAGCTCTTTATCAAGAGGTTTGGAAGGTCTACAGTAAGACCAGAAAGGGAAAGGAAACTGGATTAATGTAAAGCTTTTCCTGACTTAAAAAGCATTCCCAAAGGGAAACTAATTGCTTATCTAGGTTACCTATTCGAGTATTCAGCCACAGACAGGGATAAGCTTTCTATAAAACTCTATTATCTAGAAAGAAATTTATATAGACAACTTGTCAACTTCAAGAAAATCATAATTCAGAATTAAGTAAATGAATATATATTCTAAAGAAAAGTCTAATTATCCAGAGACCTTGACTTTATTTTATTTTACAAGAGTATAAGTATATTCACAATTGTAAAATTATCTAAGTCTTTAGAAACTGGTTCCCACCATTTTTTACTTAAGAACAGCAAAGTATAGTAGGCACACTTCAGGTCACTCTGGTCCTAAAGCAAATGTAAAGTATAACTGAGCTACCTCTGAGCTTCGGGTTCAGAATTTCTTAGACTTAAGGGCAGTTCCTTTTTCTCTGTTTAATTAAAGATTTTGGTATCTGTGTAACAGGTATTTTATTTATTTATTTATTTGAGAGAGAGAGAGAGAGAGAAAGAGAAAGATACACAGGAAGAGAGAGAGATGAGAAGCATCAATACAGTTGTGTCACTTTAGTTGTTCACTGGACTCAAGCCAGTGACCTTGGGCTTCAAGCCAACAACCTCTGGGCTCAAGCCAGTGACCATGGGACCATGTCAATGATCCAATGCTTATGCTAGTGACCCTGCACTCAAGCTGGTGAGCCTGCACTCAAACTGGCGACCTCAGGGTTTCAAACCTGTGACCTCAACATCCTAGGTTAATGCTTTATCCACTACGTCACCACTGGTCAGGCTGTGTGACAGATGTTTGTGGAAAGGTAGGCTACAAGAAGAGATAACTAATTTAAGATAGATATTGAATGTTCCAAAATAAGATATATAGCTAATAAGTGCTATAGGAGTTCAGAAGGAGAAATCATTTCTGGTAGTTTCCTGAGCTAAGATGAGGAAAGATGCTAAGGAAGAAGCTTTAAGATGTTATTTCATGCCTTGAACATCATGTTATGATCTTCATAGGTCGGGGCAAGGGAAAAGTGCAAGGCTCTCTCAAAGGAACACAAGGAAGTAAACTCAGTGTGAGGTCATAGGTTGTGGGTAAAGAAGGAGCAGAAGAGGGTTTTACTGAGCAGATGTGAAAGTTGTGTTGTAAGGTTGTGTTTAATATGGTTTTCAAGATGACTAGTAACAATGAATAGGTACAATCAGGTATCAAGAACTCTGTGTAAGGTAGGAAAAGAATATATGCAAGAGACAACATATGAGAAAGTCAAAGATGCCTATGATTTTCAAGTTAGGAGGGGTAACTTAATGCAAATACAAAAATATGAAGAATAAGCACAGAAAGAAAATTTTGAGTTTCACAGACTCAGTCTGAGGTAGTGGAAGAACATGAGAATAAAAATTTGAACCAGTACTTGGACATGCTTGGCAAACATTTGGAAGAGGCCAGGGGGTAGATTTAGACTGGCGAGTCAGATACACAGAGATCGTAGTCGAAGCTTTGAGAGTGAATGAAATACCTGGGAAAGAAAACCTGGACAAAAAGAACAGGTGTCCTAACTTTGGGAAAATGCTAAGGGAAAATGAATTTTGCAGAAGGGACAGACAGAAGGAAAGAAACAAAGCAAAATGCCAAGGGGAGGAAAAGTGTAAATTATAGCAAAAAGGTTAAGAAGGGTTAAGACAATATTCATGGATTTAGTAATTATAAGTTTAATGAAGACCTCAAGTGTGCCAGTTTGGCAGAATAAAGACAAGATTACAGATTGTAGAGCAACTAAATAGTGGGCACAGACTATTTACAATGACACACAATCTATAAAAAACAATTTACTAAGGTTTGCAGGTTACTGCTCGCAAAGATAAGCCAACATTGTTCTTCTGTAAACACCAATGTGTTTTGTATTCAAGATGATGTTAATAATTTGTTTTTCTGCACTGAGCTTTTTAAAAAAAGTAATAGGTGATTAGTTATATTTCATCATCTATCCTTATATTACCTGGTAATATTTTGGCAATATGTAATGTGGTTGGCCTTCAGAATGGTTGATTGCAGAAGACAGTATTAAAGTGAGATCACCTAAGAGATAATAGAATCCTGTTCCCTAATTTTATAGGTAAGAACACTGATCTGCCTAAGTCCTCAGAAATAGAAGCAGAGTAATTTAGAACCCATTAGTCTGCTTCAGTTAGTTTCATCAGTTAAAAAATGGTGCAATAAGGCCAATACTTTATGACCACTTAGTTTCATAAGGTAGTAACAAGCTAGGCACAGTAAGGAATGAAGCTTCTAGGATGTTCTCATGGGTCTCTTGCCTGAGCCCCTCCCCAAACTTTTTTTTTTTTTTTAACAGAGAAAGAAAGAGAGAGGGATAGATAGGGATAGACAGACAGGAACGGAAAGAGATGAGAAGCATCAATCATCAGTTTTTCGTTGCGACACCTTAGTTGTTCATTGATTGCTTTCTCATATGTGCCTTGACTATGGGCCTTCAGCAGACCGAGCAACCCCTTGCTCAAGCCAGCAACCTTGGGTCCAAGCTGGTGAGCTTTGCTCAAACCAGATGAGCCCGCGCTCAAGCTGGCAACCTCAGGGTCTCGAACCTGGGTCCTTCTGCATCCCAGTCCGACGCTCTATCTACTGTGCCACCGCCTGGTCAGGCCAAACTGTTTTTCTATTCGGTTCTGATACAGGTAAGGTCAAAATGATGAGGGAATGGATTATCTTTCATTTCTCTCCTTTACAAATAAAAATAAAGAGCCAACAGGAGTCAAATATGGTCTAATAGTGATAGTCATTAGACTAAATCCCAGCTCACCAACCCTAAAATTATAGTTTCATTGGGCATGTTCAGGTTAATGGACTAAATGTACCTGTACAATAATTTAGACAATTGTAGATAGCATCTAAAAAAGCAACAATGAACACAGGATGTTCAATTAGAACTCTGAGTGATGAGCTTGAGAGAATCCTGACTCTAACAACACTCCATGAAAATCAGAAGGCTGGAAAGGTCCTTTGAGATTGTTAACTCATCCTCTTCAGTTTTCTTAGGAGGAAATTTAAGGACATCCATGAAAAATAAAAGGGAAATTTGAGTTCTTACTCTTTCCTAGAAGCTTTATACGTTACCTTATTTATCCAGGCTTATAAAATATGTATTATTACCTCCATTTAACAGATGATGAAACCAGACTCAAAGTTTAAAAAACCTGTCCCAAGTTGTATGACTATTCAATGGCTGGATAGATTCGAATCTAGTCTGCACAACTCCTATTAGAACATAGCTTCCAGATAAGTCACTAACTCTTAACACCTTTAGTACATGTTGGGTGTATGCCCAGTGGTCAGTCTGCTCACTGTCATCCTGTGAGTCAGGGGCAGAGCTATGTTCAAAACCTCAGTCTCCTAGTCTTAGGCCAGTGTTTGCTGAATAACTACCAGCATTTCACAGAGAAGGAAACCCCCCAAAAGTTGAAAGATTACTTGCCTTCTAGCCTTTTTTATATCAAAGCAGCTAATTAAAAAGATAAATAGTTCTAGTTGCTTAAGTTTTAGAAAAGATCCTATTTCAAGAGATGGTTTATTTAATAAACATTATTAATAATTCAGTTATTTCTATGACTTTCTACAAATGACATAATTAAAGTACAGATTAGTTAAGTGTCTTCTATGTGTGTAAAAAATCTAGAATTTATAAAATTAAAACAACTGAGTTATCTAAAAATAATAATGCAGGCCCTGGTGGGTGGCTCAGTGGATAGCATGCCCGCCTAGGGTATGGACATCCTGGGTTTGATTTCTGGTCAGGGCACACAGGAGAAGTGACCATCTCTGCCCCCCCCTTCTCTCCCTCTTCTCCCACAGCCAGTGGCTTTATTGGTTTGAGTGTGGCCCTGGACACTGAGGATAGCTCCGTTAGAGCACATCAACCTCAGGCGCTGAAAACAGCTCAGTGCTCGAGCATCATCCCTGGATGGTGTTGCCAGGTGGATCCACAATAGGGGCACATGTAGGGCTCTGCCTTGCTATCTTCCCTCCTTTCACTTAGAAAATACATAAATAAAAATAATAATGTAGCTTTGTAAAAGATATCAACTTTTTGGTAAAATTACTGATTTTTATAGCCCAGCTTTAATTATACCTTCTGTTCTTTTGCTTTTATGAGGCTTTCAATTCTTTCTTTCTTAGAAAATGAGGAGGGCAAGGAGAAAGATAACATTGTTTTCCTTCTCTATATAAAAAGGATTTGTAGTCTATACTACTTATTTTCTCCCTTTAATGTGAAATTAGAATTCTGGAATTTGGAAATAATTAGAGCTCAAGAATAATCTTTACTTTTTTTAGTCTAGGTATTATTTGTTTTTATTTACTTTTGTCTGGAACAATATACAAGTAATTAGAAATTAAGCTAGGAAAGTCAATGTAGGTAAAACTGAATCTAAGCTGTCTGCTGCCCTCTACAGGTGATAATGAGAAATAAAATTGCCAACCTGCTTTTTAATTATATTCATAAAGATTGTATGTATATAGAGGAATATGTAAACAATCTTTTAATCAGTAAATACAAATGACAGTACAATTTATACTTTTAGCCCTTGTGTAGCTCTCATGTTTTATATTACTAAATTATATATATTTTAAAAACTGCACACATGAATAAAAAGATTCCACAGTTCACAAGAAATATTTTAAAGACTTTTTCTAAATATATGAAAACTATGTTCCATTTTAAGAACTCTATAGAGTTCAAGATACAAATAACTACTATGTATCTCACTAAAAATAGGTTATTTAAAAATAGAATTTCAAATCTTACTAAAAAAGCAGCACTGATTGAAATATTAACAAAATAAGCCCTGGCCGGTGGGCTCAGTGGTAGAGCATCTGCCTGGCGTGTGGAAGTCCCAGGTTCGATTTCTGGCCAGGGCACACAGGAGAAGTGCCCATCTGCTTCTCCACTCTTCCCCCTCTCACTTATCTCTATCTCTCTCTTTCCCTCCTGCAGCCAAGGCTCCATTGGTGCAAAGTTGGCCCTGGTGCTGAGGATGGCTCCATGGTCTCTGCCTCAGGTGCTAGATTGGCTCTGGTTGCAATAGAGCAACGCTCCAGATAGGCAGAGTATCGCCCCCTGGTGGGCTTGCCAGGTGGATCCTGGTTGGGCACATGTAGGTGTCTCTATACCTCCTTGCTTCTTACTTCAGAACAACACATAAAAAAAAATATGAACAAAATAGAACTTTGGAGAAACTAGAGTTCCAAGCTATGTAGTAATGAGTTAAAACAAAAACAAAGATGTTAGTAATAAAGTTATATGTGAATTTTTAAAAATCATTTGGATTAGGCCCTTGCCGGTTGGCTCAGTGGTAGAGCATCGGCCTGGCGTGCAGGAGTCCCAGGTTTGATTCTTGGCCAGGGCACACAGGAGAAGCGCCCATCTGCTTCTCCACCCTTCCCCCTCTCCTTCCTCTCTGTCTCTCTCTTCCTCTCCCACAGCCAAGGCTCCACTGGAGCAAAGTTGGCCCGGACGCTGAGGATGGCTCTGTGGCCTCTGCATCAGGCACTAGAATGGCTCTGGTTGCAACAGAACAATGCCCCAGATGGGCAGCGCATTGCCCCCTGGTGGGCGTGCTGGGTGGATCCCGGTTGGGAGCATGCGGGAGTCTGTCTGACTGCCTCCCCATTTCCAACTTCAGAAAAATACAAAAAAAAAAATCATTTGGATTAAAAATTTGAGTGTCTCCAAGCTTTACTAAGTATCTGGTTTGGGAAAAGATCAATTCAAATCAATTAGATACTTCTAGGAAGAGTATAAAAAGAATACTTGACAGGCTATGAAGTTGGTATTATAGAAACCATGGTTCTTTTGGAGATAATACAAACAGCAAAGAAAATGGGTTATTGGTGCTGTTAGTGATGACTTTTTACCTCAAATACACAGGATAACAAATAATTTCCAGTATAATATAAGATCACTTATGTTCACATCACAGGCTGTTGAGTGGGATTTCCTGCAAAGCTCAGCTAAGGCCAGGGTCCAGCCTTCTATTTGCTCAGCATACTTTTTACTTCAGTCATTGTTGCTCCAGCAGCAATCAGCTTCACAGCAGCACCTTGCCTTAGCTGTACTATGTATCTCTTCCTTTTCACCCTGGGCTTCTCAGAAGCCATTGTGGTATTTAAGATGTGTAGCGTGGGGCAACTGTTGACTAATGCTGGGAGGTAAAAGATCCCCTTTCAGTCCCTTGAGAAGACACTACTACAGTGTATTTTATACAGTTCTACAGAAGGTCCCAGCAAGATCAAGCCTCAGTTGTCTATAGTAACCAACTTAATTACAGAGACTTGTATAAGCTCAGGCTCTGATTTCTGAAGGGAATCCTGGCTAAGACCCTGACACTGAGACTGGCCCTAGAGATTACACACACAGCATAGGGAGTGGGGGTCCCTCTTTGGTAAAATGGTGACGCACTACAGCAGGGGTCGGGAATCTTTATGGCTGGGAGAGCCATGAATACTACATACTTTAGAATGTAATTCTGTGAGAGCCATAAAACTACCCGCCCGGAGGACAGCTGTGATTGGCTCCAGCCACCCGCAACCATGAACATGAGCGGTAGGAAATGAATGGATTATAATATATGAGAATGTTTTATATTTTTAACATTATTTTTTTAATTAAAGATTTGTCTGCGAGCAAGATGCAGCCATCAAAAGAGCCAGATCTGGCTCACGAGCCATAGGTTCTCGACCCCTGCACTACAGGTATGGCTTGAGTATGGATGGAGCGAATGAAGTATGGCTTACACAGAAGTGGTGGCAAATGAACAACATAAAGGCAACAGTAACTGTAAGGATTGTAGAGCTGGCTGGCTTTTGTTAATTGCCTTAAAAGCCTTGAAACAACAACTGGTTCTCAGTCATTATGACCAAAAAGGCCAAGTGGGAGCCCCTGAAATTTCACTCCCTACACCTGGGCCAAGATAATATATAGAAGCACAATTGTACACCAAGAGAAAATGCAGAGATAGCTATCAATCTTACTGCAGGCAGCAGTGGTAGTCTCCATTGCATCTCCATTCAATTAATTGGTGCCCCTTCTACAATGAGAGGGATTGTTATGGGTAACAGTAGACTACTGTAAACTTAAACTTTAATTTCAGCCATTGTGCAAAATGTAGAACCTTTACTGGATCAGATCCATGCATCCTCTAGTATTTGGTATATGGCTACTGATCTGGCCTCTGCATTCTTTTCAATTCCCATTAGAAAGGAGGACCAAAAGTAGTTAGCTTTTATGTG
Source organism: Saccopteryx leptura (assembly GCF_036850995.1). Lineage (NCBI taxonomy): Eukaryota > Metazoa > Chordata > Mammalia > Chiroptera > Emballonuridae > Saccopteryx > Saccopteryx leptura. The sequence goes on along the minus strand of NC_089507.1, from coordinate 102,093,132 downwards.
GGAAGGACAGAAGTGTATATTTCATATCCCAAGGCTATTAACTTTTCTGTTCTCTGTCAGAGTGTCTACATGTCCACAGAACATCATGTTAGTCAAATATACTGAGGACATCATATTAACAGGACCTGGTGAACAGAAAATGGCAAGTATTCCAAATACCATAGGAAGTCAATGCATGCCATGAAAATTCAGGGGTTGCAATATTAGAAAAGTTTTGATAGGTCCAATGGCCTGAGGCCAATGGCCTGGGATCTCCCCTCTGAGGTAAAGGGTAAGTTATTGTACTTTGCATCCCTTAGTGCTAAGAAAAGGGCATGGCACTAGGTAGAACTCTACCTGTTGGAGGGAGCATAAACTGCATTTGTAGATTCTGCACTGATCCATTAACAGGGTAATCTGAAACACTGACAGTTTTGAGTGGGACCCAGAGCAAGGGAAGTCTCTGTAGCAGGTACAGGCTTTGGTGCAAGCTGCTCTGCTTCTCAGGCCATGTGACCCAGGATTCTGATCAAGCTTGAGGTATGTATGGTAGACAAGGATGCTGTGTGATGTCTCTGGCAAGGCCAGGAAGAAGATTTCAATGCAGATCCCTAGAGTTCTGAAGGTAGGCTGTTTTCCAAAGCAGGAAACCACTTGCTGTTTGAACAGCAGTGCCTGGTATGCTAGCAACTCTAGTAGTAAAGACTGTTTATAAACCTTTGAGCAACTTTACCATTCTGTTGATTCCCTCATTAATACATTAAACCTGACAGGTTTTCACTCTTAAAAAAAAAAAAGCAGAACAACTAGCATAGCAAAACAGAAAATCTAATCTACAACAAAATGAAGAGACAATGTTTTCTCCAAACCTTTTGTTTGTCAGATGGCTATGACACCCTGAGAAGGGAAGGGAAGGCAAATGGGCTTTTCTGATGTCCCTGAGCATAGGGGAACCCCCTCAATGGCATGCTAATCTAAGAACAGTAGTCTATCCTGGGAAGGACAAGAGCAGGGGTCGGGAACCTTTTTGGCTGAGAGAGCCATGAATGCCACGTATTTTAAAATGTAATTCTGTGAGAGTCATACAACGACCCATGTACGTTACGCATTATCCAATAAAAATTTGGTGTTGTCCCAGAGGACAGCTGTGATTGGCTCCAGCCACCCGCAACCATGAACATGAGCGCTAGAAAATGAATGGATTGTAATACATGAGAATGTTTTATATTTTTAACGTTATTATTGTTATTAAAGATTTGTCTGCAAGCCAGATACAGCCATCAAGAGCCACATCTGGCTTGCGAACCATAGGTTCCCGACCCCTGGACTAGAGGATCAAATTTTCAGGCTGAGGGCAAGAACACTGCCATGCAAAAGGTTTATAAGTGCTGAAGCAATATGGGCTGTATAGATTCTCAAAACTAACACTGCTCTCAGAGAAACTGATAGGGGTAGGATCCAAATTATGAAGAACAGGGCAATAGCAGCAAAGACAAGAAAAAGTCCAGCTAAAAGAGAATGGCAACAGAAAAGAAAGATCTCAGAAGTATGAGGATGAATTTTTAAAAATCACATTGTGAAAGCAATAGAAGGGGAAGCTCTAGAGTTATGAAGCTGAAAACAGGCTATCTTGGCAAAAAGATATAGGAAAAGACACTGCACTTAAAAAGTGAGCAATTGAAAAGAATCAAGAATCCCATTTTAAAACTTTTAAAACAGGAAAAGTATGAAGTAGAATAATGTCTTTATAGTATAAAACAAGAAAATTATAGAAGCTATGAAAGAACATAAAATGAAGATATTAGGTGAATGAAGAAAGGAAAATTTGAAATAAGGTGACAGAACTAACAAAGAATTAAAAATAAAATAAAAATTATTTCAGAATAAAAAAATGAGTAATGCGTTAAGAAAAAAATGAGACAAAAAGGAAGATGAGTTTTTTTAAAAAATTCCAACCTAAGTAGGAAGAGTGGGAAGGGAAAATAAAACAGAATGGAAACAATACTAAAAACTTTTTTTTCTTTTTTTTTTTCTGCATTCTTCTGAAGTTGGAAACAGGGAGGCAGTCAGACAGACTCCCGCATGCGCCCAACCGGGATCCACCTGGCACGCCCACCAGGGGGCGATGCTCTGCCCATCTGGGGCATTGTTCTGTTGCAACCAGAGCCATTCTAGTGCCTGATGCAGAGGCCATAGAGCCATCCTCAGCGTCTGGGCCAACTTTGCTCCAATGGAGCCTTGGCTGTGGGAGGGGAAGAGACAGAGAGGAAGGAGAGGGGGAGGGGTGGAGAAGCAGATGGGCGCGTCTCTTGTGTGCCTTGGCTGGGAATCGAACCCGGGACTCCTACAAACTTTAATTCAAGAAAATAATGTTCCTAAAAGATGACATGAAAGAACTTATTTATAACTTTTCTTTTCCCCCCCTTGTTTTTGAGTGAGAGGAGAGGAGGGAGAAAGACAGACTCCTGCATGTGCCCTGATTGGGATCCATCCGGCAGACCCCATCTGGGGCTGATGCTCTGCCCATCTGGGCCATGCTCACAACTGAGCTATTTTTAGCACCTGTGGTGGAGGCTCCATGGAGCCATCCTCAGTGCCTGGGCCCGATGTGCTTGAGCCAATCAAGCCACACCTGTAGGAGGGGAAGAGAGAGAGAGAGAGAAAGAGAGAGAGAGAGAAAAGGGAGGGGTGGAGAAGCAGATAGGTGTTTTTCCTGTGTGCCCTGACCGAGAATCAAACTTGGGACATCCACACACCAGGTCGACGCTCTACCACTAAGCCAACCAGCCAGGGCCTACTATAACTTTTTAAGAGTGGGACTTTCTACCAGAAAACTATAAAGTAAACTATTTAATAAATTCAAGGAAAGAAAATGTGAGGCATGGATCTCATATCCATGCAAACTAACCCTCAAGTATAAAGACTGCAAACAAACTGATATACATATTCAACCACTCAGGGACTATGGCTCCCATGAACATTTCCTCTTATTTCATTAAGTCTAGAACAGTAGTCAGCAAACTTTACTGTAAAAGGCCAAATAGTAAATATTTTTAGTCTTGCAAGTAATATATAGTCTCTGTCACAACCATTCAACTTTTGCTACTGTAGTGTTTTTAAAAGTAGCCATAAATAATTTATAAATAAATGAACAGGTGAGATATCCCTCATGGGCCAGCTTGCTAATCCCTGTACTAGAGAATGAGCATTAAAAAACCAAAAACCGCCTGACCAGGTGGTGGCGCTGTGGATAGAGCGTCGGACTGGGATGCAGAAGGAACCAGGTTCAAGACTCTGAGGTTGCCAGCTTGAGCGCAGGCTCATCTGGCTTGAGCAGAAAGCTCACCAGTTTGGACCCAAGGTCGCTGGCTCAAACAAGGGGTTACTTGGTCTGCTGAAGGCCCACAGTCAGGCACATATGAGAAAGCAATCAATGAATAACTAAGGTGTTGCAATGAAAAACTGATGATTGATGCTTCTCATCTCTCTGCATTCCTGTTTGTCTATCCCTATCTATCCCTCTCTCTGAGTCTCTCTGTCCCTGTAAAAAAAATGAAAAACAAACAAAAAATCCAAAAAACCCAAAACCTAGAAAGGTAGTAACATAAGGACTAATGCTAAGCATTAAATATATATTTACTTGTAGAACTAAAACTAAATGACGGTTATTAGAATACACAGCATAGTTTGTAATGGCTAAATGCTCTGACCCTTTGGACACAGGAGAACTATTTTTAAGAATGTAGAATGGTGCCTGACCTGTGGTGGTGCAGTGGATAAAGTGTCGACCTAGAACGCTGAGGTTGCTTGTTCGAAACCTTGGGCTTGCCTGGTCAAGGCACAAATGGGAGTTGATGCTTCTTGTCCCCCTCCCCTTCTCTCTCTAAAAATGAATAAGTAAAAATCTAAAAAGAAATTATAAAATAACGAATGGTGAATGTGCACATGAAAAGTAAAATGAGTTCTTATTACTTAAACTGTATTAATTTAGAATAAAGAGATATTACCGTATTTCCCCATATATAAGATGCACATAAAAAAAAACTGGGGTCTAAAAACTGGGTGTGTCTTAAACAGTGGTTGTAGAAGTGTGGCATTTCAATGCCATATGGAACTGAGGACGAGGCAATATATGAAGACAGTGATTTGTCATCAGACACAGATGAGGACAAGCTAATGGATGGGAGTTTTGACAGTGATGAGGAGTTGTATGAATTTTATGATGAATAAAACTTGAGTTCAATAACTTTTTTTTTAAATGATGAAATCATACTAACTTTATTTTCCCATGAAGGAAACAAAAATCTATGAACCTCCATGATTTGAAACACTTGGGGGACCTAAGAAATGCTGTGTTTGAAATTGTAAGATAAAAAACAAAAGATCATGAAATGCTTCTAAATGAAGTAATTTATGATCCAAATCAGATTTGCTGAATTTTAGTCATATTCCACTGTTTTTTTTAACTTATTGATTTGAGAGAGAGAAACATTGATTTGTTTTTTCACTTATCTATATATTATTGGTTGTTTCTTATATGTGCCCTTACTGGGGATCAAACCCACAACTTTGGTGTGTTGGGATGACACTGTAACCAACTGAGCTACCCAGCCCAGGGCCCAATTCCACTGTTCTTGACAGCTTTGGTGACCAAGGTAGAAGTTCTTTTTCTGTCCACCCAATGAGAATTCTTAATGGATCATAAGATCTAAAAAGAATATACAATTCTAAAGTGTTTGTTTTGTAGTTGGGAGAAAACTCTGCTCTGACCAGAAAGACTGAGCTGATCTTAGTATAAAAAAATTAGGACTTGGCTTTTGAAGATGGCAGCGGAGTAGACGGACGCACAGACGCCCAGCTCTCAACACCAAACTGGAATACAAATCAATTTAGGAAAAATCAGCATGAAAAACCAACACTGAACTGCAAGAACAGCTCTCAAAAACCAAGGAGCAAAGAGGAAGCCACAATAATCCTGGTAAGGAGTGCCTAAATCTCCTCTGCTTACAGAAACGGAGGGGGGGAGGTGAGGCTGAGAGCCCAGAGAGGATTTCACAGAGGAAAAAGAGCAGAAACTACTGCTCACAGCCACTTACCTGGCGACCAGGAAGCAAGGTGGGTTGAAAAGACCAGCTTATCTCCCAAGTGGAAAGGACAAGGAGAGGGACAGACTGTGAGGGGCTAAGGTATGCAAGAAACGAAATAAAAAAGCTGACTCATTCGTGCTGGAGGCGGCCATAGCTGGGGGAGGGACTGAACCTTTCACAAAACAGAGCTGAAGTGCTTCCGGATCAGAGATCTCCGACATCTATCCAGCTCCAATCAGCGCAACAAGACACAGCTGAAAACAAGAAGTGGGGAGGAGGGGCAGTAACTCAGGTCTCCATGGAGATCTGAGATACAACTCCCCCTACTGAAGCTGAGAAAAGACCCTGCCCCCAGTGAGATTAGTTGGTGGAAGAGACCTTCAGCGTCTCAGGTTACACCCACAGCATTCCTGGTTACAGTTTCAAGGAAGCCCCCTGCTGAGATCAGTTAACAAGACTATCACCTGTTAAGAAAACAAACAAATCAAGACTTCAAAGCTGCCCAAATCCGAAAATGGATTACAAATAATAGCTGATACCAACCCAAGGAGACCTAGAAATAACACAACTGAAAACTGGAGGCATACAACACCAAGCCTAGACTCAACCAGCTCTACAAACAAAACACCATTATGAGAAGACAAAGGAGTGCAACCCAAATGAAACCACAAGAGACACCTTTGAGAGATGAGCTGAGTGATATGGAAATAATCAAACTTACAGATGCGGAGTTCAAAATAATGATTGTAAGGATGCTTAGGGATCTTAGAATAACAATGGAGGGGCAGTTTGAAAACCTAAATAAAGAAATAGCAAGTATAAAAAAAGATATTGAAATATTAAAAAAGAATCAGTCAGAGATGACAAATACAATATCAGAAATGAAGACCACAATGGAAGGAATTAAAAACAGGATGGATACAGCTGAGGATCGAATCAGCGAGTTGGAGGACAACTGGAATGAAGGCATGAAAGCAGAGAAGAAAAGAGAAAAGAGACTCAAAAAGTCAGAGGAAACTCTTAGAGAGCTATGTGACAACATGAAGAGAAATAACATCCGCATCATAGGGGTTCCTGAAGAAGAAGAAAAAGAACAAGAACAAGGGATAGAGACTTTGTTCAATCATATCATAACTGAAAACTTCCCTAAATTAATGCAAGAGAAACTCTCACAAGTCCAAGACACAGAGAACTCCATTAAAGAGAAATTCAAAGAAACCTACACCAAGACACATCATAATTAAAATACCAAAGCTAAGCGATAAAGAGAAAATATTAAAAGCTGCAAGAGAAAAAAAAGTTATCACCTACAAAGGAGCCCCCATAAGGATGACATCCGACTTCTCAACAGAAACACTTGAGGCCAGAAGGGAATGGCAAGAAATATTCAAAGTAATGCAGAACAAGAATCTACAACCAAGACTACTTTATCCAGCAAGGCTATCTTTTAAAATCGAAGGAGAAATAAAAAGCTTCCCAGACAAAAAACAACTCAAGGAATTCATTACAACCAAAACAACGCTGCAAGACATGTTAAGGGGCCTGTTGTAAACAGATCAAAGTTGGAAAAGAGTATAGCAAAAAAAGGAATACACCTTTAAAGAAGAAAATGGCAATAAACAACTACATATCAATAATAACCTTAAATGTAAATGGATTAAATAATCCAATCAAAAGACTTAGGGTAGCTGCGTGGATAAGAAAACAGGACCCATACATATGTTGTCTATAAGGGACACACCTTAGAACAAAAGACACACATAGATTGAAGGTAAAAGGATGGAAAAAAACATTTCTTTTTTTTTTTTTTTTTTTTTAGTTTTTTTAATTTATTTATTCATTTTAGAGAGGAGAAGGAGAGACAGAGAGAGAGAGAGGAGAGACAGAGAGAAGGGGGGAGGAGCTGGAAGCATCAACTCCCATATGTGCCTTGACCAGGCAAGCCCAGGGTTTCGAACCGGCAACCTCAGCATTTCTAGGTTGACGCTTTATCCACTGCGCCACCACAGGTCAGGCCGGAAAAAAACATTTCATGCAAACGGAAATGAAAAAAAAGCTGGGGTAGCAATACTTATATCAGACAAATTGGACTTTAAAACAAAGGATATAGTAAGAGATAAAGAAGGCCACTACATAATGATAAAGGGAGTAATCCAACAGGAAGATATAACTATTATAAATATCTATGCACCTAATATAGGAGCACCCAAATATATAAAACAGACTCTGATGGATTTAAAGGGTGAGATCAACATCAATACTATAATAGTAGGGGATTTCAATACCCCACTAACATCACTAGATAGATAGATCCTCAAGAAAGAAAATTAACAAAGAAACAGCAGACTTATTGGAAACACTAGATCAACTCGATTTAATAGATATCTTCAGATCCTTTCACCCTAAAGCAGCAGAATATAAATTCTTTTCAAGTGCTCATGGTACATTCTCTAGGATAGACCACATGTTAGGGCACAAAAGTGCTCTCAACAAATTTAAGAAGACTGAAATCATATCAAGCACTTTCTCCAATCACAACGGCATGAAACTAGAAATGAATCACAGCAGAAAAGCTCAAAAATTCTCAAACACATGGAAACTAAATAGCAGGGTGTTAAATAATGAATGGATTAAGAATGAGATCAAAGAAGAAATAAAAAAATTCCTAGAAACGAATGACAATGAGCATACAACAACTCAAAATTTATGGGACACAGCGAAAGCAGTGCTGAGAGGGAAGTTCATAGCACTACAGGCACACTTTCAGAAGCTAGAAAAAGCTCAAATAAACAACTTAACCCTGCATCTAAAAGAATTAGAAAAAGAACAGCAAGTAAAGCCCAAATGTAGTAGAAGAAAGGAAATAATAAAGATCAGAGCAGAAATAAATGACATAGAGGCTAAAGAAACAATACAGAGGATCAATGAAACTAGGAGCTGGTTCTTTGAAAAGGTAAACAAGATTGATGAACCTTTAAGTAGACTCACCAAGAAAAAGAGAGAGAGGACTCAAATAAATAAAATTAGAAATGAGAGAGGAGAAATAACAACTGACACAACAGAAATACAAAATATTGTAAGAAAATACTATGAAGAACTGTTTGCCAAAAAACTAGACAACCTAGATGAAATGGACAAATTCTTTGAAACATACAATCTTCCAAAAATCAATCTGGAAGAATCAGAAAACCTAAACAGACCGATTACACCAAATGAGATCAAAACAGTTATCAAAAAACTCCCAACAAAGAAAAGTCCAGGGCCCGATGGCTTCACAACAGAATTCGACCAAATATTCAAAGAAGAACTAACTCCTATCCTTCTCAAACTATTTCAAAAAATTCAAGAGGAAGGAAGACTTCCAAGCTCCTTTTATGAGGCGAGCATAATTCTGATTCCAAAACCAGGCAAAGACAACACAAAGAAAGAAAATTATAGGCCAATATCTCTGATGAATATAGATGCTAAAATCCTCAACAAAATATTAGCAAACCGGATCCAACAATATATGGAAAAAATCATACACCATGATCAAATGGGATTTATTCTGGGGAGGCAAGGCTGGTACAATATTCGTAAATCAATCAATGTGATTCATCACATAAACAAAAAGAAGGAGAAAAACCATATGATAATTTCAATAGATGCAGAAAAAGCATTTGATAAAATCCAGCACCCATTCATGATCAAAACTCTCAGCAAAGTGGGAATACAGGGAACATACCTCAACATGATAAAAGCCATCTATGAGAAACCCACAGCCAACATCATACTCAATGGGAAAAAATTAAAAGCAATACCCTGAAGATCAGGAACAAGGCAGGGGTGCCCCCTTTCACCACTCTTATTTAACATAGTCCTGGAAGTCCTAGCCACAGCTATCAGACAAGAAGAAGAAATAAAAGGCATTCAAGTTGGAAAAGAAGAAGTAAAACTATCATTATTTGCAGATGATATGATATTGTATATAGAAAACCCTAAAGTCTCAGTCAAAAAACTACTGGACATGATAAATAAATTCAGCAAAGTGGCAGGATATAAAATCAATACTCAGAAATCAGAAGCATTTTTATACACCAACAATGAACAGTCAGAAAGAGAAATTAAGGAAACAATCCCCTTCACAATTACAACCAAAAAAATAAAGTACCTAGGAGTAAACTTAACCAAGGAGACTAAAGACTTGTACTCAGAAAATTACAAAGCATTGATAAAAGAAATCAAGGAAGATACAAACAAGTAAAAGCATATACTGTGCTCATTGTTAGGAAGAATAAACATCATTAAAATGTCTATATTACCCAAAGCAATCTATAAATTCAATGTAATACCAATTAAAATACCAATGACATACTTCAAAGATATAGAACACATATTCCAAAAATTTATATGGAACCAAAAGAGGACACGAATAGCCTCAGCAATCTTAAAAAAGAAGAATAAAGTGGGAGGTATCACACTTCCTGATATCAAGTTATACTACAAGGCCGTTGTACTCAAAACAGCCTGGTACTGGCATAAGAATAGGCATATAGATCAATGGAACAGGCATATAGATCAATGGAACAGAACAGAGAACCCAGAAATAAACCCACAGTTCTATGGACAACTGATATTTGACAAAGGAGGTAAGGAAATACAATGGAGTCAAGACAGCTCTTTAACAAATGGTGTTGGGAAAATTGGACAGCTACCTGCAAAAAAATGAAACTAGATCACCAGCTTACACCACTCACAAAAATAAACTCAAAATGGATAAAAGACTTAAATGTAGGCCGTGAAACCATAAGCATCTTAGAAGAAAACATAGGCAGTAAGCTCTCGGACATCTCTCACAGCAATATATTTGGTGATTTATCTCCACGGGGAAGTGAAATAAAAGACAGGATAAACAAATGGGACTATATCAAACTAAAAAGCTTTTGCACAGCTAAAGACAACAAGAACAGAATAAAAAGACAAACTACACAATGGGAGAACATATTTGACAATATGTCTGATAAAGGGTTAATAACCAAAATTTATAAAGAACTTGTAAAACTCAACACCAGGAAGACAAACAACCCAATCCAAAAATGGGCAAAAGAGATGAATAGACACTTCTCCAAAGAGGACATACAGATGGCCAATAGGCATATGAAAAAATGCTCAACATCACTAATCATTAGAGAAATGCAAATTAAAACCACAATGAGATATCACCTCACACCAGTCAGAATGGCGCTTATCAACAAAACAACACAGAATAAGTGCTGGCGAGGATGTGGAGAAAAGGGAACCATCCTGCACTGCTGGTGGGAATGCAGACTGGTGCAGCCACTGTGGAAAACAGTATGGAGATTCCTCAAAAATCTGAAAATCCAAATGCCTTTTGACCCAGCTATCCCACTTTTAGGAATATACCCCAAGGACACCATAGAACGGCTCGAAAAGGAGAAATGCACCCACATGTTTGTGGCAGCATTGTTCACAATAGCGAAGATCTGGAAACAGTCCAAGTGTCCGTCAGAGGACGAATGGATTAAAAAGCTTTGGTACATATATACTATGGAATACTACTCAGCCATAAGAAATGATGACATCGGATCATTTACAATAACATGGATGGAGCTTGATAACATTATACGGAGTGAAATAAGTAAATCAGAAAAAAAACTAAGAACTATATGAATCCATACATAGAAGGGACATAAAAATGAGACTCAGAGACATGAACAAGAATGTGATGGCAACAAGGGTGGGGGTGGGGGGAGGGGGGATGGGGCAAAGAAGGAGAGAGGGGTTGGGGGAGGGGAGGGGCACAAAGAAAACCAGATAGAAGGTGACAGAAGACAATTTAACTTTGGGGGAGGGGTATACAGCACAATCAAATGTCAAAATAATCTAGAGATATTTTCTCTCAACATATGTACCCTGATTTATCAATGTCACTGCATTAAATTTAATTAAAAAAAAATAAAAAATAAAAGAAAAAAAAAATTAGGACTTATTACCAATTAGGTTGACTACACAGAGATAAGCTAGAAACACTCAAGCCAACATCACTGACATGTTGGAATGCCATGAAAATTTGACAGAAAAATTATCCTGGAGCTTAAAAGGACTCTTATCATGATGCGGTCTGGTCACTGTCTTCTGCAGTCAAGGACATAACATAAAGCCTTAGAGGGTTACTGGGTCTTAGTTCATGCTGTAAAGGTTGTTCTCAATGTAGACATTCTCATCTGCTCGGTCGTGCACTGCAGCCGCACCTTGCAAAGTTCCATCCGTAGGGCCATTCGGTGAAAGTTTGGTTATATGCAACACTCTTCTACTCCCGCATAAATATTTTTTGGTTATTACAGCAGCCAAAATAGTAAGCAACATCAGGGCAGCCACAGAGAATCCAATGCAGAGTGCCTCTTTGGTGCTCATCTTTGAATTTTGTTTCACACTCGCGTGAGTTTCATTGTTTCTCCGACGGCCATCTGAAGGCTGTGTCACAGTGCTATTCCCATCTGTTTTGAGGTTTGATGTGGATGCTTGCATTGTAGGAGCAGAAGTGAAGACCCTGGCTGATGTTGTGACCCTGCTGACATTAGGTAAATCTGTCTTTTTTTTTTTTTTTTGTATTTTTCTGAAGCTGGAAACGGGGAGAGACAGTCAGACAGACTCCCGCATGCGCCCGACCGGGATCCACCGGGCACGCCCACCAGGGGCGATGCTCTGCCCACCAGGGGGCGATGCTCTGCCCCTCCAGGGCTTCGCTGTGTTGCGACCAGAGCCACTCTACCGCCTGGGGCAGAGGCCAAGGAGCCATCCCCAGCGCCCGGGCCATCTTTGCTCCAATGGAGCCTCGGCTGCGGGAGGGGAAGAGAGAGACCGAGAGGAAGGAGAGGGGGAGGGGTAGAGAAGCAGATGGGCGCTTCTCCTGTGTGCCCTGGCTGGGAATCGAACCCGGGCCCCCTCACGCCAGGCCGACGCTCTACCACTGAGCCAACCGGCCAGGGCTAGGTAAATCTGTCTTAAGGCTTGGTGTTGGTGCTGGAGTTGTAGGAGCAGAGGTGAAGACCCTAGCTGATGTTGGAACACTGGTGACCTGAGGTAGAGCTGTCTTAAGGTTTGGTGTTGGGGCTGGAGTTGTAGGAGCAGAAGTGAAGACCCTAGTTGATGTTGGAACACTGGTGACATTAGGTAGAGCTGGCTTTATGTCCAATAATATGTTGGTTTTCAAATCATTAAACCAACTGTTGCTGTGCTGAGCACTCAACACAGCAACAATACACGCCACAGTCGGACGGGGCTGCGTGCTCGATGGTTAAAGACACATTCCCTTGTTTAATGATTCCATATAGCTTATAACACGTGTTCTTCTGAAAGGTGACACGGTATCCATCAGTCCAGATGAGTTCATTTGGGCATTTAAATGTAGGACATGGCCCTCGGCTCCAGCACATAGTTGCAATTTCACGAGCTGTCGAGTAGGTGCAGAGTAGCGTGACAGGCTGACCCTCCACTCCACTCACACGTCCCTGAGAAACTAAAGAATCTGCCCAAAGTAGCACGAGGCCTGTGAAGACTACTCAAGGATGCATGATGGTATCAGCCTGTCTCAACGTGACTCCTTCTTTATATCCTTAGAGAAAATTCTGCTCGGTCTTCAGGTGCTTCTCGAAGACCTTCATGCTACAATTTCTACATGTTCCTGGGATGAGGTGAGTTCAGAACTCCAATAACTTTTATGTAATACATTTTTTTTCAAATTTCGGGCCCCAAATTAAGGTGAGTCTTATACATGGGAGTGTCTTATAGATATGGGGAAATACGGTACTTCAATCAAGGAAGAAGTTCTAGTTAATTAAAATAATGCTGACAGGAATGAATCAATTCACAATTACCAACAAGAAGGAATTGAAGGCATTTTATAAAGATAACCAATAAAATAAAAACATGAATTTTCCTAAATATCAAAAATTATACCAAAACAAAAACAAGTAAAACAAAAAATAAAATAAAATAAAATAGATAATAAAGATAGCATGCTATTGCTTATCCAAGACAGTGAGATATGCAGATATACAGGCAATAGTTTATATTTTTAAAAAGTGGACAATAAACCATAAAATTAAAAAACAAAGAAGCCTGACCTGTGGCAGCGCAGTGGATGTGGCATCAACCTGGAGTGCTGAGGCTGCCAGTTTGAGACCCCAGGCTTGCCTGGTCAGGCACATATGAGAAGCAGCTGTGAGTTGATGCTTCCTGTCCCCTCTCCCCTGCCTGCCCTTCTATTTCTCTTTCCTCACTCTAAAATCAATAAATAAAATATTTTTAAAAAGAGAAGATTTTTGTAGGAAAGAAAGAAGTAGGGTATAAGAGCCAGAGATAAAAAAATTTTTTTATAGAACTGACTTTAAAATTTTATGTAATTTTGTTGCATAATTATATGAAGAAGTAAACTTAAAAGTAGTAATTCTTAAAAATTCAAAATCAAAAGATACAAGTGAATTATTGGCATAATTATATATAAAAATAGTTCAATAATTAAAAAAACAAGCAATATATGCATCCCTATTATAGTCTATGTGTCAAAAACAAAAATACCTGAAAAATAAAACATAAAATGTTTTCATAATTGTCTGATTTATATTAACTTATAGTAATGGAGACTACTGTCCTAAAACTTGGTAAAACTTGTCATCACGGAAGAAAAGGAGGTTATTAAGCCTCTAGATATGAGGTGAGGGTCATGTCAAAGGGATGTAGGACATCAACACACTGTACACCTTAAATTAACGCAATGTTACCTGACCAATAAATCTTATTAATTAATTAATTTATTTATTATAGGAACAGAGAGAGGGATAGATAGGGACAGACAGACAGGAACGGAGAGAGATGAGAAGCATCAATCATCAGTTTTTCGTGTGACACCTTAGTTTTTCATTGATTGCTTTCTCATATGTGCCCTGACCGCAGGGCCTTCAGCAGACCAAGTAACCCCTTGCTCAAGCCTGCGATCTTGGGTCCAAACTGGTGAGCTTTTTGCTCAAGCCAGATGAGCCTGTGCTCAAGCTGGTGACCTTGGGGTCTCGAACCTGGGTCCTTCCGCTTCCCAGTCCGACGCTCTATCTACTTCTGCACCACCACCTGGTCAGGCCTGACAAATATATCTTAATGAAGCTGGGAAGTGGGGGGAGAGATAGGAGCCATCCGGAAGCAGCATCAAGTGGCCAAAGAAGGAATAATTTGAGCATAGTAAGAGTAATAACCAAAATGGGTCAAAATACAACAAATGTGTTCATATCCATGATTTCATATAATTATAAAAAAAAATCATTAGTTACTTTTAGAGAATTTTAATGAATAAAACTCATTTTTTAAAATTGATAAAGGAAAGGAATAAAGTACTTGTCTCATCTTTATCATGAATCAGTACCTTGAAGTAATCAAATGGTTGATGAGGGAAATATTCTCTTTACAGAACTATTCTAGATAATAAACAGAGGACTGATAAGGCACTGTATCACAATTTTGCAACTTTTTTTTTTTTGGACAGAGACAGAAAGAGAGTCAGAGAGAGGGACAAACAGGAAGGGAGAGAGATGAGAAGCATCAATTCTTCATTGCAGCTCCTTAGTTGTTCAGTAATTGCTTTCTCATATGTGCCTTGATGGGGTTGGGGGGTAGGGGGTGATGGTAGTGGTGGTGGCTACAGCAGAGCAAGTGACCTCTTGCTCAAGCCAGTGACCTTTGGGCTCAAGCCAGTGACCATGGGGTCACGTCTATGATCTCATGCTCAAGCCAGCAATCTCTGGGTTTTGAACCTGGGTCCTCTGCATCCCAGTCTGACTCTCTATCCACTGCGCCACCACCTGGTCAGGCACAATTTTGCAATTCTGCAACTTTCTTTTTTTTTTTTTTTTGTATTTTTCTGAAGCTGGAAACGGGGAGAGACAGTCAGACAGACTCCTGCATGCGCCCGACCAGGATCCACCCGGCACGCCCACCAGGGGCGATGCTCTGCCCACCAGGGGGCGATGCTCTGCCCCTCCGGGGCGTCGCTCTGCCGCGACCAGAGCCACTCTAGCGCCTGGGGAAGAGGCCAAGGAGCCATCCCCAGCGCCCGGGCCATCTTTGCTCCAATGGAGCCTTGGCTGCGGGAGGGGAAGAGAGAGACAGAGAGGAAGGAGGGGGTGGGGGGTGGAGAAGCAAATGGGCGCTTCTCCTATGTGCCCTGGCCGGAAATCGAACCCGGGTCCCCCCGCACGCCAGGCCGACGCTCTACTGCTGAGCCAACTGGCCAGGGCCAATTTTGCAACTTTCAATGAATAAACTGATCTAGATAATGATAATTAATTTTGTAAACATCACAAAAAAAATTATATACCTCCTGAAAAAAGTACACAGCCCAAAACAATCTCTTAGTCTAATTACCAATTTACTAGAAATACAGGGAATTCAGGAGTATAGGAAATGACACCATGGGGATACACACTCATAAATATTCAGGCCATGGAGCTCTAGAGTAAAAAAGACATGGTTTCTTCAATAAGAACAAAAAGTTACAAGAAAACAGAGAGAGGAAACCTATAGATTAAAAGATACTTGAGATATAATCAATCACAGTACATGAACCTTATTATGAATTGCAATTCAAAAAGACAAGATGGAAAAATATAAGTATGACAAGCAAGGAAAGTGTGAGTACTGAATGTGGTAATACAATGTCTAGAATTTGCTTCAAAATGATCCATAGGAGGATAGGTGAGTGGATAGATGAAACAGACAACTGATCACACACCATAATTGCTGAAATTGGGGTTAAGACAAGAGGATTGTCTTTAAGTAGATTTTATTGTGGCAAATTACAAATAACTGTTCTATTTCTGTATATGATTTAATTTGAAGCATACCTAAAAACACTCAGGATTCTACTTCATACTTTTTCTTTCTTTGAATATAAGATTTTAAAAATGTAACTAAAACTTTTATAAAAAGACTAACAGTTAAAACACATAATTCTTCTATAAAGATGTTTTACACACACACACACACACCCTATAAAAATTAAATTTTTAGAAAACAACCTTGTCTTTAAAAAAGCAGCAGCAGCTGTCATCATTAAACACAACATCAAACTATTTTTTAAAATCTCACTAAAAATGTATAACTTTTTTTTATAATGATCTTTAAAAAAGGTTCCTTAAAACAAGATGGTTCTGGCCCTGGCCAATTGTCTCAGTGGATAGAGTGTCAGCCCAGCAGATGGATATCTCGAGTTTGGTTCCGGTCAAGGCACATAGAAGTGACCCTCTGCTTCCTTCCCCCTTCCTCTCCCCCTTCTCTCCCTCTTCCCTTCCCGCAGCCAATGGCTAGACTGGTTTGAGTGTTGGTCTGAGGTGCTGAGGATAGCTAGGTTGATCCCACTGTCAGCCTCAGTCACTAAAAATACCTCTGTTGATTGAGCTTTGGCCCCAGACAAGGGATGCAAGGTAGATCCCAGTCAGGGTGCATGCAGGAGTCTGTCTAATTATCTCCCCCCCTCTAACTTAAAAAACAAACAAAAAACAAAACAAGATGGTTCTATAAAATTTGCCTAAAGATAAAAACAAATTAAGTAATTCCAAAGATTTCAGATTTTTGAACTTAACTATAATTTTACATTAAAGGCCATACTTTTAAGTGCCTACTAAGCTTTACTTTTTCATAGGTCACACCTAGGAAACGTATGGATCACATCTGACTTGTAAATGAGATATTTAACTTGCTTTTTTTTTTAGAAAAAAATTTGATCTTTTAAAATTCAGAAGATTCACATAAAAATACAGATTTTGACAGTTCTATATGCAGCAACGGGTTAGAGCACAGTAGCAGCTTCCTCTTTCAGAAGGGATATGGCACTGTTCCTTTCCTCCCTATCCTACCTCCCTTCTTTGCCTATACTATAGACCTGGTCCCCATAGACACTTGACGTTGCAATCAACAATTATATCCTAACAATGTTCTGAGGGAGGTTTTCTCCTCATTCTAAACAAAGTAGAACAGAAAAAAGAGGCTACGTATAAGAGCCAATAACATTCAGTTTTACAGTTAAAAAATGCAAAAAAATAGCATTCATTGTTCTTATAGCACATATATTGTTCTTATAGAATGCTGCTTGCACATTTTTAAATGCTTTTCTTGACAGAGCAGTAACGCTTACCTTCAGATCAAGGCTGCTAAGGCTTATGACATCATCATCTTTTGCTCTTCGTTTTCTTTTCTATAAGACAAAAAAGATTTCATTCTGATATAGAAGGAATGAATGTACTCCATTAAACAAAGACTCCATATAACTAGAAAAATCACTTTAAAAAGTGAAAACTTTGGCTACATTTTAAATATTTTAATGAGAAATGCTCATAAATTATCTCTACCATACATACTGTCTACTTGTACCCCCTAAACCATCTCCTGTTGTGAAGTGATTCCACCCTATTAAAAAAACTTATATAAAATTTTCCAGAACAGTACTCTTACATCAGTAAGGGCTGCCTGTACTTGTTAGAGAAAAAGTAAATATGTTTTAAATATAAAGGCAACAAATTTCTTAAAAAGATGCTTTTCTCATGGTCCAAAGTAATTGCCCACCTCGAGGAGAAACTGGTGGGAGTGGAATCAAAATCAAGCAGGACAGGGACAATGGAGAAAAGGAAAGATAAGAGTCCAGAAAGAAGTGGGGGGAATGTGGAGCCCGGAAGTCTCAGAAGTAAGCCACCATGAAAATAACACAAGAGGCAGCTTTATGAAGTTAGAAAAGCTATCTGCACCAAGCCTCTTTATTAAAAGGTCAGGAGAGCTATATTCACGTCAGAAGAAAATTCTCCAAAGTCAAATCCTATACAAAATAATTAAGAAAAAAGAGAAAAAGGGGAATAACAAACCGACAGGGCATAAAGGCACCTCACAAAGAAATGCTCAAAGAAGCAGAGAAAGGCCTGGCCTGTGGTGGTACAGTGGATAAAGTGTTGACCTGGAATACTGAGGTTGCCCATTTAAATGTCTGGGCTTGCCCAGTCAAGGCAGATACAGGATGCAACTACGGCGAGTAGATGCTTCCTGCTTCCCCCCCCTTTCTCACACTCCCTCTCTCTTTCTGTCTCTCTCCCCATCTCTCCAAAAAATCAGTAAATAAAATGTTTAAAAAATGTAAAAAAAAAGCAGAGGAAAACTATAACATACTATTTCAAATTTAGTTAAAAGACATTAAGAGGCCCTGGCCGGTTGGCTCAGCGGTAGAGCGGCGGCCTAGCGTGCGGAGGACCCGGGTTCGATTCCCGGCCAGGGCACACAGGAGAAGCGCCCATTTGCTTCTCCACCCCTCCGCCGCGCTTTCCTCCCTGTCTCTCTCTTCCCCTCCCGCAGCCAAGGCTCCATTGGAGCAAAGATGGCCCGGGCGCTGGGCATGGCTCTGTGGCCTCTGCCTCAGGCGCTAGAGTGGCTCTGGTCGCAATATGGCGACGCCCAGGATGGGCAGAGCATCGCCCCCTGATGGGCAGAGCGTCGCCCCGGTGGGCGTGCCAGGTGGATCCCGGTCCGGCGCATGCGGGAGTCTGTCTGACTGTCTCTCCCTGTTTCCAGCTTCAGAAAAAAAAAAGAAAAAAAAAAAAAAAGACATTAAGAAAATGACATAAGATATGAAAGAACAATATAAATCAGAATTAGGAAAAACTAAAAAATGAGGTGATTTAACTCAAGAAATCTTAATTGATCCTAAGGTCATTTCCAGAAGATGTTGTCCTAACTTTGACAAGTAAACTAAACAAAAATCCTGCATATCTGTGAGGCTGTGTACTGGTAAATAACTATAAAGCAAAATATACGGGGATAAAAACAGTGTTGCTGATATGGGTTAAAGTGGAGGTTGGGGGATGGAAGAAAGGCTTTTACAGGCAGGAGAACAAGGGAAAACACTACCAAGCAAAAGGATTGTACTGAGGGAAAAAGAGCACATACATGACCATACTTATGCATTTATATAAAACTGTACATTGTGTGCGCATATATATAAAGGAAATTTAACAGATTTTCTTTTCCCTATTTTAAAGTTTTGCTTTTCATATTTATCCATTCAATCCACCTAGAACTTATTTTTTGCATGTATGTGGTATGAGAAAATATAGCTGACACGTTAGCCACTCCTGATGCCATCTGATGATAAGCACTATTCCTTCATATTGCTTATATGATACAGTATGTTCTCAAATATATGTGGATCAATTTCTGGGTTCTCTATTTTATTCTATCAATTTATTTATTCATACCTGCACCCATATCATGTTGTGTAATTACTGTACCTTGGAGTAAGACTTAATAGCTACTATAGTAAGTAATTTTGCTACCTGACACGTACATTACTTTTGCTGTTCTGGGTCTTCCATGTGAATTGTAGAATGAGCTCCATTATACTCCAATGAGATTTCTATAAGAACCACACTGAATTTATAAATTAATTTGGGGGAAAACTGACATTTTTATGCAATTATATCCTTCCTTGCTTGAATATAATTAGATGTCCTATGTCCTTTATTAATGCTTTCCAATATTTCTCATAAAGTCTTACAGATATTTTCATAGATTTAGTCCTAGATTTAAAATGTTTTTATTTCAATAAAAGCATCTTTAAGCCACATTCTGTTTATTGGTAATATATACATTCTATTGGGTTTTTTTAAGCAGTAGCCTTACTTAAATGCTTATTAGTTCTAATAGCTGGTATTAACTAGTTTCTTGAATATTCTATGTAGACAATCATGTTTTCTCTGAGTAATAAAATCATATTGTCCTTTCTTTTCTAAGTTGTTTATCACTTGTTTTCCTGTCTTACTGTGCTGGTTAGGAGCACTAACACTATACTGAATAGATATAGTGATAACAGGCTTTTTGCTAAATTTATAAGAAATGTTTAAGCATTTTATCATTATGTATGTTGTTTGTGGTCTCAGACAAAGGAAGTTTTCCACTCTACTCCTGGTTTGCTAAGAATTTCGTGGGTGTTGATTTTACTTCATCCCATTCTTACTTTTCCTTCTATTTTCTTTGATTTATTTTATTGTTCTTTTTCTCATCTCTTAAGTTAGATGCTTTTTTAAACTATGTATTTAAAAATTATAAATTTCCTTCTTACAACTCCTTAATGACATTCCAAAATTTTAAATAAAGAAACCATAAGCTATTTCTTTTGCATGGGAGATCTCTACAAAAGTGTTTCCCAGGTGGGATGCACCTACCCTGGAGGACACCCAAGATATCTTCCCTATAGTGCAGGAGGAAAATGTTAGAATTGTTATTTTTATGTATTTCTTAATTTTTAAAAATAAGCTTTATTAATATTTAATACACAGATAACACTGGGGAACAAATTTTTTTTTATTTTCTGTTGCATGAGGTTTTAGAACTGTTTCTATATATTTCTGCATCGCTGATTCCAAATCTGAAATCTGTTTTTTGATGCATGCTCTAGTTTTTATGCAATCTTAATTTCTTTTTGTTACAGTTAATGGCATGCACTGATTTTTAAATTGGAGTTAAAGGGCAACGACTCTTGGATTGAACATAACCACAATGCAATTAATGTTTTACAAACATCACTTTTACATAATTATAATTGTTTTTAAATGTAAAAAATTATTATCTGATAAAAACACCCTCTTATTTTGTTTTAAGATTGAATCATGGCTTCTTCGAGTAGACATAAATGTAAGAATAATCCTGATACCTTCTGTTATATACTTATATGTGGCTGTTACACACTTCAACGTCAAAGGTGCAATATTTCATCATTTGTGACATGTGCATAAATTGCCTATTTTAAAGTTTCCCTTGGTGATCAAGACAAGAATTGGGCTCCTCATACTGTGTGTCATAATTGTGAGGAACTGCTTCATAACTGGACAAAAGGAAAATGCAAAGGAATGCCTTTTGGTATTCCCATGGTTTGGCATGAGCCTAAGGACCACAGCAGTGACTGTTATTTCTGTCTGATCCATACAAAGGACATCGGCAAGAAAAAATGGCATATGATCACATATTCTAATATTCCTTCAGCAATATGACCTATTCCACACTCTGAGACACTCCTGGTTCCAGTTTTCAATGGTTTTATTTCTTCTAAGGACGAAGAAAGTGAACATGGTGATCAAGTGTATTTTGATAAGATGCATGAGGAAATGGCTGTAGAATTTGAAGGGTCTTCTTCTGATACCAAGCAGTCATTAACCCCTCAGCAGTTTAGCCAATCCGAATTGAATGACTTAGTAAGATATTTGGGCCTATCAAAGAAAGCAGCTGAGTTATTAGCCTCCAGGCTTCAAGAAAAGAATGCACTTCACCAGTCAGCTAAAGTATCCCATTTCAGGAAGCGTGAACAAATGTTTGTGGACTTTTTTTCCGAAGACAAACACTTTGTTTACTGTCATGATATCTGTAGTCTTCTCAGCCAGCTAGGTGTTACCACTTACAGTCCAACAGAATGGCGGCTATTTCTTGACAGCTCTAAACGGATTCTGAAATGTGTTCTCCTACACAACGGTAATATTTATGCAGTGGTTCCAATTGGTTATTCAACTCATCTGCGAGAAGATTATAGTGACATAAAAATTGTCCTCGACTTTCTGAAGTATGAAGAGCATAATTGCATCATTTGTGTGGATCTTTTTTCTTTTTTTTTTTCCTTTTATTTATTCATTTTAGAAAGGAGAGAAAGAGTGAGAGAGAGAGAAGACAGAGAGAGAAGGGGGGAGGAGCAGGAAGCATCAACTCCCATATGTGCCTTGACCAGGCAAGTCCAGGGTTTCAAACCGGTGACCTCAGCATTTCCAGGTCGACGCTTTATCCACTGCGCCACCACATGTCAGGCCTGTGTGGATCTTTTTTCTTTTTTTTTTTTTTTTTGTATTTTTCTGAAGCTGGAAACGGGGAGAGACAGTCAGACAGACTCCCGCATGCGCCCGACCAGGATCCACCCGGCACGCCCACCAGGGGCGATGCTCTGCCCACCAGAGGGCGATGCTCTGCCCCTCTGGGGTGTCGCTCTGCTGCGACCAGAGCCACTCGAGCGCCTGGGGCAGAGGCCAAGGAGCCATCTCCAGCGCCCGGGCCATCTTTGCTCCAATGGAGCCTTGGCTGCGGGAGGGGAAGAGAGAGACAGAGAGGAAGGAGGGGGCGGGGGTGGAGAAGCAAATGGGCGCTTCTCCTATGTGCCCTGGCCGGGAATCGAACCTGGGTCCCCCGCATGCCAGGCCGACGCTCTACCGCTGAGCCAACCGGCCAGGGCAGGCCTGTATGGATCTTAAAATGGTAAATTTCCTGCGAGGACAACAGAGAGGTTTCACGAAGTATCCTCGCTTTCTGTGTTTGTGAGACAGCGGAGCTCGGGAGAAACACTGGACACAGAAGGAGTGGCCAAAACGTGAAGCTCTGGAAGTAGGGATGCAAAATATTGTGAATGAACCTGTAGTTAATCGAGACAGGATCATTTTTCCCCCACTTCACATCAAACTTGGCTTAATGAAGAAGTTTGTTCAGACTTTGAATAGAGAAAGTGAATGCTTTCAATATATTATTTCTGCTTTTCCTCCCTTGTCTTTCGAGAAGATAAAAGCAGGTGTATTTGATGGACCTCAAATTCGAACCCTCATACGTGATGAAGAATTTGCCAGGAAGATGAATAAGGAGGAGAAAGCAGCATGGCAGTCTTTTGTGGCAGCTACAAAGAACTTCTTGGCAACAAAAAAGCAGAAAACTATGAGCTTCTGGTTCAAAGGATGCTGTTGGCTTTCCGCGACATTGGATATAACAAGAACGTTAAGATTCACTTCCTGGCCCTGGCCGGTTGGCTCAGTGGTAGAGCGTTGGCCTGGTGTGCAAGGGGTCCCGGGTTCGATTCCTGGCCAGGGCACACAGGAGAAGCGCCCATCTGCTTCTCCACCCCTCCCCCTCTCCTTCCTCTCTCTCTCTTCCCCTCCCTCAGCGAGGCTCCACTGGAGCAAAGATGGCCCGGGCGCTGGGGATGGCTCCTTGGCCTCTGCCCCAGGCGCCGGAGTGGCTCTGGTCGCAATAGAGCGACGCCCCGGAGGGGTAGAGCATCGCCCCCTGGTGGGCAGAGTGTCGCCCCCTGGTGGGCGTGCCGGGTGGATCCTGGTCGGGCACATGCAGGAGTCTGTCTGACTGTCTCTCCCGTTTCCAGCTTCGGAAAAATACAAAAAAAAAAAAAAAAGATTCACTTCCTGAATAGTCAGTCACCTTGATAAGTTTCCTGAATATCTTGGAGCTGTTAGTGATGGCAGACTACTGCTGGAGCATCAAACGAGATTGTCCTCAACAAGTACACAAATGCAAGAACTACAAATGCAAATTTTTGCCTGAATAGAATTTAAATAAGTTTTGTGCAAATTTCATAATTAAAATAAGTGTTTGAATATGTTCTATTTTGAAATTGTAGACAAATTCTGATACAATCATATCTTTTAGTGTATTAGTGTATTTACTGCATTATATAAATTATTATATTTTCACAAAGATGATGCGCAAGAAGACATTCTACTTCATTATGCTAAACTAAATGTTGAAAATTTTACAATAAGATGAAAACGATGAAAACCTAAAATCTTGAATTGCAAAAAATCTGTAGCTTACAGAGAAAAACTATTGTCAGATTTGAGATTAGCACACTTGAATTAGGTAAGAACAAGTGTTTTTGTGGATGCAACAAAAATTTTGTTCCCCAGTGTAATGAGTTCATCATCACTCACATTATAAGGTTAAAGATAATGGTAATCTAGCCTGACTAGGCGGTGGTGCAGTGAATAGAGCGTCGGACTGGGATGCGGAGGACCAGGCTTGAAACCCCGAGGTCGCCAGCTTGAGCAAGGGGTCACTCAGTTTGCTGTAGCCCCCTGGTCAAGGCACATTTGAGAAAGCAATCAATGAACAACTAAGGTGCCTCAAGGAAGAACTGATGCTTCCCATCTCTCTCCCTTCCTGTTTGTCCCTATCTGTCCCTCTCTCTGTCTTTGTCACCAAAAAAAAAAAAAAAAAAGAAAAGAAAAAAGAAAAAAAGATAATGGTAATCTAATAAGATCCATTAAGAAGTCAGTCCCAAACTTCATTCTAGGTTGAGTATTGTGCTTTGAGATATTAGCTAATAATGGTGGTATATACATAAAAATCATAAATAAATACCAGGGGTATATGCTCAGATAGTTTTGCTGATAGGCTTGCAAATCAAGTTTAGAAACACTTGTAAACTTTCTCTGTTTAAGTTCAGGCTCAACGATAGCAAGGGAAAGGGACCAAAGTAAAACACATTTCAAAGGAAAATGTCGGCAGAATTTTAATGCAGAATTGCATTAAAATAAAGAGACACTTTCTGTGAATGTTTCTCTGACCAATTAATGTATTGATCCTGAACAGGATTTCCCAACAGAAATATATATTAAAAACAAAACAAGAGAAGAATACAAATTAAATATGCACTGCTGAATCCATCAGCACATCAATACAGGCATACAAGTTTGGCAAACTAGAAATAGAATCATTTTTGCCATTGTATCCAAATAAGAAAAGCCTAAGCATCTTGCTCTATTTCTATATATTATACTTTCTTTATATGCATACTATGATGTAATGACTTTTTAAGTATAAAAATAATTTTCTGGTATCACTTTGCAGACACATGCCTCTGTAAATTTCCATGTTAAAATTATTAAGCAGTCCCTCTATACTAAAATGATTAATAACAAAGTAATTCATTACTTATATCTTAATGAGTAAAGATCCTTATATGTTAACAAGTAAAGCCATTAGAGTATGTACATTAAAAAATGCATGTTTTATAATATTTTCTCTTAACACTGGTGGGAATAAGTGAAAGAGGATCAAATAGTTAAAGATGAATAGGTCTGGTACCTTTCAAATCATGTCTTACATTCAACTGACATAAAAATTTATTTTAGTTTGTTAGCAGAAAAGAATTAAATAGGCTGCCAAAGATGTTGAGAGAAATACAGACAACTGACTATACATTAGACTGAGAGATAACCAATAAGTTAATTCTAAGTTCTTGAAATAAAAAACCCAGGCATCTACTCACCAAAGTGAAGTCCCAATGAGGGCCAGGTGTTAAAAATGTGAAGGAGCTACCTCTCCTAAGGGAATATCTGTTAATAGAAGTTAAAACAATAAGTAAATTGAGAGTAATGTCAGTGAAATAAGGTATTAGACAGATTAAAAAAATCTATTTTTTTCAGTTTCAAAACTGTTTAGCCTTTTTAGTTATTCAATCATAGAAATAAAGGGAGGGCATGCAAAAAATAATTAGGGCATAGGTTCTAATCACTTTCAGAATCTTTACAAAGGTGACAAGAGTCTTCTATATCATTAGTGAACAGATTAGGATTAAAAAAATTCATCAAACCAAGCAGTTTATTTTAGGAACATATACATGGTTCAATTATATGAAATCTTTTTATATATTACACTAATAGGTTAAGTAAAAACAGTAAATAATGCAAAAAATTATTTGATAAAATTTAACATTCATGCCTAATAAAAGAGTATTAACATAATAAAGAAAATCTAAATGCATTTAATTTTTATTTCATATTGTCTCATGTACTGATTTTTTAAAAATTATGATTTAATAAATCAAGTAAAAAGCTTTGAATAACATCTGAGACAAACGTCCCAAGTAAGATTAAAATTTGACTAGGACTTTATTCTTTATTATTAAGTGATAGATTTTTCTTCTGTGTTATCTTTCTATTCAATGTAAAGAAATAGAGAATCCTATGACAAAAATCAGTCTTCACCTTTAACCCTTTGAGTAGTAAGAACGTTCATGTATTCCTGTGCTTCCTGATCATCCAGAGTATGGTTGTACAAATATTTATTTTAAAAAATGTGTAAGGCAACATAAAAAAAAAGGCAAATGTATGTTCTTGTTTCCATATATTGGTTATCAAACAAACATGATTTTAAGTTAATAAAACTGTAACTGGAACTAATTTCATTTTTTGAAAAAACAACTTACTCCTGGAGGTAAGTGAGCATGAAAAAAACCTCACTACTCAAAGGGTTAAAAAATATAAATCTGTGTTTATAAAATATGGGAGAAAAATTGATAAACTAGCA
The DNA here is from genome assembly GCF_036850995.1 of Saccopteryx leptura. NCBI lineage: Eukaryota > Metazoa > Chordata > Mammalia > Chiroptera > Emballonuridae > Saccopteryx > Saccopteryx leptura. Next base: position 102,066,916 of record NC_089507.1, on the reverse strand, counting down.
CAAAAAATAAAAATAGTTTATAAATTATACTTATTGTTAACTGCTTCAGATGCAAATATATATTTTTATCTTTTGTGGAAATAAATAAAAATGAACCAAATGAGAAAAGCAATGGCTATTTATTCAGAGCATGATATAGCAAGGGAGTCAACCAATATCACTGTGTTGAGGCAGACTCAAAAGCAGGCCAACGAGGGAAAGCTTTATTGTAGAAGAGACTGCTTCAGATGTGCCCAAATTGGAAGCTGTTGGCAGGTTAACTACCTTGTTTCCCCAAAAATAATACATCCCCTGAAAATAAGACCTAGTGCATTTTTTTCAAGCTTAGAAATATAAGGCCTCCCCTGAAAATAAGACCTAGCATGTCTTTAGGAGCAAAAATTAATATAAGACACTGTCTTATTTTCTGGGAAACAGGGTAGCAGCAGGGCATCCTGTATGATTAACTGGGGTGCAGTTTTGCTTGCTCTGGTTCTCAGTTAGAAGGGAGGACAAAAATTAGGGAAGCTGGCAGTTACTAATTAATCAAGTCCTGGTCATTTGGAGCCAAACTGTTTAGCTTCCTGGATTATCAGTCCGTTATCTATTTGTATATTCTCACCCTTGACCCTCAAGGAAAGAGTTCACTGCAAGTTTTAACAGAAACATCACACTCGGTTGTCTTTTCCTACAGTAATTTATAAATTTAAATCAAATACAAGGGCTCCTGGTAGTTTATGATGCTAAATATAAATAAGTTTGCTTATATTTTGACAAGGAACAAAGGAGAAAAAAAAGGGCTAGAGAAGAAAGAGGACGTCAAAACAGTAATACGAAAACTGCATCAAAGAGAAACAGCAATTAGCAAAGCATACAAGAAGAGCCAGGAAGGCTCTTTGGGCAGAGAATAGCACATATAAAGGAGAAGGGAAATGAATTACAAGTAGTTACTTATGTTTGATAATTAAAAGAAATAAGGGCTAGATCAGGGGTCCCCAAACTACGGCCCCCGCAGGCCACATGCGGCCCCCTGAGGCCATTTATCCGGCCCCCGCCGCACTTCCGGAAGGGGTACCTCTTTCATTGGTGGTCAGTGAGAGACGCAAAGCATGGCATCACTCACATACAGTACTACTTCCAGTGACGTGGGATGCACGCCTCACGGCTCTGGAAGCATGTCACATCACTTCTTACATCTAGCAGTGACAAATATGGAACCGGACATTGACCATCTCATTAGCCAAAAGCAGGCCCGTAGTTCCCATTGATTTAAATTTACTTGTTCTTTACTTTAAATATTGTATTTGTTCCTGTTTTGTTTCTTTACTTTAAAATAAGATATGTGCAGTGTGCATAGAGATTTGTTCATAGTTTTTTTTATAGTATGGCCCTCCAATGGTCTGAGGGACAGTGAACTGGTCCCCTGTGTAAAAAGTTTGGGGACCCCTGGGCTAGATCATAATAAAAGGCCCTACACACAGTTTGCGTCCCACTGGGATCCACCTGGCATGCCCACCAGGGGGCGTCGCTCTGCCGCAATCAGAGTCATTCTAGCACCTGAGGCAGAGGCCACAGAGCCATCCTCAGCGCCTGGGCAAACTTTGCTCCAATGGAGCCTCGGCTGCGGGAGGGGAAGAGAGAGACAGAGAGGAAGGAGAGGGGGAAAGGTGGAGAAGCAGATAGGCGCTTCTCCTGTGTGCCCTGGCCAGGAATTGAACCTGGGACTCTCGCACGCCAGGCCGATGCTCTATCACTGAGCCAACCCGCCAGGGCCTCAATGAGATAAACTTTAAAGATCTAATTGGCTTTACTGAACTATTCACGAATCAGGCAGCATCCCATCTAGCAAACAGAAAGAGCTCCAAAGGCCTGTACAAAATAGGTTTTTAAAGGAAGAAAGGGATGGGGAAAAGGACAGACATTATTAGTAAGGAATACATTGTTTCAGGCAAAGCTGCTCTCCTGAGGGGAATGGAAGGGACCTACTGGCAGATTATCTCACTAGTGCTGACTAGGTAATTCCATGTGGACTGGTTAAAGGTTACACTCCTGGGAAGCTTAAACTGCAAGCAGTAAATCTTGGTTTGCCAAGGTGGGGTTTGGCACAAGTGACTCCATTTTGGGATGGCTGTTTCTCTTTAACAGATTAACACACAGTAGGCCTTTTATTATTCTTTTTTTATTTTTCTTATCAATAATTTCTTTTTATTAATTTTAATGGGGTGACATTGATAAATCAGGGTACATATGTTCAGAGAAAATATCTTCAGGTTATTTTGACATTTGATTATGTTGCATACCCCTCACCCAACCTTTTATTATTCTTGGAACTCAGTATTTTTGAGGGCCTCCTTAGTGAAGCAAGATACTTTAAAGAAATCATTTGCCACTGCAGAAAAGTCAAGCAACAATGAAGAAAACAGTATGATTTTTGATAAAACACTGGAACAAAGTGTTTAAGATGAACAAAAAAGACATTTGAAATACATTATAATTCATATGACTAAACAATCCATAGGTGTATTATAAACAAATGCTACAAGATCACAGGAAAAACAAGGCCTTCAAACCTTAAGTGTATGTATCACACTTTTTAAAAAACACTGCTCTAGGCCCTGGCTGGTTGGCACAGTGGTAGAGCGTCAGCCTGGCGTGCAGGAGTCCCAGGTTTGATTCCCGGCCAGGGCATACAGGAGAAGCACCATCTGCTTCTCCACCCCTCCCCCTCTCCTTCCTCTCTGTCTCTCTCTTCCCCTCCCGTAGCCAAGGCTCCATTGGAGCAAAGTTGGCCCGGATGCTGAGGACGGCTCTGTGGCCTCTGCCTCAGGTGCTAGAATGACTCTGATTGCGGCAGAGTGACGTCCCAGATGGGCAGAGCATCGCCCCCTGGTGGGCATGCCCGGGTGGATCCCGGTTGGGCGCATGCGGCTGTGTCTGACTGCCTCCCCATTTCCAACTTCAGAAAAAAAAAACCCCAAAACAAGAAAAAAAACACTGCTCTAGGTAAGTGCCATCATAAACTACATGGTTAAAACAGCCTTCAGTGGGAAATGGGTTGAGAAACAGCAATTAGAATTTATCAGATTATTTTAAATTTAATAATATTTATTCCAAAGTAGTAATCATAGTGGCACTTAAAATATTCAGTAAACACTGCCTTTCAGGAAGTGGTGAACACACAATACAATATACAGATAATGTATTATAGAATTGTACACCTGAAACCTATATAATTTATTAACCAATGTCACCCTAATAAAGTCAATAAAAATAAGAAAAAGTTCCAGAATAAAAACAAACAAAATCCCACTGCCTTCCAGGTATAAGACAAGAGTTAGGAACAACACAAAACCAAAGTTATTATTGCTATTTCTGCTATTCTTTATTTATTTCCTAGAACTGAGCATACTGACCTCAGAATAAATTTGATGTCTAAATTCTGGGAAGGAAAATAGCTCTTAGGAATTTTAAACAGGTTAACAAACTGGAAAAGTATTTCCAACTGATTGTAAGAATCTTTCCAGCACTAGCTATAATCAGCTTTACAGTAATGCTATTTTTTTCCCATTTCAATAACAAGTACCTATTTATTTTGAATACCCATGGAAAAAAGTAACCTCAAAAAACAAATTGTGCCCAGAAAGTATGCAAAACAGTACCAACTTCCAAAAATCTTGGAAAGACATAGTCATTTTTCACAGGGGTCAGACTCAAAATGTAATAGCTATTTTAAACCTTGTGGGAAAAACTTTTTGATTTCACCAAGCATTAAAATTATAACTGCCCTTTCTAGAAGATACCCAATACAGTTGATGTACAGGGAAATTTAAAGAATAAAATAATAAGTGATGGTCCTTCATCTTTTCAAGTATTTTTGTCCAATTCCCCTTTTCATACATCCAAATAATTATGACATTTAAGGCATATAATAAATACATGAAGAAACTAGCATGGTATATAAAATTGTGTTTCCTATTAACCCTATTGTGATTATTCCCTGGCCTCTAACATACTTCCTTTTGTATTATTGGTGTATTTTTGAATAATGTATATTAGTTTTAAACTAAGATAGTTTTAGTCTAAACAAATCAAAATTACAATGGTACAGTTGATGTTCAAAAAGGGAAGCATCAGTTCTTTCTTAAGCCTAATTATGTCCCTGCCCTCCCTATCATGGCAGATAATTAACAGCTGAATTAGAACTATGTATAAACGGCTGGCCAAAACGCAGCTCAAAAAAAATATTCATAAAATATACCAGACAATATAAGTGAGATAAGTCTTCCAATTAAAAAGGAAAATTACAAAAACATAAAGATACTGATTTAAAATAAGATATTTAGGGGTTTACAATGAAAAGCAACCAAGATGAGTTAGAAAAGTAAAATTTTTATTAAAGGCAAGCAAAACAGAAGGATTAATGATAAGCATATAGCAGAGTAGTAATTAGCAAGAAGAAAGAGTTGAGGCATAGGGACACCCAAAAATATGACAAAGTATAATTGAAAATTGTTTGGGATGCCTCCAGATCTGTTAAGGAAAAATACCTCCTATGTGAAAACAAGAAGTGTAGTTGTTCGGTTAAGAAAGTTGCTCCCACACATCAGCAAGCGCAGCTTAAATGTAAATTAGCCTCATGTAACTCAAAAATAACTGAAATTAAAAGTGTTAATCTGTAAATGCTAAGCGTACTATTAATATACAAATAATTATGTAAACTATTCTCTATAGTTAACATATGTTGATTTATGAGGTGCTGAACTATTCAGGCTCTCAATTTCTTTGTAAATTAGGCAAAAAAGAAGGCAATTATCACAGAAACAATTCATTTATTTGAGTCAAATATCTGATGTAGTAGTAACTGCCTACTCTTTTGACTTTTTAGCATCTTTGCTGTTAAGGAATTGTCTCTCTTCTCACTTCATAAAGATTCTGGAGGAGCTAAAATCATATGGGGTTTCTCACTAGTATCTAAGTGTCCCAAATAATGGATATATCTTAGAACATCTCTAGTCTGGAACACAGCTGAACATCTAGACACCAGCACACACACATTCCAAACACCACATTAGTGTTTTTGTATTGTGCAATTCTAACATACTTATCAGGTTGCCTTGCCTATAGCATCAAATTCAGGAGTGAGGGTACAAAGATAATGACAGCAGCAAGTAACAATAAGGGAAGAGAAAAATATCTAAAAGCACACATCATTAGAAATCTAGTAACCTTTGAAAAACTTTGGCAATTCCTCAAAAAATTAAACATAAGCTTACCACATGACCCAGCAATTCCACTACTAGGGATCTCCCCCAGAGAAATTGAAAACATATGTCCACAGAAAGATTTGTATGTAATTGTTCATAGCAGCATTATCCGTAAGAGCCAAAACTGAGACTCAAATCTCCAACAACTGGTAAATGGAGTAACAAAATGTAAAATATTAATTTCATATAACGGAATACTATTTTGCAATGAAAAGGAATAGAATATTGATGTGTGCCCATAATATGAATTTTAAAAATTGATGCAAAAGATCACATACTGCATGATTCTGATATTGGTTCTGATGCTGGCTGAAGTGGGGTTTGTGTACGGTGTCATATAAAAAGCATTTTATTGGACATGCACCTGGAGAGCTTTGGCCTTTGTAGTACGATTTATTTGAGGTTGAAACAGAAGGACGCTTACAGGCATTCAGTCTCATTTCTGTCTGTCTCCTCATAGAAAAAATCCAGTTTTGTCTTAAGTGCAGTATAAAAACCAAAATCCAGATATTCTGCACCATGGTCTAGCCCAGGGGTCCCCAAACTACGCACGCAGCTCCCTGAGGCCATTTACCCAGCCCCCCCACCGCACTTCCAGAAGGGGCACCTCTTTCATCCGTGGTCAGTGAGAGGAGCATAGTTCCTATTGAAATACTGGTCAGTTTGTTGATTTAAATTTACTTGTTCTTTATTTTAAATATTGTATTTAAAGTAAAAGAAATTTGTGTTTTTACTTTAAAATAAGATATGTGCAGTGTGCAAAGGGATTTGTTCATAGTTTTTTTTTTATAGTCCAGCCCTCCAACGGTCTGAGGGACAGTGAACTGGCCCCCTGTGTAAAAAGTTTGGGGACCCCTGGTCTAGCCCATATCAAAGCTCAGTCCAGTCCAGGTGCTGCTCAAAGCCTCTACTTGGAAAATTGCTCGGGAGCAAGGAGTTGCCAGCCCATGCAACATGGCTGTTGCTTGGAGACCCCAGGGACCAACAAGAGGGGGAAGCTTGTTTTCAAGCAGGAAGGGTGACAGCTTTCCTAAGGCTGTGGTTATAAACTGCTCACAAAAGTTAGGGGATATTTCAAAATGAATACGAAGCAATAAAATATCCCCTAATTTTTGTGAGCAGTGTATTTTTTGGGTTAGGAAGGACCAGCTTTCCCCTAAACTCACCAATCAGTTTTTAAAAAAATTTCACCCGCTTGTTTTGGTTCCTCCCACTAGCCAATCAGATTCTACGTCTAGTCCACACCGACAGGCTTCGACCTCCACCGTCGGATGCACAGGTCTTAGGGTGCAAGCCTGAACCCACCTTCTCCCAGCGCCTGACTGCAGTGTCTTGGGGAGATTTCTTCCAAACCCACGTCTAAAGCACAATGGAGGCCTGAAGTGGGCAACTGCGCCATTGAATGCGTTAGCTTTCTAGCAAATTAAGGTAAGTGAGATGTTGCAGCACCCTACTGACGCAGGTGTTCCAGTTTTATAAAATACAATGTCCAACACCCTTTGCACGCCTTCCCCATCAATACCTAGCTACCTGCCTGCCTTAACAATTCCATTCATGGGAGATGTCCGGAAATTGAAATTTGGAGCAGATCAACTGCTGCCTCAGCCTGGGGGTGGAAGTGAGGATTGACTGCAAATAAATTTAGGATAATCTTTGGGGTGATAAAATGTTCTAACAGTGGGCTGCGGTGATGGCCGCACAACTCTATAAATTTACTAATAATCATTAAAATGCACAATTACATGAATGAATGTACGATATCCAAATTACATCTCGATAGAACTGTTAAAGTGCAATTATTTGGTGTGGGAGCAAATAATTTTAGAAGCTAAGGTGGGTATCCTTTTATTTTAGCAAGTATTACTTACTATAAATAGTAAAAATGACAGTCCTGGGTATCAAGAAGTGGCTCAATTGCATTTATATACCCTAATTTAGTTTAAAATATTTTTGAAAGACTGCCCACCCAAAAAGTTAAATTCTTTTAAAGGGAACAATAATCCTCAGATCTGAGTTTATACACCAGCTGGACTGGCCTAGAGAACTGCTGCGTGTCTGTCAGAAACCGCCGTGCTCCGGTAACAATCCCGCGCCCCCCACCTGCAGGCTCCCAGACATTTTCGGTTTTCCATTTGCATTTCGGAACCGCTCCATTCCAGCCACTACCCCGCTGGTGTCGAGATCCGACCTGCGCGGCCGGGCCCCAAGCCCGCCTACCGGGAGAGGAGGCGAGTGACCAGCCCGCGGCCCCCACCCCGCCGGAGGGAGGCAGCGAGGAGGATGACCAGCCCGCTCCTCCTGCCCCCTACCTCACTCCCAGCCCTCGGACCGGGTGCCCGGGTCCGCAGTCGCTGCCGGGCCCGCGTTCACCTGCCGTCCGCCTCCGGCCTGGGGGTGTCTGGTGATGGCCCGGGGGCGCCGCCCGCGCAGAGCTCGGAAGCCCGGCGACTTCGTCTCCGCGGCTGGGGATGCTTCTGGGCCGCCAGCTCGGACTCCATGACGCGGACGGGGTGGGGTGGTGGCCGGGTGCCCGGGAAGGCCACCGGGGCGGGCACCGCGCCCAACCTTTTCTGATCCTAGAGAAGTTTCTGTCAGGAATGCATCGCCGCCGTCGCCGCCATCTTCCGGGGTTTGAAAATGGCGGCCGCGCTGCGACCAGCCAATCAGGGGACAGCGGGCAGTTACTAGGAAACGTGAGTCCCGCCCCCCCCTCTCTCTCCGCCCCTTCAGGCGCATAAATAGAAGTAGGAAGGGAAAAAAGTGGTTGGAATATTCCTGCAGATTAGTTGGGTGGTCTTGGGTTTTATTTTGACTCCATTCCTAAATCCCCGAGGCCCGATACCTATTTCACTGTTTGTTTGTTTTTTAGGACTTCCACCGCAAGCCAGGGCACAAGAGAGGTTGAAAGTGAGGACCTAAGATGAGAGGATTTTGTTTTGTTTTGTTTTGTTTTGCCACATATGCCAAATTATTCATGTAAACAAACCTCCAATTACCAAAGGTAATGGAAATGTATACTTAGGGCTGTCTCTAGGAAATCATTAAAATTTTATTAGGAGCCCTCCTATCTCCCAATGCAGAAGAGACACTCTCCTCAGCAAAAGAGTGAAGTAGACAGCAAAAGACAAAACATCAAATAAGAACCTTTTCAAATAAAAAAACACAAACAACAATTGTTAAATAGCACATTCTTTGATTTTAAATATTGCTTTTTTAGGAGGGTGGCAGAATATGTCACCCAAAATATGCTCCTTTGTCATTAGGATTATTTTGAGGAGACACTTGAAGAACACCATGTGCAAGAAGGGCACTCCGAATTTCCCTTTTCTTTCTGAAAGCAGAGGATAAAACTCCATTGTGAAAGCTGCCTTCCCTATACCAGGAAGAGAGAAACGTTCTATGTATTTATTTATTTATTCATTTTTAATTGATTGATTTTAGACCAGTGGTAGTCAACCTGGTCCCTACCGCCCACTAGTGGGCGTCCCAGCTTTTATGGTGGGCGGTAGCGGAGCAACCAAGGTATAAATAAAAAGATAGATTTAACTATAGTAAGTTGTTTTATAAAGATTTATTCTGCCAAACAGTGAAAATCTGACATAAAGTACTTGGTAAGTAATTATTACTATATGCTTTAACTTGCTGTAACTCTGCTTTATAAATTTTATAAAGTAAAGTTACTTCCCTACTTTATAAATCACCATTACTGTGGAACTGGTGGGCAATTAGAAAATTTTACTACTAACAGAGATACAAAAGTGGGCGGTAGGTATAAAAAGGTTGACTACCCCTGTTTTAGAGGGACAGAGAGAAGGGAGAGAGAGGGAGAGGTAAGCATTTGTTTGTTGTTTCACTTAGTTGTTTATGTGTTGGTCGCTTCTCCTATGTACCCCAACTGGGGATCAACCTGAAACCTTGGCGTTTTGGGAGGACTCTCCTACCCATTGAGGTAACCAGGCTGTGCCTGAAAAACAGTCTTATTACCAGAGGCAGAGGGAACCAAGAAAGAGTGAATTCTGTACAAAAGGATCTTATTAAAATACTTATCTTCTTCTTTGGTCTTTTTCCCCCTAGTTGCCTCTCTTCCTTTGACCTAGTAGATATATATATGACCTAATATATATATATATATATATATATATATATATATATATATATATATATATATATATTTTTTTTTTTTTTTTTTGTATTTTTCTGAAGCTGGAAACGGGGAGAGACAGTCAGACAGACTCCCGCATGCGCCCGACTGGGATCCACCCGGCACGCCCGCCAGGGGCTATGCTCTGCCCACCAGGGGGCGATGCTCTGCCCACCAGGGGGCGATGCTCTGCCCCTCCGGGGCGTCGCTCTGCCTCAACCAGAGCCACTCTAACGCCTGGGGCAGAGGCCAAGGAGCCATCCCCAGCGCCCAGGCCATCTTTGCTCCAATGGAGCCTCGGCTGTGGGAGGGGAAGAGAGAGACAGAGAGGAAGGAGGGGGCGGGTGGAGAAGCAAATAGGCGCTTCTCCTGTGTGCCCTGGTCGGGAATCGAACCTGGGTCCCCCGCATGCCAGGCCGACGCTCTACCGCTGAGCCAACCGGCCAAGGCACATATCTTATTTTAAAGTAAAAAAAACAAAACAGGAACAAATACAATATTTAAAATAAAGAACAAGTAAATTTAAATCAACAAACTGACAAGTATTTCAATGGGAACTATGCTCCTCTCACTGACCACCAATGAAAGAGATGCCCCTTCCGGAAGTGTGGCGGGGCCAGATAAATGGCCTCGGGGGCGGCATGTGGCCCACGGGCCATAGTTTGGGGACCCCTGATATAAACACTAAGAGTTTGCTCCTTTTTTGTGTCTTCATTTTCCTATGGGTACTCCAATATACATCTAAAAATCTGCCTTTCTCCTGTTTGTCTTCTGTCATTTTGAACTGTCATGCTGAACCAGACACCCTAAGAGGAAACGTAAAGTGTTGATTCCCCTACAACATGAAGATATTAATAACATTGTTATTTAATCTTGTGGCACTGAACTTGCATTACATTTATAACAATGAAAAAATTTGTTTAGCTTTAAAAACAGTAAGAAGTTAGGGAGTAATATGCCTATAGTTAAGAACCACCTTGTTCTGCCTTATCCTACCTTTCCACCCCAAGATGAAAGAAGAAAGTATTGCTTCGTAGCAGTTAGAGTAAAACAAGACAGACATGCAGTCTAGGGAGTTAGCATCCACCTAGATCTTCATAGGATGCATATATTTAGATCATACCTTGTGAAATTGGCAAAATTTGACCCTTTAAAAGAGAAATTTTATCATTTCAACCCAATACTTTGATGAGAGCTTCAGAAATTAGTCTGTCATTTCTGCAGTTCTTGAAACTGGTTTTGATGGTGTAATTAGAGATGATCAGTCCTCTGGGAACTTGTAATAACCAATTTCCAAAGTGATAAATAATCCTGGATGCTGTTGTGGGAATTCTCAATGGGAAGGGATTTCTTTCCAGTGATCAGAATACTGTTGTTTCGTGCAGAGTAACTCTTTCCAATTTTCAGACAGTTGGGAACTTACTATTTTGTTCAATTATTCACAGGTATTTATTAAAATTCTACTATATTATGCCAGGCCCTGTGCTAGAAACGAGGGAAGGAATGAATAAAGGAAAAAATTTAACCAGAATATTGCTCGGTACCATAGAAGAAGACCAAAGAAAAGGACCATTTAAAAAATGATAAAGTCTGGTGAACTGTCTTTATTCTACAAGATGTAAACTTTCTGGTGTCCGAATGCTCCTGCCCTCAAAGACAAAGTTTTACTCTTCCTAGAACAGTATTGAATATATGACAAATGTTCCTTGAATCCTCTTTGCCCATCTTCTTTATTTTTTTGATTAATTTTAATGGGGTGACATTGATAAATCAGGGTATATATGTTCAGAGAAAACATCTCTAGGATATTTTGACATTTGATTATGCTGCATTCCCATCACCCAAAGTCCAATTGTCTTCCGTCATCTTCTAACTGGTTTTCTTTGTGCCCCTCCCCTCCCCCAACCCCCTCCCTCCCCTCCCCCTCACCCCATAACCCCCACATTCTTGTCCATGTCTCTGAGTCTCATTTTTTATCTCCCACATATGTATGGAATCATATAGTTCTTAGTTTTTTCTGATTTACTTATTTCGCTCAGCATAATGTTATCAAGGTCCATCCATATTGTTGTAAAAGATCCGATGTCATCATTTCTTATGACTGAGTAGTATTCCATGGTATATATGTACCAAAGCTTTTTAATCCACTCGTCCACTGACAGACACTTGGGCTGTTTACAGATCTTCGCTATTGTGAACAATGCTGCCATAAACATGGGGGTGCATTTCTTCTTTTCAAACAGTGCTATGGTGTTCTTGGGGTATATGCCTAACAGTGGTGTAGCTGGGTCAAAAGGCAGTTCGATTTTTAATTTCTTGAGGAATCTCCATACTGTTTTCCACAGTGGCTGAACCAGTCTGCATTCCCACCAGCAGTGCAAGAGGGTTCCCTTTTCTCCACATCCTCGCCAGCCAGCACTTATTCTGTGTTGTTTTGTTGATGAGCGCCACTCTGACTGGTGTGAGGTGGTATCTCATTGTGGTTTTAATTTGAATTTCTCTAATGACTAGTGATGTTGAGCATTTTTTCATATGCCTATTGCCATCTGTATGTCCTCTTTGGAGAAGTGTCTATTCATTTCTTTTGCCCATTTTCGGATTGGATTGTTTATCTTCCTGGTATTAAGTTTTACAAGTTCTTTATAAATTTTGGTTATTAACCCCTTATCAGATGCATTGTCAAATATATTCTCCCATTGTGTAGTTTGTCTTTTTATTCTGTTCTTATTGTCTTTAGCTGTGCAGAAGCCTTTTAGTTTGATAAAGTCCCATTTGTTTATCCTGTCTTTTATTTCACTTGCCTGTGGAGACAAATCGGCAAATATATTGCTGTGAGAGATGTCAGAGAGCTTACTGCCTATGTTTTCTTCTAAGATGCTTATGGTTTTACGGCTTACATTTAAGTCTTTTATTTGAGTTTATTTTTGTGAATGGTGTAAGTTGGTGGTCTAGTTTCATTTTTTTGCAGGTAGCTGTCCAATTATCCCAACACCATTTGTTGAAGAGGCTGTCTTTACTCCAATGTATGCTCTTACCTCTTTTGTCAAATATCAGTTGTCCATAAAAGTGTGGGTTTATTTCTGGGTTTTCAGTTCTGTTCCATTGATCTATATGCCTGTTCTAATGCCAGTACCAGGCTGTTTTGAGTACAGTGGCCTTATACTATAACTTGATATCTGGAAATGATACCTCCCACTTCATTCTTCCTTTTCAAGGTTGCTGAGGCTATTCGTGTTCTCTTTTGGTTCCATATAAATTTTTGGAATATGTGTTCTATGTCTTTGAAGTAAGTCATTGGTATTTTAATTGGTATTGCATTGAATTTATAAATTGCTTTGGGTAATATAGACATTTTAATGATGTTTATTCTTCCTAACCATGAGCATGGTATATGCTTCCACTTGTTTGTATCTTCCCTGATTTCTTTTATCAATGTTTTATAATTTTTCGAGTACAAGTCTTTAATCTCCCTGGTTAAATTTATTCCTAGGTACTTTATTTTTTTGGTTGCAATGGTAAAGGAGATTGATTCCTTAATTTCTCTTTCTGACAGTTCATTGTTAGTGTATAAAAATGCCTCTGATTTCTGAGTATTAATTTTATATCCTGCCACCTTGCCGAATTTATTTACCAGGTCTAGTAGTTTCTTGACTGCGCCTTTATGGTTTTCTAAATACAATATCATATCATGCAAATAATGATAGTTTTACTTCTTCTTTTCCAATTTGGATACCTTTTATTTCTTTTTCTTGTCTGATTGCTGTGGCTAGGACTTCCAGGACTATGTTGAATAAGAGTGGTGAAAGGGGGCACCCCTGCCTTGTTCCTGATCTTTAGGGGATTACTTTTAACTTTTGTCCATTGAGTATGATGTTGGCTATGGATCTGTCATAGATGGCCTTTATCATGTTGAGGTATGTTCCCTGTATTCTAGCTTTGCTGAGAGTTTCGATCATAAAGGGGTGCTGGATTTTATCAAATGCTTTTTTTGCATCTATTGATATTATCATGTGGTTTTTCTCCTTCCTTTTGTTTATGTGACGAATCACATTGATTGATTTGCGAATATAGTACCAGCCTTGCCTCCCCAGAATAAATCCCACTTGATCATGGTGTATGATTTTTTTCATGTATTGCTGGATCTGGTTTGCTAATATTTGGTTGAGAATTTTAGCATTTAAGTTCTTCAGGGATATTGGCCTATAGTTTTCTTTCTTTGTGTTGTCTTTGCCTGGTTTTGGAATCAGAATTATACTCGCCTCATAAAAGGAGCTTGGAAGTCTTCCTTCCTCTTGAATTTTTTGAAATAGCTTGAGAAGGATAGGAGTTAGTTCTTTGAATATTTGGTAGAATTCACTTGTGAAGCCACGAGGCCCAGGACTTTTCTTTTTTGGGAGTTTTTTGATAACTGTTTCAATCTCATTTGTTGTAATTGGTCTGTTTAGGTTTTCTGATTTTTCCAGATTAATTTTTGGAAGATTATTGTTTCAAGGAATTTGTCCATTTCATCTAGGTTGTTTAGTTTTTTGGTATACAGTTCTTCATAGTATTTTCTTACAATATTTTGTATTTCTGTTGTGTCAGTTATTATTTCTCCACTGTCGTTTCTAATTTTATTTATTTGAGTCCTCTCTCTTTTTTTCTTGGTGAGTCTGGTTAAAGGTTCATCGATCTTTTTTTTTTTTTTTTTTTTTTTTAAATTTTATTTATTTATTTATTTTTATTTATTCATTTTAGAGAGGAGAGGGAGAGACAGAGAGAGAGAGAGAGAGAGAGAGAGAGAGAGAGGAGAGACAGAGAGAGAGAAGGGGCGGAGGAGCTGGAAGCATCAACTCCCATATGTGCCTTGACCAGGCAAGCCCAGGGTTTCGAACTGGCGACCTCAGCATTTCCAGGTCGACGCTTTATACACTGCGCCACCACAGGTCAGGCCAGGTTCATCGATCTTGATAACTTTTTCAGAGAACCAGCTCCTGGTTTCATTGATCCTCTGTATTGTTTCTTTAGCCTCTATGTCATTTATTTCTGCTCTGATCTTTATTATATCCTTCCTTCTACCACCTCTGGGCTTTACTTGCTGTTCTTTTTCTAGTTCTTTTAGATGTAGGATCAAGTTGTTTATTTGAGCTTTTTCTAGCATCTTGAGGTATGCCTGTAATGCTATGAGCTTCCTTCTCAGGACTACTTTTGCTGTGTCCCATAAATTTTGAGTTGATGTATGATCACTATTGTTTGTTTCTAGGAATTTTTAAATTTCTTCTTTGATCTCATTGTTTACCCGTTTGTTATTTAATAACATGCTATTTAGTTTCCAAGTGTTTGAGTGTTTTTCAGTTTTATGCCATTGTGATCAGAGAAAATACTTGTTATGATTTCAATCTTCTTAAATTTGTTGAGATCGCTTTTGTGCCCTAACATGTGGTCTATCCTGGAGAATGTACCATGAGTGCTTGAAAAGAATGTATATTCTGGTGCTTTAGGGTGAAAGGTTCTGAAGATATCTATTAAATCGAGTTGTTCTACTGTGTTCTTAAGTCTGCTGTTTCTTTGCTAATTTTCTTTCTTGAGGATCTATCTAGTGATGTTAGTGGGGTATTGAAATCCCCTACTGGCCCTGCCGGTTGGTTCAGTGGTAGAGCGTTGGCGGAGGTCCCAGGTTCGATTCCCAGCCAGGGCACACAGGAGAGGTGCCATCTGCTTCTCCACACCTCCACCTCTCCTTCCTCTCTGTCTCTCTCTTCCCCTCCCGCAGCCGAGGGTCTATTGGAGCAAAAGATGGCCCGGGTGCTGGGGATGGCTCCTTGGCCTCTGCCCCAGGCGCTAGAGTGGCTCTGGTCACGACAGAGCGACGCCCCGGATGGGCAGAGCATCGTCCCCTGGTGGGCGTGCCGGGTGGATTCCCGGTCGGGCACATGTGGGAGTGTGTCTGACTGCCTCCCCGTTTCCAGCTTCAGAAAAATACAAAAAAAGAAAAAAAAAAAGAAAGAAATCCCCTACTATTATAGTATTGCTGTTGATCTCGCCCTTTAAATCCATCAAAGTCTGCTTCATATATTTAAGTGCTCCTATATTAGGTGCGTAGATATTTATAATGGTTATATCTTCCTGTTGGATTGCTCCCTTTATTATTATGTACTGATCTGCTTTATCTCTAACTATAGTCTTTGTTTTAAAGTCCATTCTGTCTGATATAAGTATTGCTACCCCAGCGTTTTTTTATTTCCATTTGCGCGAAATATTTTTTTCCATCCTTTTTTCTTCAGTCTATGTGCATCTTTTGTTTTAAGGTGTGTCGCTTGTAGATAGCATATGTATGGGTCCTGTTTTCTTATCAACGCAGCTACCCTATGTCTTTTGATTGGACCATTTAATTCATTTACATTTAAGGTTATTATTGATATGTAATTGTTTATTGCCATTTTATTCTTTAAAACTGTATTCCTCTTTTGCTATATTCTTTTTCTCCTTTGATCTGTTTACAACAGGCCCCTTAGCATTTCTTTCAGCCTTGGTTTGGTTGTAGTGAATTCCTTGAGTTTTTTTTTGTCTGGAAAGCTTTTTATTTCTCCTTCAATTTTAAAGGATAGCCTTACTGGATAAAGTAGTCTTGGTTGTAGGCTCTTATTCTGCATTACTTTGAATATTTCTTGCCATTCCCTTCTGGCCTCAAGTGTTTCTGTTGAGAAGTCAGAAGTCATCCTTATGGGGGCTCCTTTGTAGGTGATAGTCTTTTTTTCTCTAGCAGCTTTTAATATTTTCTTTTTATCATTTAGCTTTGGTATTTTAATTATGATGTGTCTTGGTGTTGATTTCTTTGGGTTTCTCTTTAATGGAGTTCTCTATGCTTCTTGAACATGTGAGATGTTTTTCTGCCTTAATTCAGGGAAGTTTTCCACTATGATATGTTTGAACAAAGTCTCTATGCCTTGTTCTTTCTCTTCTTCTTCAGGAACCCCTATGATGCGGATGTTATGTCTCTTCATGTTGTCACAGAGCTCTCTTAGAGTTTCCTCAGACTTTTTGAATCTCTTTTCTTTTTTCTGCTCTGCTTCTGTGCCTTTATTTCTCTTGTCCTCTAACTTGCTGATTTGATTCTCTGCTTCATCCATCCTGCTTTTACTTCCTTCCATTGTGTTCTTCATTTCTGATATTTTATTTGTCATTTCTGACTGATTCCTTTTTATTATTTCAATGTTCTTTCTTATATTTGCTATCTCTTTATTTAGGTGTTCATAATGACCATCTATTATTCTAATATCTTTGAGCATCCTAACAATTGTTATTTTAAACTCTACATCTGGTAATTTGGTTATATCTGATTCATTCAGGCCCTTTTCTGGGGATTTCTCTTGATTCATTTGTGTTGCATTTCTCTGCTTTCTCATTTTCTCAGTGTAAAGGAAGGTTTTGGCCACTGGAGTCCACTGGGTGTGGCCTCTGCTCCCTAGGTATGGTCTGTCTGCAGGCCCGCCACCCCTTCTGCTGTTGCTGCCTAGGGCATTTGGGTATGGGCGTTGCTGTGGTTTCCGCCTTTCCTTCACGGGAATGGCTGTGATCCTGTGCTTGGGTGTAGAAGCCTTGGTGGCCTTGGCCTTTGCCCTGCCCCCATTGGTGGTGGTATGCTTGGCCCTAGGGCAGTGGCGAACACCTTTGCTCAGCTGTGCGTCTCCGCCTGATTTCAGGCTTTCGCCCTGCCCTTGCAGGAGGAGCCAGCTCCTAGGATGGTTGCAAGCTTGGCTCCACAGGCCAGCGGGACTGTGTGTCCACGCTCAGTAGCAAGACTCTGCCTGTTCTGTGTTTTTGGCTCCACCCCCACGGGAGGAGCCGGCTCCCAAGTCAGGCCACAAGCCTCGGTTCTGCGGGTGGGGCAAGGCTGCTCTCCTGTGCCCTTGCTCAAGGGCTTGTCTCCACCTCTTCCGGGGTTCCCACCCTTCTCCTGCAGGCTGGATTGCAGGCTTCCCACAGCTGGGCTTGACCGCTTTTGCAGGCCCCTCCTCCCTAGCCGGGCAATATTGAGCTCACACCTGGGCCCAGTGGTGGCCAGCTGGCTTCCGCCCTTGCTTACAGAACCGCGTTTCCGTGTCCCGCCGCCGGCAGTCCTCTGGCGAGCCCTCAGTCGTGTAGGGTGCGGGCGCTGCAGCTCAGACCCTAAGACTCACTACTGTAGTCCCGAAAGCTCTCTCCTTCTAAGCGACTCTGCTCTGAGTACTGCGGGAGAGCTTGTTTGACTGGTGTCCTGCTTCCCTTTGCTGGTATTACTGTTTCCAGGGGAAATATTCACTTCAGATTTGGGGAGTGACTCATCTCAGGGGTTAGCGTGGCTGTCTCCCAAAATGTTTCTCCCTGTGCCTCCTGGATTACACTCTCTTCCTGCTACTCTGGTCCTCTCCTCTCTCCCTGTCCCCTGGAGCCCCGGGTGAGTGGTTATGAGAGAGGTGTTCTGCGCGGTCCCTTTAAGAAGAATCCTTGGTCTGAGAAATCAGTCTCTTTCTCACAAACAGTATCCTGACTTGTTTCCAGCTAAATACTGTCCTTACGCCTCTTTTAGGCTCTGGGGCTGCAGGCTGGGGCTTTGTTCCTGGGGCTCAGGACCCTCCCCTCTCCGCTAAACTCGTTTCCCGCCACGCGAGTCTTTACCAGCTGCCATTCACTCTGGGGAACTGGGCAGCCCTCTCTGCATTTCCACTTTTCCTACCAGTCTCAGTGTGGCTTCTTCAGTGTTCCTTGGTTGAGGAGTCCTCTTAGTTTAGTCCAAAGTTGGTTTTTCCAGATTATAGTTCTTAAAATTAATTTTTTTCTTCTTTTTTTCTTTTTCTTTTTTGTATTTTTCTGAAGCTGGAAACAGGGAGAAACAGTCAGACAGACTCCCGCATGCGCCTGACCAGGATCCACCCAGCATGCCCACCAGGGGCGACGCTCTGCCCACCAGGGGGTGATGCTCTGCCACAACCAGAGCTACTCTAGCACCTGGGGCAGAGGCCAAGGAGCCATCCCCAGCGCCCGGGCCATCTTTGCTCCAATGGAGCCTTGGCTGCGGGAGGGGAAGAGAGAGACAGAGAGGAAGGAGGGGGGGTGGAGAAGCAAATGGGCGCTTGCTTCTCCTATGTGCCCTGGCTGGGAATTGAACCCGGGTCCCCCGCATGCCAGGCCGACGCTCTACCGCTGAGCCAACTGGCCAGGGCCTATATTATTATTATTATTATTTTTTTTCTGTATTTTTCTGAAGCCAGAAACGGGGAGAGACAGTCAGACAGACTCCCGCATGCGCCAGACTGGGATCCACCCGGCACGCCCACCAGGGGCGATGCTCTGCCCCTCCGGGGCATCGCTCTGTTGCGACCAGAGCCACTCTAGCGCCTGAGGCAGAGGCCGAGGAGCCATCCCCAGCGCCCGAGCCATCTTGGCTCCAGTGGAGCCTCGGCTGCAGGAGGGGAAGAGAGAGACAGAGAGGAAGGAGAGGGGAAGGGGTGGAGAAGCAGATGGGTGCTTCTCCTGTGTGCCCTGGCCGGGAATCGAACCCAGGACTTCTGCACGCCAGGCTGACGCTCTACCACTGAGCCAACTGGCCAGGGCTTAAAATTAGTTTTTAATTCACTTTGGTTCTGGGAGGTGGATGTTGGTACGTCCGCCTACTCCAGTGCCATCTTGTCTTCTCTCTGTCCCATCTTTTTGTAAACTGCCCCTCTCCATTATTCAGGACAGGGATTGAGGGAAATGAGTAAATTTCAGTTTTTGTATTTACAGTAAGTCCCCAACATACAAAATCTGACTTACATACCACTTGTACTTGTGAGTGATGCTCCATAAAAGCTATTGGTAGTCCATTGCAGTTGAATATTAGTGAAAATGATATCATGGAATTACTTCAATGGCAAAGAACTAATCAATGAAGACTGAATGGAACTAGAGCAGCAAATGATAGCCTATAGGGAAGAAAACAGGGATCCAGGAACTCCAGAACCATAAAAGTTTTCTACAAAAATGTTAGCTGATGCTTTTTGTCTCATTGCTGGCAAAGTTAGAGGAGCAAGATTCAATATAGAGAGATTCACTGAAGTTTACTGTTCAGTTACTGAAGGCTTGGGATGCTACAGGGCCATTTATGATGAGAAAAAGAAAAGCTCTGCACAAACCTACCTTGATGCTACTTCGAGAAACTGACTCCAGCAGCAGAACCAAACCCTGATTCTTTTTTTTTTTTTTTTTTTCATTTTTCTGAAGCTGGAAACAGGGAGAGACAGTCAGACAGACTCCCGCATGCGCCCGGCCGGGATCCACCCGGCACGCCCACCATGGGGCGATGCTCTGCCCACCAGGGGGGGCGATGCTCTGCCCATCCTGGGCGTCGCCATGTTGCGACCAGAGCCACTCCAGCGCCTGAGGCAGAGGCCACAGAGCCATCCCCAGCGCCCGGGCCATCCTTGCTCCAATGGAGCCTCGGCTGCGGGAGGGGAAGAGAGAGACAGAGAGGAAAGCGCGGCAGAGGGGTGGAGAAGCAAATGGGCGCTTCTCCTATGTGCCCTGGCCGGGAATCGAACCCGGGTCCTCCGCACGCTAGGCCGACGCTCTACCGCTGAGCCAACCGGCCAGGGCTACCAAACCCTGATTCTTTATAACCAGTTCTATCCTCTCCAATAAGTCCTTCATCTTCTTCATCATCCAAGATTGTTCAAGGTTGTATTTGAAAATGTTTAAATTATTATATGTACAGAAAGGTAAAAATAAATACTATGTTAAGACAAATATCTAAGGTGCAGTTAGTAAGTAAATGTACCTGTTTCAACTTAGATACAAATTCAACTTAATAACAAACCTACAGAATCTATCTCATTCTTCACCCGGGACTACCTGTATGTAGAGTCTAGAATCTCTTTCCTGAGATGATATTCTCATAATCTTAATTAGACCTGAACATTCCCCAAATTTCTTTATCCATAGATTATAACCATAAATTTGCAAATATTCTGCTGGGGGACTTCCTCAAAGATTATTTCCAAAACCTTTGATCATATGCAATGACATCACTCATCATGTAGGTTGATATTAAATATATTCAACAACTATGTAGTGTACTAATATAAATTAATATGTAAATCAGTTCTAAAATCTATTCCCTTATGTTATCTAAGTAAATCAAACTCTATTTTAGTAAAAGTGCTTACCAAGTGTCACATGTGCTGGTTTCAGCAACCAGCAAGGACACACAGTGTGTACCAGCTGTATGTAACTTGGGTTTTATAGGAAAACTTCTAGAGATGTACAGTTCTTGTCAACTTCATGTTCTTTATTTTCCTGCAACTTCTAACAATCTGACTTACCACCCTGCATCACAGACATTATAGTTCTTTCATCAAACCTTCAGATTAATGTTTTGAAAAAAAAATCAGAATTAGAAGATTGCTTTAAAGATATGGAAGCCATGATCTCTTAAACTGCAAAGAGGAAGTCTTCTCCTATAATTTATTTTATGAAGAAGATTTTCTTTTCTTTTTCTTTTTTTCTTTTTTTTTTTTTTTTGAGACAGAGAGAGTCAGAGAGAGGGATAGATAGGGACAGACAGACAGGAACGGAGAGAGATGAGAAGCATCAATCATTAGTTTTTCGTTGTGACACCTTAGTTGTTCATTGATTGCTTTCTCATATGTGCCTTGACCATGGGCCTTCAGCAGACCGAGTAACCCCTTGCTCGAGCCAGCGACCTTGGGTCCAAGCTGGTGAGCTTTGCTCAAACCAGATGAGCCCGCGCTCAAGTTGACGACCTCGGGGTCTCGATCCTGGGTCCTTTTGCATCCCAGTCCAACGATCTATCCACTGCGCCATCACCTAGTCAGGCAAGAAGATTTTCTTTTTAAAAATTATTGAATTTAATGAGGTGACATTGGTTAATAAAATTAGGTTTCAGATGTACAATTCTATAATACATCATTTGTATATTGTATCGTGTGTTCACCACCTCAAGTCAAGTCTCCCTCCATCACCCTTTATCACTCCTTTACTCTGTTCTATTTCCCCACTCCCTTTCCCTCTGGTAATCACCATACTGCTATCTGTGACTATGAGTTTTTATTTTTATTTTTTGCTTAATCCCTTCACCTTTTTCACCCAGCCATCCAACCTCCTTTGCCTCTGACAGCTGTCAGTCTGTATCTATGAGTCTGTTTTTGTTTTGTTTAATATGTTTATTAGATTCCACAAATAAGTGAAATCATCTGCTATTTGTATTTCTTTTGACTGGCTGATTTCACTAAGCATAATACTCTCCAAGTCCATTGATGCTGTCACAAAAGGTAATATTTTCTTCCTTTTAATGACTGAGTACTATTACATTGTTTAAATGTACCACAGCTTTTATATTTTTCCATCTACTAATGGACACTTGGATGGCTTCCAAATTTTGGCTTTTGAAAATAATGCCACAATGAACATGGGGTGCATCTTTTCTTCTGAATCAATATTTCAAGTTTCTTTGGATATATTCCCAGAAGTGGAATTCCTGGGTCATAAAGCAGTTCAATTTTTAACTTTTTGAGGAATCACAATACTGTTTTCCACAGTGACTGCACCAATCCTCATTCCCACCCACTGTATGAGTGTTCCCTTTTCTCAACATCCTTGCCAACACTTGTTTGTTAACTTACTGATGATAGCTATTTTTTTTATTTATTGATTTTTTTTTTTTTAGATAGAGAGGAGTGAGAGAGAGAGACAGAGAGAGAGAGAAGGGGGAGGAGCAGGAAGCATCAACTCCCATATGTGCCTTGACCAGGCAAGCCCAAGGTTTCGAACCGGCGACCTCAGTGTTCCAGGTCAACGCTTTATCCCACTACGCCACCACAGGTCAGTGATGATAGCTATTTCTGATAAGTGTGAGGTGATATCTCATTTTGGTTTTAATATGCATTTCTCTGAAGATTAATGATGCTGAGCATCTTTCATATGTCTATTGGCCATCTGTATGTCCTCCTTGGAGAAATGTCTATTAAGATCCTTTGCCTTTTTATTTAAACTGGGTTTTTTTTTGTATAAGTTGTATAAGTTCTTTATAAATTTTGGATTTTGACCCCTTATCAGGTGTATCGTTGGTAATCTGCTGTATGTTCTCCCATTCATTGGGTTGTCTTTTTATTTTGTTGCTGGTTTTCTCTGCTGTGCAAAAGTTTTCAGTTTGCAGTAGTCCCATTTGTTTATTTTTTTCTTCTGTTTCCCTTGATCAAGGTGATATATCAGAAAAAATATTGCTATGAGAAGTGTTTGAGATTTTACCCACCTCTGTTTTCTTTTGGGATTTTTGTTGTTTCAAGTCTTACATGTAAGTCTTTTTTTTTTTTTTTTGGTTAAATTCTTGAGGTTGAAGTTATTTTTATTTTTAATTTATTGTGTTTACCTAGATTCTAGTGTTCCCCAGAATGCATCTCCCCTTTCCTCATGTTCCCCACAACATCCACCTCCCCCCCCCCCCGCAACGCTCTCCCCCTTTCACTCCAGGATTTGCTTTTCTGCTCTCTATAACGTTGTGTTATATGTGTATAATTTCACCTTTTCTGATCCCTTCCTATCATCCCCTTTCCCTCTGTCCACTTTCCCTCTGGACCCTTTGATCCCGCCTTTGTCTCTATTTTGTTCCTCAGTTCATATTGTTCATTAGATTCCTTAAATGAGTGAGGTCATATGATATTTTTCTTTCTCTGTCTGGCTTATTTCACTTAACATAATAGTTTCCAGGTTCATCCATGTTGTCACAAAAGGTAAGATTTCCTTCTTTTTCGTGGCCTCATAGTATTCCACTGTGTATATGTACCATTGCCTTTTAATCTACCCGTCCCCTGACAGACACTTGGGCTGTTTCCAGATCTTCGCTATTGTAAACAACACTGCCATAAACATGGGGGTGCATTTCTTCTTTTGAATCAGTGATGTGGTGTTCTGGGGATATATTCCTAAAAGTGGGATAGCTGGGTCAAAATGCAGTTCGATTTTTAATTTTTTGAGAAATCTCCATACTGCTTTCCACAGAGGCTGCACCAGTCTGCATTTCCACCAGCAATGCAGGAGGGTTCCCTTTTCTCCACATCCTTACCAGTACTTATTATGTGTTCTTTTGTTAATGCACGCCATTCTGACTGGTGTGAGGTGATATCTCATTGTGGTTTTAATTTGCATTTCTCTAATGACTAGTGATGTTGAGCATTATTTCATCTGCCTGTTGGCCATCTGTATGTCCTCTTTGGAGAAGTGTCTATTCATTTCTTTTGCCCATTTTTTGATTGGATTGTTTATCTTCCTGTTGTTGAGTTTTACAAGTTCTTTATAATTTTGTTTATTAATCCCTTATCAGACATATTGTTGAATATGTTCTCCCATTGTGTGGTTTGTCTTTTTATTTTGTTCATATTGTCTTTAGCTGTGCAAAAGCTTTTTAGTTTGATATAGTTCCATTTGTTTATCCTGTCCTTTATTTCCCTTGCCCGTGGAGATAAATAAGCAAATATATTTCTGCGAGAGATGTCGGAGAGCTTATTGCCTGTTGGGGACCGAAAAATAAACAGGGTATTTTGCAGCCTGCATTTTAGGGACAGAGGTGCTGGGAGCTGAGTGTAAGCTGACAGTCTTGCTCAACCCCCTACCTCACCTGCCTAATTAAGTTAACAAATGGCCGTGCTTCAGTGCTTGCCCTGCCCACTCATGTTCCCAGGAAGGACTGGAAGCTAGTTACTTCTTTGTTTTAAGTTATCAAATGCTTTTTTTGCATCTATTGATATTATCATGTGGTTTTTCTCCTTCCTTTTGTTTATGTGACGAATCACATTGATTGATTTGCGAATATAGTACCAGCCTTGCCTCCCCAGAATAAATCCCACTTGATCATGGTGTATGATTTTTTTCATGTATTGCTGGATCTGGTTTGCTAATATTTGGTTGAGAATTTTAGCATTTAAGTTTTTCAGGGATATTGGCCTATAGTTTTCTTTCTTTGTGTTGTCTTTGCCTGGTTTTGGAATCAGAATTATACTTGCCTCATAAAAGGAGCTTGGAAGTCTTCCATCCTCTTGAATTTTTTGAAATAGCTTGAGAAGGATAGGAGTTAGTTTGTCTTTGAATATTTGGTAAAATTCACTTTTGAAGCCATCGGGCCCCGGGCTTTTGTTTGTTGGGAGTTTTTTGATAATTGTTTCAATATCATTTGTTGTAATCGGTCTGTTTAGGTTTTCTGATTCTTCCAGATTGATTTTTAAAAGATTATATGTTTCAAGAAATTTGTCTATTTTATTTAGGTTGTCTCATTTTTTGGCATACAGTTCTTCATAGTATTTCCTTACAATCCTTTGTATTTCTGTTGTGTCAGTTGTTATTTCTCCACTCTCATTTCTAATTTTATTTATTTGAGTCCTCTCTCTTTTTTTCTTGGTGAGTCTTGCTAAATGTTCATTGATCTTGTTTACTTTTCAAAGAACCAGTTCCTGTTTTCATTGATCCTCTGTATTGTTTCCTTAGCCTCCATGTCATTTATTTCCACTCTGATCTTTATTATATCCTTCCTTCTACTACCTCTGGGCTCTACTTGCTGTTCTTTTTCTAGTTCTTTTAGATGTAGGGTTAAGTTGTTTATTTGTGCTTTTCCTATCTTCTTAGGATATACCTGTAATGCTATGAACTTTCCTCTCAGGACTGCTTTTGCTGTCTCCCATAAATTTTGAGTTGTTTTATGCTCATTAACATTCATTTCTAGGAATTTTTTTTATTTCTTCTTTGATCTCATTGTTAACCCATTTGTTATTTAATAACATGCTATTTAATTTTTAAGTGTTTGGGTATTTTTCAGTTTTTCTGTTGTGGTTGATTTGTAGTTTCATGTCATTGTGATCTGAGAAAATGCATGTTATGATTTCAATCTTCTTAAATTTGTTGAGACCGCTTTTGTGGCCTAACGTGTGGTCTATTCTGGAGAATGTACCATGAGCATTTGAAAAGAAGGTATATTCTGCTTCTTTAGGGTGAAAGATTCTGAAGATATCTATTAAATTGAGTTGATCTACTATGTCCTTTAAGTCTGCTGTTTCTTTGTTAATTTTCTTTCTTGAGGATCTATCTAGTGATGTTAGTGGGGTATTGAAATCGCCTACTATTATAGTATTGCTGTTGATCTCACCCTTTAAATCCATCAAAGTCTGCTTTATATATTTAAGTGCTCCCTTATTAGGTATGTAGATATTTATTATGGTTATATCTTTCTGCTGGATTGCTCCCTTTAACATTATGTAGTGACCTTCTTCATCTTTTACTAAAGCCTTTGTTTTAATGTCCATTTTGTCTGATATAAGTATTGCCACCCCAGCTTTTTTTAAATTTCTATGTGCATGAAATATTTTTTTCCATTCTATTACCTTTAGTCTATGTGCATCTTTTGTTTTAAGGTGTTTCTCCTGTAGACAGCATATGTATGTGTCCTGTTTTCTCATCCAGGCAGCTACTCTAAGTCTTTTGATTGGATCATTTAATCCATTTACATTTAAGGTTATTCTTTGTGTTCTTTTTAAATGGGGTTCTTTCTGTTTCTTGAACCTGTATGACTCTTGCCTGCATCAATTTAGGGCAATTTTCAGTTGTAATTTCTTTGAACAGGTTCTCTATCCCTTGTTCCTTCTCTTCTCCTTCAGGAACCCCTATTATGTTCATATTGTTTCTCTTCATGTTGTCACAGAGCTCTCTTAGCGTTTTCTCAGACTTTTTGATCCTCTTTTCTTTTTGCTCTTCTGTTTCCGTGCTTTTGCTTATCTTGTCCTCTAAGTTGCTGATTCGATTCTCTGCTTCATCCAGCCTGTTTTTAATTTCTTCTAGTGTTGTCTTCATTTCTGATATTGTGTTTGTTATTTCTGTTTTTTTTTTTTTTTATGATTTCAGTGTCCTTTTTTTTTTTTTCTTTCTGAAGCTGGAAACGGGGAGAGACAGTCAGACAGACTCCCGCATGCGCCCGACTGGGATCCACCCAGCACGTCCACCAGGGGCAACGCTCTGCCCACCAGGGGGCGATGCTCTGCCCCTTCGGGGCATCGCTCTGCCACGACCAGAGCCACTCTAGCGCCTGGGGCAGAGGCCAAGGAGCCATCTCCAGCGCCCGGGCCATCTTTGCTTCAATGGAGCCTTGGCTGCGGGAGGGGAAGAGAGAGACAGAGAGGAAGAAGGGGGGGGGATGGAGAAGCAAATGGGCGCTTCTCCTATGTGCCCTGACCGGGAATCGAACCTGGGTCCCCCTCACGCCAGGCTGACGCTCTACCGCTGAGCCAACCGGCCAGGGCCTCAGTGTCCTTTTTGATGATTACAATTTCTTTATTTAGGTGCTCAGTAAGTTCATTCATTGTAACTTTGAGATCCTTAAGCATCCTAACAATCATTATTTTAAATTCTGCATCCGGTAATTTGATTACTTCCATTTCATCCAGATCTTTTTCTGGGGATTTTTCTTGTTGATTCATAAGGGCTACGTTCCTCTGTCTTCCCATTGTTTCTGTTTGTGGTTTGCAGGCTTGTTTGAGTTGTGGTCTCCTTAACTAGTAGCACCACTTTTCTGTTTTTTATATCTTAACTGGGTCAGGTATGAGGAGCCCTTTTTTTTTTAATTTTTATTAACTTTCATGGGGTGACATCAATAAATCAGGGAACATATATTCAAAGAAAACATGTCCAAGTTATCTTGTCATTCAATTATGTTGCATACCCATCACCCAAATTCAGATTGTCCTCCGTCACCTTCTATCTAGTGTTCTTTGTGCCCCTCCCCCTCCCCCTCTCCCTCTCCCTCCTTTCCTCCCCCTGCCCCCCCTCCGTAACCACCACACTCTTTTTCATGTCTCTTAGTCTCGTTTTTATGTCCCACCAATGTGTGGAATCCTGCAGTTCTTGTTTTTTTTCTGATTTACTTATTTCACTCCATATAATGTTATCAAGATCCCACCATTTTGTTGTAAGTGATCCGATGTCATCATTTCTTATGGCTGAATAGTATACCCTGGTGTATATGTGCCATCTCTTCTTTATCCAGTCTTCTATTTTTTTTTTTTTTTTTTTTTTTTTTTTTTTTTTTTACCATGATTAAAGCCTTTAAGCAAACTCTTGGCCAATACAGGTGAGGAGCCCTTTTTTAAGATGTCACTCTTAACAAGGGTTGTTAGATCCTGAACTGATGCTCTTTGTATCTGGCCTCTAGATGTGCCCTCCCTGGACCTTCTTGTCTGGAGCCTGGCGCAGACCAGTGGGGATTGCTGCCTATGACTGGCCCTTATCTATCTTTTTGGAGCAACAGGCAATCCAGATCCTGTGGCTGCCTCTGCTGAGCCCAGGTGCCATTGTTAATATCTACTTAGGCTGCCTTTTATCTACTTTTGGCCTGGAGGATGTTCGTTTAAATGTTCAGGTTCCCCTGAGATCTGCCTTCCACTGCCTCTTATTGGTGGTTACTTGGGCTCAGTACTATAAATCAGGGATTAGGTAAGGTATTGGATGTGGCTTTCCCCTTAGCCTTGGGTGTTGTTCTGTCCACCCTTCTTTTTTATTTTATTTTATTTTTTTCTTTCTTTTTAGCCCTCAGAAGAGTGGGCCATAGTAGTCCAATGGGTGTGGCCTTTGTGTTTCTGAGGTGTGGTCTGTCCACAGGCCCGCCTCCACCGCTGCTGCCGCCTCAGGTGTTCAGGCACAGGCGTTGCTGGTGCTGGCCTGCTGCTGTGGTTACTGCGGCTTCTGCCTTGCCTCTGTGATGGAACTGCATTCACATGCTTGGGCCACAGCCACGACTGGCTCCTGGTTTCTGCCCCTGTGGACGGGACCATGCTCCCATGTCCTGCCGCCACCCACCCTCCAGTGAGCACTCAACTGTGTGATGGTGGCATTGTAGCTCAGACCTCAGCACCCAATACTGTATCCCTTATGGGCTTCCTGTTTCTAAGCAACTCTGCTCTGAGTGTAGCAGTAGAGCTTTCATTTGGCTGGTGACCTGCTTCCCTTTGCTAGTATTGCTGGTTCCAGGAAAAATATTCACTTTAGATTTGGGTAGTGACTCAGCCCAGGGGTTGGGGTGGCTGTCCCTCAAAGTGTTCCTCTCTGTGCCTCCTAGATTCCATTCTCTTCATGCTCCTCGGTCCTCTAAGCTCTCCTCCTCCCCCAGAACCCTGGGTGAGTGGTTGTGGAAGAGGTTTTCTGCGTGGTCCCTTTAAGACAAATCCTGGGTCTGAGAAATCTGTCCCTTTCTCACAAACAGTATCCTGATTTGTTTTGTAGCTAAATACTGTCTGTACACCTCTTCTAGACTATGGGGCAGCAGGCTGGGGCTTCAGGCCTGGGGCCAGGACCCTACCCTCTCCGGTAAAACCCCACCACCACATGAGTCCCTCCGGGCTGCCACTTGCTCCTGGGCATTGGGCAGCCCTCTCCACATTTCTGCTTTTTCTACCAGACTCAGTGTGTTTTCTTCAGTTCTCTTTGGTTATAGATTCCTGTTAGTTTAGCCCAATGTTGGTTTTTCCAGATGACTGTTCTTAAAATTAAGTTGTAGTGCACTTTGGTTCTGGGAGGTGGAAGTTGGGACATCCGCCTACTCCAGGGGTCTCAAACTCGGGGTCCACGGGCCGCATGCGGCCCGCCCACCAATTTTGTGCGGCCACAGACTGGCCTGCAGACTAATCCATGAAGTTTGATTAGTCTGCGGGCCGCACAATATTGGTGGGCGGGCCGCATGCGGCCCGTGGGCCGCGAGTTTGAGACCCCTGGCCTACTCCATCACCATCTTGCTGCCCCTCCATATAAGTCTTTAATCCAACTTAAGTTTAGTCTTGTGTGTAGTGTAACAAGGTGGTCTAGTTTTATTTTTTGCATGTAATCGTTCAATTTTACCTACACCATTTATTGGTAAGACTATCTTTACCCCATTGTGTGTTCTTGCCTCCTTTTGCTGAATATTAATCGACCATAAAGATGTGGGTTTATTAATGGGCTCTCTATTCTTTTCCATTGATCTATATGTCTTTTTTAATACTATTACTATGCTAGTTTGATTACTATGGCCTTGGTAGTATAATTCGATATCAGCTAATATGATTCCTGCAACTTTGTTCTTCTTAAGATTGCTGTGGCTATTCAGGCTTTTTGTGGTTCCATATAAATTTTTGAAATATTGTCCTAGTCTGTGAAATATGTCTTTGGTATTTTGATAGGGATTGCATTGAATCTATAGATTGCTTTGGGTAGTATAGACATTTTAATTATATTAATTCTTCCAATCCATGAGCATGTTATATACATCTACTTATTCATACCTTCTTCAATTTCTTTCTTCAGTGTCTTTTAATTTTTTAAGTACAGGTCTTTTACATTCTTGTTTATATTTATTCCTATGTATTTTTTTATTATGCACTTGTTCTCTTAGTTTCAATTTTTGATAGTTCAATATTGGTATATAAAAATGCAACTGATTTCTGGATATTTATTTTCTGTCCTGCTACTTTACTGAATTCATTGATCAATTCTAGTAGTTTTTTTATGGGAATCTATAGGGTTCTCTATACACAATATCATGTCATCTACAAACAATGACAGTTTTACTTCTTTCTTTCTAATTGGATGCCTTTGTTTTTTTCTTATCTGATTGCTGTGGCTAGGACTTCCAATATTATGTTGAGTAATATGAAAATGGACATTGTTTTTTTGTTCCCAATCTTATGGGAAATGCTTGTAAGTTTTGCTTATTGAATATGATGTTGGCTGTAGGTTTGTCATATATGGCCTTTATTATGTTGAGGTAAGTTCTCATTATTCCCACTCTACTGAAAGTTTTTGCCATAAATGGGTGCTGGATTTTATCAAGTGCTTTTTCTGCAGCTATTGATATGATCATGTGATTTTTATCCTTCATTTTGTTTATGTGGTATACCACACTTACTGATTTGCAGATATTGTACTAACCTTGCATCCCCAGAATAAATCCCACTAGACTGTGGTGTATGTTTATTTAAATGTCTTGTTGGATCCAGTTTCTTAATATTTTGTTGAATAATTTAGCATCTATGTTTATCAGAATATTGACCTATAATTTATTTTTTTTTGGTGGTGTCTTTACCTGGTTTCGGAATTAGGATAATGCTGACCTTGTAAAATAAGCTTAAGGGTCTTCCCTTTTCTTGAATTTTTTGGAATAGTTTGAGAAGGATAAGTGTTAGTTCTTTGAATGGTTGGTAAAAATGACTTGTGAAGCCATCCAGTCCAGAATCTTTGTTTATTGGGAGTATTTATTTATTTATTTTTAATTACTGCTTCAATTTCAAAAGTTGTAATCTATCTGGCCAGTTTTTCTCATTCTTCCTGACTCAGTCTTAGAAGATTGTATGTTTTTATGAATTAATCCATTTCATCCAGATTGTCCAATTATTGGCATGTGGTTGTAATATCTTCTTACAATTCCTTGTATTTCTTTGGTATCAGTTGTTACTTCTCTTTCATTTCTGATTTTATTTATTTGGATCCTCTCTCTTTTTTTCCTTAACAGCGTGGTTAAATGTCAATCTTGTTTGTCTTTGCAAAGAACCAGCTCTTAGTTTCATTGATCTTTTGTATTATTTTTTTGATGCTATTTTGTTTATTTCTACTCTGATCTTTATTATTTTCTTCCTTCTACTCTGGGCTTTGCTTATTCTTTTTTTTTTAGTTTTATGTATAACGTTTAATTGTGTGTTTGAGACCTTTCTTTCTTTATTTTATTTTTTATTTTTTTTAGATAGGCATATAATGCTATGAATTTCCCTTTTAGGACTGCTTTTTCAGTGTCCTATAAATTTTGGGTTGTGTTCTCATTTTCATTGGTTTCTACGTATCTTTTTATTTCTTCCTTGATCTCATTGTCATATCAGTAATTGTTTTAACATGTTACTTAGCCTCCATGTCTTTGTGTGTTTTCCAGTTTTTTTCTTTTGATTGATTTTTAGTTGTATACCCTTATGGTCAGAGAAGATGCTTACTATGATTTGAATCTTTTGAAGTATCAAGACTTGTTTTGTGTCCTAACATGTGATCTATCCTAGAAAATGTTTCATGTACATTGAAAAGAGTGTATATTCTGCTGCTTTGGGGTGAAGTGCTCTGAAGCTCTCAATTAAATCAATCTGATCTAGTGGGTCATTTAAGGCTGCAGTTTCCTTGTTAATTTTCTCTCTGAATGATCTAACCACTGATGTCAATGAGGTGTTAAAATTCTCTAGTATTACTGGATTAACTCTCATTCTTTCCGTTATGTCCATCAAGATTTGCTTTACATAGTTAGGTGCTCCTATGTTGGGTGCATAAATGTTTACAATGGTTATATCTTATTGTTGGATTGCTTCCTTAGTATTACATAGTGTTCTCCTTTGTCATTTATTATAGCCTTTGTTTAAAGATCTATTTTGTCAGATATAAGTATTGTTATTTCACCTTTTTTTATTACCATTTGCATGAAATATCTTTTTCCATCTCTTTACTTTTAGTCTGTATGTATCTTTTGTTCTGAAGTAGGTTTCTTGTAGAAAGCATATATATGGGTCTTATTTTCTTACCCATTCAGCTACCTTATGTCTTTTATTGGAGCCTTTCAACCACCTACATTTAAAGTGATTATTGATAGGCATGTATTTATTGCCATTTTATTCTTTTAACTTTCTTCTTCTTCTTCTCCTTCTTCTTCTTTTTCTCCTTCTCCTTCTCCTTCTTCGTCTTCCCCTCCTCCTCCTTTTTCAAGCAGGCCCTTTAACATTTCTTGTAATACTGGTTTGGTGGTAACAAACTACCTTGGCTTTTTCTTGTCTGGGAAGCTCTTTATTTCTTCATTTTTTGTGTGTGTGTGACAGAGAAGAGAAAGAGACAGAGAAAGGGACAGATAGAAACAGACAGATAGAAAGGGAGAAAGATAAGAAGCATCAATTCTTCATTGCGGCACCTTAGTTGTTCATTGATTGCTTTCTCATATGTGCTTTGACGGGGGGCTACAGCAGAGCGAGTGACCCCTTGCTCAAACCAGTGACTTTGGGCTCAATCCAGCAACCTTGGGTTCAAGCCAGTGACCATGGAGTCATGTGTATGATCCCATGCTCAAGCCAGCAACCTCACACTGAAGCTGCTGAGTTGGTGCTCAAGCCAGATGAACTTGTGCTCAAGCTGGTGATTTCAGGGTTTTGAACCTGGGTCCTCTGTGTCCCAGTCTGATACTCTATCTACTGTGCCACTGCCTGGTCAGGCTCTTCTTCAATTTTAAATGACAGTTTTGATGGGTAAAGTAATCCTGGTTGTAGGTACTTGCTTTTCATCACTTTGAATATATTTTATCAGTCCCTTCTGGCCTAAAATGTTTTTGTTGAGAAATTAGATGATGTGACTTGCTATGGGCCTTTTTGGGTTCATCTTGTTTGGGATTCTGCATTTCCTAGACTTTTGTGTATTTTTCTTTTGCCAGGTTAGGGGAGTTTTCAGTCATTATTTCTTCATATAGATTTTTTATCTCTTGCTCTCTCTTTTCTCCTTCTAGTACCTCTATGATGTAGATGTTGTTATGCTTCATGTTGTTCCAAAAGTCTTTTACACTATCCGAACTTTTTCGATTCTTTTTTCTTTTTTGTTGCTCTGATTTTTTTCTTTTTTTAATGACTTTTTATTTGTTTATTTTAGAGAGGAGAGAGAGAGAGAAAGAGAGAGAGAGAGAAGGAAAAGGAGCAGAAAGCATCAACTCCCATATGTGCCTTGACTAGGCAAGCCCAGGGTTTTGAACCAGCAACCTCAGTGTTCCAGGTTGACACTTTATCTACTGCGCCACCACAGGTCAGGCTCGGATTGTTTTCTGAGGCCTTGTCTTTGAAATCGCCAATTTGATCCTCTTCTTCATCCAACCTACTGTTTATTATTCCTTCTAGTGTATTCTTCATCTCAGACATTGTATTTTTGGTTTCTGACTGGTTCTTTTTTTATGGTTTCTATGGCCTTTTTTTATGCTTGTTATCTCTTTGTTGAAGTTCTCAGCCAAGTTCCTTGAACATTCTATAACCATTTTTAAAAACTCTATATCTGATAAATTGATTGCCTCTATTTCATTTGGCTCTTATTTTCTCCTGTTTTTTCATTTGGGACATGTTTTATTGTCTTCCCATTTTGGCTGCCTCTTTGTGTTTGTTTCCGTGTATTACAGGGGTCCCCAAACTTTTTACACAGGGGGCCAGTTCACTGTTCCTCAGACTGTTGGAGGGCCGGACTATAAAAAAAACTATGAACAAATCCCTATGCACACTGCACATACCTTATTTTAAAGTAAAAAAAAACAAAACCGGAACAGATACAATATTTAAAATAAAGAACAATTAAATTTAAATCAACAAACTGACCAGTATTTCAATGGGAACTATGGGCCTGCTTTTGGCTAATGAGATGGTCAATGTGCTCCTCTCATTGACTACCAATGAAAGAGGTGCCCCTTCCGGAAGTGCAGCGGGGGCCAGATAAATGGCCTCAGGGGGCCGCATGCTTCCCGCAGGCCGTAGTTTGGGGACCCCTGGTGTATTAGGTAGATGTGCTATGACTTTTAGTCTGGATAGGATGACCTTATGTAGTAGGTATCCTGTTAGACCTAGTGGCATAGTGTCCTTGATTACTTGGGCTGGGCACTCCAGGAATGTTTCTTATGTGGGCCCTCTTGTGATTGAGCCTTGATATCTGTTGGCCTATTTATGCATGGGCTGATCCTCAAGCTGAAATCAGGGGTGTTTTTATTATATGTGTATATGCATCTTTTAAAAAAATCTATCAGTTATCTATTTACTACATATATAGGTTTGCTTTCAGATATTCCAATGAGAAAAAATCAGAAAATTAGGAACTGGTGTTCTAGCAATGTTTAAGAGGGAGAATAAAATGAGAAAAAATAGGAAAAGGACTATTAATTAGTTAGACTGAGACTAACTTCTTTTGTACTTAGATTATCGTAAGTTGTGGGTGTGGGAATGACAATAAAAAGTGATTTGGGGTTGGGGATGCCAACAAAGAATTAGCAAAGATAACTTTAGAAATGTCAGAACATTCATCAGAATTATTTCTCAGAGATGAAGGTTTCTTTCTTTTCTTTTTTAAGAATTTCTTTCTTAGGTTTTCATTTTCTCATTACTTTAGCCAGTGAATTGACTGGTATATATTAAAGAATACTTAAGAAACAAACTTTGAAAAGAAAGGAAATCCTAACACACCTCACTTTTATACTTGCAATATATACATATTAATACATACACTCTTTTTTAAAAAAAGATTATGTGTGTGTGTGTATGTACATGGAGATTTATATATGTGTGTATGTTTGAATTAATGGAGTAGTATATTTATATATGGAGATTTATATATACAAATAATTTGTTTATGTGATTGTGGGTGCTGTTAAGTCTGAAATTGGTTGGGCGGACTGGCAACGTGCACAGAAACTGAAGCTGCTCTTTTGCTCTTAAAGCCTTTCAACTGATTATATGAGGCCCACCCACATTATCAAGGGCAATCGTTACTTAAAGTGAAGTGATTGTCAGTGTTAACCATATCTACAAAATGCCTTTGCAGTTATTGCTAGATTAGTGTTTGATTGGATAACTGAGCACTATAGGCTTGCCAAGTTGACACATACAACTATCACATAGTAGACTTCTCCAGACTTCGAATTCTAATTATTATTACTTGATGAAATCTTTTTCTTTTAAGGTTTAGTTTTTCAAGGAAAAAAGAAATTACTAAAAAAAAATTTTAAAAATTTAAAATTTATATTACATTTTAAAAATTATTTTACAAATGAGATTTTTCTCATTTTCTTCTAATTCCTTTGCAAACCTCAATTCTTCACAGCTTTACCTCAGGGTGTTTGGGTCACCATAGCTACTTTGAGACTTAAGAGCTAAAACACTGAAAAGAGGCTGTGCTGCTTTAAGTGAAGCCAGTAGCTCGGCCCTCAGGTGGAGTCACTTCCTGCCCTGTGATAAGGCTCACCTGGGCATACTCTGTGGCTCATTATCCGGGGCACCTTCAGTTCAGTATGGTAAGTGACAACTGTGCTTGTACATTGTTGACAGTGTTGCTTTGGTGTTATAGCAAATTTTATTCATCATATTTGGCCCTCTGCCCCACCAAACAATTCTTAATAAATTCTTGATGTCAGAGAAGAAATTTTTAAAGCACCATTTGTTTCTTTTAATATCCATGTCTGAAGCAGGTTTGAATAAGCTTTCCTTATTCAGCTCTAGTTTTGCAGCTTTTAGCAAAAGCAAAGTTGGATTTGCAAGTGTTCATTGCCTTTAATTGAAGTGTGAAGCAAGAACCTCTCCTTCCTCTAGTTTTTGCATTGGTTTTAGAACTGGTGTGCTGATTTTTCTGTAGAAATCAATTGCTTTGCTTTCAGGTATGGTTTTAGAGTTTCTGGGGATTTTAGACCCAGGTTACCATTGTTAAACTCAAAAGTGTGTGGTAGGTAAAGTGCACGGACATCTTGTTTTCTCTTGAGTTTAGTCCTTGGGGAACAGTAATGACTATTGTTATAATAATTCTGTTTGGGGACCACCTTTTAAGATCCATTTCCTCTTTGATCTCTTATGTGCCACTCACAGTAGTTTTTAGTATTTCAAAATTTTTAATTCTTAAATGGAAGCAACCTTTCAAGCTGCTTTTTCATCTTTGGTCTTATCACCCCATTGGACTCTCTGTCCAACATTTTAAGGATGTTTAAATTGTTTTGTTCTTAAAAATGATATCTTCCTACATGAGGGAGCCTCATGATAATGGAAATGTTGTGTCTTGGCTGTGTGAATTCAGTATTCTTGGCATGATATTTACTATAATCTTGAAAGATAGTTGGGAAAAATGGGTAAGCGGTACAAGAGATCCCCTGTATTATTTCTTACAACCACATATTATGTGCTATGACCAATTGATATTGGTACTCAGTAGGTATTTTACAATCTTTTATTATTTTATAGTTTGGTTAATATTTTAACAGGTAGTTTGGAAAGGAGGGGAATGCTAAAAGAAGAATAAAGTGAAAATAGCATTCTGTACCCTGAGACACAGTTATGTTATAGACTCAACTGCTTCTCAAACTGGTAAGGGCAAGATTGGTCCTTTCTGGGCCAAGTATTTCTGTTGAGTTCAAAAGGATGGTTTCACTCCTATGTCTGAACCATTTGTGTAACAGGTCACAGAGCAGCATTGTTTTTTGTTTTATGTTTGAGATTTTTTTTCATACGTGAGCAAATGCCACTTGTGCATCCAATGTGGACTGGGTGGTCAACAGCTGGGGTAGGATGCTGTGAGAGAAATCTACATGTAAGTAGTTTTCATGGTGTGGAAATAATGACTCTCCCCCTGTTCCACTTTAAAATTTTTACCTAAATGTAGTGATTTAGATGAATTGTGATCTAATTGCAGTAGCTATTGTACTGAGATCAGTTTTAAGTCCAACAGGAGGGGAGGTAGGGGTTTGAGGAATTTGTTTATGACAGAATGTGTTGTTTTGATTTTTATGTCCCTGAGAGGTTGGAATATTGGTTAGTACTGAGTGAAATGCTTTCTAAATTGAGTGCACACAGACTTTGTCAAGAAAGTGATAGTTGCATAGAGAAGAAATGAGAGAAAGTACTCAAGTAGTGAACTTGAATTCCTCATAAAGCAAAGAGAGCTATGTTACGCCTTTTGAATCAAGGAGACAAAGTACAAAGATTTGATGTGCTGAGTGAGAACAAAGTCCGAGTCAGATTACAGGGGTGTGAACACCAGGGCTCCCTCTCTTTCTCCAACTAGAGGTCTTTTGTAGTTGAATCTCAGACTTTGTAAAAGTGCAGCCCTGGACAAGGGCAGCATTACTTATCAGCTCATCAGGCAAACAACTTGAAGGGCCCCTATGATGCAAGAAACAGGCTTCTCACCTTATAAGAGCCCTACTCAGACTTGTCCGATGATCACTGGCATTCAAAATTCAACTATATTAAGATCAGCAATTGCTGTTACTTCGGATATTTTAGGTATTAAGTTTTTCTTTTCCTTTCTTAGATGAGTAGATAGTTGTCTGTTTAAATTAGAAATAAAAAGGTTGTTTGGCTTTTAAAAGTATGTGATTGGTGATTTAAAGGTTAGATAGAGTGGAGGCTGATGAGTTTAAAGGAAAACAGAAAAGTTAAAATAAGATATAAATACAGTTATATTTTGATACATTTTAAGAACACATTTTCTATGCTTATTTTTAAATGTGTTTGACATCCTACATTATATATACTTATACAACTTACATAATTTTTATTTAACATTTTGTCATAAGCATTTCTCATGACATACATTTTTTTTGTAAGTATTTAATCCTTTGAGTAGTGAGTTCTTCATGCTTGATGACCCCCAGTCATCAAAAAATAAAGTTAGTT
This sequence comes from Saccopteryx leptura, assembly GCF_036850995.1. NCBI lineage: Eukaryota > Metazoa > Chordata > Mammalia > Chiroptera > Emballonuridae > Saccopteryx > Saccopteryx leptura. Next base: position 102,029,099 of record NC_089507.1, on the reverse strand, counting down.
CCAGTTACAGTTTTATTAACTTAAAATCATGTTTGTTTGATAACTAATTTATGGAAACAAGAAGGACATACATTTGCCTTTTTTTAATGTTGCCTTACACATTTTTAAAATAAAAATTTTTGTTATCTCATGCAATTCTTGTGTACCTCTCATTTGTAAATAAGCAAGTATTGTTATTAGCAGAATCTCAAATATGTACTCACATATGATGATATTCTTAGGACAATTTATAGGTATTTTAATTTATTCCTTATGTTTAAAAATTTTTCGAACTATGGTATTCCTCAAAACATGGATGCAGGCAAAGTGGTTTGTTACGATCAATGCACATCACTGTGTTCTTCCGTTTATGCTTCCTTCTTGTAGTGTGCTGACATACGAAGCATTTTCATTTGTGGCTTATCCTTTGAGGCTGTTGTAGGGACTAGCTTTGGAAAGTGACGCCCTGAAAGATGAAGGCTGTCGCTTACTGACGATGGTTGGCCTCCTCTGGGTGATTTCCTCGCTTTCACAAACTCCTCCAAATGAGCTTCAGTCTGAAGTCATATAGCTGTGCTCTTCTTCCAGTCTTCATTTGATACACAGTATATGTGCTCAAAACAGCAATTTCATGAAAAAAAAATTTCATGTACCATTTCATGGTTTTTTTTTGCATTTCCTGTGAAACTTATTTGCATATCAGCCTTGTCAACCAAACCCATATTCTCATTATACCTAACCACGCTTAGTGGCTTGGTAATGCTTTGTCCAGTAGTGTAATCGCTTTTGCCAATTTCAATCATTAAGTCTTCATGAATTGTAGTTAGCATGTTGACCTCTCTTTTGTCACGCCCTCTTTGAGCTAACATGATTGTAGTATGTCTTGAGATGCATTTGCCCTTTTTTATATTCTTAGGAAACTCAGGAATTCTCTTTCAGTTTTTTTCTAATGGTACCACAAACAGCAGTTCCATTTTCATGTAAATATTCAAACAAATTAGGACTTGTATACCAGTTGTCAAGGTAGACATTAGGTTTTTTTCTGTGTAAGGAGTAAGTATTGTTTTCACCACAGAACCTGAGATTCCAACTTTTTCATCATACTCAATCTCAGTTTCCTTTCCTATATGAACTATGTGGTCAAGGACAAATCCTGTTTCACAGTCACAAAGAAGGAACATCTTTATCACAAATCTATGCCCTTTCCAAGCCACTGTGCTTTCATTGATGCACAAATTTCTAAATGGATAAAAAACAGACTGATATTTTCTTCTGAAGTGGTCTACAACAGCCGTAATTTTATACAGTCAAATCACCTTGGGGTTGAATATTGTTATCACAAAAGTACAACAGTTGTAGCATCAGCTGAAAACTATCCAATGATATAATTTTTCCAAAGATTGACATTTCAATCAAAAAATTTTTTGACCAGTAGTCCTTCAGTCTGTTCTTTTTTATGTGCCCCATCAACATAACACAAGCTAGAAAAACATACAAATCTTCTACAGTAATTCCTTTCCACTTGTATAACTTTGATTTTTCTTTTATGTTTGTATCTTCAAGAATAAGTTCATGATAATTATTCATTTCAATTGCAATTTTATTCAGAAAACCTTCATCAATTATCTCTTTGAAAATTGAAATTTCCAGTCTATTGTTGTCATCAGCATCATCCAGTTTCTGAGAAAAACTATCGAAAATACCTGAATTTGAATCATCAAAGACAGGAGAAATTGTTGGAAGAAAGTTTCCTGCAGACATCCACTTCCTCAACACAGGTGGTTTATCTGGTGTCAAACGAGGCCTTTTTGCTTGTGTTACTGGCCCAGGATCAGAAGAACTTTCATCAGATAAAGAATCGATTATTTCATCATTGAAATCACTATCACTGCAAGATGAATATTCATTATTCCGACTCTGCATTTGTCAAGATATTATGAATATCTTCAGGAGCTAGCCTTCCTGCCTGATGATGTCTCGACATCTTTCTTGGGGAAGAGCTGAACATTTTAGACAAATGAATGATGTTTATGTTGAGGAAAAAGCAAAAAATTATAAAAACAACAATTGTACCATGTAAGATCCTGAATATTGTGGTATTAGAGCAACAATAATAACTTATAAAATGACAAAAACCAGCCATGAATGCAATAAGTTCTGTCAACAGAACCATGGCAGCTACATATGGTATGCATGTACTCAAGGCTGAACATAGTTACTGTATTATGGAACAGGTGGTAGCACTCTTCAGAGATACTTTATAGTGATAATTGGGCTCACCAGCTTCCAGGATAGATGACAACACATGCTACAATGCTACTGAAAGGGAGGTGTGCATGCACACCTTTACTGCTCCAGATCAAAGTTTAAAGACATACATGTATGATTGTACTTTGGATGGTCAAGAGGCACGAGGATGTACACGAACATTCGTACTACTCAAAGGGTTAAAGATTGCATAACATGCCATTTTATTGATGTCCCTTCTTTTAAATGCCCAATAATAGGTGAATGGTTAGTTTGATTCTTGGTGTTCACTCTTATAAATTATGATACTGTGAATTCCATTGTGCCTAAATATTTACATTTTAGATTAATTTTTATTTTGTAAATTTTTGTTGATGCCATTTGCCTATTTATTTAGTAGCTATCTCAAGGACTTAAAAATAGTGATGCATATAAAAATTGCCTTATATATAGCTGGGTTGTTAAATCCCAGCTATATATAAGTAAAATTTTCACTGGTAAATATTTCACTACTTTTAAGCTTAGAACATTCTTCCTGATTTAGAGCTCATATGAATAGTAAGTGTAAACTCTTAAGCTATGAAAATGTAACATCATTAATTTATCTGCTATGGGTTTTAATATGTGTCAAGACTATACATTGAGTTTGGTTTTATTTCTTCCAATAGCTAGATATTTTTTTCTGAGTAAGACAGCTTGATTTAGTACATATATTATAGATAAGAATAGTATATATATTACATATAAGAACATATATATATATATAAAGTTCTAATTAATTTTTCACCAATTATATAATATGTACTTAATTTATGTTGTTGAAAGAAATTTCTTAATGGAATTGGAGTCCTTGGTTCAATTGTTTCTTAAAATTTACCTTTATCCTGTTTTTTTGTTTTCTATGTGGTACTTTCAATTTGCCATATAATAAATTTCTCTTGTTGGCATAAGCTAGCTTGGTTTCTGTCAGTTGTAAGCAGAAGTTCTGAGTAATGTGGCTCATGAGATCTATGAAGGACTGCTCAATTCTGACTTGTTCTGGCTTATTTCAGAGGGAGTGCCTTTCCATTCACGTGGGCCAAGCTGGCGTCCAGATTGGGGATGTTTGCTGGGAACTCTATTGCCTGGAACATGGAATTCATCCAGATGGCTTTGTTCTTGACAGTAAAAAGGATCAGTTGGAAATCACTAAAATGAAGTATATGGATGCCTCTTTCAACAGCTTCTTTTATGAGACAAGAGCTGGGACGCATGTGCCCAGAGCACTCTTCATTGACCTAGAGCCAACTGTTATAGGTAGGTAAGGTTTATGTTCTAGTGTACTTAACCAGTACCACAATCAAAACAAACAAATTAATTATCAGTGGGTAGGACTGTCAGATTATACAGTTGCCTGAACAATATTATGTAATGTCAGCTAGGAAGGCTCAATTGATCTTTCAGCAACTTCACTAGGAAACATTGTTGTCATCCTCAGTTTATAGAGGAGGAAACTGTATCTTGGGAAAGTTATAGAACTTGCCTTAGTTATTCAAGGTAGAACTGTCTTTGATCCTAGGTTTGCCTTTTCATAAAAGCCATTCTCTTTTGCCAGAAAAGCAGCATAATTGAGTGTGGAGAAGAATATGTAAATAGTTAATACAACACTAATAAATATATTAAGTTAAGCCATATAAAATTACCAATAGATGACCAATTTTTAACTAAAAATGTCAATTTCATATGCTATAATGTCATTATAATAAAAATTTCTGTGAGGTACAGAGGTATCACTGAAGCAGGATGAGTAACTGGGGAGTCATCAAAGGTCTCCTCCCAAAGGAACAGCATTTGTAAATTCACAGAGGCATGGAGGAACATGCAGGTTGAACAGGAGTTCAGCATGGCTGGAACTTCCAGTGTGAGTAGTAGAGTGATGGGAGAGGAGACTGGAAAGATAGTTGGGGCTGGGACATGGGGCTACATAGGGGAAGTAAGGAAGTGTGGTCAGAGAAAGAATTTTGTAAGTTAAAGATTTTGGTGGAGACAGCTGTGAGCGATGGTGACTCAAGTGGAGCGGAGCTGAATGCATTGGGGGTAAGGAAGCCAAGGAACCACCAAATAATTGTTTTTGAAAACCATGGACATCCTTGAGGATGCTGGGCCAGATACTCAAGTCTTTGCTTAGTGTGGAAAAGTTTCAGAAAATTGAGTGGACAGTTTGGTGCTGCACTCACTGATTTCCAAAAATAGTGGATTCCACTGAAAGAATTTATGGAACTAACTACCTTCAAGAGCTCAACTGGACATTGCCATGAAGAAACATGCTACCTTAAATTCCATAACTTCCCTCCTTAGACTAAACTTAGCCTTAGAGCTTCAGGTGAGAAGCAAAAAGTCTACCCCAAATAATATTCCCACTTAAATTTTGTTTATAAATATAGGTTTTAAAAATCCCAACTTTGGTAGGTTTTGTGTGTGTGTGTGTGTGTGTGTGTGTGTGTGTGTGTGTGTGTGTACACTTGTTAAAAGTCATTTAAACTCAATTTTAGTAAATTTGAACATTTGGGGTTATACAAAATTCATGGTGATATCATAAACAGGAGAGCAAGGTGACTTGAGAGAACTATCTTGCTCTTAGAAAATTAGTGCATTTCCTTGTAGGCAGTGAGCATCTGTTTCTATGACCAACCAGATATCTGTGCAAGGGCCAATGATGTATAGGAAGATAAATCTGTGTAAATGCATGCCACAAAGCCAATTTTCACATTATTACTTATAATTCTTGCTTTATGGGCCATGCGTCATACCATATGATCTCGTTTAATCCTCATAACAACTCAGTGTGGTAGGTTTTGTTGTTATCCTTATTTGTGAGGTGAAATAAGTGAGGCTTAGAGACATGAGTACCTGTTCTATAGCTAAGTGGGGAAGGCAAGATATGAGCATAGGAAATTGATTTATGAACACATGCTCTTCAGTACTATGCAATGCAGCATCTCACTCTAACCAGGGCAATGTTCCAAAAGCCTACTTAACCCTCAAACACCACTGTCTAATTCTTCAAGAGTCAGGCAATTTGAATAATTCTAAGATAGGGAGTGGGACATGGGCCTCCGACATGCTGTGTTTCTCATGCCACCCAGGGTTTTAAAAGGCAGTGAAACTAGGCAAGGATTGTACTTGGTTGTACTGAATACTGCCAACATCTTACCACTGATTTCCCTGCCTCGTGCATTTATATTAACTGCATTATGTGGGCACTTAAGTATGCTATGCTTTCTTTGTTAAAGCCTCTTTAAAGTATACTAATAATTAGATTGGTATCCTCTTCCTTGCTTTTCCAGCATACTGTTGGCTTTTTGTGGATAGAAATACTTGTCTTGAAATGCCAAAGTGCCACGGGGTATGTGGTGTGTTCAATAATGTCTGCTAAAAATCTACTCAGGACCCCAAAATATGATTTTTTTGAGAAATAGGGCCTGTGCAGATGCACTTTGTTAAGGTGAGGTCATACTAGATTAGGGTAGGCCCTAAGTACAATAGTCTGTGTCCTTATAAGAGTGAACACCCCAGAGACTGGAGTGATGCAGCTGCCAGGCAAGGAACTCCAGGATTGTCAGCAGTCATCTGAGCCGGGAGACAGGACCAGAACAGATTCTCCCTCAGAGCCTCTGGAAGGAACCAGCCCCATAACACCTTGATTTTATATTGCTAGCCTCAAGAATAAATTTCTCTTGTTTTAGGTCACCCAATTTGTTATGGCAGCTCTAAGAGATGAATAGAGAGTCTATGATGGAAAAACATACTTTTAATTTGTATAAAAATAGTTATACCTTTTCCTAGACTATGGAAGGCAAAGTCAACAGTTTAAATCTGTTGCTTTACTACAACATTGTAGGAAGAGAGGGAGGTCATGGTCCAGGGCTGTGCAAGAATTAGCCTAGGGCTAGCAGTGGATGGAGTAGAGTGGCTGACCTGCTTTTCCTTCTGCAGATGGGATTCGAACAGGCAAGTACCGCTCACTCTTCCACCCAGAGCAGCTCATTAGTGGGAAGGAGGATGCTGCAAATAACTACGCCCGAGGCCATTACTCTGTTGGGTCCAAGATCATCGACCTTGTGCTAGAGAGGATCCGAAAGCTGGCAAGTAGCTCTCTTCTGCTCGGCGGGTTGGGGGAAGTGTCCTGAGTGTCTTGGTTCTGTGGGACACCTCCTAAGCATCACCAGCAGTTCTATCACCCAACATCGTCACCACCCAGCATCTTCACCACCCAACATCATTACCACCCAGCTTCTTTCCTTGGGGCCTCTGCCATGCTCAGAGCCAAGAAGTGTACTGATGTAGGCTTTGATTATGCTTTGTTACGTAGAAAAAGCCATAGAAGCCTTCACACTTTCTATATAGCCCCATCTTCTATTTTATTAAGATTTATTGAGTAAATGTTTTATTTTTCTTCTGCTTTAAGATATAATTGACATATAACATTGTGTAAATTTAAGCTGTACAAAATTATGATTTGATGTACATGTGTAGTGAAATGATTATCATAATAGGGTTAGTTAACACCCTCATCCCCTCACATAATCACCTTCTTACATTTTTTTTGGTAACAACATTTAATTTTTTGGTGATGATTATGGTCACCATGCTGCACAGTAGAATCCCAGATATTAAACTTATCTTCTAACTGAAAGTTTGTACCCTTTAACCAAAATCTCCCCAACCCCGTCCCCCAGGTGCTTAGCAACCACTATTCTACTTTCCATTTCTACAACTTTGACTTTTTTAGATTCCATATACGAGTGAGATGATACAATATTTGTCTTTCTCTGTCAGACTTGTCTCACTTAGCATAATGCCCACAAAGTCCATCTATGTCAGAAACACTAGGATTTTCTTCATCTTAATGACTAGTCCTCGTTTACTTTTGCTTCTGCTAACTCATGACTTAACTTGTTATCAGAGATTTCCAGAGCACTCTAAAACTTGTAACTTTTCAATGGTACCACTATTTGTAAAGTTAACAGGAGACATACACTACCTAAAGAATAGTTATTCTATTTACTGACAGTTAATTCTTTAAATACCTCAATCTGGAGAAGCCTTTGCTGAGGAAATATTTTGGCATTTTCTGGGCATAGAAGTGAAAGGCACTTCATCTACTATGAGAGAAACTATTGCTTCAATGTTTTGCTAGTCATTTTCTTTGTTATTTATAAAGACCTTGCTTTCGATTGCATACAGGAGGGCAGTGAAAGACAGTTTATACTGGAGAGGGCGAAAGGAGGTTTATAGTTTAAGTACCCACTTTCGTTGGTCATTGGTTAAATTTCCAACCATCATGACCTAAAAGATAAATCATAAGTAAGGATATGAAATCATAACAATAATAATATGGAGAAAACAAATATGCATATAAATAATACAATCATTAATTAAATGTTACAAGAATAAACTTTTGCGTACTTACAACTTTTGCCCACCTCTATCTTTATGTTTTACTTACAGTGAACCTCTAAAGTGCTTTGCCACTCAAAAAGTTACCACTCAAGAATGTCTCAAAGTAAATATGTTTGTTGTGGAATTGATAATGGTAAATTAATTCTTTCTGAAAGTTTTGTTTTGTTTTGGGAACTTGTGTCCCACCATTACCACTGCTTCTGGGTTTGTTTGGCTGAGTTCCTACATCTTGTTTCCTTTCCCAGGCAGAACAGTGCAGTGGACTGCAGGGATTTTTGATTTTCCGAAGCTTTGGAGGAGGCACTGGGTCAGGATTTACATCTCTCTTAATGGAGCAGCTCTCGATACAATATGGCAGGAAGACGAAGTTGGAGTTCTCTGTCTACCCAGCCCCCAGGATGTCCACTGCTGTAGTAGAACCTTACAACTCCATCCTCACCACCCATTTCACATTAGAGCACTCAGACTGTACTTTCATGGTGGACAATGAGGCCCTCTATGACATATGCCATCATAAACTTGGTGTTGAACGCCCCTCTTACACCATCATTAATAGGTTGATAGGTCAGGCAGTATCTTCTATTACTGCTTCCCTCCGGTTTGAAGGGGCATTGAATGTGGACCTAATGGAATTCCAGACCAACCTAGTGCCTTATCCAAGAATACATTTCCCCATGACAGCCTTTGCCCCCATCATTTCTGCTGACAATGCCTACCACAGTGACTTCTCTGTGTCAGATATCACAACTGCTTGCTTTGAGTTCTCCAACCAGCTGGTTAAATGTGATCCTCGACTAGGGAAGTACATGGCCTGCTGCCTGCTCTACAGAGGGGATGTGGTTCCTAAGGATGTGAATGTGGCAATTGCAGCCATGAAGTCAAGGAACTCAGTTCAGTTTGTAGATTGGTGTCCAACTGGTTTCAAGGTGGGCATCAACAATCAACCACTCACAGTGATGCCAGGGGGAGAACTGGCCAAGGTCCAGCGGGCTGTGTGCATGCTGAGCAACACCACGGCAGTTGTGGAGGCCTGGGCCCGCCTGAACCACAAGTTTGACCTCATGTATGCCAAGAGGGCATTTCTGCATTGGTACACCAGAGAAGGCATGGAAGAAGAGGAGTTTTCAGAGGCCAGGGAAAATCTGGCAGCTCTGGAGAAGGATTATGAGGAGGTGGGGCAAAGTTCCTGATGGTGAAGGTGGAAATGAATGTGAAGTGCCATGCTCACTTTTTAACACATTATACAGTTAATAGGTAGAGTTTGCTTAAGAGAAGAAAGAAATCAAATCAAGCAAGAACATAAGTTCCACACTAAATCAAATCAGCCAGTATTACCAATGAGCACATCTTTTTTTGTCTGTTAATGTAATTCAGCACTGCTACCTGTAAATCTTCGAAGCTTTGGAGTCCTTTCTGGGTCATGTTTGCTAATTTTTTTGTCTGTGTATTTAGTTTTTGAGATCAGAATGGAAACCTGGCTATCTTCTTTGCTTTTTCAATCATGATACTATGAAACCCTAAAGTTGATGCTTTCTTTGTCCTATACCTAAGGTGGAAAACAGCCCAGCATTGATTATTAATATTATTTCCTTCATATTTTGTACATTAGTTAAATAACGAGCATTTTCAGTATGATTCTTTTCATTCCAAATGTGGGCCATAAAGTCTCAGTTTGCTTTTTATACAAACACAAACAAATAAACAAGAATATTCCTGGGTCTTTCACAAATTTGAACCTGTGTGCCCTGTAGGTCACAAGGTGAAAGTGATCTCTTTCAGCGTTCCTTCCTCGAGGAGAAGTTCTCAGAGTGAGGCCCACAGAGCCCTGGATCAGAACATTTCAGAGGTTTAGGAAAAAGTGCAGATTCCTGAGAGTCACCACAGACTTACTAAATAAGGAGTCCTGGGGATTGGAGGGGTGTGACTTGAGGACTTGAAGTTAAAAAAACAACAACCACTTAATGGAATTAATTTTGTGTATTAAACAGTATTACTGTTTGATAGTAATCCATTTTCAAATCTGTTATAATTTAAAATGGACAAAATACCTATAAGTGCATTAAAATCACTAGTCAGAGTTTTAAAATGATGTTTAGCCTAATGATTGGAATTAAGATGAACTACATACTGCAAAGCTGATTGCTTAGGTTGGCATTGCTTTTGAACTGATGGTACCTCATTCATCTGTGGTGGTTACATTTCAACACTCGTCCTCCAGTTATACTGTCTCTTGGGCTTGACATGGTCAGTGCTTTTGGTCCAGTAGGCCCTATAGCCTTTGATGAAGTTGTAAAGTTCTATGCCACATTATGAGATTTACTAAACTGCAGTGCTGCTGCCTTCTTACATGTACTACCTGGGCCCCAGAACTGCTGCTCCATCTTTAACATGTTCTTGGTAGATGCTTTTACATACTCAAATCACTGCCCTGAGATGTGGCCTTCATCCACTCCATTCAAAATTGTACTCTTTTACCTATTTTCAACTCAAACCACTGTCATCATGGATGTCAATGACCGCAGTTTGGCAGAAATGATTATTTAGATACTTGTCAATACCTGAGAAGGGATGGTTTGATGGTTGTGTGATAGAAACAGCTATCATGAGTTTTTGCTCATTCTTCAAATTTCCACATACTGTATTTGGCTGAATCTTCTTTGGCCTCGGCTTCTAAGGCCCTCTGCCAAGGGCTCAATTTATGCTCTTGAACACCAGAACAATGTCATACCATTGTCATACCAGAGTTCCCTTTGGAACGAAGGACAGTTAATACTAAAATGCACCAGGACTTCCAATATAGTAACAGGGTAACAAATATGGCTCTCATTCTCATCTCTGACTTGCTGTGATCAAACATTTAGAGGGAAGTTAAAAAAGTATTTTTTTCTCCAAATAAAAAGTGATTTTGTGAACCTGATTGTTACTTTCACCAAATCCAACATAGACTAATAATAGACTGTCTGGCTCTTTATTTAAGTGTGGAAGTAAACCTTTAATACTTGAAGGAACCTATGCTCATGTCCAACTTATTGGGGGGGGGGGACTCAGGGAGGGCTCGATTTTTCAATTAACCTATGTCTCTCATGTTTGCATTTTAAAATCATACCTATCTTATTCAGTTATAAATAAAGCTATTTGATGACCTAAGTATTGTGGATACTTACGAACTTTAGGGCTAAGTTTCCTAGAGTAGTTGTCAAGACTCAAATACTTTTTTAGGCTATTTCTTTTAAATAAGTTTGTCACTGTGAAAGGGGAGACATAACATGGAAGAAATATTTAACTAGGTATTAGGAAAGATGAAGCCAGTTCATGGCATTGTTATAATTATATGATCTTGAAATATAATATATACTTAGCTTCTCTGTATCTTAAAATCCTCATTTTGGACAAGGTTATTTCTAAGACCCTTTCCAGTTGCAAGACTTTGTGAGTCAAAGAGTTGATTAAATTGTGATGCTACTTATACATTGCCAAACATAAATATTAGATTTATCAAGTATTTTTCTTTATTATTCATGTTTCCTCTCTATTAGCTTATTAAATACTCATTATAATATTTTAGCACCCTAGGAATTACAACATTCAAACTTGACTTACTGACATGCATTAGTGTTTTTACCACTGATGCACGATGGGAAGACCACAGGACACTTCAGCTTCATTTACTATACTGTCTTTTGTGTGTTTTTAACTTGTATTTTAGTGTCATACATATTTTAAACCCCACAAGACATTGAGTATTAGTGTTGTTTTAAACAGTGGATGTTTGCTTAGATTTTCCCTCATTCTTACTCTTTGTTCCTTCTCACATCACCATGCTTCCACGTGGCATCATTTTCCTTCTGACAAAATAACTCCCTTTATTCTTTTTAATGTGAACCTGGGGTTGAGAAGGAATGCTTGCCCATTCTTTCTCAAATTATTAGCTCACTGGAGCTAATAATTGAAATAACTCTGAGGACTATAAGCACTAACTAAATGTGATCTTGAGGCAGGAATTGAGATCTTATTTATCTGTGAATCTACAGTGTCAGACATTGAGTCAGTACTTAATATTTATTAGATTAAAAACTAAGAGATTACCTTATTTCCTACTTTATTAAAATTACATACATCTGACTTTAACTTTTTACATTCTTTTTGAAATCCCCTTAAAATTATTTCGAATCGCCTGACCAGTGGTGGTGCAGTGGATAAAGCATCAACCTGGAAACGCTGAGGTTACCGGTTCAAAACACTGGGCTTGCCTGTTCAAGGCACATATGGGAGTTGATACTCCTGTTCCTCCCCCCCTTCTCTCTCTCTCTCTCTCTCTCTCTCTCTCTCTCTCTCTCTCTCCTCTCTATAATGAATAAATAAAATCTTTAAAAAAATTATTTCGAATCTTCACATATTTACTATTATCCCAGAGGAAAGACCTCTTCTTTCCAAGGCCATTTATGATTTTTGCACCTTCTCCCCTTGACTGTTCTAGAAGATGTTGTTCCTTCAACCTCCCTTGGACATTCTGTCTCCCTTTCTTCATCAATTTCCCTCCCTTCTCTCTACTTAATCTGTTGAGGTCTCCTCATTCAAAAAATCAACACCATTTTCTGGATTCTATTACTCTTATACTGCCACATCTTTCCACTCCATTACACTTTTCAAAGAAATACACATTTGATGCCTACATCTCATCTTCTTCTCACTTCTTAGCCTTTGTGATTTGATGACATCCCCATCATTCTACTGAAACTGTCTTGAAGATCACAGATCATACCCGATTTATCAAAACAATGACTTTCTCAGCCATCTTCTTGACTTTAAGCATTTGGTAACTTTTCTTCTTGAAACTTTTCCTTTGACCCCTGTGGTACCACTTGGTTCTCCTCATCTGACATCTCCACAGATACCTTTTCTCCATCATCTGCCCCTGAAGGAGATACCCTTAGTCCTCTTCTCTGGTCTTTATTTATCTTATTCACAACCATATCAGCTGTATGTGCAGGACTGTGAAATTCTGTTTCTCTTCTGTCTTAAATTTTTGTTTATCTTGAGTTTTATACTGGAATTTCCACCTAACATGCTGGACCTATCCTCCCAGATGTTTTGCTTACCTACTCCTAAATTTAACTTCTTCCAAGAAAAACAGCATTTTTCTCCAGATAAATCTGCTCTTCCTTTGGCGTTCTGTGTTGTTTATTCATGTCCTCATCTCCCCACTTAAGCAGAGTCTAAGCAATACCGTCATTTTTGACTACTCTCTCTTGCTCTCTACATAGAATTAAGTCCTATCAATGCTGCTTCTGTAATGTTTTCAGAATCCCTTCCCTCTTCTTCCTGTTGACACCATCCTAGCTCAGGTAACCAAATCCTGTCCCACTCCCTAGCACACTCATCTCTAAATAGTTTTCTGCCTCTCACTTTGTCTTCATGATCCATCCTGCTCACTACTCTGTGACTGAATGTTCTGAGGCACAGCTTGGATTATTCTGCTCCCTATACAAAGCTTTAATGATTCCCCATTGTTTTAGGATGAAGTGTAAACTCCTGTATGTGACATGCAGAGCCTCTCACCACTAGTTCCAGTTTAGATATCCAATCTCATCCTCTACTTTGCTGTCATACATTCCATTCACACTAGCCTCTCAACACTTTTCTCTGAGACCATGGGATTAATTTTCTACTACAACCCTGGTTTAGATGTCATCTTTTCCATGTAGCTAGCTAGCTGCTTGGGACTCTTCTTCCTTGTGCCTCTTTGAGCTACCAGAGCCATCTGTATTATTCATTTATTCCCACCCCAGGATTCAGGGATGGTTTCGATATACTATGAAATCTCTCACTATATGGGGGGGGGGGCAAAAGTAGATCTATAGTTGTGGGTACGTGAAACACAGAGTTTATTCTTATATTATGTATTTATTAATTATTGTATTATTTTCCATACAAAAGACTATAAACCTACAAAAGTATGCCTCACCCTGTGTTGTAATAAATAAATAGTGATGAAACATTTTTCCATGTGCATATATCCTGCTTTGAACTTTCATCAAGCTCAAATTAAATACTTAAAATTTTTTTCAATGTACATGTGTTGTTTCTCTCTTCAGACACTGGAGGGCACTGGTGGAATGCTTAAATAACTGCTCAGTTACTGATTATTGTTGGTGTTCCAGAGGGCACTTGTGTATTTGTGTATGTATGTGTGTGCATTCACACATACAGAAAAGACCATTAGGTTTTTCTATTGTTTTTAAAAACTGATAATATACTAAAAATTATGATAAAGTAACTTATTTCATAAACTTTCAAGTTTAGCTTGTGAATCATGTTTCTAAGTCCAGCAAACTTAAAGAATCACTTTTAAAGGAACTATACATGGATTTTTGGTCTTCATTGCAATCTTTGATGAACATTCTTAAATATTTTATATTGCCTTTATTAATGTGATATATTTTATTTTTAAATCTTTTAAGGACTTTGACACATTTTCTCAAGTACCCTATTCAGATCTTTGCTTACTTTTTCTTTTTTTTCTCAATTTTTATTAGCTCTTTATATATATATAAATATTTGAATTTATATAATTAAATATATATATAAATATATATATATTTGAATTTTGAAGGGTTTATTAAAAGGAGGAGATTTATTAATATGCCGGCCGCATATGACTGACACGGGGCATTGCAGACCCAAATCGTGCAGCCAGCTCTTTATATATTTAATCAACTAGCCATTTGTCTTTTATATGAGTGGCAAACATTTCCAAATTTGTCATTTATTTGGGTTTGTTTGCTGGTGGTGATAGTGGGAGTGTTAGCTGCTGGTGTGTATGCAGGTTGTTTATTTCACCACGCAAAAATTTATTTTATGTGTTTATGACTTATCACCATGCAGAAGTAAACTGAAACACAGTCAACCACAGTTGCTGACTCATGAAGAGCAGAGGCCTTGCCTCACACACCAGCATCTCCCAGGTGGCTAGCATCATGCTGGGCAGTTTCTGTGAGTTCAGTGACCACCTATTAAAGGGTGGTGACCCTATATCCTAGCAGGCCATAAAGGGTGTAGGGTGTCCCAAAAGGGATAATGAAAATCTCCCTCTTCTGCCTACTCCAGGTACCATCCTGTCAGTAGATCCCAGGCTGTGCCTCTTGGGTAGGACCAGGCCATAAAGATGGTTCTAAATTGAATGACAGCTGACAGAGTCCTGCCAGTTTGATCCTTCCCAAGCTCTTTACTGTCCTTCAAGACTTTTAAGAGCCATTCCCATCCTGGGAGAGATGGAGAATTGACTCCTCTGTACCCTCCCTCATTTGCCTTCCCCTTCTGAGCTCAGAGGTTTGGAGGCAGCTAGCTGATGGAAGAGGAACTGAAATAAGCCATAGGTTCAAGAAGCCACTGGTTTTAATGGAAGCAAGACAGTTGGGGAGGGATCTGGTGGTGGGATGGTAATTAGTGTGTCTTCTAGTCTTCTTGGCTGGGATTGGTGTGCAGAGAGGAGAGAAGCATTGGGTATTTTCTTCTCAAGCAGGGGATCTTCAGGGAGAAGTGTGGGGAAGGGGAAAGAGACACAGACATAGGGAGAGTCCTTAATGGCCTTGTATCTGTGAAGATGAGACAATACTGCATGTCTGTGTATTGTACAGAGGAGGGAGCTGGGCTGGAGGCAGGAAAGGATCAGAGGGGTTGAGCAGTGAAGCAGCCTATAAAACTGGGCCATCCACAAAATACAAACCGGTTGGGTGGGCAGACCCTCATCCTCCACCCTGACCTCCATCCTTGTTCTTAATGAGCCATCCTCTTACTGGCCTCAATTCTACTTCTTTCGTCCAATTTGTGCCATCAGATGGGCATTGGCAGCTGCTTTGGCTCGCAAGTTCTTGGCCTTGGCAATGTTGAAGAGGATGTTCATGATGTTAGTGGGGACATCAAGGGACAGAGTGAGCTTTGTGCGCTGGTCACTTTTGGCCTTGTCCTGGTAAAGCCTCCCCCTGAGCTGCGCTTGGGACAGGTACTTGTACCGGGGGTTTCCAGCTCCACTACTACCCCCAGGGCTAGAGAAGGCCCTTTTCTTCTTGTCCTGTTCCTCCTCCCTCTCCTCATTCTCTCCTGAGGATGGGTCCTGGCTGGGCAGGTAGGGGAAGCCTCTCTTGTTCAGCAGGGGTGCATCCTCCAGCTGGCTCTTCTTGGCCTCGGACAGGGCTGTATTGATGCAGTGGGAAATGGACTCAGCTGGGGAGAACTTATGGGGTAGACCCGTCCTGGGGGCCCCTAGGAGCAGCAGCAGCAAGACGTGGACCGGCACGAGCATCTTGCCCTGTGGTAGATAGAAATGAAAGAAGTGGGAAGGGGTGTGAGGGGCTCAAGGCTCAGAGGGACATGGGTTAAAATCCATTAGGACTTCATTCTTTGTTAATACTCTACTACAACGCTTCTCTAGATTAGCACAAATGTCAACTGGAAATTTGTTAGAAATGCAAATAATTCTCAGGGGACTGAGTTGCAGTCTCTCTCTCTCTCTCTCTCTCTCTCTCTCTCTCTCTCTCTCATTTACCTTTGTTTAAAATTTGCAGGGTAAAGGAAAAGAAATTCTCTACACATAAAATCCATGCTTGGCTCCCCACTGAAATCGGATTCCTAAGAAGTTTCTCCTCTTCCATTTGCTGGGATCTTTGCTATCATCTCTAGTGAAACACCACAGCAATTACATTTCTCTGCTACCTGCTCTGAAAACAAGTGAGCTTATTAGTTAGATTTAAGGGATAAAGCTCCACAGCTCTATTTTTCGTATTTGTATATCTAAAATTCAACCATTCTTTAGGGTTGTTACATACAGTAGTACATCCTCTGGGTGATTTAAACATATTTGCTTCCTTCTGACAGCTATGGCAGAGTCCAGTCCTAAGAATCCATGCTGGCCTAAATTCAGAGCACCTCTGAGGGAGAGGATACTCACAGGGAAAGATTTGGGGGTGGTGCGGCCAGAAGACAATGCCCTGATCCCATAACTTTGCCCCCTGCCAGCTCTATTTCCCAGGGGGTAAGGAGGAATATAGAGTCTCACCCCAATCTACCTAGTTTGTCTGCAAACACCAGTAAGAAGTTGAATTTTAAAAAATGAAGAATTTAAAAACAGTGGCTGCAGAACCTAGGAAGCTTTAAGCACTTTCAAAGGTATAGTAGAGAGCTGTTTTCTTTTCGTAGACTTGTGGAAGTGTTTGTGTGGCACACATGCACACTCACACACCTCTAAGCAATTCACTTTCAAAGTGAGCAGCAAAGCTTTATACATGAAAGGTTCGTCTTCCAAAAAGGGAGGAACAGCCAGGGGAAAGTTGACATGTTACAGATAACTAGACCTTGGCAGAATTCATATCACTGCTGTATTATTTAATCCATTCTCAGAATTGGGGTGGGTGTGTATGTTTGCTAGATTGCTATGTTTGAGGAGAACACGGCAAACAGAAATTCTCAGAAAACTTGGGCATCAAATGAAGACATCAAGCACCCAACTTTATGGTCTCCCTCCTTCACAGGTAGCACCTAGTCATTGCAGATATCTGTCCCCCTCCTCCAATGTCCCAGTGTAGCAAGGGGGAAAGGACTCTGGGCTGTGAGGGCAGAGAACCTGGGTTTGAAACTTCTCTCACCCTCTTCATTATCTTGAGTTCACCTCTTAGTGAACTAAGAGTGAATTACTTCACTTCTTAGTCCACATCCTAAAAAGAAGACATTACCTGCCTTGCAGGTGTAGTGGGAGAATGAAAAAAAATGACAGAGGTGAACCATGCTGGTATGTGATAAGCAATAATTGCAAGCATCCTACTGCTCATGCAAGCAATAGGGGTTATCCTGTAGTTTTCATCTCCCTTCCACATTTGTAAACTATTACCAAGGGCCACTTTCACGTCCACAACTGAATTCTGTTCAGAAAAATAGATTTGCATGAACCAATTCTGCCTTTGTTCTAGTACCTTTTGCTAAGCAGCTGTCTCTAAATCAACAAAAGGAGGATAATTTTGCCCCCCTTAGAAAATTCCCCATGATCTCTTTGGAGCTATTCTCTTTATTAAAAACGCTGTGGTGGCCAGCACTGTCTTTCAAATCTCATGTCTCACCCCTGTTCAATCTCCAGCACCTCCTGCCTAATTTAGGACAAATAAATGTATCCTTCATAAAAAAGTCTCTAACCAAAATCTTACCTGTGAGTGGACTTCCCTCTGGAGTGGAGATGCTGAGTGAGGCGGGCACAGCTTCAGGACCAGGAGGTCTGCCCCCGGAACATCCCCCTGAACTTCTGTCTCTGCTGGGTCACTGGCTCCTTTTCTTGTATTGTTTCCTCTGTACGGAGACTGCTCTATTCCCTCATGTGTGCATGTAAAAGCGACAGATCACAGGGTGGGTCGTAATTCCAGACGTGGTGTCTACACTGAGATGCAATTTTGTTTAAAATACAACCAGAAGCAGCTATCTGCGTCATGGAGATGACAGGCACTCTGTATCCTTGACCCCTCCTACCTGCCTTTCCTCCCAACCCTCCCCACCTCTTACTTCCCCTCCTGCCCTAGCAACTTGCTTCATCGATAAAAAGAAAAACACTGTTAAACGGAGAGGCAGTTTCTTTGAAGAGTTTTATTACTGATCTTAGTTCTTTCTAATTTCAGCATTTTTACATCCTAGTCATCCTAACCAGAGGCGGATTAAGGTCAGTTGAGGCCCTGGGCGTCGAAGAAAATATTGGGCCCCTTAAAAATAAGAGAGACAGGGAAAATAAAAATACATGTTAACCATATTTTTAAATAAATAAAAAATATTATGTACTATTAATGTTAAAACTACACATATGAAACCAAACTTGGTGTCATTAGAAAAAAGTGTAAAGTTGCGTTTTGTGGGGCCCTTCAGAAGTCGGGGCCCAGGGCGCATGCTCGGTGATCCCGCGATTAAATCTGCCTCTGATTCTAACCCACCTGTTGGAAATCTAGAACCAGGACCTGCTTTGAAGGTAGAGAAGGTGGCTTGAAGTTCACCTGTTGTCTTGTAATATTGTGGGTTCTGACATGCAGTGTTGTCTCACAAAACTCAATATATTTGTGTTATCAAAGGGCACACAACCAGGCAGGCACAGTGCACCTAGAGCTTTTGGTGGCAAAGCACTTAATTTTACCCATTTATCCACCCAGCATTTGGGGGGCACCTGCTGGTGCCAAGTATTTCCAGGACCCTCAGGAATTCAAGGAGTGAGTTGCAGCTCCAATTCTTATAAGACATTTGCAGCTTAGAGAGATAGGTAAAAACAGAGCCTACTTTCAGTGTAGCAAATGCCACAGCCCAGAAGGGAGCATCCCTGTCCAGAGACTCAAGACAGGGTGTGTGTGCCAGGAAAGGAGAACATAGGGGTTCAAATGGAAAGGAGTTTTGAGTGGAGAGAACCAACAAGAGGTGGCAAGAAGGTGGGTGGGAGAAAGGCAGGTGACGAGTTGGGATGGTCTTCATCCTGGGATATAGTCTGAATGCGGGTTAGGAAGTTAGGTTTTATTTTAAATGCAGTTTAAACAGGGATTTAGGAAGAGAAACAATAAACATTGGCTTCTTTTCTTGCCAATTGGCACTGTCACCTTTCAACTTCCTAGAAAACTTCCCTACCTGAGGCCATAGTTCCAAGGGCCATCTTGGTGTTGGTGGCTGTCAGCTCTGAGTCCACTGCCTCCTCCTCCCAGAGAAGTGGGCCCACGGATGTCTACTGGACCATCTGCATTGGTCTTGAGATTGGCTGATGCTCGCAGGAGCTCCCACATGTGAGTAGGCTGGGTGGCCCATGGGATCCTTGCCAGTCTGGGAAGTGGTTAAGGATGTCATCCCAAAAGTATGTATATATGCGATTAAAACCTCAAGAAGCAGTCTATTTGCTTTGAAACTTGAAAATTCTGGCTGTATCTAATGGAGAATTAGAAAAAGTCTGAACTGAACGAGTTTGATTAGCGAACAAAAACCACCAGGGTGTTGTTTCTGGCAAAGGAGGATTTTCCTTCCAGCTCTCACTGAATGTGCGCCTGGCATTCTGCTCTGCTTGCACTTTCTCTAGCCCTGTGAGCCATTGATTGGTCTCTTCTGTGGGTTCAGCACTGGAAGGTTGTTTAGGGATGTAAATACTCTGTAGACTGTAGAGAGTATGTGGAGGGCCAGGGTGGGAAGAAAAAGCTGATTGGCTTCGTAGATGAATAGGAATGGCTTATATTTATAAAACTCATTTCTCCAAAGTGCTTGAAGCACTTATACATAATAACAATTTGTTTTTTTAATGTTTGAGCTAGGCAGTAAAAGGAAAACATAGAGAAAAGGAAACAGGAAACTGTAGAATGCTTGATTTATTGGAAAGAGGTTTTACCTTGGTGTCCAGAAGGACAGTTAGTGCTTCTGCCTCTTTTGCTAGCGTGGCTGTTTGATTGGGCTGGTCACATTCTTTGCTCCTGTTTCTGGTTTTGTGAAAGGTAGATTAGTGTGACTTCCCGGTTTTTCTAACAAGTTTGATGTCAAGATAACATTTGTAAGAACTTGATAAAGTTCACATGGACACAGAATACTATTGCCATGCTTGTTTTCAATTCTCCCCTTATTTTCCCTTACTGATTTTTAGTTCAACTCCTCAGTTGTTGAAGGGTATGTGCTAATTTCCTGTTGTGTTTGTGGATTTGTAATTTTTTTCTTGTAAATTCACCAATTTTTGCTTTATATATTTGGAGTGTTGGGTACACACAAATGGTGCCTTTCACCATTTTACTGTAAACCCCTTTATGCCAAATAATTTTTTTTGTCTTAAAGTCTGCTTTGCTTGATATCAAAACAGCTATTCCAGTTTTCTGTTGGTTAACATTTTTTTGGTGCATTTTTTTCTAGTCTTTTTTGTGTCTAAATTCTTTTGTTTGTAATATTTACTTAAATTTAAAAAACCTACTCTAACATCTCCATTTTAACACATTTATACTAATAGTGATTACTTATGCATTTAGATTATTTTCTTCTGAAGTAGGTTGTGCTTTCTATTTGCCCTGATTTTTTCCTTTTTTCCTATTTATTTGTGTTTTTTATTTCTTTTCTGTATTCTTCTGGATTAACTGATTCTTCATTTTCACTTTTTATCTATTAGTTTATAGTATAAACATTTAGTGCTATATTTTTCCCTCTAAGCAATGCTTTCACTGCATCCCACAAAAATGAGCAGATCCACTTTCAATCTGGGGGAAATTATTCTAGCCTGTTGGGGAGGGAAGACCCTTGCTTTGACTCATGTTTTTTCTAAAATGAAGGCCAATTTAATGACACTGCAGTCACTTATAGTCCTTTGTGGTGTAGAGTCTCCAACACTTTCTCCATGGACCAATCAGAAATTGTCTTTGTTGGACTTTGCTTCCACCTTGAAACCAGCAGCTGTGGAAACAGGTGGAGAAAGTTTTGGCCTGTCTTCCTGTCCAGGTGCACTGATGACTCATCAGACTTTTTATGGTCCTATCTAATGGATTTTCAGTGGCTGATTCATATAGCAAAGCTTTTTGGGGCTGTGGGCAAGATGTAGCTGCCTACATCAAGGCCACATGGAACAGAATCAAAAGCTCTCTGCACTGCACATTGATCACATGCAATGCACAGATGATATGTTATGGAATGGTACAGCTGAAACCTATGCAATGTTATTAACCAGTGGTAATAACCAATAATAATAAAATGTGTTTTGGAGCCACTATGTGCATATCGTCAGTTTAATTAGGTACAGTGTTCAATCAATAAAAAAATAAAAGCAGCATTTCTTATCTGCTATTAATTTTAATCCATTTTTCTTGCCAATCTTAATGTCACCCCAATAAAGTCAATTGAAAAAAACTCTATCTTTCTCTGGCAAGGGGAGGACATGCACCTTCTTGGAAAGCCTTGCATGGCTGTTTCACTGCCACCTTCCCAAACTGAGGCCCAACCACAGGGCTCTATTCACTTGCTGTGGAGATAAAGTGATCTATACCAACAGATCCACTTAGATGGTGTAAGTTTTCTCTAGTAATAAAGGAAATAGGAACTCTTCAAAAATTTCTACACAAACCAACAGATTAGGCAGCATACTCCCAGATAGAGGTCTAGGCTTGCAAGTTCTCCCATGATTCTCCATGGAGACACAAAGTCAGGAGTAATGTGGCCAAGTTGACCAAGGTTCTTCTAAGTGCAATAAACTCACCTTTGCCATGGCTTTCCTTCTAGGCACAACCCTTGCCACAAAATGTGTTTTGGGGGCACTATGTACATATCTGCAGGTTAATCTGGTATAATGTTCAATCAATAAAAAAATAAAACCAGCATTTCTTATCTGCTGTTAATTTCAGTCTATTTTTCTTTCAAACCTAAGCTTTAGAGCTGGCTATGGTCCATTCTTGTGTTTGTCTATTTGTTTGCAAGGCGCTTGAGGCTGAGACTTACCCACCCCTGAATCCTCAGAGACAGATACAACTGACACAGTGGCCAAACATTTGTACAGACTCAACAAATGAAGTAGATTCTCCTTATTCCAGGTAGTTGATCTGTGAAATTGTCATGAACAGTAAAGTAGTAAATACAGCATCATTGCCTCTAGGAATTAGGTTCCTTGCTAGCTTTGGCTCATGGCTCATGGCTCATGTTTATATCAACTGATCAATACAGACCCTTGTTTTATGTGAATTTCTGTTTAAAGACACTTTACATAATATATATTATTGATTAATTCACATTGAACTCACAGCTGACAGCTCTGTAACTCATCCTTGAATGAAGCTTATCAAACACACGTATACTTTCTCCATAAAGTACGTCACAGCCTTCTTGCACTCAGGAACAATAGACATTTAGCACTGTGCTTAGGGGCCATTTTAAACAGTGAAATGACCAATAAAAGCACAAAAATGCAGAAAACATGGCAATAAATAGCTGCAAAAAGGACCCTTTTAACAGTTTGCGTTAAAAACAGAAGGCAGAGCATTGCTTTGTTCAGCCTTAGTTGGGAACATGTATGTTGGGTGATTTAAATTTTCACCACTTTGCAAAAGCACATGTCCCTGAATGATCATGGAAGTGTTGCAGCTATTAATTTTGGAGTTACAGTTAAAATGTAAGAAGTAAGTGTTTTGTATTTGTTTGTAAGATGGTCAGTCAGGTGTGACCACAAGAAGAGACAGAGAAGAGGCTCAAGAAAAACAAAGTTTATTATACTTGCAGGTGCTAAAGACAGGAGGCATGCCTACCACACAGGGCCATGTGGGGAAGCACCAGCATGGTCAGGAGGCAGAAACAGGAAGAAGGGGGTGCTTAAGTCATGGCTTTTATTGAGATTTCTATAGAAAAGGCCAGGCAGGATACAGTAAAGACCCTAGGACTGGCTACTTTGAATAATTTCAACTGGCTTTGGGCTATAGAGGTGGTCCCTAGTCCTGGCACCTGGCCCTGAAATGATTAAAGGAGAAGAATATTGCCTTCTGGGTGCAAGGGCCTGAGAGAGGAAGTCTGGCTTCAACTGGTTGATTTGCACATGAAAGGCATGCTCCTGGCTGGACCTTCTCACTCTCTAAGAATTGAACTCAGTAGAGGTAGTCTCTCCCTAGCCAGAAAGGTTCTTCAAGATGTCAAAACATCATAACATACAAAAAATTTATATCTATAATATATTATATATACAGTACAGTAAGCAAACTATATTATGGAATCTGAATAATGAGGATCAACTGTGTATGGTGAATGAATGAATAAAAACAGAAATCCAGAAGCTATGACTGTAGGTTTTTCTTTTGTAACAATTTAAGTTCCCTTTACCCTCTCACTTCTATTGTAGTACAATAGGAAGAATAGAAGAAAAAAGAACTTCTGACCTGGGCAAGATGACTGCAATAATCTAAACCCTCCAACAATAAACACATAGATATTCTGAATAAAGATACATCATTTTAAATGCATTTCTGAGCTTGCAAGAATAAAGGGGGGGGGTGGTGGAATATCCTCCAGTGCCATGACATGAGGGAACTAACAATCAAAGTTACAAACACATGAGCTCATGGGGAAGGATTACTGATTGTGGTTTCAGGGATGTTGGTTTTAACATCCTCATGGCACCAGGTGAGATGGTCTTGGACCTGTGCAAGGTTAGTTGTTTGAACTGAGACCCCTGAGAAAAGCTCTCCACAGGAACACACCTCTATAAGACAAATCAATATAGAAATAAAAAAAAAAAACTTTAAAATTGAATGCAAAATGGCTCCTGTAAGAACTGAGTGAATTGGTGAAATTAAAACAAATTATTAGAATGGTAGAATTTTTTTTTCTTTCTCATTTGGAAGGCTGTACTAGTCCACACCTCTGGGGTTGTACAATGAGAGTTCCTTATCACAATCTAAGAAAAGTTGACACTTAAAGAAAACTGTTCTGATGTTCTACCTCTGTGATGTCATGTATGATGGCCATTAGCCACACGTGGTATCAAGCACTTGAAATGTGATCAGTTGAAATGAAATGGATTTTTAAGAGTAAAACACACATTAGATTTCAAAGACTTAGTATAAAAATGTATCCTCATATTTAAAATGATAATATTTTTGATACATTGGTTTAAGTAAAATATATTATTCAAATTAATTTTACTTATTTATTTTTTACTTTAAAATGTTTGTCTACTGTACAAGTTAGAATGGCATATAACAGCACATATTTCTACATTAGAATTACACTTAACATTATCACATATTTATATTGGACAGTGCTTTTCTAGATAATGTCATATTGGGGGAAGTTAAAACTGTGCTGTGAACAGATCTGATCTTGCACTTTGAAATCAGGCAAATCTGTCTTACAACCTGGCTCTGCCACTTTTTAATTCAGAGGATCTTCAGCCAGTGTTTTAGACTCGGCCTCAGGTTCCTCAATAGCAGAAGCGAGGATAATCATGCACACCATGTTGTATTATTGTGAAAATAAAGTTCATTACAAGATATAATTTTTTCCTTTCTTCTTGGAAACTGAAATTAAAATTTTATTAACTATGCCAATAATGTCACAGTGTGATAGAGCCTATCTCTTCTTACCTTTGCCAGCTTTGAATGTTAATATATGTAATAATGTTTATAATGTAATAATAAAAATGTTTTCTCATTTGTTTTAATTTGCTTTTTTGGTATTAATGAGGCTGAACAACTTTCAGACACTGATAGTGGTAGTATAAAAGTTTTCTGAAATGATTTCATCAAGAAGCTCTAAGAAGTTATTTACCGTTTTATTCAATAATTTCTTTTCTCCAAATCTTTTTAAAAATAGTCATAGATAAGGAGAAGTATACATGTTTAAGACTTTGGGTATGCCCAGGAATTTTTATTTCTAAGATCAGATTAAAATGGTTGAGCCCATGTTAAGCTAAAATGTTACTTCTCCCAGCCAGGAGATGAGAGCTGAGAAAGAGCCATGTGGACCCTGGGGGCAGGCGATGCTGGTGCTTACTTGAGTTGAGGCTGGGCTGCTGGTGACTCTTTGCCATGAGGTCCCTCTGTTTTAGGTTGGGTCCCACTAACCTTCTGTTCCCTTTCCCTCCTTATCCTCTCCCTCTCACCCACCACCCACTCTTAACCTGGTGAAACTTTTGTAAGGGAGACCCTTGCTTTGACATTTCATGATTCTCCCTAACAGGTTTTTTTTTAAATGCCAGGAGTCCCCTCTGCTCTTTTATACCTGTGGGTCTTTGGAAACCAAAGCCAAGACTTCTGATCTCTCTGTCTGTCCCATCCCTCCCTTGAATAACTCACAAGAGACTAACCTCACCGGTTAAGTGGGAGATAAGGAAAGAAAAATGGGCTGACATGAGAGAAAAAAAGACACTTTAATATGTCAAAATAATATCTCGCTACATATATTACATAGATATATAGAAGCAAGACCTGTGCTCAGTAAACACTCTCTCATTGCCTTAGAAAGGCCCATTTGACTGCAGAGTAGTTAATTTCCTATTGTTTTAATTGTGGTGAAGACTTGTACTGTAATCCAAATACAAAGGATATCAATTGTTTGGACAACAGAGTGGAAATACTATGGAGAAAATTCTTATCATAGAAGCAAGATCTTTTTATAGAATATGTTAATCATTATCCTTTAAAAAGAGTGTGTGTGGAGGCACTAGTGGAGCAGGACTCATGCTTGTGTGCTTACTACAGATTGAAAACCTAAGTCTAAGGATTATATGCCTTTTTCCACAATGAGTGAAGAAACACCATAGAAGCTCAGTTTTCCATCTGAAAGATGGACCCAGAAATGCACTATAAAGATCAGAATAGATATTTATATTTGCAAAGGTTATCTTCAATAGATAAGATACTTTTGTTTGTAAAGTTTTTACTACTACAAATGCTTAAATTCTTGTGTCCATCTTAAGAGAGGAAAGGAAAACTTTAGATAATAGTGAAAAATGCAGCTCATACTTGAGATTGCTGTTGAAGACTCAAATGTCTTGAAAACATGATTGGTTTTTTGTGTTATATACTTAAAGTCATGTTAATAAACTTGAGTTGGATTTGAAACGGCTAAGATAAAGAATCTGAAAAAATGCCACAAGAACTACAGTGGTGAAATTTCATCTGAAGAAGAGGAGAGAAATGTTAACTCACATGGGAAGGGCTTCATATGGAGGAAGAAGTAGGTTTTGTGAAAATTTGATTCCAGTTAATAGAAATAGATGTAATGAATAAGAGTAACCAAAGGGCAGAATATTCTTATTCTTGAAGCTATTAGACTTGCCCTTCATTGCATCCAAAAAAAAAAAAAAAAAAAGAAAAGAAAAAGTGCAAACTATACTGTAACTGGAAGTGACCAATGATGAAATGACTATTGATCAGAATGTGCAAACTTTGGGATTCTGTGAAATGTTTATTAAAGGGGTTGTGGGGCATGGGAATAAGAGGAGACTGAGGAAGTAGCTTTTTAGGTTGCCTTGCATGCTTTAACCAGAATGTCTACTTTTTTTTTTTAATTATAATTTTATTTTTTTAATGGGGCGACATCAATAAATCAGGTTACATATATTCAAAGATCAACAAGTCCAGGTTATCTTGTCTTTCAATTATGTTGCATACCCATCACCCAAAGTCAGATTATCCTCTGTCACCTTCTATCTAGTTTTCTTTGTGCCCCTCCCCCTCTCCCTTTCCCTCTCCCTTTACCCCCTCCCCCCGTAACCACCACACTCTTATCAATGTCTCTTAGTTTCACTTTTATGTCCCACCTACGTATGGAATAATGCAGTTCCTGGTTTTTTCTGATTTACTTATTTCACTTCGTATAATGTTATCAAGATCCCACCATTTTGCTGTAAATGATCCGATGTCATCATTTCTTATGGCTGAGTAGTATTCCATAGTGTATATGTGCCACATCTTCTTTATCCAGTCATCTATTGATGGGCTTTTTGGTTGTATCCATGTCCTGGCCTCTGTGAACAATGCTGCAATGAACATGGGGCTGCATGTGTCTTTACGTATCAATGTTTCTGAGTTTTGGGGGTATATACCCAGTAGAGGGATTGCCGGGTCATAAGGTAGTTCTATTTTCAGTTTTTTGAGGAACCACCATACTGTCTTCCATAATGGTTGTACTACTTTACATTCCCACCAACAGTGTATGAGGGTTCCTTTTTCTCCACAACCTCTCCAACATTTGTTATTACCTGTCTTGTTAATAATAGCTAATCTAACAGGTGTGAGGTGGTATCTCATTGCAGTTTTGATTTGCATTTCTCTAATAACTAAAGAAGATGAGCATCTTTTCATATATCTGTTGGCCATTTGTACTTCCTCCTGGGAGAAGTGTCTGTTCATGTCCTCTTCCCATTTTTTTATTGGATTGTTTGTTTGTTTGTTGTTGAGTTTTATGAGTTCTTTGTATATTTTGGATATTAGGCCCTTATCTGACCTGTTGTTTGAAAATATCATTTCCCATTTAGTTGGCTTTCTGTTTATTTTGTTATCAGTTTCTCTTGCTGAGCAAAAACTTCTTAGTCTGATGTAGTCCCATTCATTAATTTTTGCCTTCACTTCCCTTGCCATTGGAGTCAAATTCATAAAATGCTCTTTAAAACCCAGGTCCATGAGTTTAGTACCTATGTCTTCTTCTATGTACTTAATAGTTTCAGGTCTTATGTTTAGATCTTTGATCCATTTTGAGTTAATTTTAGTACAGGGGGACAAACTGTAGTCCAGTTTCATTCTTTTGCATGTGGCTTTCCAGTTTTCCCAGCACCATTTGTTGAAGAGGCTTTCTTTTCTCCATTGTATGTTCTTGGCCACTTTATCAAAAATTATTTGACTATATATATGTGGTTTTATTTCTGGACTTTCTATTCTGTTCCATTGGTCTGAGTGTCTATTTTTCTGCCAATACCATGCTGTTTTGATTGTCGTGGCCCTATAATAGAGTTTGAAGTCAGGTATTGTAATGCCCCCAGCTTCATTCTTTTTCTTTAGGATTGCTTTGGCTATTCAGGGTTTTTTATAGTTCCATATAAATCTGATGATTTTTTGCTCTATTTCTTTAAAAAACGTCATTGGAATTTTGATGGGAATTGCATTAAATTTGTATATTGCTTTGGGTAATATGGCCATCTTGATTATATTTATTCTTCCTAACCAAGAACAAGGAATATTCTTCCATCTCATTATATCTTTCTCAATTTCTCTTAACAATGGTTTATAGTTTTCATTATATAAGTCCTTTACATTCTTTGTTATGTTTATTCCTAAGTATTTTATTTTTTTTGTTGCAATTGTGAAGGGGATTATTCTTTTGAGTTCATTCTCAATTGTTTCATTGTTGGCATATAGAAAGGCTATTGACTTCTGTATGTTAATTTTGTATCCTGCGACCTTACTGTATTGGCTTATTGTTTCTAGTAGTCTTTTTGTGGATTCTTTGGGGTTTTTGATGTATAGGATCATATCATCTGCAAAAAGTGATACCTTTACTTCTTCTTTTCTGATATGGATGCCTTTTATTTCTTTGTCTTGTCTGATTGCTCTGGCTAGAACCTCTAGTACCACATTAAATAACAGTGGAGAGAGTGGACAACCCTGTCTTGTTCCTGATTTAAGGGGGAAAGCCTTCAGTTTTGTGCCATTTAATATGATGTTAGCTGATGGTTTATCATATATGGCCTTTATCATGTTGAGATATTTTCCTTCTATACCCATTTTGTTGAGAGTCTTAAACATAAAATTGTGTTGTATTTTATCGAAAGCCTTTTCTGCGTCTATTGATAAGATCATGTGGTTTTTGTTCTTTGTTTTGTTGATATGGTGTATTACGTTAACCGTTTTACGTATGTTGAACCATCCTTGAGATTCTGGGGTGAATCCCACTTGATGATCATGATGTATTATTTTTTTAATATGTTGTTGTATTCGATTTGCTAGTATTTTGTTTAGTATTTTAGCATCTGTATTCATTAGAGATATTGGTCTATAGTTTTCTTTTTTTGTGCCATCCTTGCCTGGTTTTGGTATGAGGGTTATGTTGGCCTCATAAAATGTGTTTGGAAGTATTGCTGCTTCTTCAATTTTTTGGAAGACTTTCAGTAGAATAGGAAGCAAGTCTTCTTTGAATGTTTGATAAAATTTGCTGGTATAGCCGTCAGGGCCTGAACTTTTATTTTTGGGGAGGTTTTTAATGGTTTTTTCTATTTCTTCTCTACTAATAGGTCTGTTTAGGCTTTCTGCTTCTTCTTGACTCAGTCTAGGAAGGTTGTATTGTTATAGGAATTTATCCATTTCTTCTAGATTGTTGAATTTAGTGGCATAAAGTTTTTCATAGTATTCTACAATAATTCTTTGTATATCTACGGTGTCCGTGGTGATTTCTCCTCTTTCATTTTGGATTTTGTTTATATGAGTTCTTTCTCTTTTTTCCTTGGTAAGTCTTGCCAAGGGTTTGTCAATTTTGTTGATCTTTTCAAAGAACCAGCTCCTTGTTCTATTAATTTTTTGTATACTTTTTCTGTTCTCTAATTCATTTATTTCTGCTCTGATTTTTATTATCTCCTTTCTTCGGCTGGTTTTGGGTTGTCTTTGTTCTTCTTTTTCTAGTTCCTTAAGGTGTGAAGTTAAGTGGTTCACTTGGGCTCTCTCTTGTTTGTTCATATATGCCTGAAGTGATATGAACTTCCCTCTTACCACTGCTTTTGCTGCATCCCATAGTTTCTGATATGTCGTATTGTCATTTTCATTAGTCTGTATATATCTTTTGATCTCTGCACTTATTTCTTCTTTGACCCATTCATTTTCTAAAAGTATGTTGTTTAGTTTCCACATTTTTGTGGGATTTTTTTCCTCCTTTTTGCAGTTGAATTCTAGTTTCAAGGCTTTATGATCAGAAAATATGCTTGGTACAACTTCGATTTTTCTGAATTTGCTGATGTTGTTTTTGTGGCCCAACATATGGTCAATTCTTGAGAATGATCCATGTACACTGGAGAAAAATGTATACTCAGTCACTTTGGGATGAAATGTCCTGTAGATGTCTATCATATCAAGGTGCTCTAGTGTTTTGTTTAAGGCCACTATATCTTTGTTGATTCTCTGTTTGGATGACCAATCTAGAGCCGTCAGCAGTGTATTGAGGTCTCCAAGTATGATTGTATTTTTGTCAGTTTTTGTTTTAAGGTCAATAAGTAGCTGTCTTATATATTTTGGTGCTCCTTGGTTTGGTGCATATATATTAAGAATTGTTATGTCTTCTTGATTCAGTGTCCCCTTAGCCATTATGAAATGGCCATTTTTGTCTCTGAGTACTTTTCTTGTCTTGTAGTCAGCATTATCAGATATGAGTATTGCTACGCCTGCTTTTTTTTGGATGTTATTTGCTTGGAGTATTGTTTTCCAGCCTTTCAGTTTGAATTTGTTTTTATCCTTGTTACTTAGATGAGTTTCCTGTAGGCAGCATACAGTTGGATTTTCTTTTTTAATCCATTCTGCTACTCTGTGTCTTTTTATTGGTGAGTTTAATCCGTTTACATTTAGTGTAATTATTGACACTTGTGAGTTCCCTATTGCCATTTTATAGATTGCTTTCTGTTAGTTTTGTGTCTTGTTTGATCCTTCTCTTTCATTTTTCTATCTTTTGTTTTTATTTGGTTGTATTCTATACATTTTTCCTCTGTTGCTATCTTTTTTATCTCATGTGCTTCTGTGGTGGTTTTTCCAATGGTGGTTACCTTTAGGTAATGAAAAGGGTTTCTACCCTGTTCATTGTAGCGCATTATTTTGTGAGTACTTTTGCACTCTATCGTCCTTTGCTACTGTTAATCTCCATCCTCTCCCCCCTTTCTTTTTGTTGTTGTCACAGTTTAAATTTGGTTTTATTGTGTTCTTCTTGGAGCTTTTACTTGTGGCTTTATTTTTTTTTGTTCTTTGTATCTGATTGGAGAACCCCCTTTAGTAATTCCTGGAGTGGGGGTTTTCTGATGATAAATTCCCTCATCTTTTCTGTATCTGTGAATGTTTTTATTTCTCCTTCATATTTGAAGGATAGCTTTGATGGGTATAGTATTTGTGGCTGAAAGTTCTTCTCTTTCAGGACTTTAAATATTGGGGTCCACTCTCTTCTAGCTTGTAGAGTTTCTGCTGAGAAATCTGATGATAATCTAATGGGCCTTCCTTTATATGTTGTATTCTTCTTTTCTCTGGCTGCCTTGAGAATTTTTTCTTTGCCATTGGTTTGTGCCAATTTCATTATGATTTGCCTTGGAGTAGGTTTGTTGGGGTTAAGAAAACTTGGAGTTCTGTTTGCTTCATGAATTTGAGGCTTTAGTTCTTTCCACAGGCTTGGGAAGTTCTCATCTATTATTTGTTTGAGTATGTTCTCCATTACATTTTCTCTCTCTTCTCCCTCTGATATACCTATTATTCTTATGTTATTCTTTCTGATGGAGTCAGATAATTCTTGTAGGGCTATCTCATTTTTTTTTAAATTTTTGAGTCTCTTTCTTCCTCTCTCTGTTGTGCCTCAAGTTGCTTGTCTTCTATTTCACTAATCCTCTCTTCTATCTGGCCTGTTCTATTAGCCAAGCTTGTTACCTCGTTTTTCAGCTCGTGAATTGAGCTTTTTATCTCTGTTTGATTTGTTTTTATAGTTTCAATTTCCTTGGACATATATTCTTTTTGTTCATTAAGTTGTTTTCTGAGCTCCCTAAATTGCCTTTCTGTGTTTTCTTGTATATCTCTGAGTATTTTTAGGATTTCTATCTTGAATTCTCTGTCATTTAACTCCAAGGTTTCCAATATATTAAATTTTTTCTCCATAGATTTTTCCTCATCTAGCTGTGTTACCTCTCTTTCTTTTGTATCCATGATATTCGATTTTCTCTTCCTTAATGGCATCTGAGGGTGGTTTTGTTGATAGTATTAATGAGATTTAATAAAAAATAAAAAGTTAAAAAAATAAAAAATCGAAAAAAGTTTTTTTTTTTTAAATTAATAATGAAATAAAGAAAAATAAAATAAAATAAAAAATTTAAAAAAAGGAAATTATTCCCCCCCTCCTTTTTTTCTCTCCTCTCCTCTCCCCTCTTTCTTGAGAAAATCTTGTGGTGAACTGTGAATTATATTGTATTTAATAGAACAAACAATGCCTGTAATGGAGGGCCTGAATTGGGGTAAAGTAATAAAGGGGCAAGAAAAAAAAATAAATAAAAAAATAAAAAAAAGGGGGGTATGGACCCACAAAAAGCAAATAATGAAAAAATTTGGATCAAGAATAAAATGATTTGCGTTTAGGTGTTGGTTGACTAAGAGTTATGATGAGAGGAGTAAGAGAGAAACAGGAAAATGGGGGGACAAATTAAAAAATTACTATTGTATTTAGTGGAACAAGAGCTTGATAAAATGGAGAGCCAGGGATGGGAGCACTGCTAGTGAGTTAAAAAGGTGAAGTAAAACCCCCCCAAAATGCCAGAAACATAAGTTTGAGTCCTAGATAAAATAATTTGTTTGTTATTGAGGTTTGAATGAGAGGAGACCTAAAGGAGAAAGGAAGAAACTAATATAGAGGGAGAAAAGAAAGAGAGAGAGAGAGAGAAAAAAAAGAGGGAACCACTAAAAGAAGAAAAAAGAAAAAAGAGGAGAGAGAGAGAGAGAGAGAGTTAAGGGTTTTGGAGTGCAACCCTCATAGAGAGAAAGGAAGAGGAAAGAAAAGATAATGGGAGATGTAACACTTATGGGTAGTGTAGTTCAAGGAGAGGAGAGAGTAAGACCGGTAGTGAGTTAAACGACCAAATTGGAGGAGGAAAAAAAAAATCAAGGATGAAGATAAGAGAAACAAATGAACAAATATAATAAAATGGGATAGGTTATAAAGTCTGCTGATTATTCTGATTTTGAGAGGTTATCTTCTTGCTTTTTCTTTTCTCTCCCTCTTCCTGGTCGGTGACTCTGTACCCCGGGTTCTGCCCCTTTGGCACGCTCAGGTAGAGGTTTGCAGTTGATAAGTCTCTATGGCGATGTCATGTATTGTGCTTCAGTCTCGTTGACAGTCAAGGCTCATTAGCATTTATAGGCTCCGACAGTGAGAGAGTCCGTGTTCCAGGAGCCTCTCTCCTAGTCTTTCCTTCCTCAATTAGTAGCCTGAGAATCCAGCTAGGGGGTTGCTGCTGCCTCTGCCTGGATAGTAAGAGGCTCAAAGAGCTGGCAACTCCCCACTCTATTCCCACTCAGCACAGGGCTCTGGGTAAGGCTCAGTCAGTCAGAGCCGCTAGCATAATCAGCCGAGGCTTCCGCCTACTCAAAGACCTCTGGCTCTGCCACTCTGTCTGGTAACATGGGCGGGTCTGTGCTTGCAGACCAGGATGTTAGACCGGAAGTCTCGCCCTCTTAGTGAAACCCCCCGCCTGCACTGAAAAGTTCTAGTGTTGGAATTGGCTCTCGCTCTGTCCCTGTGTGCGGCTTTTTCAAGGCGCTGGAGTAGCCCGTGACTCCACCCTCGGCCCACACAAAGGCCCCCGACCTTGCCCCTCCATGGGACAACACGGGCTCCCACTCCCGAGGTGCTGGGAGGAGTCTCCTGCCCACTCTCCATGCGCACAGACCAGGATGTGAGGCCGGAGTCTCGCCCTCTGAGTGAAACCTCCCGCCTGCACTGAAAAGTTCCAGTGTTGGAATTAGCTCTTGCTCCCTCCCCGTGTGCGGCTCTCCCCGGGTGCTGGGGCAGCCCAGAGGCTTTCGGCCCACACAAAGGCCTCTGACTCTGCCTCTCTGTGGAGTAACACAGGCGCACCCTCCGGGGGCTTTGGAAGGAATCTCTCGCCCACTATGTGCCTACCAGGGGATCAGGTAAAATGGCTGCCCCGCTTGTCTTTCTTTGTCTGGGTTTGGCGCGAGTGTTAGCTGTATTGTCCGGGTTGTCACAGGAACAGATTTTTCCTCGGCTTGGATCTCCGTTCCACAGCCTGGTTTGGCCGTTTGTGCCGCGGCCTGGATCTATTCACCCCCTTTGCCCGCCTTAGTTTCTATATTCTCAGTTTCCAGTGAAAATCGCCCTTTTTAGGTTAGTGAGGAAGGCGGAGCATTTCTTACTCCCTATTTCCTTCGGGGTTTGGTTATATATTTAGCCAATTTTTCGCTCGATCATACCTTTGGGTGTATTGCGAAACATCTGGAGGCTCCAAGGATAGGTTTTTCTGTTTCTGGTTGAAGATCTTGTTGAGGTTTGGGGGAGATTTATCAGTATTGCTTCCTACCCCGCCATTACTCTGACGTCATCTCCGAATGTCTACTTTTATTTGTTTGATATACTGAAATTGAACAAAACTTTGTGGGAACAAAGCTTATATTATTAAAACAAATAAAATGAAATAAATCCAAACCCAAACCAATCAACCCTTCTAAGCCTGAAGTCTAAGCCTATTAAAGAGAGCACTGGGTCAATGGCAGCAGAAATATGATGGACACTGGTGCTGGTGGTTATGGTGTTGCTAGTGTGTATGTTTGTGTATGTGTGTCAGTGGTGGGATTTAAATAATTTAGCAACCGGTTCTCTGCCCTAATAAGTGTTTTAAGTATAAAAAAATAATATACCAACAGGTGGTTTATTAGTTTATGCATTTAATTCTTAAATAACAATAAAAGAAATATACAAAAATAGATTATAAGAAAGAGTTTTAAAATATTAATAAAAATATTAAATAATACCTGTCCAAAAAATACAAGTTGTCACCCCATGGTTGCACGGCACTTTTTCTCTTTACATTATATTTGTTTACTGAAGTAACAAATGTGAGGCCATTAAAATGTAATATTTCATCAAAGGTGTAATGAGTTTTATGAAATGAATAAATAAGAATTACAAGGATAGCCCTGTTCCATTTTTTTCACTTATAGATGGAATGAACATTACTATGGGAGTTTAGAATACGATGTTGTGCAAATAAAGTTTAAAAAAGAGTGAGGAATGTAAATTTGTGATTTCCACATCGGGTGGCTGCCCAGGCACCCACCTTAGAGAGAACCCTGATTACAAGTGCCATTTTAACAACCGGTTCACCAAACAACAAAAAATTAGGTATTGGTTCTGCCGAACCCATGTGAGCTGGGTGAATCCCACCACTGGTGTGTGTGTGTGTGTGTGTGTGTGTGTGTGTGTGTGTGTGTATTTGTGTAACTCTTACTGAAGATCACACTGGGAATTCATGGCAGATTGAGGACAGAATGCAAGCTATTTGATTCCTAGAAATATATGCTATATATTTTAATCTGTAAATCTAGGACAAGGTAGAAATAACAACATTTTGTATATAAATGTATGTTTTAGTTGCAGTTAATCACATATACCTGAAGAAATATTCTTTAGGTCTTTTAAATGCTTTTGTTTTTGTGAGCTATTCTAGAGTCACAGAATGTTTCATTGAAAAGAAACTAATAATCTAGTTCAGTCTCCTCACTTTTCAGAGAGAAATTTAGGCACAGATGTGTCAGATTATTTAGATAAGGCTACATAGGTTATTGTCAGAGCTCAGGCCCTCTGAGGTGAATATTCTTGAGGGTCTTACTTTTTATAAAGCTGGATATGTTGCATCCCTGACCATGAGCAGGAAACAGAGCTTTGCCTTGAGTGATTGTTTTCGACATGGAGCCTTAATAGAAGATAATATTATTGAAATGAAATAAAAATGGGAGATTATTAGATATTTATTCAAAAAGACAAGTGTAGGGAGTCAAATTGCATTGAGATTGCATTTTATCTCTAATAATCAAAGAAGGATGAAGAATGTGTTTTTTTTTCCTATGCTAGGGCTAGGTTAGAAGGCAGTAATACCACTAATCATTTACTTTCAATGGTTTAACATCATATGATTAATTTCCACTAGTAGAAGCAGAAGGAGCAATTTAAATTAAAACGATTATGCTTGTGTGTGTATGTGTGCATGTGCACACGCATGTGTGCACGCACGCTTAAGAAAAGGAAGGAAGAGTAAACAACACATAAATCTGCAATTTTGGCCAGTAATTGTTCTAAGGGTAGGGATGGAAGCTGCTACATGTAGAAAAACAGGTTCACTCCGTAATGCCAGAACACTAGGCGGAATGGGTAAGGCCCTTAACTAGTGATGCTATTTCTTCTTTTGCTTCCCAGGCCAAAAGATAAACACCCCCTGGCCAGCTCTGCTACCACTTAATAATGCCAACCAGCCTCCTTATTCTAAGGAAAAAAGGAATATACATGAGTAGAATGAAAGGCAGCTATCTTGATAAAGCTTTTTTTCTTCACTCAATAAATCCAGTCATCTCTCTAAAACGTGTTTATTGGGAACCTACTAAGTACAAGGAACATAGGTGCTTAGTACTATAGTACTTAGTATTAAGTACTATAGGAGCTTGCTGCTCAAAGTATGGTCTAATGACCAGCAGTATCAGCACCCCAGGAACTTGTTAGAGAAGCAGAATCTTAACTCCCAGAACTAATGAGCCAGAATCTGCATTTTAATCAGAGTCTCAAGTGAGAAGAGCAGCTATTATTCCTACAATAAATTACATTACTAGAGGACTATTTTTGTAGGCAAGTTTGAGGAATCAGACAATTGAACGGAAAGTGAGCCTCTCAAGATTAGAAGTGATCAGCTTTTTGATTCTGTAGCAGGAATCAAGGGAGACAAAGACACTCAAACAACTTGAAGGAAGTAGAATTTATTAGCCGGTGGAGCAGTATGACCCCCAAAGGGCAACAAAACATGAGCTACTCGAAGTTAGATTTTCTACATCTTATATGCCTTTACAGCTTTATCTTTCACTTGACAAATGCCTGATTTCTATGTCTTTGTCTGCAGACCTATGTGACTTCTCTGTCTCTGGGAGGAGAGGTGGAGAGGAGGCCAGAGAGTCTGTCCTTGACTATCACTCATTGTCTCTGAAACTGCGAGTTCATTTCAAAGAACTGATAACAAGCAAGGTCCACAGCTGTGGTTTGTTATTTGCCAAACTTTTTTGTCTGCCCTTCCTCCCTCAGTTCTAAACACTGAGGTCACTTGCTTGAGTGTAAGATCCCAAACATTGCAGGCCCCTCCTCTTCTGCATTCTTCTGGTTTCTCTTCCCTCAATTCTTTGTGGAACCCTGCTTGATTTCACTGCAGTTAAAACTGAGGGGAATAATGCCACTTTTGTCTCATCAAGGTCTATAGCTTTGGGAAGGACATTCTTGTCATCATGGCAGGAAGCTAGAAGTGGAAAAATAAAAAGTACTGCTCAGAGGACAATCTGACTTTGGGTGATGGGTATGCAACATAATTGAATGACAAGATAACCTGGACATGTTTTCTTTGAATATATGTACCCTGATTTATTGATGTCACCCCATTAAAAAAATAAAATTATTAAAAAAAACAAAAGAAAAAAATAAATGAAAAGTACTGCTCAGTAGTTCATGTAAGCTATCCTCAGAAATAGCGCTTTGGGCCTCAGGGGCAGTGTGATAGTGTAGGTCCCATGTCACTTAGACCAAGGCATGAGCACCTGGATTTGTAGCATGGGAAAACTTGGGTTATATGTATTTGTAGCCATAGCATAGATATTATTTTATATTTTGCCTTTCCACCCTTCCACTGCATTTTCAAACATTTAAGAAGTCTTCTTCTGTTTCTGTTCAGTGGAGATTTATTTGTCCACTCTGTGTTATGGGGATAATAACGTTACTATTCCCATTCCACACTCTGTATATTGCGGGGTGGCTCACTGAGCCTCACAGGGCTCCTCCAGTCCCCCTGTGGGAGAGTGAGGTTAGAGCAGTCCCTCTGAGCAGCAGGCAGGTGCTCAGGGCCTGGTGTTTGCAGAAAACCTCTCTTACACTGTACATACAAAGTGCAGAGAAATCAGAACTAAACCTAAACTGCTAATGAGAACATCACTGCTCTCTAGAGTCTTTCTGCAGCAGCTCAGAAATGAAAATAACATTTTCCCAGATAATCACTGGGAAATGGTTTGTTCCTGACTGGCTAATCCTTCTCCACTAAGCTTATTTTCCAATATCTAAACATTGTTATTAAAGAGATGGCCGGTTTGTCAGTGCTCTATCATGGAGGTAACTCCACTTTCCTCTTTGTAAAATAAGCAAATTGCCCAAATGCTTATGCATACTTTTTCACTCAACTTTTTTATATAGAAATAAGAGTATAATGAACATTGGTGTACTTTTTACCTAAGTTAACCAATTGTTGACTTGATAGTGTATGTGTGTGTGTGTGTGTGTGTGTGTGTGTGTGTGAGAGAGAGAGAGAGAGAGAGAGAGAGATTTAAAGAGAGAGAGAGAGAGAGAGAGAGAAACTGTGAGAAATCCAGACTAGGTACCTTATAAGAATGCCCTACATTCTGGATTTGTTTGTTTCTTTATTTTTAAATTCAGGTCAAACATTTTTGACAAAATTACCACATTTTTGATGTTATGTATGTCCTATTATCTCACATCAAGAAGTATATAATGGTTTGTGCCATTGCTAGTCATTTTTTTTAGGTGAGAGGAGGGGAGATAGTAAGGCAGACTTCTGCATGTGCCCTCACTGAGATCCACCTGGCAACCCCATCTGGAGCTGATGTTGAGTACCAAGCTATTTTTAGCACCTGAGGCTGATGTGCTCTAATGAAGCCTCAATGTCTGGGGCCATGCTCCAATCAAGCCACTGGCTGTGGGAGGGGAAGAGGAAAGAAAGGGGGAGGGGAAAAGCAGAGGGTTGCTTCTCCTAGGTGCCCTGACTGGGAATCAAGCCCAGGATGTCCATACACCAAGTTGATGCTCTATCCACTGAATCACTGGCCAGGGCCCATTGCTAGTCATTTTAATTTTGATCACTTAGTTAAGATAGTTTTGCTAAATTTCTCCATTTTAAGCTACCCCTTTCTCCTTTGTATTTAATAAATAATCTATGTGCTGATAGTTTGAGAGCATATGAATATCCTGTTTCACAGTAACATTTCACCTAGAGGTTTTAACATTTATGACATTTTGTTGACTAAATTATAACACTGAAGGTTACAGGAATGATTTTCAAATTTTATAATTCCTTCTACATTTGTTGACTAGTATTCTTCTATAGAAAACTTCCTATCCTCTATCTTCCTCACCATTTCCCCCCAATTTCTCTTATTTCTGAACATTACCATAGACATATAAATTATTTTTAAAATTTCACGTTATAATCCACTACTATAATATTTTTACTTTCAAATTATTCAAAATGTATCCAGTGTTAGCCCTTCAAGCTAGCTCCAGTGTTTGTTGACATTGTTTCTATTAGTTTCTTAAAATACAAAACTAGAAAAAAAAAGCAAATTACACCCAAAACAAGTAAAAGAAATTAAATGATAAAAATAAGAACATATTTAAATAAAGTTGAGAATAAAAAAATGGATTGAATAAATGAATACAAAAGCTGGTGCTTTTGAAAGATCAACATAATTGATAAACCTTTAACTAGATTGATGATAAAAAAAGAGAGAAGAGCCTGACCTGTGGTGGCGCAGTGGATAAAGCATTGACCTGGAATGCTGAGGTTGCCGGTTCAAAACCCTGGGCTTCCCTGGTCAAGGCACATATGGGAGTTGAAGCTTCCTGCTTCTCCCCCCTTCTCTCTCTCTCTCTCTCTCTCTCTCTCTCCCCTCTAAAAAAATGAATAAATAAATAAATAAAAAAAGAGAAGACACAAATTACCAATACCAGGAATGAATAAGAGATATTATTACTGACCCTTCAGGGTAATAATGAATATTGCAAACAAATGCATGTCCATAAATTCAACAAGTTAGAAAAAATAAAAAAAAATATTCTTGAATGACATATATGCCCATAGTTCACTCAAGAAGAAAGAGATACATGGAATAGTTCTATATCTATTAAGGAAACTGAATATATAATAAATACACTTTCAACAAAGAAAACTTCAGGCCTAGATGGCTTCATAGGCAAATGCTAGCAAACACTGGAAAAAGAAATAATACTAGTCCTACACAAACTATTCCAGAATATAGAAGTGGGGCTGGGTCTAGGGTGAGGCAGGAGAACTCTTAGGCAAGTGTAGGTTCAGCACCTACAGTGACTACTTTCATAAATTTTGTTCTTTAGATGTCTTGGTTGCCTCACCTTAGTTCCAGCCTTGTGTAAAAGAGAAAGGAACATCTCCCAACTTGTTCTATGAGTTCTGCAATAAAAGAAAACTAGGGACTAATATCCCTCATGAACAGAGATGCCAACATCTTCAGACAAATACTCAAAAATCAAATCTAACAATATATTAGAAATGGGTAATATATTATGACCAAGTAGAATTTACCCTAGGAATGCAAAGCTGGTTCAACATTTGAAAATCAGTAAATTTAATTAACCATATCAACAGACTAAAGAAGAAAAACCATATTATCATCTCAGTAGATGCAGAAAAGCCTTTGGCAAAATTCAACATCCCTTCATAATTAAAAAGAGTCACCAAACTAGTAATAGTTAGTTTCACATGTTATAACCCACTACTTCTTCAACTTAATGTTATCTACATTAACATGTTTTGTGGTGAAAAATGAAATGCTCCCAACTAAGACTGGGTACAAAGCAAGGAAGACTGCTATCACTCTCTATGCAGGATCATACTAGAAGTCTTAATCAGTGCAATAAGACAAGAAAAAGAAATAAGGCACTATTCATAAATGACATGATTTTGGTGTTAAAAATCTCAAAGACTCTACATAAAACAACTAATACCAATAAGTTAGTTTAGTAAAAAATCACAAGATAAAAGATCAACATACAATATTTATTTCATTTTATAAATTAGCAATAAACAATTAGAAATTAAAATAAAAAGAACCATTTACAACAGCACACAGAAAAACCTACTTAGACATAAAACTAACAAATTATGTGTGAGAGCTATATGTTGAAAACTATAAAACATTGATGAAAGAACTCCAGGAATACCTACATAAATGCAGAGTTATGCCATATTCATGGATTGGAAGACGATTAATATAGTAATTCTCCCCATGTTGACCTACCTATAGAATTAATAAAATTCCAAATAAAATCACAGAAGAATTTTAAAAAATTGATCAGCTAATTTTAATGTATATGAAATGTTAAAAGGCTAGAATTGCCAAACCAATTTTGAAAATTAGGAAAATGGAGACTCACTTTACTTGATATCAAGGGTTATTATAAAGCTACAGTAATCAAGAGAACATGATTTTAGAGAAAAGATAGATGTATAGATTAAAGGGAGAGAATTGAGCCCATAAATTGACTTCTACATGTATGATCAATTGATTTTTAATATAGGAACAAAGGCAGTTCAATGGAGAATGGACAGTATTTTCAACAAATGGTGTTGGAACAATTAAATATCAATATAAAAAAAAAGTTTCTCAATTCATATATAATTCTATATGTAATAATTAGATGAAAATTAATCATGGATCTAAATGTAAAACCTAAGACTATGAAACTTCTAGAAGAAAACATAGGAATGACTTTCTTATGCATTTGAGTTAGGCAGATTTCTTTTTTTTTTTTTTTTCTTTTACAGGGACAGAGAGAGAGAGTCAGAGAGAGGGATAGACAGGGACAGACAGACAGGAACAGAGAGAGATGAGAAGCATCAATCATCAGTTTTTTGTTGTGACACCTTAGTTGTTCATTGATTGCCTTCTCATATGTGCCTTGACCGTGGGCTTTCAGCAGACCAAGTAACCCCTTGCTTGAGCCAGCGACCTTGGATCCAAGTTGGTGAGCATTCTTTATTTTGCTCAAGCCAGATGAGCCTGCACTCAAGCTGGCAACCTCGGGGTCTCGAACCTGGGTCCTTGGCATCCTAGTCCAATACTCTATTCACTGCGCCACCACCTGGTCAGGTGGGTTAGGCAGATTTCTAAGATAAATCAAAAGTGTGAACCAATGGAAAAAAATGATAAATTGAATTTCATTAAAATTGAGACCCTCTGTTCTTCAAAGATCATTAATAAGAGAATGAAAAGAAGCCTGACTGGGTGCTGGTGCAGTGCATAGAGCATCGGCCTGGGAGGCTGAGGACCCAGGTTTGAAACCAGGAGGTTGCTGGCTTGAATGCAGGCTCACGAGCTTGAGCATGGGGTCACTGGCTTGAGTGTGGAATCATACATATGACCCCATGGTCTCTGTCTTGAGCCCAAAGGTTACTGAATTGAAGCCCAAGGTCACTGGCTTGAGCAAGGGGTCACTGGTTCAGTGGGACCCGCCGCCCCTCCTCCCGCATCAAGGCACATATGAGAAAGCAATCAATGAACAACTAAGGTTCTGCAACTATGAGTTGAGGTTTCTCATCTCTCTCCCTTCCTGTTTGTCTCTGTCTGCTCTCTCTCTCTCTCTCTTTCTCAAAAAAAAAAAAAAAAAAAAAAGAAAAAGAAAATAAGAGAATGAAAAGCAGACAGAAGACACAGACTAGGAGAAAATATTAACAAGTGCCTGGATCCAATATTTATAAAAGAACCCTTTCAAATATTAAAAAGACTTGCAATACTATAAGATTAGGCACTCCTCTCACTAAGTTTAATTCTTATTTTGGATTATATACTTATTTTTCATAAGATGTTTTTATTTAAGTTAACAGGTGATTTGCTGGTTTTATTTTTTATTTTTTTATTATTATTATTTTTTTTCATTTTTCTGAAGCTGGAAACAGGGAGAGACAGTCAGACAGACTCCCGCATGCGCCCGACCGGGATCCACCCGGCACGCCCACCAGGGGCGGTGCTCTGCCCCCCAGGGGGCGATGCTCTGCCCATCCTGGGCGTCGCCATATTGCGACCAGAGTCACTCTAGCGCCTGAGGCAGAGGCCACAGAGCCAACCCCAGCGCCCGGGCCATCTTTGCTCCAATGGAGCCTTGGCTGTGGGAGGGGAAGAGAGAGACAGAGAGGAAAGTGCGGCGGAGGGGTGGAGAAGCAAATGGGCGCTTCTCCTATGTGCCCTGGCTGGGA
Source organism: Saccopteryx leptura (assembly GCF_036850995.1). NCBI lineage: Eukaryota > Metazoa > Chordata > Mammalia > Chiroptera > Emballonuridae > Saccopteryx > Saccopteryx leptura. The sequence continues at coordinate 101,985,931 of NC_089507.1, read as the reverse complement.
ATCGAACCTGGGTCCTCCGCACGCTAGGCCGATGCTCTACCGCTGAGCCAACCGGCCAGGGCTGGTTTTATTTTTAAATGACTAATACATATTTATTTTTTTTCTGTTTTAGTGTTGATTATAATAAACATTAACAGATATAATTCACATAAACAAAAGCTCTTTTTCATTCATTCTCTAAGGAGTATAAAGGAACACTGAGACCAAGAAGTGTGAGATTTGTTGTTATTGGCAATAGATAAAGGAGTTCAACTTCAGCATTTTTTGTAGTTGTATCAGCAAGGTGTTCTATGGGGAAAGGCTCTTGTGGAAATTAAGGGGAAGTTGTTTAAAAATCAGTTTGGTTTTATTAAGTGCCTTAATTGGTGCAGGCTCTCAGATGGCCTTAGATGCTAATTTCTCACTATGGTTACTTATTAAATTCATAGGCAGCACCACTACAGCAGCAGGTGCTTTGTAAGTACTTTATTCTAGAATGATGCTAAGTGAAGGGAAGATGAATTTTCCTGGAAAAGTTGGGACTACTCTGGTTCTGACCATATTTGAGGAATGTCATCCTGTTTTGCTCATCAGTTCAAGTGTTACCTTAAGGCTTTTTCTGATTTGGTGTGTGTCCACAGATTTAGAGTCCCAGATAAGAAACTAATTTTTCTGTGTTCTTTGCAACTATCAGTCATAAAGGTAGTTCTTTGTCATGTGTTAGAACAAGCATCTGGTTCCTTTGTCTCTTTCTCCATTCTAATTGTCAATAATATGCTTGATTCTTTGCTTGTCACATTTCTCCAGTGCCCTACCCTTTTCTGACACTCTTCCACTGAGTTTAGTCTGAGGAGAATTAGATGTAAATGAAGATAAACCTATTCAGAAATTTTCTTCAGAAATATTTGCAAGGGGTAATAGGTAAGAGAAAACCTTAAATGTCAGTAATAAATATTCAGTTTTCAACAAAGGATGTGCTTAAGAGACACCTGGATTTGTCACTTCAAAATTATAGGACTGGTTAATTGTAATATTTGGAAGAGAAACATGCTGGGTTTTTTAAAATAGATTTTACATCATGAGTAAATCTGAATTTTTGGTAAGGTCACTTACTCAATTAAATATTTATTGAATGTCTATCAGTGTGAAAGACAGTCTTGATTGCTGGAGATTAAAAATGGAGTGGGGAAGTCATGATTCTTGCTCTCAGAATATCATCTTTCAAAGCAGCATTTCTCAGATTAAATGATGAACTCATTTCCTGGGGAAAATGGATAATTCCTACTCATTTTTCAATTATCAGATCAAGTGTTCAGTTAGATGTCTAGGAAATGTGGGACCAAAAGATATATGTAGTTCTATCATTTAAAAAGATACAATATTAGAAAATTATTGCCCATTGCCCTTCTGTAGTGACTGTACCAGTTTATACTATTAACAGCAATATATAAGAATATATATAGGTTAGGGTCTACTGATTCTGAATCACCTGCAGGGGGAGCTGTGTAAGCTGAAGATGGATCAAGAGTCAATGGTAGGGGCTAGGGAAGATGGCGATGGAGTATGTGGACATACCACTTCCACCTCCCAGAACCAAAGTGGATTACAAACTAATTTTAAGAACCATCATCTGGAAAAACCAACTTTGGACTAAACTAAGAGTACTCTTCAACGAAGGAACACTGAAGAAGCCACACTGAGTCTGGTAGGAAAAGCGGAAACACAGAGAGAACTGCCCAGCTCCCTCAAGCGAATGGCAGCCTGAAGAGACTCGCGTGGCAGGAGGTAAGTTTAGCGGAGAGGGGAGGGTCCTGAGCTTCAGGGACAAAGTCCCAGCCTGCAGCCTCAGAGCCTAGAAGAGGTGTATGGACAGTATTTAGCTGCGAAACAAGTAAGGATACTGTTTTTGAGAAAGAGACTGATTTCTCAGACCCAGGATTCTTCTTAAAGGGACCACGCAGAAAACCTCTCTCACAACCACTCACCCAAGGCTCTGGGGGACGGGGAGAAGACTGGAGCAGTGGGAAGAGAGTGTAATCTAGGAGGCACAGGGAGAAATGCTTTGAAGGACAGCCACCCTAAGTCCTGGGCTGAGTCACTCCTTAAATCTGAAGCGAATATTTCCCCTGGAAACAGCAATACCAGCAAAGGGAAGCAGGACACCAGCCAAACAAGCTCTTCTGTGGAACTCAGAGTAGAGTAGCTTAGAAAGAGCCTACAGTATTGAGTGTTAGGGTCTGATCTGCAGTGCCCCCACCCACAGGCTGAGGGCTCGCTGGAAGGTGGGCAATGGGGGAATGTGGAAGCGTGGTTTGTTGGCAAGGGCAGAAGCTGGCCAGCCACAACTGAGGACCGGGTGTGAGCTCAGTCTTGTCCAGTGAAGGTGGAGGGGATGCGCAAAAGTGGTCAGGCCCAGCTGTGGGCCCCACCATGGGAGAAGAGCAGGAGCCCTGGAAGGGGCAGAGACCAGCCACTGAGTAAAGGCACGAAGCCTCACCCGGCCCACGGAACTGAGGCTTGCAGCCCAACATGCGAGCTGGTTCCTCCCTCAGAAGCGGGGCAAATCCCAGAACAGGCGGAGTCCCACGACTGAGCATGGGTGCACAGCCCCACCTGTTCCACAGAGCCGAGGCTTGCAGCCAACCCACGAGTAGGCTTCTCTCTCAGGGACAGGGCAAAAGCCTGAAATCAGGCAGAGACCTGCAGCTAAGCAAAGGTGTTCGCTCCTGCCTGTGGTGCTGAGGCTTGTGGCCCAGGCGCGGTGCATAACCCCATCCATGGGGGCAGAGCGAAGGCCAAGGCTTGTATACAAAAGCATGTGATTACAGCCCCTCCTGTGGAGGAGAGGTGAAACCGCAGCGACAGCGCCAGTGGGCTGGCACCAGCAACGCCCATACCTGAGCACCCTAGGCAGCAGCGGCAGAGGGAATGGCGGGCCTGCAGACAGACCACACCTAGGGAACACAAAGGCCACACCCATTGGACTCCAGTTGCCAAAACCTTCTTATACACAAACAAAATGGAAAGGCAGAGAAATGCAACATAGATAAATCAAGAAAAATCCCGAGAAAAAGACCTGAATGAGTCAGATATAACCAAATTACTGGATGCAGAGTTTAAAATAACATTTGTTAGGATGCTCAAAGATCTTAGAACAACAATAGATAGTCATTACGAACACCTAAATAAAGAGATAGCAAATATAAAAAAGGACAGTGAAAGGAAGACAAGATGGCGATGGAGTAGGTGGAAGGACCAACTTCCACCTCCCAGAACCAAAGTGGATTACAAACTAATTTTAAGAACCATCATCTGGAAAAACCAACTTTGGACTAAACTAAGAGGACTCTTCAACTAAGGAACACTGAAGAAGCCACACTGAGACTGGTAGGAAAAGTGGAAACACAGAGAGAACTGCCCAGCTCCCTCAAGTGAATGGCAGCCTGGAGAGACTCGTGTGGCAGGAGGTAAGTTTAGCGGAGAGGGGAGGGTCTTGAGCTTCAGGAACAAAGCCCCAGCCTGCAGCCCCAGAGCCTAGAAGAGGCGTATGGACAGTATTTAGCTGTGAAACAAGTCAGGATACTGTTTTTGAGAAAGAGACTGATTTCTCAGACCCAGGATTCTTCTTAAAGGGACCACGCAGAAAACCTCTCTCACAACCACTCACCCAGGGCTATGGGGGACGGGGAGAAGACTTGAGCAGTGGGAAGAGAGTGTAATCTAGGAGGCACAGGGAGAAATGCTTTGAAGGACAGCCACCCTAAGTCCTGGGCTGAGTCACTCCTTAAATCTGAAGCGAATATTTCCCCTGGAAACAGCAATACCAGCAAAGGGAAGCAGGACACCAGTCAAACAAGCTCTCTCGCAGCACTCAGAACAGATTCGCTTAGAAGGAGGGAGCTTTTGGGACTACATAATGAGTGTTAGGGTCTGAACTGTAGTGCCCTCACTCACACAGCTGAGGGCTCACCCAAGGGTGGGTGGCGGCGGGACATGGAAGCATGGTTCTGCCAGCAAGGGTGGAAAATGGCTGGCTACCACTGAGGTCCAAGTGTGAGCTCAGTTTTGCCCTGCTGGGGAGGAGGGGATGTGCAAAAGTGGTCAAGACCAGCTGTGGGAAACCTGCAATTCAGCCTGTGGGGGAAGAGCAGGAGCCCCAGAATGGGCGGAGACCTGCCATTGAGAAAGGGAGCAAGAGCACAGCCTTGCCCCACCCGTGGAATTGAGGCTTGTGGCCTGACTTGGGAGCCGGCTTCTACGGGGATGGAGACAAAAGCCCAGAATAGGCGGAGTCCTGCTACTGAGCATGGGCATGCAGTCCCACACGGCTTATGGAGCCAAGGCTTGCAGCCGTCCAACGAGTGGGCTCCTCCTGTAGGGGAGGGGTGAAAGCCTGGAATCAGGTGGAGACCTGCAGCTGAGCAAAGGTGCTTACCCCTGCCCTCAGGGCCGAGCATAACACCACCTGTAGGGTTGTGGTGAAGGCCAAGGCCACCAAGGCTTGTACACCTGAGCACGAGATCACAGCCACTCCTGTGAAGGAGAGGAGGAAACCAAAGCAACAGCCCTAGTGGGCAGGCACCGGCAACACCCATACCAGAATGCCATAGGCAGCAACAGCAGAGGGGGTGGCAGGCCTGCAGACAGAACAACAATAGATGGTCATTACAAACACATAAATAAAGAGATAGCAAATATAAAAAAGGACATTGAAATAATAAAAAAGAATCAGTCAGAAATGACAAATACAATATCAGAAATGAAGAACACCAAAGCTAAGTGAAAAGAGAAAATATTAAAAGCTGCTAGAGAAAATGAGACTATCACCTAAAAAGGAGACCCATAAGGATGACTTCTGACTTCTCAACAGAAACACTTGAGGCCAGAAGGGAATGGCAAGAAATATTCAAAGTAATGCAGAACAAGAGCCTACAACCAAGACTACTTTATCCAGCAAGGCTATCTTTTAAAATTGAAGGAGAAATAAAAAGCTCTCCAGACAAAAAAAAAAAAAAACAAACCCTCAAGGAATTCACTACAACCAAACCAATGCTGCAAGAAATGTTAAGGGGTCTGTTGTAAATAGATCAAAGGAGAAAAAGAATATAGCAAAAGAGGAATACAGTTTTAAAGAATAAAATGGCAATAAACAACTACATATCAATAATAACCGTAAATGTAAATGGATTAAATGATCTAATCAAAAGAAATAGGGTAGCTGCGTGGTTAAGAAAACAGGACCCATACATATGCTTTCTACAAGAGACACACCTTAAAACAAAAGATGCACATAGACTGAAGATAAAAGGATGAAAAAAATATTTCACACAAATGGAAATGAAAAAAAAGCTGAGGTAGCAATACTTGTATCAGACAAAATGGACTTTAAAACAAAGGCTATAGTAACAGATAAAGAAGGTCACTACATAATGATAAAGGGAGCAATCCAACAGAAAGATATAGCCAGTATAAATATCTACACACTTAATTGAGGAGCACCTAAATATATAAAGCAGACTTTGATGGATATAAAGGACGAGATCAACAACAATGCTATAATAGTAGGGGATTTCAATACCCCACTAACATTACTAGATAGATCCTCAAGAAATAAAATTAAGAAAGAAACAGCAGACTTGAAGGACACACTGGATTAACTGGATTTAATAGATATCTTCAGAACCTTTCACCCTAAAGCAGCAGAATATACATTCTTTTCAAGTGCTCATGGTATATTCTCTAGTATAGACCACAAGTTAGGGCACAAAAGTGGTCTCAACAAATTTAAGAAGATTGAAATCATAACAAGCATTTTCTCTAATCACAATGGCATAAAACTAGAAATCAACCACAACAGAAAAACTGAAAAATACTCAAACACTTGGAAACTAAATAGCATGTTATTAAATAACGAATGGATTACCAATGAGATCAAAGAAGAAATAAAAAAATTCCTAGAAACGAATGATAACGAGCATACATTTACTCAAAATTTATGGGACACAGCAAAAGCAGTCCTGAGAGGGAAGTTCATGGCATTACAGGCATAGCTTAAGAAGCTAGAAAAAGCTAAAATAAACAATTTGACCCTGCATCTAAAAGAACTAGAAAAAGAACAGCAAGTAAAGCCCAAAGGTATTAGAAGGAAGGAAATAATAATGATCAGAGCGGAAATAAATGACATAGAGGCTAAAGAAACAATACAGAGGATTAATGAAACCAGGAGCTGGTTATTTGAAAAGGTAAACAAGATCGATGAATCTTTAGCAAGGCTCACCAAGAAAAAAAGAGAGAGGACTCAAATAAATAAAATTAGAAATGAGAGTGGAGAAATAACAACTGACACAACAGAAATACAAAATATTGAAGAAAATACGATGAAGAACTGTGTGCCAAAAAACTAGACAACCTTGATGAAATGGACAAATTTCTTGAAACATATAATCTTCCAAAAATTAATCTGGAAAAATCAGAAAACCTAAAGAGACCGATTGCAACAAATGAGATCAAAACAGTTATCAAAAACCTCCCAACAAAAAAGTCCTGGGCCTGATGGCTTCACAAGTGAATTCTACCAAATATTCAAAGAAGAACTAACTCCTATCCTTCTCAAGCTATTTGAAAAAATTCAAGAGGATGGAAGACTTCCCAGCTCCTTTTATGAGGTGAGCATAATTCTGATTCCAAAACCAGGCAAAAACAACACAAAGAAAGAAAATTATAGGCCAATATCTTTGATGAATTTAGATGCTAAAATCCTCAACAAAATATTAGCAAACCGGATCCAGCAATATATTAAAAATATCATATATCATGATCAAGTAGGATTTATTCTTGGGGGGCAAGGCTGGTACAATATTCACAAATCAATCAATCTGATTCATCACACAAACAAAAGAAAAGAGAAAAACCACATGATAATTTCAATAGATGCAGAAAAAACATTTGATAAAATCCAGCACCCATTCACGATCAAAATTCTCAGCAAAGTGGGAATACACGGAACATTCCTCAACATGATAAAGGCCATCTATGACACACCCACAGCCAACATCGTACTTAATGGGAAAAAATTAAAAGCAATCCCCTTAAGATCTTGAACAAGGCAGGGGTGCCCCCTTTCATCATTCTTATTTAACATATTCTGGAAATCCTAGCCACAGCAATCAGACAAGAAGAAGAAATAAAAGGCATCCAAATTGGAAAAGAAGAAGTAAAGCTATCATTATTTGCAGATGATATAATATTGTATTTAGAAAACCTTGAAGTCTTAGTCAAAAAACTACTGGACCTGATAAATGAATTCAGCAAGGTGGCAGGATATAAAATTAATACTCAGAAATTAGAGGCATTTTTATACACTAACAATAAATTGTTTGAAAGAAAAATTAAGAAAACATTCCCTTTCACTATTGCAACCAAAAAAATAAAGTTCCTAGGAGTAATTTAACCCAGCAGATTAAAACTTATACTCGGAAAATTATAAAAAATTGATAAAAGAAATCAAGGAAGATACAAACAAGTGGAAGCATATACTGTGCTCATGGTTAGGAAGAATAAACATCATTAAAATGTCTATATTACCCAAAGCAATTTATAAATTCAATGCTATACCATTAAAATACCAATGACATACTTCAATGATATATAACACATATTCCAAAAATTTATATGAAACCAAAAAAGAACATGAATAGCCTCAGCAATCTTGAAAAGGTAGAATAAAGTGGGAGATATCTCATTTCCTGATATCAAGTTATACTGCAAGGCCATTGTACTCAAAACAGCCTGGTACTGGTGTAAGAACAGGTATATAGATCAATGGAACAGAACAGAGAACCCAGAAATAAACCCACACCTTTAGGACAACTGATATTTGACAAAGGAGGTAAGAGCATACAGTGGAGTAAAGATAGCTTTTTTAACAAATGGTGTTGGGAAAATTGGACAGCTACCTGCAAAAAAATGAAACTAGACCACCAACTTATACTGTTCACAAAAATAAACTCAAAGTGGATAAAAGATTTCAATGTAAGCCGTGAAATCATAAGCATCTTAGAAGAAAATATAGGCAGTAAGCTCTTCGATATTTCTTGCAGCAATATATTTTCCAATTTATCTCCACGGGCAAGTAAAAGACAGGATAAACAAATGGGACTATATCAAACTAAAAAGCTTTTGCATAGCTAAAGACAATAAGAACAGAATAAAAAGACAAACTACAGAATGGGAGAATATATTTGACAATGCATCTGATAAGGGGTTAATAACCAAAATTTATAAAGAACTTGTAAAACTTAATACCAGGAAGACAAACAATCCAATCAAAAAATGGGCAAAAGAAATGAATGGACACTTCTCCAAAGAGACATACAGATGGCCAATAGGCATATGAAAAAATGCTCAACATCTCTAATCATTAGAGAAATGCAAATTAAAACCACAATGAGATACCACCTCACACCAGTCAGAGTGGCGCTCATCAACAAAACAACACAGAATAAGTGCTGGCAAGGATGTGGAGAAAAGGGAACCCTCCTGCACTACTGGTGAAAATGCAGACTGGTGCAGCCACTGTGGAAAACAGTATGGAGGTTTCTCAAAAAATTAAAAATCGAACTGCCTTTTGACCCAGCTATCCCACTTTTAGGAATGTACCCTAAGAACACCATAACACTGTTTCAAAAGAAGAAATGCACCCTCATATTTATGGCAGCATTGCTCACAATAGTGAAGACCTGGAAACAGCCCAAGTGTTCATCAATGGACGAGTGGATTAAAAAGCTTTGATACATATATACTATGGAATACTACTTAGCCATAAGAAATGATGACATCGGATTATTTACAACAACATGGATGGACCTTGATAACATTATACTAAGTGAAATAAGTAAATTAGAAAAAACTAAGAACTACAGTGTGTCTGTAAAGTCATGGTGCACTTTTGACCAGTCACAGGAAAGCAAGAGAAGACAATAAAAATGTGAAATTCTGCACCAAATAATGGAAAACCTTCCCAGTTTCTGTAGATGATGTGGCAGCATGTGTGCATGCACAGATCAAGATGTAACACTGTGTATACAGCGGAGCAGCCCAGGGCCATGCCAGTCAAGGTGTGGAAGGTACAGAGTAAAGTTCAGAGTATTCTGTGGCTCGCTAAATTTGAATATGTGACCAAAGTGTGATAGAAATATCGGTGCATTTATAACGAAGTGCCACCACATAGGAATAACATTACTCGGTGGGATATGCAGTTGAAGGAAACCGGCAGTTTGGTGGAGAAACCCGTTCTGGTAGCCATCAGTCAGTGACGAGTCTGTAGAGACTATATGGCATAGCTACCTAAGGAGCCCTAAAAAATCTGTGCATGATCCCACATCGAACTGCACTGAATAGTTATAAAACTGGGAGAGTTTTCCTTTTATTTGGTGCAGATTTCACATTTCTATCGTCTTTTCTTGCTTTCCTGTGACAGGTCAAAAGTGCACCATGAATTTACAGACACACTGTATATAATTCCATACATATGTTGGACATAAAAATGAGACTCAGAGACATAGACAAGAGTGTGGTGGTTATTGGGAGGGGGGAAATAGAGGGGCAAGAGGGGAGGGGCATAAAGAAAACCAGATAGAAGATGACAGAAAACAATTTGACTTTGGGTGATGGGAATGCAACATAATCAAATGTCAGAATAACCTGGAGATGTTTTCTCTGAACATATGTACCCTGATTTATCTATGTCACCCCATTAAAATTAAATAAAAAAGACTCAATGGTAGAACAGAAAGAAAATGTAAGTCTCCAAGAAGAGAAGCCCAGGGTGCCATGAGGACATCATGAGGGGCCTCTTGTTATGTTCTGAGGGCTACAGAAATATTTTTAGACATTGAAGCTCACATTTAATATAGGCTCATGAGACTTTTATTTTTTTCTACTCAGATCCCAGACAAAAGTAAGATTTTCCATTTCTGCATAAACAATGATTTTTTTGTGTTTCTTGATCATATACTTAAAAAGAAAGCACTTTTTACAAACACGTTTGTTATGAATGAGTTTCCCTCAAGCAAAGACCTGTTATAGGTGGTAATTGATTAGCAAAGCAGAACTCTGTGAGCGCCAAAGTTACAGAACTGCCTCTAAATATGTTTTGTTGGGCCTCATTGGCAAATCTTAATACAGCCCTGACACCATGAGGACATCCAAGAACCTTTGCCCTAGTTAGTCTTTGCAGAAATAAACCTGAGTAGACTGTCCTGAAGGCAACAAGGAAATGGCAGCACTGAGGTGGGAGGGACACTGGCCAAGTCTTCTGATGGTGCCCAGACTAGTCAGTCTATTGTTCTCCTCCCATGGGAGCCTCACTGAGGAACATGAGGGAGGAGCTGGCTGAGGGATGTTCAGAAAGCATTTTCTGGAACATGACTTCATACCAGGTTTTGTTTTAAGGTCCAGGAACCAAAGCAGATACAATATGGTCATTCCACTGTCCTCCATGCCCCACAGACAAATGGAAAAAATAGGAATTATGGAATTTAGTCCACAAAAAATACCATTGTTTAAATGGAGCACTTATTTTATCAGTTGAGTGTATGCCAGTGTCTTTGTTAGGAAAGACAATACCTCTTTCATCACTAACAAACTATCTGAAAAGAAAAAAGAGAAATATATTTACAATGGCTAGGTGCATCAGTGAAGTAGGTGAGTTATTCCTTTTCTCAGAACATCCCTCCTCTGGACATTAAGAACTGCTGTCTTTATGTGGAATATTGTGTTTTCAATTCCATCAATGTATATATTTTCAGGACTAGCCATCTATTTTTTGAAAGATTCTGCTTGGGATATAAAGATTTACAGGGCTCAGCACCATACTCAAAGGTTTATAGTTTTGTGTGTGTGTGTGTGTGTGTTGTAATATTAGGGACAAAAAATAACCACCAGAAAACCTACCATAAATTGGGTACCTTTTCTGTGCCAGGCTAAATACTCAGTTATTTTAATTTCATTTAATCCTCTCAACAACCATGTAAGGTAGGCATTATTCTCTCTGGTTAAGTGACTTTCCCAAGGTCACAAAGCTAATAAGAGAAGGATTACAAAATTCCAAACAAAGTAATAAGGGGGTTCAAAGGAGGAAATATCACACTTGTTAGAAGATATCAAAGACTTCATAGTGTAGTCTTTTTGCATCTGGGAAGAATTTTGAAAGGTAAAGATTATAAATGTTGGAATGTGGGAAATATTGTCAGGAGAGAAAAGACTATGAGGAAAAGCCCAGAATTTTTAGGGAACAGCACAGTATGTTTTGACTGGGGTGTTGGGATGTGTAGTTCTGTAATAATAGATAAGGTTGAAAATGTAGAACCTTAGAACCTTTTCTTGGAGGCTGAAGAGTTTATAGTGTAGGGGATATTAATAGCAAGAGAAGTGGGCTTTGTGGTATGTGTAGAGCTGTGCTTTAGGAAGGAGATTCCTCTTTTGTAATGAGATTAATAGTACCACTACCACAATGTTTATTATATACAACATTGTCATTAAACTCCCATCTCTCTCACAAGACCCATTTCTTTAATCCCATAACTACCTTATAAGGTTGTGGAGTAAAATGATAGACACATAGAAGTGTCCAATAATTGTTTAATATTGTTATATATTTAAACACATAGTTAAGAAATATTACTAAAGTGATAATGTGAAAAGCTTCAATAGGATAAGAACTGTTTTTGTATAGTAGTTTTATAAAAAGCTATATATAATTCCCATTCACTTAACTGTGATTTAAAAATAGTGTTTGGTCTGATAACACTGGGGAACAAACTTTTTGTTGCATCCACAAAAACACTTGTTCTTACCTAACTCGAGTGTGCTGATTGCAAATCTGACATTGGTTTTTCTCTGTAAGCTACAGTTATTTTGCAATTCAAGATTTTATGTTTCCATCTTTTGGTAAAATTTTCAACATTTAGTTTAACATAATGAGGTAGAATGTCTTCTTGGGCATCATCTTTGTGAAAATATAATAATTTATATAATGCAGTAAATACACTAATACAATAAAAGATATGACTGCATCATAATTTGTCTACAATTTAGAAATAGAACATATTCAAACACTTATTTTAATCATAAAATTTGTGCAAAACTTATTTAAATTCTATTCAGGCAAAAATTTGCATTTGTAGCTCTTGAATTTGTGTACTTGTTGAGGACAATCTTGTTTGATGCTCCTGCAGTAGTCTGTTCAGCACTAACAGTTCTAAGATTTTGTGGGAACTTATCAAGGTGACTGTTCAGGAAGTGAATCTTAATGCTCATGTTACATCCAATGTCATGGAAAGCCAACAGCATCCTTTGAACCAGAAGTTCATAGTTTTCTGCTTTTTTGTTGCCAAGGAAGTTCTTTGTAACTGTCACAAAAAACTGCCATGCTGCTTTCTCCTCCTTATTCATCTTCCTGGCAAATTCTTCATCACGTATGAGGGTTCAAATTTGAGGTCCATCGAATATACCTGCTTTTATCTTCTCGAAAGACAAGGCAGGAAAAGCAGAAATAATATGTTGAAAAGCAGAAATAATAAAAACATTCACTTTCTCTCTTCAAAGCCTGAACAAACTGTTTCATTAAGCCAAGTTTGATGTGAAGTGGGGAAAAATGATCCTGTCTCGATTAACTACAGGTTCATTCACAATATTTTGCATCCCTACTTCCAGAACTTCACGTTTCAGCCACTACTTCTGTGTCCAGTGTTTCTCCCAAGCTCAGCTGTCCCACAAACACAGAAAGCAAGGATACTTTGTGAAACCTCTCTGTTGTCCTAGCAGGAAATTTATCTTTTTAAGGTCCACACAAATGCCTAACCTGTGGTAGTGCAGTGGATAAAGCATCGACCTGGAAATGCTGAGGTCGCCGGTTCAAAACCCTGGGCTTGCCTGGTCAAGGCACATATGTGAGTTGATGCTGCCAGCTCCTCCCCCCTTCTCTCTCTCTGTCTCTCTCTCCTCTCTCTGTCTCTGTCTCTCTCTCTTCCTCTCTCTCTCCTCTCTAAAAATGAATAAATAAAATTTAAAAAAAAGATCCACACAAATGATGATGCGATTATGCTCCTCATACTTCAGAAAGTTGAGGACAATTTTTATGTCATTATAATCTTCTTGCAGATGAGTTGAATAACCAATTGGAACCGCTGAAAATAGGCAATATATGCATGTATCACAAATGATGAAATATCGTGCCTTTGACATTGAAGTGTGTAACAGCCACATATATAACAGAAGGTGTCACGACTATTCTTACATTTCTGCCTGCTCGAAGAAGCCGTGATTCAATCTTAAAACAAAATAACAGGGTGTTTTTATCAGATAATAATTTTTTACATTTAAAAACAACTACAATTATGTAAAAGTGATGTTTATAAAACATTAATTGCATTGTGGTTATGTTCAATCCAAGAGTCGTTGCCCTTTAACTCCAATTTAAAAACCAATGCATGCCATTAACTGTAACAAAAAGAAATTAAAATTGCATAAAAACTAGAGCATGCACAAAAAAACAAATTTCAGATTTGGAATCAGCGATTCAGAAGTATATAGAAAGAGTTCTAAAACCTCATGCAACAGAAAATGAAAAAAAAATTGTTCCCCAGTGTATAATTAAAGCATAGAGATTGATGGCTCATTGTAAAGAACAACTTCCTAGGAGCAAATGTCTACCAGTGAAAGAAGCCCTGATTATATGAACTTAATACCACTGATCACTAATGTCTAGAAAGTCCTTGGATATATGGTTTACCAGTTAGATAATAAAGATTGTGGGATGGAATAAGTTAAGATGCTATCGCTCCTTTTAGCAAGGATAAACATGTTCCTGGTATATAGCACAGTGTCATGAATATCTAAGGGTTCAATACATGTACCGTGAATCAGAGGTGGCCTCCTAAGGAGGGGTGGAGAGAAGTAATCTGGAGAATGTACCTAGCGCTTAGCTGGCAAGATGCCTTACCCATAGTGAGCACAAAATACAGTGTGTCCATAAAGTCATGGTGCACTTTTGACCAGTCACAGGAAAGCAACAAAAGACAATAGAAATGTGAAATCTGCACCAAATAAAAGGAAAACTCTCCCAGTTTCTGTAGGATGATGTGGCAGCAGCATGTGCGCATGTGCAGATGATGACGTAACTTCGTGTATACAGCGGAGCAGCCCATAGCCATGCCAGTCGAGATGTGGATGGTACAGAGAAAAGTTCAGTGTGTTCCGTGGCTCGCTAAATTCAAATCCATGACCAAAGTGCAACGTGAATATCGGTACATTTATAACAAAGTGCCACCACATAGGAATAACATTACTCCGTGGGATAAGCAGTTGAAGGAAACCGGCAGTTTGGTGGAGAAATAAATCCCATTCTGGTAGGCCATCAGTCAGTGACGAGTCTGTAGAGGCTATACGGGATAGCTACCTAAGTAGCCCTAAAAAATCTGTGTGTGAGCCCACATTGAACTGCACTGAATAGGTATGAATGAGTTTTTCTTTTATTTGGTGCAGATTTCACATTTCTGTCGTCTTTTGTTGCTTTCCTGTGACTGGTCAAAAGTGTACCATGACTTTATGGACACACTGTACATTAAGAAGGAAGGAAGGAAGGAAGGAAGGAAAGAAGGAAAGAAGGAAAGAAGGAAAGAAGGAAAGAAGGAAAGAAGGAAAGGAGAATCTAGGACTTTTTTTTTTTACACCGAAGATTCTTGAAGAAACCTAAAAGAGAATATCACAAAACTTAACAAATTTTACAAAAAAAACATTTCTGATTGGTCAACAGAACTAAAAACTATGGGATTTGAGGGCAGGGAAAGGGCCTCTGTACCCAAGGGGACTTCCTCACATAAATACCATATTGCTTCAGGGTTCCTGTGAGTGTATTTCTGTCCATTTTATCACCCATTGGAAGACTGCTTTCTTTGGATAGAGACAGGGTCAGTAAGAATGGCACTGGCATGGGAATGAGACTGATGCAAGATGGAGGCAAGGAATAAAGAGCACCAAAGAGCATATAGGGCACTCTTTGCTTTCTGTGCTGTTTTCCTAGGACTGACCTTCTGTCACTCTCCAGATCCTTAGATACAGTAGACTCCTTTGTTTAAATTTCCTGCCATGGCTTTAAAAGGTCCAACCTATGTTTTCATCATATTTTTAAGATTAGGTACACAGACTTTTCAGGGAGATGAAATTCCCACTTGCTGTTGGTCTTCCCAACCTACAAGTACATATATCTCATTTGCGTTCATGTGAGTTGAATGGTTTTCTCACCTTGGGGCTGACCTAAATCTTCTAATTCCTTTTTAAGGCTTCAGCATTCCCAGATGCCATTACAAGATGCCCTGCTTGGGTGCCCACAGGGCTCAGAGAAAGAAGATCAGATAGTTGGCCTGACTAGTAATTATTTTCTTCCTTTTCAGAATTCTCTCATCCCCGACTCTACTCCATATCCACACTTTTTGTGTCACAATAGAAGCTTATCTATTTCCTTCTGTACAGAGTGGCTCAGGCAGAAAAAGATGGTCAATCTTTAAAGCAGAAGTGGATCAGACAAAGGGTCAGTGGAAAGCAAAGATGAGTCTCTTGTCACCCAGGGAACTGACCTGGCATTTGAGATCATGAACAACCATGAAAGAATCTCTCTCTCTCATGCACATGCCCACCATATGTTATTTTGTCAAAGACCTGCTCTGATTTGCTGGTTAGCAAATACATTTGTCTGACAATCTACAGGGAAACAGGAAATGACTTTATCTGTAAGGGAAATAAGAATAACACAAGAGCTTTTTTTTTTTTTTTTTTTAGCTAAGCCTATTTTAGTACCTGTTGATGAGAAGAGCAACTTCTCAAGCCACTGAGATTGGGGGCATCGTCACATTTCAAACATTTAAATCCTCTCAGATGCCACCTTGTGAAGGACTTGATGGAAATCATTCTGTCAACTTGATTCCTCAAACAAGGTGTGTTTTTTAAGATTTTCAGGGGATAAAGGCTGCCCAGGCATCCTAACCCACACCTCCCACATTACTGCTTGAGCAAATGTTAGTGGTTTTACTTTATAGAGAAACAAGAGTGAATTTCTTTAATTCCTACCCCAGTTTATGCTGTTAGACCACAATAGTCTCAAATGCTTATTGATTTGGTACCCATTCTTTACCCCCTTTACTCTTGCTGCTAAGTAAAAGATATCCAGCCCCTCTTCAAATGGGTCACTTCTGTGCTGTAATCTTGTCATCTCCCCAAAGATCACCTTCCCTCATTCTTTCTCTCGTAACAGCTCTTGCTTCCTAATTTTTGGTCATAAGCAAGGTTTCCAACTTATTGAAACAACTGAAAGCCTCCTAGACTCTGGGTCTTACTTTAGTTGCTTTTTTAGTGTTCTCTTCTTACTTCAATAGCCATGTTTTTTCATAAAGGAGCAATTTTGTTTATTTGTTCTCTACTTATTTACTCATTCATCAGCCTTTGGTTAGGGTCTTCCCATGTGCAGGGTGCAGAGAATGTGAGCATGAATGATTCTTGCCCTCAAGGCGTTTAGAGTCTGGTGGAGGAGACCAATTAATTAATGACTACCACACAAAGGGTAGTCAGTGCAACATCGGAGATTTACAGGTTCTCTTGAAATACATAACACCTTCCAGTTTATTTTTCAAGACTTCCTCTATGAAAGTTCTTTGTGGGGCTAACATTTCCCGTATTAAGTCTCCCACCTCAACTTGTATTACTATTATGATATCATGTGTCATATTTTATTATAATTATCTCTGCCAAGCTAACTACTCTGCTATCTTGTGAGTTTGCTAAGTCAGGGGCTGTGCTCTATTTACCCCAGAATCTTTATTTCAAACCCCAGTACTTAGGAAATACAAGCTCTCAGTAAATACCAATAGAAGAAGAATGAGTGAATATTAGAAGGAGCACAATGTCTTTGGGGGTGCCAACTTTGATGGTGGTGACAGGATTAAGTAAGAGAAGCCTTAGGGTGGAGGACAGAGCCATGGGAAGAAAGTGTCAAGAATCATTTGCACATTCAATCCATTCTCTCTTTCCTATGACCTGAAGATTCCTCTACCAACCTCTTTTCTGTGCAAACCTGGGAGGGTTTGCAGTTTGGATTTTTATCACAAAGGACATTCTTTTTTTCAGACTGGAGGAGTTTCACCATATTTTTCACTCTGATGCTGCCAAACTCCTCTAGCCATTGTGGAAGGAAGATTTAGACCTTCTGAAAACGAGGAGGGATGTGAATATTGGAACTAAGACAGAAACTGAGTGAAATTCATGGGCTCCTTACCTTTCAATCACAGAGATGTTGGCAGAATTTATCTGACCAAAATTTGTTCTTGGGAGCAGGAAAGGTTTTATTGTTCTTAAATATTTTACTAAAAGTGTAATTGAACTGAAGGTAAGATGCTAAATGGTTTGCCCAACAGAAAGTGAGAATCTGGATCTTCTGACTTCTAAGGCAAATATCTTTTATCAAACTCTCTGAAGCTATTGGAGCAATAAAGTGAAGAGATTAACTTGATGTTTTTGTGAGAAGTGAGTCCATTTTCCAAAGATTTCACGTTGACTTGAATGCTTTTCTTCTTTTGGGCTGTGAATTTATCATAAATTACCTTAGACATGTACATAGCAGTTAGTTAAAGTAAGGCAAGGGGGCCCTGGCCAGTTGGCTCAGCGGTAGAGCGTCGGCCTGGTGTGCGGGGGACCCGGGTTCGATTCCCGGCCAGGGCACATAGGAGAAGCGCCCATTTGCTTCTCCACTGCCACCCGCTCCTTCCTCTCTGTCTCTCTCTTCCCCTCCTGCAGCCAAGACTCCATTGGAGCAAAGATGGCCCGGGCGCTGGGGATGGCTCCTTGGCCTCTGCCCCAGGCGCTAGAGTGGCTCTGGTCACGGCAGAGCGACGCCCGGAGGGGCAGAGCATCGCCCCCTGGTGGGCAGAGCATCGCCCCTGGTGGGCGTGCCAGGTGGATCCCAGTCGGGCACATGCGGGAGTCTGTCTGACTGTCTCTCCCCGTTTCTAGCTTCAGAAAAATACAAATAAATAAATAAATAAATAAATAAATAAATAAATAAATAAATAAAGTAAGGCAAGGGGGATATGAGATGATCCCCCTCCCCTTCCAGGTATAAAGTAACTTCCTGTTCCCGCCCTCCTTCTGTATGAAGACACTGTATAAAACAGTACTTTGGACTCCCTCTGGGGTTTATCACCCTAAATCTTGTCAGGGATCTAGATAAATAACATTCTTTTCTGAAATTTTAATAACTTTTAACTTTGCTATATACCCACTAGCTCTATGAAAAAAAATTTTTTTTTACAAACTCTATAGCAAACTCATTAGTAGCTTGTTACTCAGGACTGTTGGATCTGAGCTGATGCTAGTTAAAGAAAATTAGTTTTTGGAGCTTAAATCAGTGCTGGAAGTGATCCTTGTTCAGACTATCAAGGGCTTGATAAATGTCACAGCACATTTGGCAAATGCTGGCAATTAGAAACAATAAAACTATCAATGGATTTCAATAACTCTGTCAAAAAAGGTCACACATCAATCAGGGATAGGATGAGCTGAGGGAGGAAGTAAGAGTTAGAGTAATATAATCAGAAATCCAATAAATTTGCTGGATTTGGGTAAAGGAAACAAAATAAATTGAAGACTGAACTATGGGAAAACCAACTGTGAATATATTGAAGTAATCCTGCTAAATGTTAAAAAAGTATATTAATTCCTGACAACTTTTATGATCTTGGGTTCCTTACCTATATGGTAGAAATGACTGATAAGTTTGGATCCACAAAGAGGAATGAAAACTAATGCTTTGATGGTTAAGGTGGTTTATTTAGTCTAGGGTGGCTTAGATGTGCTCCTTGGAGGCAAGACAATGAATGGGCAAGCTTTGAAAGCCACTTCCAACCTTCAGTTTAATGCTATGAATTTAGATCCAAAAACCTGTAGTATGGGTATGGGAGGACAGTGTCTTCTGCTCAGTCAGATTCTATATAGTTTAAAATAACTAATAAAGAGAAGTTCATTGTCATAGGCCACCACACTTTTCAATACCAGCGCCTTCCATTTTACCTGAAGAGTCCATTCCTTCTCTTTAGACTGATTGGTACCTTTGGAAAACTTCAAAGGCAGAACGTCTGAAGCTGAAGTGTTTCTAGAAAATATTTTAAATTAAAATTACATTCATAAAACTGATGTGTATGTGTCTGTGTGTGCGAGAGGGAGAAAGAGAGAGGCAGACAGAGACAGAGAGAGATTTGTATATATTGTGAAGTGATCACTATAGTAAGTCTAGTTAACATCTGTCACCATAGTTACAGATTTATTTTCTTGTTATGAGCAGATCAATAGACTTCTGAAGGCAACCTGTCAGGCAAAATTACTACTAGCAGATAAACCTACATGTATGGCGGGGAATATCATTGAATCCAGAGCAAAAGGACCTGCTGGATAATAGCACATGATAGGTGTTCTGCCTGTATGCACACTTCTCCTGAGGAAGAGAAGGGCATAGCATTTTGCAAATAATTTTGAGATTTATTTACTCCCATATACATAGATTTTAAGAATATTTTCTTCAGCTGAATTTCCACAAATAATGATGACACTCAAATTCGTAAGTCCCTGTCTTCGGCTTGAACCTCTCTTCTCACTGTATCACATGCTTCTGTCCACATCTCCATTTAGTGTCTTTCAGGCATCATGCATTTCAAGTTTGCAAAGCTGACCTTCTGATTCAGAAGACCTCACCCTTTCCCTCCTTTCTCCCCCTCAAAGTGAATATTTTCACTGTAGTCTTCCTTGTTTAGGTGAGTGGCAGTTTTCTTTACTCACATGCTTAGGCTTAAACCTCTGGCATCATATTTGACTTACTTTTATTCCCATGTCTCAAGTCGTATAGACTTGACTTTCAAAATATATTCAGAATCCTTAAAAAACAAATCTATAAATGTAATTCATAACCTGAACAGATTAAAGAATAAAATAATATAATTATTTTGGCCTTGATGGGTTGACTCAGTGGTAGAGCGTCGACCTGGCTTGTGAATGTCCTGGGTTTGATTCCTGGTCAGGGCACACAGGAGAAGCACCCATCTGCTTCTCCACCCTTTCCCCTCTCCTTTCTCTCTATCTCTCTCTTCTCCTCCTGCAGCCACAGCTACATTAGAGCAAAGTTGGCCTGGGCGTGCTGAGGATGGCTCCATGGCTTCCACCTCATGCACTAGAATGGCTCCAGTTGCAACAGAGCAACACCCTAGATGGGCAGAGCATTGACCCCTAGTGAGCATGCCTAGTGGAACCCGGTCAGGCGCATGTGGGAGTCTGTCTCTCTGCCTCCCTGCATCTCATTTCAGAGAAATACAAAAAAAAAAAAAAAAAAAAAAAAAAAAAAAAAAAAAAAAGGGATAGGATTATTTCAATAGCTGCAGAAAGAGCATTTAATAATACTAAATACAAATTGTGATTAAAAACCTTATTAAATTAGAATTTCTCTAACTGAATACAGGGTAAAAATCAATAAAAATCATCATACTAAATGAAAAAATATTAGTAGCATTCACTTGAAAATCAAGAACAAGACAAGAATAATTATTATTACCACTTTTATTCAATGTTATATTGGAGGACCTAGTCTGTGTCTAAGACAAAAAAAAAAAGAAAAAAAGAAGATTGTCATACTGTCTTTCTTGCCCTTCTTTTAACATGCAGATATCTTTCCACTTTATCTGTTTGCTTATATAATTCTTCTCCAAAAATGTTCCTTATAGAGCATGAAATCAATAAATATTTCTGAAATGAACAGATAAGGAATGTAAGCTCCATGTGAGCAGGGGTTTGTCTCTGCTTGTTCATTGCTGTGTTCCAGCTCTTAGAAGAGTATATGGAGAAGAACCAACTATATATTTGCAACATGAAAACATAGGGCTCCTTATTAAAAAGATACTTAAGATTTTCAATGTAGTTACAATAGAACATTAAACCAAATATGAAGCCCTTTTAAGAACAGCACTATGTACAAAGGCACAGATGATATACCTATGAATCCAATCCTATGTAGAGATTACACACTAGGCACTCAATTTGTTGAATGAGTCAATAAATGAATAATCTCACCTGACCATCTCATCATTCCATAAGGCAGTGGGTTCAAATGAAACTCAGAGAACTAAATGACTTACCCAGTTTTATAGACTCTGTGACCTACCATGGCCAAATCCATCTGGAAGTCAGGACAAAGAAGCCTGTTTCTGGAGTCCATACAAGTCAACTTCTGAGGCCTCAGAGCAGGGTGGGGAGTGGACTGCAGGTATGGGGTGCAGTCAAGAATTCCAGCCCACCTGTCATCTCATTCTTCTCTTGATTTGTTTCTTAACCAGAGTGTAAATGATGTAGGATGGGGTGGGATTGTATGACATCTCCAGAATCTATCCCTAGGGCAATGGGAGGATGGGCTAGTAAGATGAGCTATAATAAGTTACATGAATAGAAACCTTGTTGAGAGAGAATTATAGGGTTAGAATCCAGCACATGGTACCTGCTATTGAATATATATTTGTTGAGTGATTTTGCTAGTCATTGCAGTTAGGCACAAAATTATATATTTATATGAGTCCATTTAATGCAAAGTCTAAATTCAGAAAAGGCTCTTTAATCCTGCAGACTTTAAGATAGAAGAAATAGTAGAAGGTTGGAACCAGTGCCTCTAAACTCATCACCAGGAATAGCAGCTCAGGGCTATAGATCTTAGGTGTCCTGTGCTAACAGCATATTAAGAGTGTTTAAGGGGGCAATTAAAAGTGATGGAGGTAATTAAAATAAAGGCACACAAGTGGGAGGGTTGAATGACAATCCAGTATTAGTATGTAGCACTGAAAATATAATCATGGAGCTGTCCAGACCAGTTTGGCTAAACTTTTTTGTGTTACTTCTTCATTCTGTCATCTCTACTGGATAGCTCATAATTTTCAGTTCAAAACTCGCTATTATTACCTCACCTTTAAGTGATGTAACATTTTAAATGATTAAAAATTTGTCTCAAACCCACATATAGCTATTTTCAGTTATTTATGAATTCTTTTGATATAAATATTTATGCCATAACTTATAACATAAATTTTATAGACTTTAGTTTGTACAAATTTGAATAAATTAGGTATAATTTAGTTTGTTTCTATTTAATATTACATTATAAGCACATTGCTATTTGTACTCTTTTTTTGTGTGTGACAGAGCAGAGAGACAGATAGGGATAGGCAGGAAAAACAGACAGGAAGGGAGAGACATGAGAATCATCAGTTCTTTGTTGCAGCTTTTTAGTTATTCATTGATTTCTCATATGTGCTTTGACTGGGTGGGGGGTGCTAAAGCAGAACGAGTGACCCTTTGCTCAAGCCAGTGACCTTGGACTTCAAACCAGCAACTATGGGGTCATATCTATGATCTCATGCTCAAGCCAGCGACCCTGCACTCAAGCTAATGAGCCCATGCTCAAGCCTGCAAACGTTGGGATTTCGAATCTGGATCCTCTGTGTCCCAGTCTGATGCTCTATCCACTGTGCCACCTCCTGGTCAGGCTGTCTGTACTCTTCATGTATCTTTTCACAATGACTGTAGAACAGTAGTCCCCAACCCCTGGGCTGTGAACCAGTACCAGTCTGTGGTCCATTTGGTACCGGTCCTCAGAGAAGGAATAAATAACTTACATTATTTCTGTTTTATTTATATTTAAGTCTGAACGATGTTTTATTTTTAAAAAATGACCAGATTCCCTCTGTTACATCCGTCTAAGACTCACTCTTGACGCTTGTCTCGGTCACATGACACTATCCGTCCCACCCTAAAGGCCAGTCCGTGAAAATATTTTCTGACATTAAACTGGTTCATGGCCCAAGAAAGGTTGGGGACCACTGCTGTAGAACATTCCTTGAAGTTGCTATTCTTTGTCACTTGTCAGCTGGTAGCATTTTGTATTTAAAGTTTCTCTTTTCCTGTGACTGCCTTGGCACAAAGTATCTTTACATGTATAGCTTTTTTGTTTTTGATTAGCTTGGGAATAAATTTTGTAGATTGGGTTTAGCAATGCAATGGCATAGCATCTTGATGACTTGCAGTCAACCTGCCCTTCTCACTGGCTGCTTTTTGCACCACAAACTCCCCAGGGAAATCTGACCTTCACAACTGGGTGTTCCTCCTCACTACTTGCCGATGTGTGCTTTGTACTTCAGTAGGAAAGGCTTCCCACAGATAACAGCTCACACCATGTTCTCTGTCCTAAAATTCATTGCTCTTTCTTTGTTTTCATCTTGATGTACCCGTCATACTACACAAAGAATCCCCCCCCCCCCCCTCATTGTCGCCATTCAAAGAAGTCTTTCTCCTTATTGTAACACATACCCATCTGGCTCCTCTTCAAACTCTTACTATGTCTAGCCTTTATCATGCCAATCAACATGTCATTGCTTTCTAATAATTTTATGTGAATTAGTTTTATTCTCAAAAATTGTTTTTTAATTTTAAGCTACTCAGATTTAAGCTTCTCAGATTTTCAGCTATTTTGAGGGCCAAAACTATAGGTTATATTCTTTTATAACCTGATTGTTTCTATCAGAAGTGCTGGGCCAACTCAAACCTCAATAAATACATTCTTGATCATCAGAAGTAGTTTTTACTTATAAGTCACTTCTTCTAATAGCTTATTGAATTATTCTTTCAAAACCTTATATTAATCTTTTTTTATTTTAGCAGATGGTAAGGAAAGGAACAAGACTCAGGATGTGGCTTACTTGCATTGAAGGCAATAAAGTGCACAGAAGTTGACAATAAAAACAAAAGTGTTGCAAGAAACATAGAGACAAAAGGAAATTTAATTAAAACATTGAACATTATGTTGGTGACTATTATAATATTGATAATATTAGCAGTTACCAATTACACAAATCGTATTATGTTTTACTCAAAACTCAGGTTGGTTTAAAATCATAACCATATTGTCAGGTTACAATTCTGTGGGTCAGCAAGTTAGGCTGGTGGTCCTTCTGCTCTCAACTGAGCTCGGTCACAAGTGTGGGCTCAGCTGACTGCTGGCTGGGGCACTTTAGCTGACTTTCATGGTCTCACATCCTCTTCAGTGAATTCTCATGTGAGATCTTATGTGAGCTGTGGAGTTGGGCCAAAATGTGAACAGAATTGGGCAAAAGGAGGTGGAGTCCATGCTTGAGAGGCAAAGGAAAGACTGCCCAGAGTGCCATGGCCATCTGAGTAAGCAGTAGCTTAGAATATCATGGGTCAGCTGTAGTTGGAATAGAAGGAACTGACATGTATGAAAAACTGGGGTTCAATTGTCAGACTGGAAAGGCAGCAGGAAGCGGAGTGAGACAAGTGGCTAACATCTTGGCTAAAGGAGTGGGGAGTTGTGCTGGACCTGAGGCAGGGTGGCAGGCTGTGGGGAGTGGGGGAGAGGTGGCACTGTATGCAGGAGGCTCTGAGAGGGCCTGCTTACTGAAACTACATTTGTCTCAGTGTCCTCATGTCTCTAGGGAAGGCAGGCATCATTTCCAAGTCTGGACATGATTTCTAATGAAGGCAGGAAGGAGGCACGTCTTATTCTACATTCTGGGATGACTGGTCAGGCTTATATTGTACTTAAAGTTTTTTCTACCTCACTAGTTTCTGATCTACCTCCTGTCAGAAATGGACAAGGTGCAAGGACTTTAATTCTAGTAAGTCCAGAATAATGATTGATCTGTGTTCTCTGCACTTAAAATAAAATCAGAGTCAAATCTGATCACTGAAGAACAGAGAAACTAATTTAATTCATGGGCTTTACTGTCACTTTCAATAGAGAAAGGAAGTGCTACTGGATCAGTGATTGTAAAGAGGGAACATGGCTTTATAAGAAGAATGTATGATAGAGATTAAAATAAAACAAGAGTGGAGTTCTAGGACAGCTGCTTCCAATTTCACACGAATGTGTTTGGTCCCTGTGAGGACCTGTGCCTTTGTTCTGTGTTGTCATCATAGGTAACTTGAGAGAAGGCAGTGCACATTGCTGGTGTAACTTTTAGGAATGTAGCTAAAGATTTAAAGATTATCCCTCTTACTAGATGATCATGGTGTCCGGAATTGGAGATTTTCTGCTCTGAGGTTTGAGGTTAGATCCACATGCCTTGAAAAGAGTCATTCAACCATCACAGCAGAGGCCAAGCCAGGGGTAGTGGGACAAGGCATATTTGGAAGAAAAAAGAGGAGTTGAGTCAACCCAAGATGAAGCAGGTCAGGTTCACAATCTTGTCCAGGGATGGCTCTGATCACAATCACTCCTGGATGAGTTGGTGATCTGGGTAACCAGAGGAGTAAGGTCCTTTAGGGCCTCAAGTCTATGGAAGCTCACTCTAAGACTTAGATGCTTTGCAGGAAGATAACTATTTTCTTTGCCCAGAGACAAATGTAGTTTCAGTAAGCAGGCCCTCTCAGAGCCCACTCTTAATTGTGGGCCTCTACTTATGATTTTTTTTCTACTCTGGAAATATAAGCAGTAGGACTCATGCATATCTTATTGACAGTGCAAGTCTGGCAGAGTGGATAATAAATATGTGAGCAAGATATGGGAGCCGTTGTGTTTCTGAACCCATACCACCTCTGAGGGAAACAAGTTCCAGAGATTGACTGCCCACTGTGGACTGTATCATTTCCTTTGCAATGTTCTTAAAAAACAAAATCAATATTTCAAGTTCAAAAGAAGAGTTGATTGAATTGTAAGTGGTTTTCAATATATTCCTTTCCTGTTCTGTCTCTCCTTTCCTTTCCTTTCCTTTCCTTTCCTTTCCTTTCCTTTCCTTTCCTTTCCTTTCCTTTCCTTTCCTTTCCTTTCCTTTCCTTTCCTTTCCTTTCCTTTCCTTTCCTTTCCTTTCCTTTCCTTTCCTTTCCTTTCCTTTCCTTTCCTTTCCTTTCCTTTCCTTTCCCTTCCTTTCCTTTCCTTTCCTTTCCCTTCCTTTCCTTTCCTCTTTCCTCCCTATCTCCCCCCTCCCTCCCTCCCTGCCACCCTCTTTTTCCTTCCTTCCTTCCTTCCTTCCTTCCTTCCTTCCTTCCTTCCTTCCTTCCTTCCTTCCTTCCTTCCTTCCTTCCATTCTTTCTATAAAAGCAATGAAACTATTTTACCAAATTCAAGTTTACATAGAAGTATAATATATAAAAAATATAAAAGCCAGGCTGCTTAGTTCATGGTAGGCACACTCCCTTCATTTACTGCATAGGTAGCTCCAAAAGTATGAGAGTGCCGGTACTGTAGTCCTAGGAATGAGATAGTCCAGGCCCTTCCAGCTCCTTCCAGCTCCATCCAGCACCCTCTGCTCTGCATATGTACTTCACAAACTCCCCATAAATGTCCACTGAAGCAGAGTTCATATTTCCTTTCACCCATTTCAAAATTTTACATTCACCTTTGCTGACAAAATGCTTCTTTTATCTAAGTCCATTTCTTTTTTTAAATTAATTTTTATTTATTTTGTTAACATGGATTTAAGTGTCCCACTGAACATAACATCCTCAACCCCAACCCCGTGTCCCTATTTACACCCCTTTTGCCCCCCTCCCCCTAACTCTCTCCTTTCTTCCCTCTGGGATTTGCGTTCTTGTTATCTGTATCTCTGTTACTTATATACAATTTCACTAATCCCTTTACCTTCTCTGATCCCATCCCCTCATCCCCCATCTCTCTGACAGCTGTTCCTCTGCTCCCTGTGACCCTGCCTCTGCCTCTATTTTGTTCCTCAGTTCACTTTGTTCCTTAAATACCATATAGATGTGAGATCATATGACATTTGTCTTTCTCTGCCTGGCTTATTTCACTTAGCATAATGGTTTCCAAGTCTATCCATGCCATCGCAAAATCTAAGAGTTTCTTCTTTTTCATGGCCATGTACTATTCCATTGTGTATATGTATCACTGCTTTTTTTTATTTATGATTTTAATTTATTGTGTTTACATAGATTCAAGTGGCCCACCGAATATATCTCCCCCCATCTTCGTGTTGCCTTCGGTCCTTCCTCTTTGCTCCCTCCCCCAATGCCTTCCCCCCTTCCCTCAGGATTAGCTGTCCTGTTCTCTATAATGCTGTGCTATGTATATATAATTTCATTAATCTCTTTCCCTTCTCTGATCCCATCTTCTCTTCCACTTTTCCTCTGACCACTTTTCCTCTGGTGCCTTTGATCCTGCCTCTGCCTCTGTTCTATTCCTCAGTTCACATTGTTCATTTAATTCCTCAAATAAGTGTGGTCATATTTTTCTTTCTCTGCCTGGCTTATTTCACTTAGCATGATAGTTTCCAGGTCCATCCATGTTGTTGCAAAAAGTAAGATTTCCTTCTTTCTCATGGCCCCAAAGTATTCCATTGTGTATATGTACCACTGCTTTTTAATCCACTCATCCACTGAAGGACACTTGGGCTGTTTCTAGATCTTGGCTATTGTAAACAATGCTGCAATAAACATGGGGGTGCATATCTTCTTTTGAATCAGTGAGTTGGTATTCTTAGGATATATTCCTAATAGTGTGATAGCTGGGTCAAAAGGCAGTTCCATATTTAATTTTCTGAGGACACACAATAAGGTTTTCCACAGTGGCTGCACAAGTCTGTATTTCCAACAGTAGTGCAGGAGGGTTCCATTTTCTCCACACCCTCACCAGCACTTATTGTGTGTTGATTTGTTAATGAACGCCATTCTGACAGGTATCAGGTGGTATTTCATTGTGATTTTAAATTTGCATTTTTCTGATGATTAGTGATGTTGAACATTTTTTCAACATCACTAATGTGTATTGGCCATGTGTATGCCCTCTTTGGAGAAGTGTCTGTTCAATTCTTTTGTCCATTTTTAATTGGATTATTTACCTTTCTGGTGTTCAGTTTTAGAAGTTCTTTATAAATTTTGATTATTAAACCCTTATTAGACATATTGGTGAATATGTTCTCCCATTGTGTATGTTGTCTTTTTTATTTTGTTAATGGTGTCTTTTGCCTTACAAAAGCTTTTTAGTTTGATATAGTTCCATTTGTTTATTTTGTCTTTTATTTCACTTGCCTGTAGAGATATATTGGTATAAATATTGCTATGAGTGATATCGGTGAGTTTACTGCCTATGTTTTCTTCCATAATGTTTATGATTTCATGATTTACATTTACGTCTTTTATCCATTTTGAGATTATTTTTGTGAATGGTGTAAGTTGGTGGTCTAGTTTCATTCTTTTGCATGTACCTGACCAATTTTTTCAACACCATTTATTAAAGAGACTGTCTTTACTTCATTGTATGCTCTTACCTCCTTTATCAAATATCAATTGACCATGAAGGCTTGGATTTATTTCTGGGTTTTCTCTCTGTTTCAATGATCTGTATGTCTTTTCTTATGCCAGTACCAGGCTGTTTTGATTACAATGGCCTTGTAGTATAACTTGATATCAGGAACTGTGATACCTTCCACTTTATTTTTTATTTTTAAAATCACTGAGGCTATTTGTATTACTTTTTGGTTTCATATAAATTTTTGAAATATTTTTTCTATATCTTTGAGGTATGTCATTGGTATTTGCATAGAAATTGCATTGAATGCATAGATTGCTTTAGGTAATATAGACATATAATGATGTTTATTCTTCCTGTCCATAAACACAGTATATGCTTCCACTTGTTTGTATTTTCCTTGATTTCTCTTATCAATGTTTTATGATTTTCAGAGTAAAAGTCTTTTACCTCCTTGGTTAAATTTACTCCTAGGTACTTTGTGTTTTTTGTCGCAATAGTAAAGAAGACTGTTTCCTTAATTTTTCATTCAGACTGTTTATTGTTGGTGTATAAAAATGCCACTAATTTTTGAATATTGATTTTATATCTTTCTATTATATTGGATTCATTTATCAGGTCTAGTAGTTTTTTGACTGAGACTTTAGGGTTTTCTATGTATAATATCATGTCATCAGCTAATAATTATAGTTTTACTTAATCTTTTCCAATTTGGATGCCTTTTCTTTTTTCTTCTTGTCTGATTGCTGTGGCTAGGACTTCTAGAAGTGTGTTGAATAAGAGTGGTGAAAGGGGGCACCTCTGCCTTGTTTCTGATCTTAAGGGGATTGTTTTTCATTTTTGCCCATTGTGTATGATGTTGGCTGTGGGTTTGTCATAGATGGCCTTTATTATGTTGAGGTAGGTTCATTGTATTTCCACTTTGCTGAGAGTTTTGATCATGAATGGGTGCTGGATTTTATCAAATGCTTTTTCTGCATCAATTTTTATAATTGTGTGATTTTTATCCTACCCTTTGTTTATGTGATGAATCACATTGATTGATTTGTGTATATTGTACCAGCCTTGCCTCCCCAGATTAAATCCCACTTGATTATGATGTATAATTTTTTTCATGTATACCTGGATCTGATTTGCTAATATTTTGTTGAGAATTTTAGCATCAAACTTCATCGGGGATATTGGTCTATAGTTGTTTTTGTTTTTTGTTTTTTTTTTGTAGTGTCTTTACCTGGTTTTGCAATGAGGACAATGCTTGCCTCTTAAAAGGAGCTTGGAAGTCTTCCCTCCTCTTGAATTTTTTGAAATAGCTTTACAAGGATAGGTGTTAGTTCTTCTTTGAATGTTCGGTAAAATTCACCTATGAAGGCATCCGGTGCAGGACTTTTGTTTGCAGGGAGTTTTTTGATAACTGATTCAATTTCATTTATTGTAACCAGTCTGTTTAGGTTGTCTGATTTTTCCAGATTGAGTATTGGAAGACTGTATGTTTCTAGGAATTTATCCATTTTACCTAGGTTGTCCAGTTTTTTTGCATATAGATCTTCATAGTATTTTTTTTTTACAATCCTTTGTATTTCTGCAGTGTCAGTTGTTACTTCTCCACTTTCATTTCTAATTTTATTTATTTGAGTCCTCTTTTTTTTTTTTCTTGATGATTCTGGTTAAAGGTTTGTCAATCTTGTTTACTTTTTCAAACAACCAGCTGTTGGTTGCATTAATCTTTTGTACTTTTTTTTTAGCCTCTATGTCATTTATTTCTGCTCTGATCTTGATTATTTCCTTCCTTCTACTTCCTCTGGGCTTTACTTGTTTTTTTTTTGTTTGTTTGTTTTTTCTAGTTCTTTTAGATGCAGGGTTAAGTTGTTTATTTGAGCTTTTTCTTGCTGCTTAAGGTATGCCTATAATGCTATGAACTTGCTTCTCAGGACTGCTTTTGCTGTGTCCCATAAATTTTCTTTTTGTATGTTGATTTTCATTTGTTTTAAGAGAAGTTTTTATTTCTTTCTTGATCTCATTGTTAACTCATTCATTATTTAATAACATGCATTTAGCCTCCAAGTGTTTGAATATTTTTCAGGTTTTCTACTGTAGTTGATTTCTAGTTTCATGCCATTGTGATCAGAAAAGATGCTTAATATAATTACAATCTTCTTAAATTTATTGAGTTTTGTTTTGTTTCCTAACATGTGGTCTATCGTAGAGAATGTACCATGAGCACTTGAAAAGAATGTTTATTCTGCTGCTTTGGGTTGAAAGGTTCTGAAGATATCTATTAAATCCAGTTGATCTTGTGTGTCATTTAAGGTGCTGTTTCTTTATTAATTTTTTATCTGGAAGATCTATCCATTGATGTTAGTGGGGTATTAAAATCCCCTACTATTATAGTATTGCTGTTGATCTGGACCTTTATGTCCATCAAAATCTGCTTTATATATTTAGGTGCTCCTATATTAGATGCATGGATATTTACAATGGTTATATCCTCTTGTTAAATTGCTCCCTTTATCATTATGTAGTGGCTTTCTTTATCCCTTACTATATAGCCTTTGTTTTAAAGTCTATTTTGTCAGATATAAATATTGCTACCCCAACTTTTTTTTTATTTCCATTTGCATGAAATACTTTTTTCCATCCCTTCACTTTCAGTCTATGTGTATCTTTTGTTCTGAGGTGGGTCTTTCATAGAAATCATGTGTACGGGTCCTGTTTCTTAACCAAGTAGCTACCCTATGTCCTTTGACTGAATCATTTAATCCATTACATTTAAGGTTATTATTGATGTGTACTTATTTATTGCCATTTTAGTCTTTAAAAATACAATCTGTTTTTCTTGACTTTTTTTCTCTCTTTTTTTTTT
Organism: Saccopteryx leptura; assembly: GCF_036850995.1. NCBI lineage: Eukaryota > Metazoa > Chordata > Mammalia > Chiroptera > Emballonuridae > Saccopteryx > Saccopteryx leptura. Next base: position 101,954,744 of record NC_089507.1, on the reverse strand, counting down.
TTTTCATTTTTCTGAAGCTGGAAACAGGGAGAGACAGTCAGACAGACTCCCGCATGCGCCCGACCGGGATCCACCCGGCACGCCCACCAGGGGCGACTCTCTGCCCACCAGGGGGTGATGCTCTGCCCATCCTGGGCGTCGCCATGTTGCGACCAGAGCCACTCTAGCACCTGAGGCAGAGGCCGCAGAGCCATCCCCAGCGCCCAGGCCATCTTTGCTCCAATGGAGCCTTGGCTGCGGGAGGGAAAGAGAGAGACAGAGAGGAAAGCGCGGCGGAGGGGTGGAGAAGCAAATGGGCGCTTCTCCTGTGTGCCCTGGCTGGGAATCGAACCCGGGTCCTCCACACGCTAGGCCGACGCTCTACCACTGAGCCAACCGGCCAGGGCTTTTTCTCTTTTTTTTTTACAGCAGTCCCCTTAATATTTTTTGCGGTATTGGTTTAGTTGTAATGGATTTCTTGAGTTTTCTTTTAGTCTGGGAAGCTTTTTATTTCTCCTCAATTTTAAATGATAGCTTTGCTGAATAAAGAAGTTGTGGTTTTATGTTCTTGCTTTGCATCACTTTGAATATTTTTTGCCAATACCTTCTGGCCTCAAGTATTTCTGTTGAGAAGTCAGATGTCATTCTTATGGGGGCTCCTCTGTAGGTAATTAACTGCTTTTTTCTAGTGGCTTTTAGTATTCTTTCCTTGTCTCTTAATTTTGGCAGTTTAATTATGATGTGTCTTGGTGTAGGCCTCCTTGGGTTCCTCTTTAATGGGATTCTGTGTGCTTCTTGAACTTTTGTGACTTTTTTCTTCATCAATTTATGTAAGTTTTCAGATATGATTTCTTCAAACAAGTTCTCTATCCCTTGTTTGTTCTCTTCTCCTTCAAGAACCCTGATTATGCTGATGTTGTTTCTCATCGTGTTGTCACAGAGCTCTCTCAGAGTTTCCTCAGACTTTTTGAGCCACTTTGTTTTTACTGCTCTGCTTCCAAACTTTTGTTTATCTTGTCCTCTAAATTGCTGATTTGATCTTCTGCTTCATCCAGCTTGCTGTTAATTGTTTCCTGTGCAGTGTTCACTTCTGATACTGTGTTTGTCATTTCTGACTGGTTTTTTATAATTTCAATGTCTTTTTTTATGCTTGCTTTCTCTTTATTTAGGTGCTTTATTCATTGTTGCTCTAAAATTCTTAAGCATTTTAAAAATCATTGTTTTAAACTCTGCATCTGGTAGTTGGGCTACTTCCATCTCATTAAGTTTTTTTTTTCTGGAGATTTTTCTTGTTGATTCATTTCAGTCACATTTCTCTGTCCACCCATTTGTCTGTGTATTAGGTAATGCAGTCTGATTGTGAAATTTTTGTGAGGTCTTTATGAAGAAGATTGGATCTGTGGTACTGTTCTCTGGGCCACTTGTTTTTCTTGTTCTAAAAATACCTCTTGAAGGAACAATTTTCCCTCTTGTTGTATGTGTGTATTAGATGCAGTTGATCCTTTTGTAGGCATGGTCATCCCTTCAGGCTGGGTGGTTCTAAGGATCAAACTTGATCATGTGTATTACACACTGTGCAATGTCTGTCCTGTTGGGCATATTTATTGTCTACAGTGTCTGGTGCCTGCTGGACTCCACCTTTGTGTGTGCTGTTTGTATAGATAGTTGAGTCTAGAGTTGTTGCTGCCTGCCACCCACTTCCAGTAATTTTGGCTCTAGTTCTTCTTGGGTTGGCATCAGCTGATGTTTGAAACCCACTGTGGGCTACCAGTTCGCAGCTACTGCACTTTTTGCTGTTTGTGTCTGCATTATCTGTGTATGGGCACTGTGGGAGGGACAATATTTTTATAAGTATCAGCTTTCTCCAGCTTAGAGATGACAGCAGCTCTGTAAAAGACCTAAGTTCTGTAAGATTTGTCTCCATTTTTAGCTGCTACTCTTACTCTTGTAGCTGCCTGGTCTTCTCAGAGAGTCTTCTGTAGAAAGACTATAGTGTGGGCTCACATTGGCCTCACCTCTAACCCCTCTACAGGTAGCATGCTTGATGAGTTAGGGCAGCTGGGGTTGGAAATACAATTTTAGTGGAACCCCCTACTTCAGGGGTCTCTTGGTCAGGAGCTCAGTATGGGGAACGTGGCCCAAACTCCAGAGCTTAATCCTTCATCCACTGCTGGATACTTTAATTTTATTTCTCTCCAACAAGGTGAGGAACAGGTACAGGTCAAATGTGGCTGACAGTCCTTTCTGCAGAATTTCTTACAGCTGTTGAGACCCTGGTCTCAGAGAGGACGACTGAGATAGTCATCTGCAGGGGCTGACTGTGTCCCCCCCTGAAAGTGGCTAAGCCCCTCGACCAGATCTAACAAAAGGCTCACAGGGAATCACACATTAAATGTCCATACTCCAAGACTATATTCCTTCCCCCTGTGGAGTTTAGCCCAGCTAGGCAGGATAGCCAGCTCCCACCTAGTCAATATACTATGAAGCTATATTGTATCCAATGCACGAGCCACTGTGCCATTACTGATCACGAGAGTGGAATTCACCTCAGCTTGGCCAGGTGTGAGGAGCCTTTCCTTAGTATACCACTCTAGCAAGGGATGTTAGGTTCTGAACCAATGCTTTCTGCACCTGGCCACTAGATATGCCAGGCCTGGGCCTCCCTGGTAAAAACCCAGCACTAGCCAGTGGGAAACACTTTCTGTGACTGGCCTTCAGCAACCTTCTTGGAGCTACAAGCAATTCAGAGTTTGTGGCTGCCTCTACTGGGCCAAGGTGCACATGGAAATACCAGTTGCACACCTAGGCTGGCTTTTACCCACTCTGGGTCTGAGGGAGGATTCTCTTAAAAGGCCAAGGTTTCATGAGTCCTGCCTCCTATAGCCTGTCTGCTGGCTATTTGTTGGGCTTGGCCCCTCAAAAATCTTCTGGTAGAGTCTAGAGCAGGGGTTGGGAACCTATGGCTTGTGAGCCAGATGTGGCTCTTTTGTGGCAGACAAATCTTTAATAAAAAATAATAATAATGTTAAAAATATAAAACATTCTCATGTATTACAATCCATTCATTTCCTACCACTCATGTTCATGGCTGTGGGTGGCTGGAGCCAATCACAGCTGTCCTCCTGGACAACACCAAATTTTTATTGGATAATGTGTATGTACACGGGTCGTTGTATGGCTCTCATGGAATTACATTTTAAAATATGTGGTGTTCATGGATCTCTCAGCCCAAAAGTTTCCTGACCCTTGGTTGCCTCTGGCAACTTGGAAATTAGGAAGGGTGATGTGTATGGCTCCTCTCCTCAGCCCCAGGTGTCAGTCCGTCCAGACTTTTTTTGCACACATTATTAATGTGTGACCTCAGAGACCCAGAGATTGGTCTGCCTACAGTCTAGACAGTTTCTACTGAGGCTCCCATGAGGCAGAATTATCCATCTTAGACTCAGGAGTGTGTGGGGGAAAGCTTTGGCCTCAACAACAGAAAAGTGACTCACTGTAGTGCCCCTGCTTCCTGGCCTCTCAGAATGACCCAGTTTCCATTGGGTTAGACAAAGAAGACTCTTAAGGGCAGAGCAATAGCTTTTTCCCAGAATGATGCCGCTGAAATGGGACTGCTCCACCGAAGAAAGATGGCGATTATGGTATTGGAGAATGACTCAGTACATGGGTTCCGGTGGCTACCCCAAACCATGTCTCTCCCTGTGCCTCCAACTTTACACTTTCTGCATGCAACACTATTCTTCTCAGCTCTCCCTCCACCAGAGCCGTGGGTAAGTGACTGAGAACAAGATTTTCTCTGCAGGCCTTTTTAGACTAAACCTGCATCTCTGAGAGCTCTGTTTCTTTCTTACAGACAGCAATCTGGCTCTTTCTACCCCCAAATGCTGTGGCACACCTCTTCTAGGCTCTGGGGCTTCGGGTTTGGTCCTGACTACCCATACCCACGCGAAAAGGGCTGCTCTTCCTGCAGTCAGAGTACCTCTGGACCCTTAGTCGCTGCTCGCTCCTGGGAGTGGGGCAGCCCTTTTCGCATCTCCATACAGGGGCACATTTAACCACAGATAAACCTGGTTTGTACCTTGGGCCCTGACATCTGAAAGGCCCTGCAATACCCCAACTTTATACTTTTTTCTAATGACACCATGTTTGGTTTCATATGTGCAATTTTAACATTAATAGTACATAATAATATTTTTTATTTATTTAAAAATATGCTTAACACATGTATTTTTATTTTCCCTGTCTCTCTCTTTTTTAAGGGGATTAATATTTTTGGGGGGCCATGGGCCTCAACCAACCTTAACCACAGTTCCTTCCAGTCTCAGTGTGGCTTCTTCGGTGATCCTTGGTTATAGACTTCTCTTCATTTAGTCCAAAGTTGGTTTTTCAAGATGATTGTTCTTAATTTCTAATCCAATTTTGTCTTGGGAGGTGGCAGTTGGAACGTCCACCTACTCCGTTGCCCTCTTGGAATTTTTCTGCTACTGCTTTCAATGGGACTAGATTTGCCCCTTATCTGTGTGTGGCTGTACCTGCCAAAAGTTGTCACTGCTGTTATCAATATTTGCCTCAAGAGGAGGGATGAAAATGCTGTTACTCTGTTTCCATGTGAGGTAGGCTTGTCAATTCCCCAGAGCCAAGCATAGATTTGGATGCAACTTTTACTAAGGATTTATAAATAGTTTGGGATTCACAGAATCTAAGAACAGAGAATTACAAAACTAGCAAATGGGACTATGCTCAGAGGTCAACTGCTGCTTCTCAGTGGATTACCTCCTCCTGTTCAGGGAGGATTATATCCACTTGTGACATTTTATTTCCATGTAATGTAAATACATTTCTCATTTTGAGTCACCCTTTCTTTGAGAATCATAGAACAAATTAAACTTTTTCCTCTCTTTGGTTAAATCTTCTTTTAGAGACACTGGGACTCCATCCAACTCCTCTTAGCTTTGGCACCCATAATTATTGTTTTTCCATCTATCAATATGCTTTAAAACAATCTTGCCTTTTTTTCAGACAATACTTGATACCGAGGGGCTGGCATACTTTTTCCCTTGCAGGGTAAAAGACTCAGCATTGCTGCTGGGCCCTGAGAGAAAGCCCAGCCTGCCTCTCCCTCAGCACAGTACAAGGGTGATGCTGATAGCTGGGCTCTGCTCTGGGAGGAGAAAAAAATTTTACTTAGCTCTTGAGGACTCAGTATGTGGCTACTAGTCACTGTTCAGTCTTGGCTTTCATAGGAAATATAAGGAGTAAGTGAGGTAGGGAATAAGTACACCAACATCCAGAAATGTCAGAAATGGTGGGGCAGGTTCTCAGAGGAAAACAAAGGGGAAGTGTCTGTGGTATGGATCAGGAAATATCACAAAGCCTTCTCTTCATAGTTAGTGATGATCTGCAGTAACTAGTTCTTTCAGTTAGTATTTTTCAGCATGTAACATGATCTTCATTCTGTATATTAATTATTGTCTTACTACTGAAACCTCACTTCCACAAGGGCAAATATAATTTTTTTATTTTGTTTATAATGCCTACAACCATGAGCTGTGCATTATAGATACTCAATTAAATACGTGTTGTTAAATGAAATACACCTTTATACAATTTTTGAATATTCAGAAATCATCAAGAAACAATGTAGAGGTCACTCTGAAAACATCTCTATTACATTCGGTCTGGGTTACCCACCTTCTCTCCATGTTCTAGGAATCTATATGTCCTGTGTCCTTATGCTGAACTTTAAGTGCCATTTTATCTGTCTCCTTGCATTAGCTTCAAGTTGCCAGTTTGGAAAAATATGTTATGCAGCACAGCACTGCTGAGCTACATCCTCTACTCAGATTCCTCAGTGGCTGGCAATCAAGGCGTCAGCCAAAGCCGGGAACACATCTAAATGCTCAACTGGGGAAGGGTCTGCTTCTGAGGCAGGATAGTAAGAAACTAGGAGAAGTTTTGGGCAAGTGGAATGGAGAATCCGAGACAAGATAAACAAGGCTAAACAATTTGACCTATTTACAACTAGTTAGTGAATTTCAAGTCCTTATCTTACCCACCCAAAAATGCTTGAGAACAAAAGGTTTGCACTTCTCTTCTCTGACCATAGAGTGAATAACTTAAATCACCCTGGTCTGGGAAATAAAGGACAGAGACTCAGTTAATGCTATTTGTACCTGCTAAACCCATGGACAAAGGAAGTCAGTAGAACAAATATCAAAAACCTAAATAGGATCAGAGGGACCCAAGATAAAAAAAAAACCAGTAAAGCTGATCAAAGAACAATGAAGCAATAATCCCTATGCACTCTTTTTGATGAATCAATATGTTGAAGGGTGCAACTGGAATGCTAGTGTTCTGCTGAGGCACTGACCTAACAGTCCCACCTGCATGAAAGAGATAAAAACTTTTGGTGCAGACCAGCATTGCTAGTAATTGTCCAGGTGCTGAGTGAGAATGTTGTGAAATGAAGAAATAAATTAAGAGAGAAAAAAGAGTAAGATCGGGAAGTCTCTTTGCAATGCAGGTAGCTAGTTTGCAAGAGTGAAAGCAAAGCCCCTGGCCTGTTTTGTTATATAGTGCAGAGCCATATTCAAATAAGGAAGTCTCGACCTGACCTGTGGTGGCACAGTGGATAAAGCATCAACCTGGAACGCTGAGGTCGCTGGTTCAGAACCCTGGGCTTGCCCTGTCAAGGCACATGTGATGCTTAAATGGATAAAGCCTTAAAAAAACCCACACATACAAAAAACAAAAAAACCCCTATAAACAAATAAGGAAGTCTCTGATACAAAGTCACACATCTCCAAGGCAACCCAAGTATTCTCCCAAATGCAGAAAACCCTCTACCCTGTATAACTGAAATCAACATCAGAACAAATAAAGGGTAAGAAGAAGGGCATGTAAACTGCTTCTAGCAATGTCATCAAGCAAGAGAGTACAAATACTCACTTTATAGCCAATATGGAGGTGTGGGAAAAGATCTTAGCCATTGGCTAAGCCTTAAACTGTGAGGGCTTTGCCAGCCTGTAGTCTCCCATATATCTCCTTTTTTTACTTTTTAATTTTAATTTATTGCTGAGATTTGTACTTGTCTGATTTCCCAGATTCCAATTCAGAGACAGACTTGAAAAATATAGAGTAAACACAAAATTATTATAGCCAGTGCTAACAGATACCAATATTGAGTGTCTTAATACATTCAAGAGATTAAACTTTTTAGATTATTAAGTAAATTTTTAGCCAATACAACTGGATCTATAATAAAGTCTTTGCTGTTTTGTTTTGTTTTTTTGTTTTTAAACTGCATAGTAATTTTATTTTTCAAAAATAATTTTAATGGGGTGACATTGATAAATCATAGTACATATGTTCAGAGAAAACATCTCCAGATTATTTTGACATTTGATTATGTTGCATACCTGTTGGGAAGATAAAATATATTATGCTCACTTTGTTAAAGATGGTGCTGCCCACGTGGAGGCCGTCACCCAGGTGATATTAATGTGTGTTGGGGGCGGGCTGTGGGCAGGCAGAATCTTTGTAGCCTAGGGCTTGGTTTTAGGATTAAGCCTTTTCCACCTTTTTTGATGTGGGTTGGTACAATCCCATCATGTCTCTGATAAGTGACTTTGTATTAGAGACTTCCCTATTTTGTATATTGGATTAAAGGTTTGGATTTCTACACTATAAAATGGAGGCAGAACGGGAGATTACTCTCTTGGTTCCTGAGATTAACTTTAGAGGAGAGAGCAGAGCAGAGAGCAGAGAGAGGCCATGTGGAGGAGGCCAGGGGAAAGCAGCCAAGATGGAAGAGTGTTGAGTGAGAAGCCAGTTTGTGCAGGAAGGAGGAAGGAGATGGGGAACAGAGGTGAATAAAGTCTGGTGAGCTAGAAACATTTGATTCTAGGAAACTCGGATAAGTCAGTAGTTTTGTGAACACATAATGTGAGTGGGTTTTGGAGCCCAGTGTGTGTTTTTACTTGCCCGCCGGGTGCAAGCTAGGATTAAAGCTAATGGCCCACAAGTTTTTGGCTCCATTGTTTCTTTACCGACTGTCCGAATCCAATGGGAACCTGCATGGGCTAGGCTGCTGTGATGGTGGCCCTGGCTACTGGCTTTACAATACCCCTCACCCAAAGTCAAATTGTCTTTCGTCACCTTCTATCTGGTTTTCTTTGTGCCCCTCCCCTCCCCTAACCCTCTTTGCTGGTTTGAATGTCCTTAATATGTTGATGAAATTTCACCAAGTCCATGCTGACAACATCACCATTTCATATTCCCTGTAGATGCAACTCAACCTCACTTCATTTCCACTGAGAACTGTCAGAAGGAATAGGAGTCACACTCAGGAAAAGTTCACAATGCACTGGAACTGCTTTCACATTCTCTCTCTCTGTAGCTGCTTTCCAAGCCCCATGACCACTGCTTCTAGCGCATTTTTTTTGCTTTAAGCTGAATGGTCATTCTGGATTCCTGAACCAGATTGCTTTCTAAGGGCTGATGGCAATCTATGCTGAGTGTAAAGCCAGGAGTAAAAACACACACTGGGCTCCAAAACCCACTCATTCAGCACTCACAAAGTTACTGATTTATCCGAGTTTCCTAGAATCAAAGGTTTCTAGCTCACCAGACTTATTCACCTCTGTTCCCCATCTCCTTCCTTCTCCCTGCCCAAACTCTGCACTAACTGGCTTCTCACTCAACACTCTGCCATCTTGGCTGCCTCTCCTGGCCTCCTCCACGTGGCCTTTCTCTGCTCTCTAATGATAATTTCAGGAACCAAGCATGCAAGCTCCCATTCTGCCCCTATTTTATAGTGTAGAAATCCAAACCTTTAATCCAATATACAAAATAGGGAAGTCTCTAATACAAAGTCATTTATCTGGGAAATGATGGGATTGTACCACCCCACATCAAAAAGGGTGGGAAAGGCTTAATCCCAAAACCAAGCCCCAGGCTACAAGGATTCTGCCTGCCTTTAGCCCACCCCCAACACACAATAATATCACCTGGGCAACGGCCTCCACGTGGGCAGCGTCATCTTTAACAAAGTGAGCATAATATATTTTATCTGCCCAACACTGAGGCTTCACATTCCTTATTTTGTGCTGGCATTCAAAGAGGACCTGTTGATGACAAAATTGGAACATACCCTCACTTCTAATTTAGTAATTTGATAGAATTTTGGCACTTAGAGCCAGTTAATATATTTTGGTATATGTTGGTCAAATAAGTTTTTAAATATAATATATATGTTTGCTTGCTTATAGTTTGCATTGGGTGTGTGAGACAGGCTGCAAGCCAGCAAAGTCATTATAGCTTAAGGCTTAATTTTAAGATTAAGCCTTTCCCACCCTTTTAATACTAAGGTCTTTTCAAAATTAAGCTTTTCCCCACACCCTTGACTGTTGCATGATATGGGTGGTGCACTCTTATGAGGAATCCCATTTATGCCTCAGATAAGTGACTTTGTATCAGAGACTTCCCTATTTGTATATTGGATTTACGGCCAGGAGCCGCCATGGTGGCCATTCACATGCAGATTCCCATTGGATTCGGGCAGATGGTAAAGAAATGGCAGAGTCGGAGGATGAGGGGCCATCATATTTATTGCCTCACCAAGACAGGCAAACCACAAAAGAAGACAAGGGAAAAGCAGAAAACCAGCTTTTCCCATGAAGGGCAAGGGACCAGGGAAGCCCCTGCAATCGTGATAGCAGGAACTGTGTGAGCAAGCTCCTGGTCTGTCCACTTTATAGTGTAAAACAGGGGTTCCCAAACTTTTTACACAGGGGGCCAGTTCACTGTCCCTCAGACTTTTGGAGGGCCAGACTATAAAAAAAATATGAACAAATCCCTGCGCACATTGCACATATCTTATTTTAAAGTAAAAAAACAAAACGGGAACAAATACAATATTTAAAATAAAGAATGAGTAAATTTAAATCAACAAACTGACCAGTATTTCAATGGGAACTATGCTCCTCTCACTGACCACCAATGAAAGAGGTGCCTGTAAAGCCAGCAGCCAGGGCCACTATCACAGCAGCCTCCTGGCCCATGCAGGTTCACATTGGATTCGGACAGTCGGTAAAGAAACAATGGAGCCAAAAATTGGTGGGCCATAGTCTTTAATCCTAGCTTGCACCCGGCGGGCAAGTAAAAACATACACTGGGCTCCAAAACTGTAAAGCCAGCAGCCACAGCCAGGGCCAGAATCAGAGCAGCCGCCCGGCTCATGCAGGTTCGCATTGGATTCGGACAGTCGGTAAAGAAACCATGGAGCCAAAAACTGGTGGGCCATAGCCTTTAATCCTACCTTGCACCCGGCGGGCAAGTAAAAATACACTCTGGGCTCCAAAACCCAGTCACACTCAGTGCTCACAAAGCCACTGGCTTATCCGAGTTTCCTAGAATCAAAGGTTTCTAGCTCACCAGACTTATTCTCCTCAGTTCCCCATCTCCTTCCTTATCCCAAATACAAACTCTACACAAACTGGCATCTCACTCAGCACTCCACCATCTTGGCTGCTTCTCCTGGCCTCCTCCACGTGGCCTTTTTCTGCTCTCTGCTCTGTTCTCTCCTCTAATGATCCCAGGAACCAAGAGCCCAAGCTCCTGCTCCGACCCCATTTTATAGTGTAGAAATCCAAACCCTTAATCCAATATACATAATAGGGAAGTCTCTAATACAAAGTCACTTCTCTGAGGCATGATAGGATTGTACCACCTCACATCAAAAAGGGTAGGAAAGGCTTAATCCCAAAACCAAGCCCCAGGCTACAAGGATTCTGCCTGCATTTAGCCCACCCCAACACACATTAATATCACCTGGGCGACGGCCTCCTCGTGTTATCTTTAACAAAGTGAGCATAATACATTTTATCTGCCCAACAAAAACCCACTCACATTCAGTGCTCACAAAGCTACTGACTTATCCGAGTTTCCTAGAATCAAAGGTTTCTAGCTCACCAGCCTTATTCTCCTCAGTTCCCCATCTCCTTCCTTATCCCAGATACAAACTCTACACAAACTGGCATCTCACTCAGCACTCCGCCAGCTTGGCTGCTTCTCCTGGTCTCCTCCACGTGGCCTTTCTCTGCTCTCCTCTACTCTCTCTTCTAATGATAATCTCAGGAACCAAGAGGGCAAACTCCCGTTTTGCCCCCACTTTATACTGTAGCTTCACAACCTCTAATCCAATATACAAAGTAGGGAAGTCTCCAATACAAAGTCACCTCTCTGAGGCATGATTGGATTGTACCACCCCACATCAAAAAGGGTGGGAAAGGCTTAATCCCAAAACCAAGCCCCAGGCTACAAGGATTCTCAACACACATTAATATCACCTGGGCAACGGCCTCACGTGGGCAGCGCCATTTTTAACAAAGTGAGCATAATACATTTTATCTGCCCAACAGTGCCCCTTCTGGAAGTGCGGTGGGGGCTGGATAAATGGCCCGCGGGCCGTAGTTTGGGGACCCCTGGTGTAGAAAACCAAAAACCCTTAATCCAATATACAAATAAGGAAGTCTCTGATACAAAGTCACTTATCTGAGGCATAATTGGATTCCTCATGAGAGTGCACCACCCAGATCATGCAATCAGTTAAGGGTGGGGGAAAAGCTTAGTCTTAAAACTAAGCCTTAGGCTACGATGACCCTGTCTGCTTATAGCCTGTCCCCCACACCCAATATAAATCACAAGCAAGCAAACATATATATCATATTTACAAACTTATTTGACCAACATTGGATTAAAGGTTTTGATTTCTACATTATAAAATGAGACAGATCAGGAACTTTCTCTCTCAGTTCCTGAAATTAGCATTACAGAGGAGAAGCAGCCAAGATGGCGAAGTGCTGAAGGAGAAGCTAGTTTGTGCAGAGTTTGTGCAGAGAGGAGATGGGGAACAGAGGTGAATAAGGCTGGTGAGGTAGAAACCTTTGATTCTAGAAAACTCGGATGAGTCAGTGGCTTTGGGAGCCCTGAATGGAAAGGGAAGTGTTTTCCCACTGTGTGTATTTCTTGCCCACCAGATGCAAGCTGAGATTAAATATAATGGCCCACCAGTTTTTGGCTCCATTGTTTCATTACCGTCTGTCTGAATAAAATGTGAACCTGCATGGGTCAGGCGGCTGTGATGGTGTGTAAGGCCAGGAGGCAGGGCTGGGGCCACTATCACAGCAGCCTTCTGGCCCATGCAGGTTCGCATTGGATTCGGACAGTCGGTAAAGAAACCATGGAGCCAAAAACTGGTGGGCCATAACCTTTAATCCTACCTTGCACCCGGCGGGCAAGTAAAAATACACACTGGGCTCCAAAACCCAGTCACACTCAGTGCTCACAAAGCCACTGACTTATCCGAGTTTCCTAGAATCAAAGGTTTCTAGCTCACCAACCTTATTCTCCTCAGTTCCCCATTTTCTTCCTTATCCCAGATACAAACTCTACACAGACTGGCCTCTCACTCAGCACTCCGCCATCTTGGCTGCTTTTCCTGGTCTCCTCCACGTGGCCTCCTCCTGCTGCTGGCTCTATTCTCTCTGCTCTCTCATGCTAACCTCAGGAACCAAGAGAGCAAACTCTCATTCCATCCCCATTTTATAGTGTAGAAATCCAAACCCTTAATCCAATATACATAATAGGGAAGTCTCTAATACAAAGTCACTTCTCTGAGGCATGATAGGATTGTACCACCTTACACCAAAAAGGGTAGGAAAGGCTTAATCCCAAAACCAAGCCCCAGGCTACAAGGATTCTGCCTGCCTTTAGCCCACCCCAACACACATTAATACCACCTGGGCAACGGCCTCTTTAACAAAGTGAGCATAATACATTTTATCTGCCCAACATGGTGGCTGCAGCTACTGGCCATGCATTTGGCATAGTCTGTGGCAGGATTTGATACAGATCAGCAAGGAGCCACCACCACCTTTGAGCTGTGGAGTAGAAGACTGGCTGCTATTATGGTTCCCCATGGCTGTTTTTGGGGGGACCGTAGGCTAGCTGATTTTACAGCCATGTGTGAGGAATCCGAGAGCTCTGTGGAAGAGACTGCCTGGGACCTGCAAACTGAGCAGTGGAAGGAGCTGAAGCAAATGTAAAAGAAAGAGATGCTAACCCTGGAGCTGGAACAAGCACCAGAGAAAGAGGCTGAACAGGTTCATGAGATTCGCTTGGAAGTGGAGCAGCCGCTAGAGAAAGAATCACAGGTTCATGAGTTGCAGATTGCCCTGGATACTGTGGAGAGCCAGCAGCAGTGGGAGGCCAGGGCTGAGGCTGGAGCAGAGGCTGGGGCCTGGGATTCAAAGCCCGCAGAGCAGAAGGCAGCGGCGACCTGCGGCTCAAGCCCGGCAGTGGGAGCTGGTGTTTTCAGTTCCCCTTTGGATCATGAGGGGAATCGAACTGGGGTTGTGATCTGCAGTCTCCAGAAGATAAGAACCCAGTAGCAAGGATACCTACTACACCCCTGGTAGATTGTGATTTTCCGGAGCAAAGATGGGATGGAAATGCTGGATGCCATTGCCACGTGCTCCTCCTTGGGACATTGTAAGACCTGCCAGGATGGCAGGGATGAGGGGGGTGGCTGAGGCCCCATGTGTATGGTCTGATTCTGGACTATGACCAGAGTGGGCACTGGCTCCTTTGATGGATGGACTTACAGATTTTGGACAATGTGAAATACCCTGATGGGCATGGGGGACAGCTTTGCTGGAGGCCCTCCTCCTGCCCTGGGAAGCTTTTCCCATGGCTAGAAAGAAGTTTGAGGACATTTTATGCTTTTGGCAAAGTGCTCAGAGACTGGTGAAATGTACCTTTGTAATAGCTGAAACTGTATGATTTGTGGTATTGTAATTTGTGTAATGTCCCTTGTTACATCCCAGCGAGATAGGCCACAGCAGACACAAAGTAAATTTTATAAGTTTTATTGCAGACCTGCACAGGGACTGCAGGCAACCCATGCAAGGGAGCACTGCAGCCCCCCAAACCTGCACAGGGACTGCAGGTAACCCACACAGGAGGACACTGCAGCCCCCCAAACCTGCGCAGGGATGCAGGTAACCCACACAGGGGAACACTGCAGCCCCCCAAACCTGCACAGGGATGCAGGCAACCCACACAGGGGAACACTGCAGCCCCCCAAACCTGCGCAGGGATGCAGGTAACCCACACAGGGGAACACTGCAGCCCCCCAAACCTGCGCAGGGACTGCAGGTAACCCACACAGGGGAACACTGCAGCCCCCCAAACCTGTGCAGGGACTGCAGGTAACCCACACAGGGGAACACTGCAGCCCCGAGCTTCTAAAATGGCTCCTTTTTATAGGGTGGCTATCTAGGATGAGCAAGCATCATACAGAAGCTGATGTGGCTGTTAGTCATTGGCTAGGGAGGTCGTGCGCAGTTACGGGGGGGGGTATTACTCAGTGGAGAATTTCAAACATAAACTTCTGATAAGGGTCTCTGACTCAATGCAGGATGTTGCTGAACTCTTTGTTCTTAGCGTCACAGGGACCTTGTACACTCTCGGCAGCCCCAGCATGTCAGTACTCCTTGAATCTAACATTCCCCCATCTCTTTTGGGCATAAATCAAATCCTTGATTCTTCATCAGTGGGGAGAATGGTATAAGGCTGGGGCTCATGAGAATTTTCTACTTTAGCTGTAGCTATAAGCTAATTGGGTCAGGGGTCCTCCCTAGTATGTGCTGGCACGCTGATAGTGTGCCCTTAGTACTACAAGCTTTACAGACTAATTTCTTTCTGCCTTGCATTTTTCTTCTCTGTACTAACTTCTTACAATTTGCACAAACCTTCTGCAACTTACACTAACCTTCTGCAACTTACACAAACTTTCAACTTTTATGCACTTTCTTATCCAGGAATAACTGGCCTTCATAACAACTTGCTTTTCCTTTTCTTTTCAAAAGTACCTCTACACCTTATACCTTCTATTATCAAAACCATACAATTCCTTTCTAATTTATCAGAATTCTTATATTCTAAAAACCTTAACCTTCAGCAAAGACTAAGTTAGTACTAAGTAATCCTCTTTTAAAGATTGCTTTTTGGAGGTGTCCTTTTCCTAAGTAGCCTATTGGACATATGACCAATATTCACAGATTATTCTATAGTGGTAGCTATGAGCACATACATAACTTTCATTTACCTTGTAGCTTCTCTCTCAGCCAAGGGACTTATACCCACTTTCTATATGACTTATAGCAGTGCATGCATCAAACCTTAAGATGACTTACTTGGCTTTCCTTTACCTTAGTTTCCCTCCCTCCCCAAAGTCTCCATGTGTGGACCAGTTAACTTCTGGTTTGTGGCTGAAGCAGGGCATGCTGTCCTTCTCAGGGTCAGCTTACAAGGGTTGGTGGGGTCAGTCTTTGCTTCCACAAAGGTGTCTCTGCTGGGACTGCAAGCTTCAGCTGGCTGCGGTGGACCCAGGCAGGTATGCCTTCTACTTTGGCAGTAGTGGGAGTTGTCAGGATCATGGTGTCTGGACCCATCTAGGTGGGAGTCAGTCCTTGGGTGGTGTACTGCTAGAAGTGCCTCTTGGACAGTCTTTGAACAGTTTGCTGAGTAACCTATAAAACCTGTAAGTACTTAGGGAAAGGGTGTTACATTTCTACACTTTGCAGTTAAAGTCCTAGTGACTACTGCTTCTAGCTGGAATTAGCAGCAGGTCCCAGCCTATAATAGGCATGGGGCATTGAGATAAGAGAAATAAAGGATACACTAAACATAAAGCAATAAAACCAGACTGTCAATACCCACAGTAGAGATCTTTGAGGGATAAATAAAACTTAAATATTCAAGCAAGGCATAGTAGATGGCCCTTGTGTTTACAAGAAATGAGATTAGCTTATCTGCTACTTGGAAGAAATACCTTAGGCTCCTGAACGATGTCCTTAGGCCTTCAGTGGCAATTCCCAGCATGCTGGGCAAAGTCAGGTCACAGATAGCTGGAGCAGGGCTAGAAGAGACTGAACCCTCCCTCCATGGAGCAAGGGGGCAGCTTACCTTCTCATGTCCCTCTTTCCACAGCACAGGTGTGTCAACTGGTGGGGCCCGGAAGCCTGGCAGGCTTCAGTTCAATGACCTTTCTTTCCACTTTGGAGCAGGGCCTTGATGAAAGCTATGAAGCCCCTTAGGGCGCTGGAGCCAAAAGTTGGTATTTCCTGACTTCTTTTGGGCCTTATTTGCCTTTTCTGTTACTTCCTTGGTCATTATAGACCTTAAAAGCCATGCTCAGAAGATCTCACTGAGGGGCTTGACTAAGAGAGCAAAACTGGGTATCTTGTATTTAAAGAAGCCTAAAGCAGTGGGTTTAGAAGGGTCCGTAATTCCCTAAATCTTCTCCTTGGGTCTGGCTCTAGATAGGAGGTGGGGATTCCCCGGAGCCAAAGCAGAAGAGGGCAGGGGGCTGTAGCAAGGTGATGATAACCTCTAGCTTACTGCACTGTTATCTTTTGCCTGACTAAGCAGTGGTTCAGCCCTTGAGCCGGTGCCCAAGGGGGAGGGGCATGTGCCTGAAACTGTGAGGGGAGCCTGCCGCTTCTCCTGCAGCCAGCTGCAGCCTGGCTGCCTTTTCTTTCTCTACCTCTGCTGCTATACTGGCTGCATACTGACCGTGCCACCTGCCTGCAGGTGGGTGCTGGTGATAGTACGCTAAACTCTCTATGTTTTCTATGGGTCTAGTAATCCTTGGTTTGGCCAGTCTGCTCTTAAGTTGGCCATTCTAGTTCACAAAGAGTCCGCAACGTGGCGGAATCAACAGGGGTCCCGTAGTCTCGTGCCCTGCGAGAGAAATCAGAAAAGTTATAAAGCAAGCACTGAAGAGGCATTAGGGCAGCAGATTGCCCCTGACCCATGGCCCTTGACTCTCGAAGCAATCCTGTGAGGAAGCAATGGGCAAAGCAGACAAACAAACCAAATATGCACACAAAACAAACAAAACTTCTAAACCAAAACCAAAGGGAGAAGGCAGCGTCCTGCGTTCCCCGACTGACCTGGTGGGGAGAAATCAGGTGGCATCCCGCCTGCTCCACTACACCCTTTTCTAACCAGAGCTCTGTTTCCAAATATTCAAAGAGGAAGCTTCCTTACCAAACAGTCTCAAGACTCCAAATGTTTCAAATCAGCCAAATTTCGTTTCAAACAGCAACTGCCAGAGGCTGGCCAGCTGCCAACATCTGCTGCAGCCCACTCCGTGAGGAGGGGTCTTACACGGCCAATCTCGCTGGGGCCTCCATCTGTTATATCCTGGCGAGACAGGCCACAGCAGACGCAAAGTGAATTTTATAAGTTTTATTGCAGACCTGCACAGGGACTGCAGGCAACCCATGCAAGGGAGCACTGCAGCCCCCCAAACCTGTGCAGGGACTGCAGGTAACCCACACAGGGGAACACTGCAGCCCCCCAAACCTACACAGGGATGCAGGTAACCCACACAGGGGAACACTGCAGCCCCCCAAACCTGTGCAGGGACTGCAGGTAACCCACACAGGGGAACACTGCAGCCCCGAGCTTCTAAAATGGCTCCTTTTTATAGGGTGGCTATCTAGGATGAGCAAGCATCATACAGAAGCTGATGTGGCTGTTAGTCATTGGCTAGGGAGGTCGTGCACAGTTACGGGGGGGTTATTACTCAGTGGAGAATTTCAAACATAAACTTCTGATAAGGGTCTCTGACTCAATGCAGGATGTTGCTGAACTCTTTGTTCTTAGCGTCACAGGGACCTTGTACACTCTCGGCAGCCCCAGCATGTCAGTACTCCTTGAATCTAACATCCCTAATTTCCTTCTACAGGAATACCTGTGCTTTAGATTGTAAAGCGAGCAAAAGGGGTAGAATGTTGGTCAAATAAGTTTGTAAATATGATATATATGCTTGCTTATAGTTTGCATTGGGTGTGTGAGACAGGCTGTAAGTTGGCAAAGTCTTTCCCACCCTTTTAATACTAAGGTCTTTACAAAACTAAGCTTGATGTGGGGTGGTACACTCTTATGAGGAATCCCATTTATGTCTCAGATAAGTGACTTTGTATCAGAGACTTCCCTACTTGTATATTGACTTAAAGGTTTTGATTTCTACACTATAAAATGAGATAGACTGGTGGCTTTCTCTCTCAGTTCCTGAAATTAACATTACAGAGGAGAATCATCCAAGATGGCAGAGTACTGAAGGAGAAGCCAGTTTGTGCAGTCTTTGTGCAGAGAGAAGGAGATGGGGAACAGAGGTGAATAAGGCTGGTGAGGTAGAAATCTTTGATTCTAGAAAACTCGGATGAGTCAGTGGCTTTGGGAGCCCTGAATGGAAAAGGGAAGTGTTTTCCCACTGTGTGTATTTCTCACCTGCCTGGTGTAGCTGGGATTACATATAATGGCCCACCAGTTCTTGGCTCCATTGTTTCATTACCATCTGTCTGAATTCAATGAGAACCTGCAGGTGAATGGTCATGATGGTAGCTACTGGCCTTACAATAAAATGCTGCTCCTGGATCTCTCTGGCTCCTTAGTCTGCTGCTCAGCTAAAATTGAGGTAGGAAAGAATCTCAGCACAGTCACCCTGAGATGCCAGTTACAGCAATTATGGAATTTAAGAATGGATAGGAGACTCAGGTATTAGGAATGTTATAGCTTATCCTGTTATTGTCTGATTTTCTTAATATTTTAGCTACAATCCTCTAAACTATCATTGTGTTTCTTCCATTTCTTTGCCTGGAAATTTAAGCAGGGTACCCCTGGTGCATCTGACTACAAAATTTCCCATGCAGCTGCAGAGAGGAAATTTTCTCAGAGATTTGTTTAGTCCTTCAGAGTACCTCTGTCAGAAAATGTCCTGACTGAGATCAGGCAGGCATCTTTCTGGTCTGTTTGTGCTCTGAAATCCCTGGTTTCTCTCTGGTTTGGCTGGTTTGTCTGATTCTAGTTTCTGTTTAGTTTTTGTCTGCTGTTCTCTAAAATGTGCTTTTTAAGGCTTGAATTAAGGTCTTGCATGCAAAAAAGGAAATGCAGGTTCTAATATTGAATAAAAAAATAAAATCATTTCATTTCTACATTTTTACTTTAAAATTGGAACATGTAAGAAGCACTTATTTAAATTTAAATGAGTACAGATACTCAGCTTCATAGCCAATATGGAGGCATGGGGAAAGAACTTAGCCTTTGGCTAAGCCTTAAACTGCGAGGGCTTTGCCAGCTTACAGTTTCCTACAAATTCTCAAAACAAAGATCTAGCATGGGCTTGGTCTAGAGCATGAGTATGCCTCTTCTTGGGCATAAACTTTTTATTTCCTTTCTCCTAAACAATAAAATACCCATGAGACTTGCAACCAGGGGAACAGTGGTAGCTTATCCTGGGCTCACCTCCTGAGCCTGTTGTCATGGCTCCCTTTTTCCTCAGACTTCATAGTGAGCTAAGAGCAGCCCAGCCTTGGCTCACTTCCATCACTGTGACAATCCCTTCCAGGTGAGTCAACAGCAGCTCTATCTTTGCTCACTTCTTTCCTATAAGGTTTCTAGGGAGCTAAAGCAGAACACCACCTAGGCTCTCTCCTATTGCTGCTTTTACCCTAAAATCTTCCTAGGTTTTACTGTTCCATCTTTAATAAATGTACTTTCAAAATCACCAGACTTGTGTTGTGAATTTTTTCCTGCATAAAGTCAAGAACCCACATAATACTGGCTGGCTCTAGGCAGACTGAAAAGGCTAGGTCCTCTTTCCAGTAACACTTACAAGATGGTAATTGACAGATTTTAGTTCCTTGGGAGCTGTTGAAATGAAGGTCTCAGTTCTTGCCAGCTGGTGTCCAAAAGCTACCCCCAATGCCTTACCATATGGGTCTTTTCAATATGGCCTCTTGTTTTATCAAAGTATACAAGCTGAGAAACAACAGAGTTGCTAGCAAAGTAGACATCACAATTTTGTGGAACCTAATAATAGAAATCTTATCATTGATTTTATAATATTCCATTAGTTAGAAGCAGGTCACAAGTACTATCCACACTCAAGGATAGAGTGTTGTTACACTAAGGCATGAATATAGGGAGGCAGGGACCACTGAGGCCATCTGGTAGTGCCCACTGCTCCCCTAATGGTCCGTGAGCTCCATGAGAGAATCCTTTCTCATTGGTAACCTTTGAGAACCCTTCAAAAATAGGAGAAATATCAGAAGCAAACACTAAATATCTTTCCAGTTGCAAAGGGAAGATGGATTCTGAAAAACACATGCTGTCAGGTGTGATGTCAATCTCTAGAAATGTTTTAGGATAATGTTTAAATGCAAGATTTATGAGTCCTTTTAAAAAGAGAAGCAGAGAGCCTGGTAGCTTTGTCTGACTTGACTAAGGAAGAAATCGAGCCATTATCTCATACAAACAAAGTTCCTGGGCTGCTAAATCAGGAAGTAAGGAAAAAATAGTGTCTCTGCACTTAAATAAGACATTTAGTGCAAAATACAGGTAATTATTGCAGGGGATATTAGACAAATTTATAACCCGTGGAATGATGTACTCAAGGCCATTAACATCAAATATGAGAATTTTCTTGTGACCTGACATAAGATTTAGCCCTAATTTTACAATAAAAATTTAAAAAGTATACTCATCAAATTTATAGTTGTGATAAATACTAAATACATGGAATAATAAAAACAGAATTCTGACCAAGACCAGCCAAAGCAGTGGGTTGAAAATAAGAAGAATTCTAATGTTATGTCTTGTGGTTGGCTGCAACACACCAACTGCACAAATAAATACAGATAGAGAAACACAGCTTAATGCTAACATTAAACAAAGCGACACTTAAGGGGTTTATCTAGCAGAAGTTCCTGATTAGTTGCAAGTATAATTTCACTAATATGTCTTTTTGAACTGCATTAATTGATTCTGTCACCATGTGAGCACACACAAGATTGATTAACCCTCCATCGAGAGCATATAAGATGTAGATAAGAGCATGGACATTTAGGGTGAGTCAGAATTCATAAGGCTGATGGGAAGGAGGGGAGACTTGAGTAGGCTGTTTCAGGAGGAGGTGTAGGTGAAAGAAAGCAGAACTACAGAAATTCATCTTGGATCTCAGGCTATTTTTTTCTTATCAAAAACAATTCAAAGGAAGACCTGAAGGTGGCAGCGGAGTAGGCAAATGCACAAACACCCAGCTCTCACCCCCAAACTGGAATACAAATCAATTTAGGAAAAATCAGCATGAAAAACCAACTCTGGACTACAAGAACAGCTCTCAAAAACCAAGGAGCAAAGAAGAAGCCACAAAAAAGCTGGTAGGGAGTGCCTGAATCCCCCCTGCTTACAGGAACGAAGGTGGGGGGGGGGACTGAGGCTGAGAGCCCAGAGGGGATCTCATTCCAGGGCAAAGAGCAGAAAATACTGCTCACAGCCACTTTCCTGAAGACCAGGGAGTGAGGTGTTGTTGAAAAGACCAGCTTATCTCCCAAGAGGCAAGGAAAGAGAGAGGGACAGACTGTGAGGGGCTAAGGAATGCAAGAAATGACCTAAAAAAAGCTGACTCATTTGTGCTGGAGGCGGCCATAGCTAGGGGAGGGACTGATCCTTTCCCACAAAACAGTACTGAATTGCTTCCAGATCAGATATCCCCAGACATCTCTTCAGCTCCAATCAGCACAACAAGACACAGCTGAAAACAAGAAGTGGGGAGGAGAGGCAGTAACTCAGGTCTCCATGGAGATCTGAGATACACCTCCCCCTACTGAAGCTGAGAAAACACCCTGCCCCCAGAGAGATTAGTCAGTGGTAGAGGCCTTCAGAGTCTCAGGTAACACCCATCTCATTCCTGGATACAGTTTCAAGGAAGCCCCCTGCTGAGATCAGTAAACAAGACTACCACCTGTTAAGAAAACAAACAAATCAAGACTTCAAAGCTGCCCAAATCCAAAAGTGGATAACAAATAATAGCTGATACCAACCCAAGAAGACCTAGAAATAACACAACTGAAAACTGGAGGCAGACAACATCAAGCCTAGACTCAATCAGTTCTATAAGCAAAACACCCAAACAGAGACATAATGAGAAAACAAAAAAGTGTAATCCAAATGAAACCACAAGACAAATCTTCAGGAGATGAACTAAGTGATAGGGAAATAATCAAACTTCCAGATGCGGAGTTCAAAATAATGATTGTAAGGATGCTTAGGGATCTAAGAACAACAATGGATGGTCATTATGAACACCTAAATAAAGAAATAACAACTATAAAAAAGAATCAGTCAGGGATGACAAATACAATATCAGAAATAAAGACCACAATGGAAGGAATCAAAAACAGGATAGATAGAGCTGAGGATCGAATCAGCGAGTTGGAGGACAACTGGAATGAAGGCATGAAAGCAGAAAAGAAAAAAGAAAAGAGACTCAAAAAGTCTGAGGAAACTCTTAGAGAGCTCTGTGAGACCATGAAGAGAAATAACATCCGCATCATAGGGGTTCCTGAAGAAGAAGAAAAAGAACAAGCGATAGAGACTTTGTTCAATTATATCATAGCTGAAAACTTCCCTAAATTAATGCCGGAGAAACTCTCACAAGTTCAAGAAGCACAGAGGACTCCATTAAAGAGAAACCCAAAGAAACCTACACCAAGACACATCATAATTAAAACACCAAAGCTAAGCAGTAAAGAGAAAATATTAAAAGCTGCAAGAAAAAAAAAAAGCTATCACCTACAAAGGAGCCCTCATAAGGATGACATCTGACTTCTCAACAGAAACACTTGAGGCCAGAAGGAAATGGCAAGAAATATTCAAAGTAATGCAGAACAAGAACCTACAACTAAGACTACTTTATCCAGCAAGGCTATCATTTAAAATTCATTACAACTAAACCAATGCTGCAGGAAATGTTAAGGGGCCTGTTGTAAACAGATCGAAGTGGGAAAAGAATATAGCAAAAAAGGAATACAGCTTTAAAGAATAAAATGGCAATAAACAACTACATATCAATAATAACCGTAAATGTAAATGGATTAAATGATCCAATCAAAAGACATAGGGTAGCTGTGTGGATAAGAAAACAGGACCCATACATATGCTGTCTACAAGAGACACCTTAATACAAAAAATGCACATAGATTGAAGGTAAAAGGATGGAAAAAACATTTCATGCAAACGGAAATGAAAAAAAAGCTGGGGTAGCAATACTTATATCAGACAAAGTGGACTTTAAAACAAAGGATATAGTAATAGATAAAGAAGGTCACTACATAATGATAAAGGGAGAAATCCAACAGGAAGATATAACTATTATAATTATCTATGCACCTAATATAGGAGCACCTAAATATATAAAGCAGACTTTGATGGATTTAAAGGGCGAGATCAACAGCAATACTATAATAGTAGGGGATTTCAATACCCCACTAACATCACTAGACAGATCCCCAAGAAGGAAAATTAACAAAGAAACAGCAGACCTATTGGACATACTAGATCAACTCGATTTAATAGATATCTTCAGAACCTTTCACCCTAAAGCAGCAGAATATACATTCTTTTCAAGTGCTCATGGTACATTCTCTAGGATAGACCACATGTTACGGCACAAAAGTGGATTCAACAAGTTTAAGAAGATTGAAATCATATCAAGCACTTTCTCTGATCACAATGGCATGAAACTAGAAATGAACCACAACAGAAAAGCTCAAAAATTCTCAAACACATAGAAACTAAATAGCAGGTTGTTAAATAACGAATGGATTAAGAATGAGATCAAAGAAGAAATAAAAAAATTCCTAGAAACGAATGACAATGAGCATACAACAACTCAAAATTTATGGGACACAGCAAAAGCAGTACGGAGAGGGAAGTTCATAGCACTACAGGCACACTTTCAGAAGGTAGAAAAAGCTCAAATAAACAACTTAACCCTGCATCTAAAAGAATTAGAAAAAGAACAGCAAGTAAAGCCCAAATGTAGTAGAAGGAAGGAAATAATAAAGGTCAGAGCAGAAATAAATTACATAGAGGTTAAAGAAACAATACAGAGGATCAATAAAACTAGGAGCTGGTTTTTTGAAAAGGTAAACAAGATTGATGAACCTTTAACTAGAATCACCAAGAAAAAGAGAGAGAGGACTCAAATAAATAAAATTAGAAATGAGAGTGGAGAACTAACAACTGACACAACAGAAATACAAAATATTGTAAGAAAATACTATGAAGAACTGTATGCCAAAAAACTAGACAACCTAGATGAAATGGACAAATTCCTTGAAACATACAATCTGCCAAAAATCAATCTGGAAGAATCAGAAAACCTAAACAGACCAATTACACCTAATAAGATCGAAACAGTTATCAAAAAACTTCCAACAAAGAAAAGTCCAGGGCCTGATGGCTTCACAACTGAATTCTACCAAATATTCAAAAAGAACTAACTCCTATCCTTCTCAAACTATTTCAAAAAATTCAAGAGGAAGGAAGACTTCCAAGCTCCTTTTATGAGACGAGCATAATTCTGATTCCAAAACCAGGCAAAGACAACACAAAGAAAGAAAATTATAGGTTAATATCTCTGATGAATATATATACTAAAATCCTCAACAAAATATTAGCAAACCGGATCCAAAAATATATAAAAAAAATCATACGCCATGATCAAGTGGTATTTATTCTGGTGAGGCAAGGCTGGTACAACATTTGTAAATCAATCAATGTGATTCATCACATAAACAAAAAGGAGAAAAACCATATGATTATTTCAATAGATGCAGAAAAAGCATTTGAAAAAATCCAGCACCCATTCATGATCAAAACTCTCAGCAAAGTGAAAATACAGGGAACATACCTCAACATGATAAAAGCCATCTATGACAAACCCACAGCCAACATCATATTCAATGGGCAAAAATTAAAAGCAATCCCCTAAAGATCAGGAACAAGGCAGGGGTACCCCCTTTCACCACTCTTATTTAACATAGTCCTGGAAGTCCTAGCTACAGCAATCAGAAAAGAAGAAGAAATAAAAGGCATTCAAGTTGGAAAAGAAGAAGTATAACTATCATTATTTGCAGATGATATGATGTTGTATATAGAAAACCCTAAGTCTCAGTCAAAAAACTACTGGACCTGATAAATGAATTCAGCAAGGTGGCAGTATATAAAATCAATACTCAGAAATCAGAGGCATTTTTATACATCAACAATGAACAGTCAGAAAGAGAAATTAAGGAAACAATCCCCTTCACTATTACAACCAAAAAAATAAAGTACCTAGGAGTAAACTTAACCAAGGAGACTAAAGACTTGTACTCGGAAAATTACAAAGCATTGATAAAAGAAATCAAGGAAGATACAAACAAGTGGAAGCATATACCGTGCTCATGGTTAGGAAGAATAAACATCATTAAAATGTCTACATTACCCAAAGCAATGTATAAATTCAATGCAATACCAATGAAAATACCAATGACATACTTCAAAGATATAGATCACATATTCCAAAAATTTATATGGAACCAAAAAAGAACACGAATAGCCTCAGCATTCTTAAAAAAGAAGAATAAAGTGGGAGGTATCACACTTCCTGATATCAAGTTATACTACAAGGCCATTGTACTCAAAACAACCTGGTACTGGCATAAGAACAGGCATATAGATCAATGGAACAGAACAGAGAACCCAGAAATAAACCCACAGCTCTATGGACAACTGATATTTGACAAAGGAGGTAAGAGCATACAATGGAGTAAAGACAGCCTCTTTAACAAATGGTGTTGGGAAAATTGGACAGCTACCGGAAAAAAATGAATCTAGATCACCAGCTTACACCACTCATAAAAATAAACTCAAAATGGATAAAAGACTTTAATGTAGGCCATGAAACCATAAGCATCTTAGAAGAAAACATAGGCAGTAAGCTCTCGGACATCTCTCGCAGCAATATATTTGCTGATTATCTCCACGGGGAAGTGAAATAACAGACAGGATAAACAAATGGGACTATATCAAACTAAAAAGCTTTTGCACAGCTAAAGACAATAAGAACAGAATAAAAAGACAAACTACACAATGGGAGAACATATTTGACAATACGTCTGATAAGGGGTTAATAACCAAAATGTATAAAGAACTTGTAAATCTCAATACCGGGAAGACAAACAATCCAATCCAAAAATGGGAAAAAGAAATGAATAGACACTTCTTTAAAGAGGACATAGGGATGGCCAGTAGTCATATGAAAAAATGCTCAACATCACTAATTATTAGAGAAATGCAAATTAAAACCACCATGAGATATCACCTCACACCAGTCAGAATGGCGCTCATCAACAAAACAACACAGAATAAGCGCTGGCCAGGATGTGGAGAAAAGGGAACCCTTCTCCACTGCTGGTAGGAATGCAGACTGGTGCAGCCTCTGTGGAAAACAGTATGGAGATTCCTCAAAAAATTGAAAATCAAACTTCCTTTTGACCCAGCTATGCCACTTTTAGGAATATACCCTAAGAACACCATAGACCTGCTCCAAAAGGAGAAATGCACCCCCATATTTGTGGCAGCATTGTTCACAATAGCGAATATCTGGAAACAACCCAAGTGTTCATCAGAGGATGAGTGGATTAAAAAGCTTTGGTACAAATATATACTATGGAATACTACTCAGCCATAAGAAATGGTGACATTGGATCATTTACAATAACATGGGCGAACCTTGATAACATTATACGAAGTGATATAAGTAAATCAGAAAAAACTAAGAACTATATGAGTCCATACATAAATGGGACATGAAAATGAGACTCAGAGACATGAACAAGAATGTGATGGCAACAGGGTTGGGGGAATGGGGGGCGGGGGGATGCGGCGAGGAAGGAGAGAGGGGGTGTGAGAAGGGAGGGGCACAAAGAAAACCAGTTAGAAGGTGATAGAAGACAATTTGACTTTGGGTGAGTGGTATACAGCACAATCAAATGTCAAAATAATCTGGAGATGCTTTCTCTCAACATATGTACCCTGATTTATCAATGTCACTGCATTAAATTTAATAATAAAAAAAAGAAGAAAAAAAAAACAATTCAAAAAACTAGACACAGAATCAGAGAGTGGAATGAGATCTTGATACAGTGGAAAAAGATAAGGAAACTAAGTGTTGGGGGTTGCTAGGGAATTTTCTTACATGTGTGCTTGGGGCAAGGCATAGAGCTCTATTCAGGAAATTCTGAATAATATCTTTTTTAATGTTTTTTTTGACCAAATGAAGGGTGAGAGACTTAACTAAAGTCCTATAGTAGAATTAGTGTTAAACTAACCTAATGACTATTTTGTGTCTTAGAATAAGTCTGCTATGATTATCACTTACTACTTCACATGGGTATTTACTTAATTCTATTTTAACTTAGGAATCCAGCATGAGTAATGCTAGAGAGAACATGCTAGCTCCTGTAGATTGCATGACATTTCTGTACACTGTTCGTGGGAGCTGTGTTCACTCCACTTCCAGGGAGCTGGAAGAAGAACAAGGAAGTCAGTGGATCTATTCCTTCCATGATATAACCCTGGCCGGCAGTGATCCTAGCCCTGCTTTGCTTGTGATTGGTATAAATAAAAAAATGCTGAAGCTTCGTCTTCTATTTCTGTTGCAGTCCAGAAAAGGAAGGAAAGACAGAGTCAGCTTCACCAGGACTGTAAACAGTGATGGACCCCAAACGTAGTCATTTTGTGAAACTGATTGATGGGCACCTCATGCCAGTGCTTGGACTTGGCACTGCTGCTTCTGAAGGTGTAAGTCAAACCCAGGGGACCACAGGTTGAATGCAAACAGCTCTACAAGGGCCTAGTACACAGTGGGTGATTTGGAAGGACTCATGTGGCTTCCAATTTACCACCTCTGATTTTGTACTAAATGAAATGATGAGCCTGACCAGGCAGTGGTACAGTAGATAGTTCATCATACTGAGACACAGAGGACCCAAGTTTAAAACTCCATGGTCTCTGGCTTGAACGCAGGCTCATCCACATGAGCTGGGTGTCACTGGCTTTAGCGTGGGATCATAGCCTCATGGTTGCTGGCTTTAGCCCAAAGGCATGGTCTTGAGCAAGGGGTCACTCGCTCTGCCCCAAGTAGCTGGCTTGAAGCCCAAGGTTACTGGTTGAAGCCCAAAGTTGTTGACTTAAGCAAGGGGTCACTCGCTCCTCTGTAGTCCCCTAAGGAGCTGCAAGGAAGAATTGATGCTTCTCATCTCTCCCCCTTTTGTCTGTCCCTATCAGCCCCTCTCTCTGACTCTCTCTCTGTTTCCATCAATAAAATGAAATAAAATAAAATAAAATAAATAAAATGATGAGCTGTTGACTCTGGGGAGTCAGAGTTGATAATTCTGTGGGTGGACTGTCTCTATCATTACCATTATTACTATTACTTTTTGGTAACTTAATGTATGCAGAATGTTTACCATGTATTTCAAGTACTTTACATGCATTATTTTCTTCAATTCTACAACAGCTAGTGCAGGTAAGTACCATGATTCGTCTTATTTCTTCCTTGTTTAGAATATAAGCTTGGATGCTCTCCTTGGACACATCTGCTCCTTGGTCAGTGTCATTCTGCTCTTTCTGAGAACTGATGGGTAGGGGGCCCAGGAGGAGAGGACAGCTAACATGATTTCTTTTGTGAGGTAGTGGGGCTGAAAGTATTTACCAGAGAATTTGTCATTAAAATCTCTGTTATATAAGAAGCCCCTATTATTCCAAGGGTTAGGCATTTATTTATTTATTTATTTATTTATTTTAATTTTTCCATTGATTTGTGAAAGAGATGGAGAAGGATGAGAGAGAGAGAGAGAGAGAGAGAGAGAGAGAGAGAGAGAGAAGCATCAACTTGTTGTTTCGCATGGTTGTTCCATTTAGTTGTGTACTCATTGATTGCTTCTCGCATGTGCCCTGACCAAAGTTTAAACCTGAAGCCTCTGGTATATAGGGTCGATGCTTTATCCTCTGAACAACCTGGCCTGGCCTCCAAGTGTTAGGCATTTAGAAAGGAAACCTGAGGAGGCATAAGTTACAATGTAGACGGAATCGTGCTTCTCATCAGATTTATTATTCACGCATCCCCATGGATGACAGCAATACACTTAAAGTGTCAAACTCTGGTCAAGGTTGGAAAGGGGAAGCTTTAGGTTTGCATAGGTGAGATTACTCCATCAGTGACAGAGACCATTCCATTCCATCTTGGTAGAGCTATAAAATAAAATATCAATAAATAATAGCTGTCAGACAGGGCCAGTTGAATTTTGATGATATAATTACCTATGTATCCACAGTTATAGCTTAAGCACAGGTTGTGTCTTATAATTGTTTCAGTCAAATTTTATTACTCTTGTTAAAAACAGAGAATAGAACAAAATATCTTATAAACCCCTCACAAGAATAAAAGTAACAGGTACACCTGCTTAGTACAGTATGAAAGGTGAAAAGTGAAAAAGAAGCTTCTTTCATACTCTCATCAGATTTTTTTCTAATTGCAACTCTCCCAACTCATCAACTATTTACTATGAGTGTTGGCAGGAGCAGGAAGCATGGTCCAGGGATCCTGCATGTGACTTCTTTTGTTCAGTCAGGTGTGTTTTCTGGAAAACGTGCAAACTCAGTGTCTCAGATTTAGTCAGTTAGGCATCTACCATTAGAAATTGAGGCAGGCTGTGTAAATGTCTGGCTGACGCAGCCCACCAGCAGCACCTGTGTGTTGAGGTGAGAAGCAGCAGCCAGTTCTCTGGGCATCTCCTTCCACGTCCACCCGCTCTTGCTTTAGGTTTTCCTGAATTTGGCTCAGGTGTCCTGTCCTCTCAGTCTTTTTACAGAAGTCCCCATGCTGACCAAGGGAGAGCCTCATGGAACCCCATATGTGCAATCAACATGTTGATTTTAGTGACCTCAGAGACTAAAATAGATATTAAAGTTAATAAACCAGTGTTTGACTTGATGGGCAGAAAATAACAATATTTTTTATTCATGTGTCTTACTGTCAAAATAATCCAGGTAGAATATGTAATTATTAATTAATAAATCAATTACTAACCAATTTCACAGTCAAGAGTAAATTTCTACTTGATATTAAAATCCAGTCTAACAGGGAGGGAGTTTGCACTGAAGTTAGTTCTGCTTCTCTGGCATTTTGACAACTAAATAGAGACACTTGTTGCAAGGTGAAAAGCTACCTAACAATGCTCGATATTATATCTCTAAATGCCAGGGGAAGTGGAGATATGCAGGATGAGGGAGGGTGATGTGAGCTGGGGTATTCCTGGGAGGCATCAAGGAGGAGGTGAACTGAGCTTAAGCAATGCTGATGTCAGATATAGGCATCCTAATGAACGGTGGGATCGGCTTCATTCAAGTAGAAGAAGCATGCTTCTACTTCAGTGTGCTCACAAAAGGTCTGATGCTGATCAAGGGGTGGCCTCACGTAGCCTGCTTCTCCCCTGACCACCGCCCATAGTGAAACAGAAGGCACAGAGGACTGAAGACAGAGGACAAAACATTGCCCGACGTAAATAATATGAACTTCAGGCAGAGGAGTTCTAATGTTTTCCTAAGGAAAAAGGAGAATTAATTTAAAAGTAGGAACACTATTTAGAAGCTATTCATGATCTTGTCATTTAATAATCTGTCTATGTATTTATACAACAACAACAACAATAAAACCAAGACTTCCTCCAGTTGTGTCTAAGGCCATTATAATTTTCCTTGCCCCCTGTGCCAGCCATTCTAGATCCCAGTCATGCTCTGTTGGCCTAAGCTGCTTGTCTAATGGGATAATCACTACCAGGTCTGAGCACCTGGTTACCACGCCTGGTGGTAAATGCTAACATTGTTCTTTTATGCTTATTGCCAAGCATGGAAGCACTAAGAGCTGCCCTAGTGACTTTCCTGAACTCTAGACATGCTCCTCCCTAACACCATTTTATAGGAGCCACACTTCTTCTGAAAAGCAGGATCAATGACCACTGTTCATATAGTCATCCCCTTTGAAACTCAGGGTCTCCTGCCACATGAAATCTGAAGAACTAGGGAGCAGTTATGGCATTGGTTATGCAGAGTCTTTCCTGTGTTACATTAAGAAGGTTTTCCCCACTGGGAACCAGGTTCCTAATCTGGAAGATCCTAAAATTGAGCAAATGGGCTCCATAAATCCCCCAAGTGGCAAACTGAGAGTGAGGATGAGAGATTGTGCTGGGTGCTATTCCATTTCTGAGCCTGTTGATCAAATTCTGTATTGAATGGTTTGATTGTGCAGGTTGCATGGAGAAACCCTTTTCACTAATTCATTTTAGATTAGAGGTTATACTGGAGTTTAATCCATGCCACAGAGTACAGGTTTGTTACCAAGTCTTGCTCCATCAAATAGGGGAACAGGGTACATACATGTAGAAACAGCAGGTGAACATGCTCTTAAGGAAATAAATTGCTTCTCTTTGAGTCAGGCCAATTGCCAACCCTACTTATTCATATGTTACAGGTTCCTAAGAGCAAGATTACTGAGGCATTCAAAGTGGCAATTGATGTAGGTTTCCTTCACATCGACTCAGCATACGTCTATGAAAACGAGGAGGAGGTCGGCAAGGCTATCCGAGAGAAGATTGCGGATGGCACAGTGAAGAGAGAGGACATATTCTACACCACCAAGGTGCTGTGGGCAGAGTGACAAGAAGTCACTGTCAGAGCAGATGCATTACTTTGAAAAAAGAAACAAACTTTGGCCTCGGTTTGAATTATTTATTTACCTCCTAACATTGTAAAGTCTCATTATATAAAAACAGAAAGCAGAAATGGATTACTCTGCTCTAGAATGTGTTAAGGGTGGGATACAGTTGCTCAGTCTTTCCAGATACAAGCCAGCATTCACCTGTGACACATGCACGAATAAAGGTATTTACCTTTTTCCCCTGCTGTGTGAATTGATCGAACCACTGCAGAGTGGTCCACGCCTTTCATTCTTCAGAAAATTCTCTCAGGACATATCCAAGTGAGGTTGACATATTATACTAAGAGAGGAGCCAGACCAAGAAACACTGTTTCCAAATTAGAACTGATTTACCAAAGTTTGTAACAATTTCCTTAGGTGGAAATCCCTGCTTCCAACATAAAGATTGGTGACTGGTCCTGTCTGTGTGTGTCCACATCAATGATGACTCGTTTCCAGAATGTGAACCTTTCAGCAGCCCTGTTTCCAGGCATTTATTATGTAGGGCAGTAGATTCTACTTCCCCTTGCCTGACATTCCTTGACTCTCTTTTCAGACATGAGTTTTCTAATCCTTGAAACAATTAGGTTGCTTTTCCCGGCCCAGTGAAGTTTTCTTCACAGTATTCTTACAATCACTCAAATAAATCTCAGTGTTCTCATTTATACTAAGAACCTCATTTATACTAAGTAACATAAAGTTAGCCCCTGAACTTATATTTAGATTACCAGTGTCTCTTTACTATGATGTTAATTTTGTTTTCCAAATGTGTGGATTGTAAGCCATTTTGTTTGTTTGTTTCTTTTGGTTACTGCAGCTTTGGTCTACTTTCTTTCAACCAGAATTGGTTTGACAGGAACTGGAAAGATCACCGAAGAAACTTCAACAGGACTATGTAGATCTCTTCATTATTCATTTCCCAATACCTATGAAGGTCAGCTTTTGTTTTCCTTGTTATGATCAAGAATGTTCACAACTATTGCACCTTTATCCTCACTCCAGCCAGATGTTTTGGGTTCCTCCTGGGAGAGGAAGACATGAGTGTATTGGATAGAACTGCTAAAAGATTTACGA
Source organism: Saccopteryx leptura (assembly GCF_036850995.1). Taxonomy (NCBI): domain Eukaryota; kingdom Metazoa; phylum Chordata; class Mammalia; order Chiroptera; family Emballonuridae; genus Saccopteryx; species Saccopteryx leptura. The sequence goes on along the minus strand of NC_089507.1, from coordinate 101,921,971 downwards.
CTCTCCTTGACAGTTGTGTCACTTCACTATCAAGACATTTTATTCTTATCCTATAGTCTTCAGAAAGATGGAAATTCAATGAGCTCACTGCCTCCACTTCAAAGCATTGAGAACACTGCCCTCATGTCTAGGTGACTTACTTCAGTCTGTAGTGCCTTGGTAATGAGGGTCCTTAAGAAATTAGAGTTACAAAAGATAGTAAGACACAATGGGAATTCCACACCTCTTTAAGGGGAAGGTCTCTTGTATATGAACCTTTCTGCCAAGTCAAAAGGGAAGCACTTGAGGTGGACCATGTAGCACAACTGGGCTCCTCTGGGAATTGCTAGTCCAGCCACCCATGGCTGTGGACATTTGCTGAGCACATCTGGTGTTCTCACTGTCTCTGAATTGGGTTATCATAAATTGGAACGAAAACATATTCTTACTAGTAAGGGAAAGTTCCATCATTCAAAACAGCCTGTCCTTGTGAAACAAAATCAATTCTGACTAGGGGAAACTTATTCTTAGTGAAGTTTTTTTTGGGGGGGATGTGGGTAACAGGGTGAATGTGGTTGGGGGCAAGGTACTTTAATATAGTCTCTCAGGTGATTCTGATCTTCCTTTCTTTCACTGTCTTCTCTTACACATCTCTCTCTCTCTCTGCTTAGTAATAACAGCCTCTTGAAGTTTGTATTACCAACTACTTAGGCACCAGGAAGACCATTCTTTCAAAATATCCTTCTTCTTTATCCTCTCTCCCCTCTGTATTATAGCCTGGAGAGGAGATTTTTCCAAAGGATGCCAGTGGGAAGACTGAAGGCAGGATCTTCCCACTCCACTCAACCTGTTCCTTCTCTGAAATTTCCTATTGCAATAAAGGAACAATCATCTATGCAGCTAACATAAAGAAAGAGAATGTGAAGAGCAGAAAGCAAAGAAGTTTCCATGGGCACAGGCTCACTTGGTTGCAGACGGGCTTGTACTTGAGCCCTGGCTTGTTCAGGATCATCTCCAGCATCTTGCGATTGAAATTGGACACCCCGATGGACTTGGTTAAACCTGCATCCTTACACTTCTCCAGGGTCTGGGGAGAAAGAACATGTGTGGCAAACCTTTAGTGAAGTTTAGCTTTTCCACAGCTATTGTTGTGAGTAATAAACTGCCTTCTTCTACCAGCACCATGAAATTCTGCACGCTCATTTATTAGCTTGTGAGTCAGGTTAAAATCTTATTTTCTTCAAGATCCTTGACAGTGATGTGAAGAAAATAAAGCAGAAGAAGAGAGTAAGTAATGGTGAGGGTGGGAGTGTTCGGTGCTATTATGAGACAGTTTGAAATGATTTCACTATGAAAATGACTCAAACATAAATTTAGGCAAATGAATGAGCTATGTGGATATGTAGGTGAGTATTCATGGACGTGGAACAGATAAGGTAAGATAAAAAGTAAGTGTTCCTGCCTGGTCTGTGGTAGTGTAGTGTATAAAGTGTCGACCTGGAGCGCTGAGGTTGCCTGTTCAAATTCCCAGGTGTCCTGGTTAAGGCACATAGGGTGAGAAATCAATGAGCAACTAAAGCAAAGCCACTATGAATTGATACTTCTTGCTCTACCCCACTCTCTCTGTAAAATCAATAAAAAAATTAAAAAATAAAGAAATGTGTTCATATAATACTTATGTGACAGCAATTAGGCCAATGTGGGCAGAGTTTAGGGGGCAAGAGAGGTAGAGTAGAAGATAAGGTCTAGATGATCAATGGGGGACTATCATGTAGCTTTTGAAAAAGCTTTTATTCTGAGAGAAATAAATAATGGTATTACAATTTCTAAGCACAGTAGTTATGTGAGATGATCTATTGTTTAAAAGATTTTATTTATTGATTTTTGAGAAAGGATAGAGAGAGAAATGAGGAAAAGAGTGAGAAACATCAACTCATAGTAGTTGCTTCTCCTATGTGCCTTGACTGGGCAAGCCCGAGGTTTTGAAATGGTGACCTCACCATTACTGGTTGACGTTTTATCCTCTGTGCCACCACAGGTCAGGCCGAGCTGATCTGTATTTATAGGGTCACTCTGAATGTTATGTTACTACATATAATTGATTCTGCCATGAAATCTTAAATTTATCACATTTCACACTGATTACTTTTCTTACTCTGTGTTTATTACTACATGTCGGTTCATCAAGTTCTTGACTTATCAAGAATTTTAGTCAGCCCTGGTAAGGCTAGCTCGGTTGGTTAGAGCATTTTCCCAATACACCAAGGCTGCAGGTTCAATCCCTAATCAGGACACATATAGAAGTCAACCAGTGAATGCATAGAATAAGTAGAACAACAAATAGATGTTTCTTTCTCTACTTTCTTCTCTCTCTAAAATCAATACATTAAAAAAAATAGAATTGAAGTCATTGAGACTTTCCTTTTTTTTATCTTCTTAATTCCCAGGGAGTTTATTTGTTTAGATTAGATTAAGTAATAAATTAAATAAAAATTTATCATCCTCTCTACATTTTTTCTTTAAACAGATTTGCTGCTGGTGTTATTGAAATAAAGGGGTTCATTTACCTGCATCAATAAAACACCAATCAAATGCAAATAAAAATTTGCAGGCAAGTAAATGTTATTAATTAAGGAAATGGCACCATGTCAAGAGTCAATTTTGAGCATGCTCATTCTCAAAGACATGTTTCCCAGATGGCTTCTAAAGTATGGGTTATATAGGGGGAGAATCATCAATTATGGTGGAGTTAAGACTGTAGTCTCTATTAATTGGTGGGCACTAGGGTAGGGGATAGTTGATTATTACACCTGGTCCTGTCATCAGTCAGCCACATAGTTGCTCTTTTTGGTTCTACAAGGGTATGGTTGGTAGAGTAGTTTACTTTTTAATTCAAACACAACTGAGGCTTAGACATTATCTCTAGATGACTAAAACATTGTTTCAATAGTAAATAGACCCAGGGCTTTGATCTTAAGATTAAATGATGCTTACCAGAATCTCATTGTCCTAAGGGTTGATGATTGAATGCATGTGCAAGGAAGAAGGAGGTGGTTGTTAGGTTATTGGATGAGGTTAATTTGGATCAAAACGAAAGAAAAGAGAAAGCATTATATTAAAGAAATGAAGATTCTGCGCAGACTTGGTGAGGTTTTCTGGGTTTTCCACTTCTTAGTCTGTCCTTGTATCAATCATGTGAGACAAATGTCTTTACAACCTAGATAATTGCTCTTTCTTTATTTATGTGGATCCTTTAATTTAAAGCTGAGACCCACACCAACCAGAGATTCTTACTCATGTGCTCTGTAGTAAAGCTTACAGATCACTATGTTCTTTAGTTTTTTCTTACTATATTTTTAATTTTAGTAAGAGGAGGGGAGGCAGACAGCCAGACTCTTGCATGTGCCCTGACCGGGACCCACCTCGCAAGCCCACTAGGGTGCAATATTCTCCCCATCCAGGGTCGTTTTTGCGTTGCTCAGCAACAGTCATTTTTTAGCACCTGAAGTGAAGGCCACAGAGTCATCTTCAGTACCTGACACTTATTTGCTCAAACCGAGTGACTGCAGGAGTGGAAGAGAGAGACAGAGAGAAGAGGAGGGAGCAGTTAGAGAAGCAGACTGTCACTTCTCCTGTGTGCCCTGACCAGGAATTAAAGCTGAGATATCCACACACCAGGCAACACCAGATAACTATGTTCTAAGTGCTCATCCAGCAGTTCTGAGTATGACCAAGGTTAGAAAACACTAATCAAGACTGTCTTGTGGCATTAGAAGAATGACAGCATGAGAGATCCACTTGATATCTCCTCTTGAAGTTTTAACAATTTGAACACTTATAATTCAACAAAGGACTCCCTGATCAATGCCCAAACATGTGTGAGAAATCTGCACAGTGGAACATCTGAAGCTGGGCAAGTGAAAGTGAACTGGGGTGGTGGGAAGGGAGAAGAGCTGAGACTAGTCAAAGACACAACCTGAAGCCTGGAGTTCACATTCCAAGCTCACTGTAGGGCTGAGCCCATAGAGGGGAGAAATCAAGTTCCCACTGGCACTTCCTCTAGCCAGGAGGAGTGTTGGGCAGATAAAATATATTATGTTCACTTTGTTAAAGATGATGTTGCCCAGGTGATATTAATGTGTGTTGGGGATCGTTGTAGCCTGGGGCTTGGTTTTGGGATTAAGCCTTTCCCACCCTTTTTGATGTGGGGTGGTACAATCCCATCATGCCCTAGATAAGTGACTTTGTATTAGAGACTTCCCTATTTTGTATATTGGATTAAAGGTTGTGAAGCTACACTATAAAATAGGGGCAGAATAGGAGCTTGCTCTCTTGGTTCCTGGGATGATTAGCATGAGAGAGCAGAGGGAGCAGAGCAGAGAGCAGAAAGAGGCCATGTGGCCAGGAGAAGCAGCCAAGATGGCGGAGTGTTGAGTGAGAAGCCAGTTTGTGCAGTTTGTACAGGGAGGAGGAAGAAGATGGGAAACAGAGGTGAATAAGTCTGGTGAGCTAGAAACCTTTGATTCTAGGAAACTCGGATAAGTCAGTAGCTTTGTGAGCACTGAACGTGAGTGGGTTTTGGAGCCCAGTGAGTGTTTTTACTTGCCCGCTGGGTGCAAGCTAGGATTAAAGATGACGGCCCACCAGTTTTTGGCTCTGTTGTTTCTTTACTGACTGTCCGAATCCAATGCGAACCTGCATAAGCCGGGCTGCTGTGATGGTGGCCCTGGCCTTGGCCACTGGCTTTACAAGGAGCAAAGAGATTCAAGGAGCATTTTTGCAGGAGTAGACAGTACGAGCTGCAGCTGAGTCCAGAGCCCTGGTCAGAAGCAAAGCACAGTGGTGTAGCTACAGTTGTCTGGCAATTCACGTTCCAGAAAGCAAAGCAAAGCCATGGAGCCTGGTCATTTTCCCTCAATCTCCCCGAGGAAACCCAAAAATAAGCTGTAGTAGTGAGTGTTAGGTTGCAGACAACATTACCTGCAAAAGAGAGAACTAAGTACAACTGAAACAAATTTTTTTCTGGCCAACAGCTACACTCTACAACAAATGCCAGTGTTGGGTGAAGACACATAGAAGATGCCTCAGAGGTCTGCAATCAATGTTACTGGAAGAGCAGAGCAGTAAAAAAAGCAGTCATATTTTTCCAGTTTACCCCACCCTCATATATCACAGCTGCACTTCTGGCAGTGTCTGGCTGCAGGGAAAAACACTGGGATTTCATGTATTTGGAAGCCTATTGCCACTATATTCTCTCCTAGGGCTGGTCCCCTGAGTCTGAAGTACAGGGACATAGAAGAGACACCCACCTTCACTGGAAACACATCTAATTTTCCATCACCCCTAAGAGATATGTAAGTTGGAACATTCAAGAAAGCTAAAAAGCTCGCAAACATTGCCACCTACTGGAAAACAATAGAAGAACTTCTTATCAATCTACAAGAAAAGTGCCATTTATACATACATAATGCCCAGACAGAGAAGGAATCCATAACACGAATAACCAAGATAACAAGGTAATCAGGAAAAAAATTAAAAATCTCCAGATAATAAACTTTAAGACACAGAAATATGAGATTTAAATGACAGAGAACTCAAGATTACAGTTCTGACAAAACTCAACAAGATGTGAGAAAGCTCAGACAGTCAGTTTAACACACTCAGGAGAAAAATCAACTAAAAATATGAATGCTTTACCAAGGATATTTAAACTCTAAAAGGCCAAATAGAAATTATGGAGATGAAAAATTCAATAAAAGAGATAAAAGAGCAAACTAAGAAGCAGAGAAACTAGAGCTGACCAGATGGAGGAAATAATTAGTAGTACTGAAGATAGAAATCTAGAAATGATGCAAAGGGAAGAATAGATAGACTTGAGTTTTTTAAAAAGTGAAAGAACTTTATAAGAACAATCAGATTTAACCAGAAAATATTATAAAAAATAATAGGCATACAAAAAGAAGAAGAGCGAGAGAAAAGATTGGAGAGCTTATTCAAACAAATAATTCACAAGAACTTGTGAAAATGAGGAGGGATGTGAATATTGGAATTAAGATAGAAACTGAGTGAAATTCATGGGCTCCCAGCTTTTTATCACACAAGAGATGTTGGCAGAATTTATCTGACCAAACTTTGTTCTTGGGGACATGAGAGTTTTTATTGTTCTTACATATTTCATTGTAACTGAACTGAGGGTAAGACGCTCAATGGTTTGCCCAACAGTGAGAATTTGGATCTTCTGACTTCTAAGGCAAGTATCTTTTATCAAACTCTCTGAAGCTATTGGAGCAATAAAGTGCAGAGATTAGCTTGATGTTTCGGTGACAAGTGAGTTTATTTTCCAAAGATTTCACATTGACATAAATGCTTTTCTTTTTGGGGGCTGTGAATTTATCAGAAGTTACAGTAAACACATACATAGCAGGTAGTTAAAGTAAGGCAAGGGGAATATGAGACAACTCCTTTCTCCTTCCAGGTATAAAGTATCTTCCTGTCCCCACCCTCCTTCTGTATGAAGACACTATATAGAACAGTAGTTTGGACGCCCTATCCCAAATCTTGTCAGGGCTCTAGATGAATAACATTTTTTTCTGAAAGTTTAATAGCTTTTAACTTTGCTAAATACCCACTAATTCTTTAAAATTTTTTTTTTACAAACTCTATAGCAAACTCATTAAAAGCTTGTTACTCAGGAATATTGGAGCTGAGCTGATGCTAGTTAAAGAAAGTCAGTTTTTGGAGATTAAATCAGTGCTGGAAGTGATCTTTGTCCAGACTATCAAGGGCTTAATAAATGACACAGAACATTTGGCAAATGCTGACAATTAGAAACAATAAAACCATTAATAGATTTCAATAATACTGTCAAAAAAGGTCACACAATAATCAGGAATAGGATAAGCTGAATAAGGATGTAGGAGTTAGAGTAATATCATCAGGAATCCAATAAATTTGCTGGAATTGGGGAAAGGGAACAAAATAAATTGAAGACTGGACTATAGGGCAAGTAACCATGAATATATTGAAGTAATCCTACTAAATATTTAAAAAAGTATATTAATTCCTGATAACCTTTATGATCTTAGGTTCCTTACCTATATGGTAGAAATGACTGGTAAGTTTGGATTCACAGAGAGGGAAAAAAAAAGAATGCTTTTGATGGTTAAGGTTGTTTAGTCCAGAATGGCTTAGATGTGCTCCTTGGATGCAGGGCAATGAGTGGACTATAGGTAACCAACTGTCCAAGCTTTGAAAGCCAATTACAACTTTCAATTTAATGCTATGAATTTAGATCCCAAAACTTGTCAATCATTTGTTTGAATAAGCTCTCCAATCTTTTCTCTCACTCTTCTTCTTTTTGTATGCCTATTATTTTTTATAATATTTTCTGGTTAAATCTGATTGTTCTTATAAAGTTCTTTCACATTTTAGAAAACTCAAGTCTATCTATTCTTCCCTCTGCATCATTTCTAGATTGCTATCTTCAGTATTACTAATTATTCCCTCATTCTGGTCAGCTCTATGGGAGGACATAGTATGAAATCAATAAAACTCCATAGTTTAATATAAATAACAAGAAGTCTGTAGTCATAGTCCACCCAAATTTTCAATACCAACATTTTCCATTTTACGTGAGGAGTCCATTCCTTTTCTTTAGACCAATTGGTACCTTTGGAAAACTTCAAATGCAGAACTTTTGAAGCTGAAGTATTTAAAAAAACATTTTAACTTAAAAATTACATTCAGAGAGAGACAAGATGGTGATGGAGTAGACAGACATACCAACTTCCACCTTTCAGAACCAAAGTGGATTAAAAGCTAATTTTAAGAACCATCATCTGGAAAAACTAACTTTGGACTAAACTAAGAGGACTCTTCAAACAAGGAACACTGAAAAAGGCACACTGAGACTGGTAGGAAAAGCGGAAATGCAGAGAGGGCTGCCCAGCTCCCTGAAGTGAACAGCAGCTGGGAGAGACTTGTGTGGTGGGAAGTGAGTTTAGCAGAGAGGGGAGGGTCCTGAGCCCCAGGAACAAAGCCCCAGCCTGCAGCCTCAGAGGCTAGAAGAGGCGTATGAACAGTATTTAGCTGGAAACAAGACAGGATACTGTTTGTGAGAAAGAGACTGATTTCTCAGACCCAGGATTCTTCTTAAAGAGACTGTGCAGAAAACCTCTCTAACAACCACTCACCCAGGACTCTGGGGGACTGGGAGAGAGGAGAGGACTAGATTAGCAGGAAGAGAGTGTAATCTAGGATGCACAGGGAGAAATAGTTTGAGAGACAACTACCCTAACCTCTGGGACAAATCACTCCCCAAATCTGAAGTGAATATTTCCCCTGGAAACAGCAATACCAGCAAAGGGAAGCAGGATACAAGCCAAACAAGCTCTACCGTGGCACTCAGAGTAGAGTCGCTTAGAAGGAGGGAGCATTCGGGACTACAGTGCTGAGTCTTAGGGTCTGAGCTGCAGCACCCCCACCCACATGGTTGAGGGCTAACTCGAGGGCAGGCGGTGGCGGGATGTGGAAGCGCAGTTCTGTTGGCAAGGGTGGAAGCCGGTTGGCCATCACTGAGGTCCAGGTGTGAGCTCAGTCTTGCCCTACTGAGGATGAGGGAATGTGCAAAAGTGGTCAAGCCCAGCTGTAGGCCACCTGCAATCCAGCCTGTGGGGGAAGGGCAGGAGCCCCGGAAGGGGTGGAGACCTGCCCTTGAGCAAGGGTGCAGGAACACAGCCCTGCCCTGCCTGCAGAACCCAGGCTTGTGGCCTGACTTGGGAGCCAGCTCCTCCTGCGGGGGTGGAGCCAAAAGCCCAGAGCAGGCAGAGTACCGCTGCTAAGTGTGGGCAGCAGTTCCATCTGGCCTGTGGAGCCAAGCTTGCAGCTGTCTCTCCTGCAGGGGCAGGGCAAAAGCCCAGAATAAGGCAGAGACCCACAACTGAGCAAAGGTGCTCACCCCTGCCCTCAGGGTCAAGCATAATGCTACCAGCGGGGGTGAGGTGAAGGCCAAAGCCAACGAGGCTTGTACACCTGAGCATGTGATCACAGCCACTCCCATGAAGAGAGGCAAAAACCACAGTAACAGCCCCAGTGGGAAGGCACCGGAAACACACATACCCTAAGGCCCTAGGCAGCAACAGCAGAGGGGGTGGCGGGCCTGCAGACAGACCACACCTAGGGAACACAGAGGCCACACCCAGTGGACTCCAGTGGTCAAAACCTTCTTTTAAATAGACAAAATGAGAAAGCAGAGAAATGCAACACAAATTAATCAAGAGAAATCCCCAGAAAAGGACCTGAATGAGTCAGATATAACCAAATTACCAGAAGCAGAGTTTAAAATAACAATTGTTAGGAAGCTCAAAGATATTAGAACAACAATAGATGGTCATTACAAACACCTAAATAAAGAGAAAGCAAATATAAAAAAGGACACTGAAATAATAAAAAAGAATCAGTCAGAATTGACAAATACAATATCAGAAATGAAGAACACAATGGAAGGAATTAAAAGCAGGATGGATGAAGCTGAGAATCGAATCAGCGAGTTATTGGACAAGATAAATAAAGGCATGAAAGCAGAACAGAAAAAAGAAAAGAGACTCAAAAAGTCTGAGGAAACTCTAAGTGAGCTCTATGACAACATGAAGAGAAATAACATTTGCATCATAGGGGTTCCTGAAGCAGAAGAGAAGGAACAAGGGATAGAGACTTTGTTCAAACATATCATAACTGAAAACTTCCCTCAATTAAGGTAGGAAAACATCTCACATGTTCAAGAAGCACAGAGAACTCCATTAAAGAGAAACCCAAAGAAATCTACACCAAGTCACATTATAATTTACCAAAGCTAAGTGATAAAGAGAAAATATTAAAAGCTGCTAGAGAAAAAAATACTATCACCTATAAAGGATTCCGCATAAGGATGACTTCCAAGTTTTCAAAAGAAACACTTGAGGCTAGAAGGGAATGGCAAGAAATATTCAAAGTAATGCAGAACAAGAGCCTACAACCAAGACTACTTCATCCAGCTAGGCTATCATTTAAAATTGTAGGAGAAATAAAAAGCTTTCCAGACAAAAAAAAAAAAATCAAGGAATTCATTACAATCAAACCAAGGCTGCAAGAAATGCTAAGGGGCCTGTTGTAAACAGATCAAAGGAAAAAAAAATAGCAAAAGAGGAATACAGTTTTAAAGAATAAAATGGCAATAAACAATTACCTATCAATAATAACCTTAAATGTAAATGGATTAAATGATCCAATCAAAAGACAGGGTAGCTGCATGGATAAAAAAACAGGACCCATACATATGCTGTTTAAAAGAGACACACCTTAAAACAAAAGATGCAGATAGATTGAAGGTAAGAAAAGGAAAAAAAATATTTCACGCAAATGGAAATGAAAAAAAAGCTGGATTAGCAATACTTATATCAGACAGAATGGACTTTAAAACAAAGACTATAGTAAGAGATAAAGAAGGTCACTACATAATGATAAAGGGAGCAATCCAACAGGAAGATATAACTGTTATAAATATCTACGCACCTAACATGGGAGCACCTAAATATATAAAGCAGACTTTGATGGATTTAAAGGGTGAGATCAACAGCAATACTATAATAGTAGGGGATTTCAATACCCCACTAACATCACTGGATAGATCCTCAAGAAAGAAAATTAACAAAGAAAGAGCAGACTTAAAGAAGACACTAGATCAACTTGATTTAATAGATATCTTCAGAACCTTTCACCCTAAAGCAGCAGAATATACATTCTTTTCAAGTGCTCATGGTACATTCTCTAGGATAGACCACATGTTAGGGCACAAAAGTGGTCTCAACAAATTTAAGAAGATTGAAGTCATATTGAGCACTTTCTCTGATCACAATGGCATGAAACTAAAAATCAACCACAACAGAAAAACTCAAAAACTCTCAAACATGTGGAAACGATATAGGTTGTTAAATAACAAATAGATTAAGAATGAGATCAAAGAAGAAATAAAAAAAATTCCTAGAAACAAATGACAACGAGCATACAACAACTCAAAATCTATGGAACACAGCAAAAGCAGTACTGAGAGGGAAGTTCATAGCACTACAGGCACACTTTAAGAATCTAGAAAAAGCTCAAATAAACAACTTAACCCTGCATCTAATACAGCAGTTCTCAACCTGTGGGTCGCAACCACGGTGGTGGTCGAACGACCAAAACACAAGGGTCGCCTAAAGCCATCAGAAAATACTGCAGCTAATGGCTAAAGCCATTTCCGATGGCTTTAGCTGCTGAGAAGCCGCTCTACCATCTGTAGCAGCGCTATTCAGCTTGAACGCATGCCGTTATGGATGTGCATTCCAAACTGAATGCCTGCGGTCATGCGCAGACGTGATTGGATCATCCATCCAGGACCTAAGAGGTGGGGGAAGCAGAGGGAATGCTCCACAGTCCATAGCAGTGCAGGTGCTCATCCATAGCAGCGCATTACGTGTGTCCGGCGCTTGCTGACATCATCAGTGGGTGGGTGCAGCAAGCGCCGGAGGACAGAAGCCTAGGAGGCAAAAAGGCAAGAGGCGGAGAGCCAAGAGAGCCTGTGAGACAGCCTGCTGGTGTAAAAAACGTTAATAATGTAAAAACAGTACACACACCATACACACAATACTGTGTAAGTGTAAGGTGCTTTGTGTGTAATCATTACACAGTACACAAAGCAGCTTACACTTACACAAAGCAACATACATTTCCACAGTATGAACTACATCAGTCTTATACTATAAGAGACCACTATAAGATGTAGTTCACACTGTTCCCCAATGTATAATTATCTCCTATATCTCCCACTATTTTCCCATATTCTGAATGAGAAAACTGCTGAAATCAGCAGTTTCCGGTATTGAATCCGCCTTCTATTGATTTCATTGGGAGTGCGGCAGATTTTGTGGAAGAGAGCTCCCAAGAATCTCAGGTTACCACACAATCCACCACAGCCTCCTTTTGATTTCAATAAGAGGCGGAGAAATGACAGTTTCCGACACATTTCTTCCTCTCCTATTCAAGTCAATGGGAGGCCGCAGCAGATTCTGCTCAAATATAGAGCATGTTGCTTAATTTTTTTCATGCTAGAACTTTTCCTAGAGCAGAAGAATTCCAAAGGTGGAATCCGCCACCCCCAATAGACTGAAAGAGGCCTCACACTGAGGAATCTGCTGTGCGGATTCTGCAGTGTAAAAGATCTGCCTCCTATAGAAGTCTGAATCAATGTCATGTTCCTCAAAGAAGGCAGATAATGTAGGAAACATGTAAATTTTATTTTTCCAAAGCTGAAGTTTCATTTGGAATGATTTAAATTTTCCAGACAAATCGAGGCACGTTGCATTTGGTCCTTGCAGTGATAAATTTAAGTCATTCAAGATGACAAAGATGTCCACCAAGTAAGCTATTTTCTGCAGCTCAGTTTTATCTCTAAAAAGTGCTTTGAGTTGCGGTCTTGCTTTCTGATTAAAAAATGTTTTCAGTTCATCACGAAGCTTAAAACTTTTCCTCTTGACAACCATCTGACTTCTGTGTGAAATAACAGAGCATTGTTTGGCACATCTAGCTCATTGCACAGTTGCCAAAACAGCCGACTGTTTAAGGCACTCGACTTCTGTGAAAGAACATTTGCACATGCTTGCAGATGAAATTTCATCATACTTTACTAATCTACCTGACACCCCATTTGCACTTGCCAGAAGTCCATTCACAGTGAAAGTTGAAGATGTTCCAGAGACAGTGCAAGAAGAGTTCATTGATCTAATTAACAATGATGCAGCGAGAACAGATTTCTGTACGATGCCACTGACAAAATTCTGGATTAAGTGTTTACAGTTATATCCTATTCTGTCTGAGAGTGTGCTACACCTTCTTCTTCCTTTTCCAACAACATATTTTTGCGAAACAGGGTTTTCCAGCTTGCTGGTAATCAAGTCTAAATACTGAAGTAGACTTGTGGAAAATGATCTTCACTGTGCCCTTGCAAAGACTGCCCCAAGAATTACTGAATTGGTAAGCAAGAAGCAACCACAACCATCTCACTGAATTTGGCAGCATACTGTTGCAAAATATTGCACTGTTGTTTACTGTTATATTACTGTTGTTATATTTAAACCCATGCTATTCCATGGTGAAATGTTATTTATTGGAATTAGTAATAAATATTTCTCAATATATAACTAAATATTGTTTTTGTGATTAATCACTATGTTTAAATTATTTTTGATTTGTAGCAATGAGAATACATAATGCATATCAGGTATTTACATTTTGAATCATAACTGTAGCAAAATTACAGTTATGAAGTAGCCACCAAAATTATTTTTTGGTTTGGGGTCACCGCAACATGAGGAACTGTATTGCGGGGTCATGGCATTAGAAAGGTTGAGAACCACTGATCTAAAAGAACTAGAAAAAGAACAGCAAGTAAAGCCCAAATGTAGTAGAAGGAAGGAAATAATAAAGGTCAGAGCAGAAATAAATGACATAGAGGCTAAATAAACAATACAGAGGATCAATGAAACTAAGAGCTGGTTCTTTGAAAAGGTAAACAAGATCGATGAACCTTTAACTAGAATCACCAAGAAAAAAAGAGAGAGGACTCAGATAAATAAAATTAGAAGTGAGAGTGGAGAAATAACAACTGACACAACAGAAATACAAAATATTGTAAGAAAATACTATGAAGAACTGTATGCCAAAAAACTAGACAACCTAGATGAAATGGACAAATTCCTTAAAACATACAATCTGCCAAAAATCAATCTGGAAGAATCAGAAAACCTAAACAGACTGATTACACCAAATAAGATAGAAAGAGTTATCAAAAAACTCCCAACAAAGAAAAGTCCGGGGCCTGATGGCTTCACAAGTGAATTCTACCAAATATTCAAAGAAGAACTAATTCCTATCCTCCTCAAGTTATTTCAAAAAATTCAAGAGGAAGGAAGACTTCCAAGCACCTTTTATGAGGCAAGTATAATTCTGATTCCAAAACCAGGCAAAGACAACACAAAGAAAGAAAATTATAGACCAATATCCCTGATGAATTTAGATGCTAAAATCCTCAAGAAAGTCTTAGCAAACTGGATCCAACAATATATGAAAAAAAAATCATACGCCATGATCAAGTGGTATTTATTCTGGGGAGGCAAGGCTGGCACAATATTCGCAAATCAATCCATGTGATTCATCACATAAACAAAAAGAAGGAGAAAAACCACATGATAATTTCAATAGATGCAGAAAAAGCATTTGAAAAATCCAGCACCTGTTCATGATCAAAACTCTCAGCAAAGTGGGAATCCAGGGAACATACCTCAACATGATAAAAGCCATCTATGACAAACCCACAGCCAACATCATACTCAATGGCAAAAATTTAAAGCAATCCCCTTAAGATCAGAAACAAGGCAGGGGTGCCCCCTTTCACCATTCTTATTTAACATTGTTTTGGCAGTCCTAGCCACAGCAATCAGACAAGAAGAAGAAATAAAAGGCATTCAAGTTGGAAAAAAAGAAATAAAATTATCATTATTTACAGATGACATAATATTGTATATAGAAAACCCTAAAGTCTCAGTCAAAAAACTACTGGACCTGATAAGTGAATTCAGCAAAGTGGCAGGATATGTAATTAATACTCAGAAATCAGAGAAATTTTTATACGCCAACAATGTACAGTCAGAAAGAGAAATTAAGAAAACAATCCCCTTCACTATTACAACCAGAAAAATAAAGTACCTAGAAGTAAATTTAACCAAGGAGACTAAAGACTTGTACTCAGAAAATTATAAAACATTGATAAAAGAAATCAAGGAAGATATAAACAAGTGGAAGCATACACCGTGCTCATGGTTAGGAAGAATAAACATCATTAAAATGTCTATATTACCCAAAGCAATCTATAAATTCAATGCAACACCAATTAAAATACCAATGACATACTTCAAAGATATAGATCACATATTCCAAAAATTTATATGGAACCAAAAAAGAACATGAATAGCCTCAGCAATCTTATAAAATAAGAATAAAGTGGGAGGTATCACACTTCCTGATATCAAGTTATACTACAAGGCCATTGTACTCAAAACAGCTTGGTACTGGCATAAGAACAGGCATATAGATCAATGGAACAGAACAGAGAACCCAGAAATAAACCCACAGCTCTGTGGACAACTGATATTTGACAAAGGAGGTGAAAGCATACAATGGAGTAAAGACAGCCTCTTTAATAAATGGTGTTGGGAAAATTGGACAGCTTCCTGCAAAAAATGAAACTAGACCACCAACTTACACCATTCACAAAAGTAAACTCAAAATGGATAAAAGACTTAAATGTAAGTTGGGAAACCATAAGCATCTTAGAAGTAAAGATAGGCAGTAAGATCTCTGACCTCTCTCGGAGCGATATATTTGCCAGTTTATCTCCACGGGAAAGTGAAATAAAAGACAGGATAAAAAAATGGGACTTTATCAAACTAAAAAGCTTTGGCACAGCTAAAGACAATAAGAACAGAACAAAAAGACAAACTACAAAATGGGAGAACATATTTGACAATACATCTGTTAAGGGGTTAATAAGCAAAATTTATAAAGAACTTGTAAAACAACACCAGGAAGACAAACAATCCAATCAAAATATGAGAAAAAGAAATGAATAGACACTTCTTTAAAGAGGACATACAGATGGCCAATAGGCATATGGAAAATGCTCAACATCACTAATTATGAGAGAAATGCAAATTAAAACCACCATGAGATATCACCTCACACCAGTCAGAATGGCGCTTATCAACAAAACAACACAGAATAAGTACTGGCGAGGATATGGAGAAAAGGGAACCCTCCTGCACTGCTGGTGGGAATGCAGACTGGTGCAGCCACTGTGGAAAACAGTATGGAGATTCCTCAAAAAATTGAAAATCAAACTGCCTATCCCACTTTTAGGAATATACCCCAAGAACACCATAGACCTGCTCCAAAAAGAGAAATGCACCCCCATGTTTGTGGCAGCATTGTTCACAATAGCGAACATCTGGAAACAACCCAAGTGTTCATCAGAAGATGAGTGGATTAAAAAGCTTTGGTACATATATATACTATGGAATACTACTCAGCCATAAGAAATGATGATATCGGATCATTTACAATAACATGGATGGACCTTGATAACATTATACAGAGTAAAATAAGGAAATCAGAAAAAACTAAGACCTATATGAATTCATACATAGATGGGACATAAAAATGAGTCTCAGAGACATGGACAAGAATGTGATGGTAACGGGGGGGGGGTTGTGGGGGGGAATAGGGTAAGTAAGGAGAGAGAGGGGGTAGGGGGAGGGGAGAGGCACAAAGAAAACCAGATAGAAGGTGACGGAAGACAATTTGACTTTGGGTGAGGGGTATGCAGTATAATCAAATATCAAAATAATATGGAGAAGTTTTCTCTCAACATATGTACCCTGATTTATCAATGTGACTGCATTAAATTTAATAATAATAAAAAATGTTAAAAATAAAAAATAACATTCAGAAAACCAATGTGTATGTGTCTTTTTGTGTGTGTGTGTGTGAGAGAGAGAGAGAGACAGACAGACAGAGAGATTTATATATATTGTGAAGTGATCACCATAGTAAGTCTAGTTAACATTTGTTGCCATAGTTACAGATTTATTTTCTTGTATGAACAGATCGATAGACTTCTGAAGGCAACCTGTCAGGCAAAATTACTACTAGTAGATAAACCTACATGTATGGTGGGGAATATCATTGAATCCAGAGCAAAAGGACCTGCTGGATAATAGCACATGATAGGTGTTCTGCCTGTATGCACACTTCTCCTGAGGAAGAGAAGGGCATAGCATTTTGCAAATAATTTTGAGATTTATTTACTTTTGTATATGTATATTTTATGAATATTTTCTTCAGCTGAATTTCCACAAATGACGATAACACTCAAATTCATAAATTTCTGTCTTTGGCTTGTACCTCTCACCTCACTGTATCACATGCGTCTGTTTACATCTCCAATCAGTGTCTTTCAGGCATCATATATTTTACATGTGTAAAACTTACCTTCTGCTTCAGAAGACCTTTTCTTTCCCTCCTCTCTCCTCCTCAAAGTGAACATTCTTCCTGTAGTCTTCCTTGCTTAGGTGAGTTTCAATTTTCTTTACTCACATGCTTAAGCTAAAACTTCTGGCATCATATTTGACATTTTTTTATTCCCATGTCTCAAGTCATATAGACTTGACTTTCAAAATATATTCAGAATTCTCAAAAAACAAATCTATAAGTGTAATTCATAACCTGAACAGATTAAAGAATAAGATGATATAATTATTTTAATAGGTACAGAAAGTGCATTTAATAATACTTAATATAAATTTTGATTAAAAATCTTATTAAATTAGAATTTCTCTAAATGAATACAGGGTAAAAATCAATAAACATCATTATCCTAAATGGGGAAATATTAATAACATTCCCTTTAAAATCAGGAGCAAGACAAGAATGATTATTATTACCACTTTTATTCAATGTTATATTGGAAAGAGGTTATAGTCAGTGTCTAAGATCAAAAAAAAAAAAGAAGACTGTCATACTGTCTTTCTTGCCCTTCTTTTAATATGCAGACATCTTCCCACCTTATATAATTCTTCTCCATAAATGTTCCTTATGGAGCATAAAATCAATAAACATTTCTGAAATGAACAGATAAGGAATGTAAGCTCTATGTGAGCTGGGGTTTGTCTCTGCTTGTTCATTGCTGTGTTTTAGCTCTTAGAATAGTATACAGGAGCAGAACCAGCTGTATAATTGCAACATGAAAATATAGGGCTCCTTATTAAAAAAATATTTAAGATTTTCAATGTGGTAACAATAGAGCATTAAACCAAGTGTTGAGCCCTTTTAAGCACAGGACTATATACAGAGGCACAGATGATATACACATGAAGCCAATCCTATGTAGAGATTACACACTAGGCACTCAATTTGTTGAATGAATCAGTAAATGAATTATCTCACCTGACCATCTCAACATCCCATAAGGCAGTGTGTTCAAATGAATCTCAGAGAACTAAATGACTTACCCAGTTTTATAGACTCTGTGGCCTACCATGGCAAATCCAGCTGGAAGTCAGGACAAAAGAGCCTGCTTTTGGAGTCCACTTCTGAGGCCACAGAATAGGGCAGGAAGGAGTGGACTGAGGGTGTGGGGTGCAGTCAAGAATTCTAGCACATCTGTCATCTCACTCTTCTCTTGATTCGTTTCTTAACCAGAGTGTAAATGCTGTAGGGTGGGGTGGGATTGTATAACATCTCCAGAATCTAGCCCTATGCCCTAGGGCTAGATGCGAAGGATGGGATAGTTAGATGGGCTATAAGTTACATGGATAAAAACCTTGTTGAAAGAGAATTATAGGGTTAGAATCCAGCACATGTTACCTGCTATTGAATATATATTTGTTGAGAGAATTTACTAGTCATTACCTTTGTGGATCTGTATTGTAGGCACAAAATTATAGATTTATATAAGTCCATTTAATGGCAAAGTCTAAATTTAGAAAAGGCTCTAAATTTAATTCTGAAAACTTTAAGATAGAAGCAATAGAAGGTTGGGACCAGACTCATCCTGAATTAGGTGGTGAGAAATGGCACCATGAGGGGTGCTCCTGATATCTCCCCCTGAAATTTTAACAAATTTAATAACTAGAGACAGAAAAACAATCTCAGGAGCATCTGAAATACATATACACTAAACAAAGGTATTATTGGGCAAAAAGGTGGCTGAATATATAATCCACTCTGAAGGAAATAAGATGGAGAATGGAGTATTCTGCTTTTCTCACTGATCTAAGGAAGGGCCACTTTCACTTGGAACTGAGAGGAAGGGAGTGCTAGGGACAAAGGAAGAAGCTGGGCTAGGGAAGATGATCAAGCAGAGGAGAGAGCATGCCAGCAACTTAGCCTGAGATCATGGATGCAAAACTAGCATGAGTGGCAGACTCCGGCAGAGGTGGCCAAGCAGGTTGCCTGCAAAGGCAGGCTTCAGAGCAGCTTTGGGCTTTGTTTACTCCTGGTCTGTGATTGTGGGAAGTGTGTGAGTGGCTCTGCCTGGTGCCTCTTGCGTGGGTGTGCATATTTGTGGATGGAGAGGCTAGGCCAGAGACTGTCAGCAGTGGAATTTTGCGTGGGCTGCAGCTAGAGTTTCTGTGTGGTCCCAGCTCCTCGACCAACAGCACTAGAAATGCACAAGGGCCAGGATCCCTAGGCCTGGACCTGTCCAGGAGGGGCGCCTCTGCCAACCCATAGAGATTACAAAGTGCATTCCCACTGAGCAGACCTCAGAGAGCACTGAGGAAGTTGTGGGGGCTGGGCTGCAGGCTTCCAAACATGGCACAAGGGAGAAAAGACTCGTGGAACACTGAGGCATACTAGATATGCTCAGGGGCCTTAGAAAGGCACCTGAAAAGCAATCAGCTCCCTGCCCTGCCTGCTTATGCTGGTGGCTCTGGTTGGCAAAGCCTTACCCAGAACTGTGCTTCGAGCTGGGCTGCAGGGGGGACTTGGCAGCTCTTAGAACCTCTTTCTCTGCAAGCAGTGGCTGGTGTAATTTCACAGCTGGGTCCCCAGGCTGCTGGCCCAGGAAGGAGAGACTTGGGGAGAGACACTGGGAAAAGTGACTCTCCCATTGTCAGAGCCTGCAAACCCTAACAAGTTCCACCTACCAATGGGACTGAGGCCTAGCTTATGTCATCATCATAGCAACACATCAATTGCAAATCTCTACTCAAGAACACCACAAGGGAAAAACCTGTGGTACCCACCAAAAAGAAAAAGAAAGAAAAAATGAAGAAGATACCTCTCAAAACCAGGAAAAATTATATTTTTTATAACTTTTTACCATTTTTTCTTGTATTTTTTACCTTTTTTCCCCCACTTTGGTTATTTTTTCCTCTTTTCGTCTTATTCTTTCCTTTTCATTCTGAACTTCATTATCCATAGGTGTTACATTTTCCATTCTTATTTTTTATGAGTGTTACACTACAAAAAAACCTTAACTCTTTTTTTTCCCTTCTTTTCTCTTTCACTATTTCTCTCATTTGATCATCATCTACAAACAAATTATTTTATTCTGGATTAAAATTTTTAGTGGCTTTGTGTTTTTTACTTCATTTTATATCTTTTTGTCATTTCCCCCAAATGGCTTTTCATTTTATGTAGTTTTTGTTCCACTTAGCACAATAGAATTTTCATTTTTTTACCATTTTTTTTAATTTTTAAAAATCACCACTTATTAGTGTTATTAACAATACCTCTCTCAAATGCCATTGAGGAAAAAGAAATCAAATATCATGAAAACAAAAGACAGAGATGTCACTCAGATAGATAATGAGAAAGCTCTAGAAAAAAAATTCAATTGCTTGGAAACCCTGGAGTTAAATGACAGATAATTAAAAATTGAAGTCCTAAAAATACTCAGGAAAATACAAGATAGCACGGAAAGGCAATTTAGAGAGCTCAAGAAACAATTCAAGGCCCTGGCCGGTTGGCTCAGCGGTAGAGCGTCGGCCTGGAGTGCGGGGGACCCGGGTTCGATTCCCGGCCAGGGCACATAGGAGAAGCACCCATTTGCTTCTCCACCCCACCCCCTCCTTCCTCTCTGTCTCTCTCTTCCTCTCCCACAGCTAAGGCTCCATTGGAGCAAAGATGGCCCGGGTGCTGGGGATGGCTCCTTGGCCTCTGTCCCAGGCGCTAGAGTGGCTCTGGTTGCAGCAGAGCGATGCCCCAGAGGGGCAGAGCATCGCCCCCTGGTGGGCAGAGCATCGCCCCTGGTGGGCATGCCAGGTGGATCCCGGTCGGACACATGCGGGAGTCTCTCTGACTGTCTCTCCCCGTTTCCAGCTTCAGAAAAATACAAAAAAACAAAAGAAAAGAAAAGAAACAATTCAATGAACTAAAAGAATACATCACCAAGGAAATTAAAACTATGAAAATGAATCAAACAGAGATGAAAAACTCAATTTATGAACTGAAAAACAAAGTAACAAGCAAATAGAACAGGCCAGATAGAAGAGAGAATTAGCGACATAGAAGACAGGCAACTAGAGACACTACAAAGAGAAGAGGAGAGAGACTCATGAATTAAAAAAAAAAAACGAGAAAGCCCTACAGGAATTATCTGACTCCATCAGAAAGAGCAACATAAGAATAATGAGTATATCAGGAGGAGAAGAGAGAGAAAATGCAATGAAGAACATATTCAAACAAATAATAGATGAGAACTTCCCAAGCCTGTGGAAAGAATTAGAGCCTTGAATTCAAAAAGCAAACAGAACACCAAGTTATCTTAACCCAAACAAACCTATTCCAAGGCACATCATAATGAAATGATCATAAACTAGTGATAAAGAAAAAATCCTCAAGACAGCCAGAGAAAAGAAGAATACAACATATAAAGGAAAGCCGATTGGGTTATCATCAGATTTCTCAGCAGAAACTCTACAAGCCAGAAGAGAGTGGACCCCGATATTTAAAATTCTGAAAGAGAGAAACTTTCAGCCAAGAATACTGTATCCATCAAAGCTATCCTTCAAATACAAAGGAAAAATAAAAACATTCACAGATATAGAAAAGATGAGAAAATTTATCACCAGAAAACCCCCACTTCAGGATACACTAAAGGGTTTTATCTGACCAGATTCAAAGAACAAAACAAAATAAAACTAAAAGTAAAAGCTCCATCAAGATCACAGTAAAAACAAGATTAATCTGTGACAACAAAAACAGAAAAGGAAAGAGGACAAAGATTAACAGTAGCAAAAAAGGATGGAGTGCAGAAGCACTCATGAGATAATGAATATAATATGTATCCTTTCTACTACTCAATGGTAACCACACTTGAAAAAATCACCACAGAAACACATGGCTTAAAAGAAGAAACAGAGGAAAGAAGTATAGAATACAACCAAACAAAAACAAATGATTGAAAAACAAAAGAGAAGAACCAAACAGATACAGAGCTATCAGAAAGCAATATATAAAATGGAAATAGGAAACCCTCAAGTGTCAATAATTACACTAAATATAAATGGGTTGAACTCACCAATAAAAAGACACAGAGTAGCAGAATGGATTTAAAAAAAATCCAACTGTATGCTGCCTTCAATGAACACATCTAAGCTACAAGGATAAAAACAAATTCAAAGTGAAAGGTTGGAAAACAAATCTCCAAGCAAATAAAATCCAAAGAAAAGCAGGCAGAGCCATACTCATATCTAACAATGCTGACTACAAGACAGCAAAGGTAATCAGAGACAAAGATGGTCATTTCATAATGATAAAGGGGACATTGAATCAAGAAGACATAACACTTCTTAATATATATGCACCAAACCAAGGAGCACCAAAATATATAAAACATCTACTAACTGACTTCAAAATAAAAACCGATAAAAATACAATCACACTTGAAGACCTCAATACACCACTGACAGCTCTAGATCATTCGTCCAAACAGAAAATCAATAAAGAAATATCAGCCTTAAACAAAACACTAAAATAATTGGATATGATAGACATTTATAGGACATTTTATTACAAAGCTCCAGAGTATACATTTTTCTGCAGTGCACATGGAACATTCTCAAGAATTGATCATATGTTGGGCCACAAAACTAACATCAACAAGTTCAGAAAGATTGAAATTATACCAAGCATATTTTCTGACCATAGAGCTTTGAAACTAGAATTCAACTACAAAAAAGTAGTAAAAAAACCCCACAAAAATGTGAAAATTAAATAACATACTTGTAAAAAATGAGTGGGTCAAAGGAAAAATAAAAGCAGAGATCAAAAGATACATACAGATAAACAAAAATGACAATACGACATAGCAGAATCTCTGGGATGCAACAAAAGCAGTAATAAGAGGGAAGATTGTTGTTGTCAGTCAGGGGCACAGAGATAGAATAGCAGACAAAATGTCAGTGAACTAGCATAGGACCACCACTTGCTCAGGTAAATGGTGCCGAGTTTGCACTGTGTGCTATTTTTATTCACAAGAGTTCAAAAAGCTTGCTTACTTACAAATTGGCATAGCATTGAACATAACATTTAATTAAGAATATGTGGAATACATCTGCATGGTAGCTTAATAACAATACAATATCAAAAAGCATTAACTGCTATTGCTTCTATGGTTCTCACAACATTCCTTTCTTTTATCTCAAGGAATAGCCTTGAAGGGAGCAGTAAAATCTTATGAGAATGTTTTACTGAAAAGAGAGTCTAGCAACTGCTTCTGGTCACATAGACTTGTTTCAGTGACTCACCTTTAAATCACAAAACAATTCTCTTGGCAAAACATTCTTTTCTTGTTGGCTGTGTTCCAATCCAAAGTCATGCAATGGATTATTCCACTACAAAAGTTCATATCACCACAGGACTATATAATCAAACAAAAGAGAGCCCAAGTAAACAACTTAACTTCACATTTTAAGGAACTAGAAAAAAAAGAACAAAGGCAACCCAAAACCAGCAGAAGAAAGAAAATAATAGAAATTAGAGAAGAAATAAATAAAATAGAGAACAAAAAAACTATAGAAAAAATCAGTAAAACGGGGAGCTGGTTCTTTGAAAATATTACCAAAATTGACAAACCGTTGGCAAGATTTACTAAAGAAAAAAGAGAAAAGACTCATATAAACAAAATCCAAAATGAAAGAGGAGAAATCACCACAAATATCATAGATATATAAAAAATTATTGTACTATACCAGGGGTCGGGAACCAATGACTCGCGAGCCAGATGTGGCTCTTTTGATGGCTGCATCTGGCTCGCAGACAAATCTTCAATAAAAAAATAATAATGTTAAAAATATAAAACATTCTCATGTATTACAATCCATTCATTTTCTACTGCTCATGTTCATAGTTGCGGATTACTGGAGCCAATCACAGCTGTCCTCCGAGACAACATCAAATTTTTATTGGATAATGTGTAACATACATGAGTCATTGTGAGGTCAGGAAGTAAACTTCCCTCCTTTTAGTCAAGTAGTCAGCTAGCTAATTGCAGAAACCCTTTTGACGAAGAAGATGGCTAAAAGAAAAAAAGATGAGGAGTATCGTACTTTTCAGCAGGGATGAACAGAGGAATTCACCTTTGTGGCGAAAGCAGATTCTGCAGTGTGTCTGAAATGCAATGATAAAATTGCATCGATGAAATGGTCAAATATAAAGCAGCACTTTGACACATGCCATACTACATTTGCATCGAAATATCCAGCAAGGGACAGTAGGAAAAAAGCATGTCAAGAGCTACTGTGCAGAGTGCAAGCTAGTCAGCAGCAACTCCATGTTTGGACCCAACAAGGTGACTGGAATTCCTCTAGCTTTGCTGGTGCTTTAGCAATTGTGAGAAACGAAAAGCCATTCACAGATGGGGAGTACTTTTTGATTACATTTCAGATAAAGACAAGATAATCAAATGAATAAGAGACATGCCTCTGTTGGCAGGAACTGTTCACGATCGTACCATCATGGTGGCAAATCAAATTGAGGCAACACAAGTGAAGGACATAAATGCAGCACCATTCTTTTGTCTCACTTTAAATGAGTCAACAGATGTAAGCCATTTATCTCAGTTCAGCATGATTGCAAGGTATACTTGTCAGTGACACACTATGTAAGAAAAGTCTTGCTGTTTTGCCTATGAAAGAGACAAGAGGGGAGAATTTATTCAAGTCTTTCACTGAGTTCGCTAAAGAAAAAAATCTACCAATGGATAAAATTATTTCAGTGTGTACTGATGGTGCTCTATGCATGGTGTGGAAAAACAGAGGATTCATAGTGCTTCTTTGTGAACATGAAAAGAGACCCATCCTAAGTTTTCACTGCATCATACATCAGGAGATGCTTTGTACTCAGATGTGTGGTGAGCAGCTTGGTAAGGTGATGTCGCTGGTCATTTCGGTGGTCAACTTTATTGTTGCCCGAGCTTTAAATGATCGCCAGTTTAAAACACTGCTGGATGAAGTTGGAAATTATCCTGGTCTGCTTCTGCACAGCAATGTGCATTGGTTGTCAAGAGGGAAGGTGCTCAGCCATTTCGCATCTTGTCTGAGTGAAATCCGGACTTTTCTTGAAATGGAAAACATCGAGCATCCTGAGTTAGCTAACACTGAGTAGCTCCTGAAGTTCTACTACCTTGTGGACATGACTGAACATCTGGACCAGCTCAATGTGAAAATGCAAGGCATTGGAAATACAGTCTTACCCCTTCAACAAGCAGTATTTGCATTTGAAAACAAGCTGGAACTCTTCATTGCGGATATTGAAACAGGTTGTTTTCTACACTTTGAAAAACTGGGAGAGTTTAAAGATGCATGCACAGCAAGACCCTGCTCAACATCTTGATCTCCAGCAGCTAGCGGACTTTACATCTAATCTCCTGCAGTCATTCAAAGTGCACTTTGCAGAATTTTGTGAGCACACTTGTCTTTTTAAGTTCATCACCCATCCACACGAGTGTGCAGTGGACAGCACCAACCTGCCTTCCTATATGCCAACAATGAAACATCAGAAAATGAACTCAAAAAAACAATCCCTTTTGACCCTGGTTGGTTGGCTCAGTGGTAGAGCATTGGCCTGGCATGCAGGAGTCCCAGGTTTGATTCCTGGCCAGGTCACACAGGAGAGGCGCCCATCTGCTTTTCCACCCTCCCCCTCTCCTTCCTCTCTGTCTCTCTCTTCCCCTCTCCCAGCCAAGGCTCCATTGGCCCAGGTGCTGAGGATGGCTCCATGGCCTCTGCCTCAGGTGCTAGAATGGCCCTGGTTGCAACAGAGCAATGCCCCAGATGGGCAGAGCATTGCCCCTCTGGTGGGAATGCTGGGTGGATCCCTGTCGGGCGCATGCAGAAGTCTGTCTGACTGCCTCCCCATTTCCAACTTCAGAAAAAAAAATCCCTTTTATGGTTGCAACAAAAAAATAAAATACCTAGGAATAAACATAACAGAGAATGTAAAGGAGCTATATAATAAAAACTACAAAGTATTGTTAAGGGAAATAAAAAAATATACAATGAAATGGAAAAATATTTCTTGTTCTTGGATAGAAAGAATAAATATAGTCAAAATGACCATATTACCCAAAGCAATATACAAATTTAATGTAATTCCCATCAAAATTCTAATGTCATTTTTTAAATAAAAGGAACAAAAAATTATCAGGTTTATATAGAACTATAAAAAACCCCAAATAGCCAAAGTAATTCTAAGGAAAAAGAATGAAGCTGGGGACATTACAATACCTAACTTCAAATTATGTTATAGAGCCATGATAATCAAAACAGCATGGTATTGTCAGAAAAATAGACACTCAGACCAATGGAACAGAATAGAGAGCCCAGAAATAAAACCACATATATATGGTTAAATAATCTTTGACAAAGGGGCCAACAACACACAGTGAAGAAAAGAAAGCCTCTTCAATAAATGGTGCTGGGAAAACTGGAAAGCCACATGCAAAAGAATGAAACTCAACTACAGTTTGTCCCCTTGTACTAAAATTAATTCAAAATGGATCAAAGACCTAAATATAAGACCTGAAACAATACATTACATAGAAGAAAACATAGGTACTAAACTTATGGACCTTGGCCATAAAGAGCACTTTATGAATTTGACTCCAAAGGCAAGGGAAGTGAAGGCAAAGATAAATGAATGGGACTACATTAGACTAAGAAGCTTCTGCACATCAAAAGAAACTGACAACAAAACAAATAGACAGCCAACTAAATGGGAGGTTATATTTTCAAACAACAGCACAGATAAGGGTCTAATATCCAAAATATACAAAGAACTCTTAAAACTCAACAACAAACAAGCAAACAATCTAATAAAAATGGGAAGAGGACATAAACAGATACTTCTCTCAAGAAGAAATACAAATATCCAATAGATATATGAAAAGATGTTCATCTTCACTAGCTATTAGAGAAATGCAAATCAAAACTACAATGATATATCACCTCACACCTGTTAGATTAGCTAGTATCAACAAGACAGGTAATAACAAGTGTTGGAGAGGCTGTGGAGAAAAAGGAACGCTGGTGGGAATGTAAAGTAATACAACCATTATGGAAGAAAGTATGGTGGTACCTCAAAAAATTAAGAATAGAACTACCATCTGACTCAGCAATCTCTCTACTGGGTATCTACCCAAAAAACTCAAAAACATTGGTATGTAAAGACACATGCAGCCCCATGTTCATTGCAGCATTGTTCACAGTGACCAAGACATGGAAACAACCAAAAAGCCCCTCAATAGATAATTGGATAAAGAAGATGTGGTACATATATACTATGGAATACTACTCAGCTGTAAGAAATGATGACATAGGATCATTTACAACAACATGGATGGAACTTGATAGCATTATACTGAGTGAAATAAGTAAATCAGAAAAAACTAAAAACTGTATGATTCCATACATAGGTGGGACTCAAAAATGAGACTCAGGGACATGGACATGATGGTTACCGGCCAGGGGGGTTGGGGGGGAAAGGAAGAAGAGAGAGGGGTTGTGGGGAAGGGGAGGGGCACAAAGAAAACCAAATAGAAGGTGATGGAAGACAATTTGACTTTGGGTGATGGATATACAACATAATCAAATGTCAAAATGACCTGGAGAAGTTTTCTCTGAATCTATGTACCCTAA
Source organism: Saccopteryx leptura (assembly GCF_036850995.1). Taxonomy (NCBI): domain Eukaryota; kingdom Metazoa; phylum Chordata; class Mammalia; order Chiroptera; family Emballonuridae; genus Saccopteryx; species Saccopteryx leptura. The sequence continues at coordinate 101,894,225 of NC_089507.1, read as the reverse complement.
TAAATCAATGCCACCCTGTTAAAATTAATTGTCTAAAAAAAAAGAGAAAAAAGGATACTTATCCTGAGTTCAAGAAAAGAAGAAGGTTGGGACTAGTGCCTCCAAACTCATCACCAGGAATGGCAGCTCAGGACTATAGTTATCAGCATATTAAGAGTGTTTAAGAGAGCAATTAAAAGTGATGGAGGTAATTAAGATAAAGGCACACAAGTGGGAGGGTTGAACAACAATCTAGTATAAGTATGTAGCACTGAAAGTATGATCACGGAGCTGTCCAGTCCAGTTTGGCTAAACTTTTTGTGTCACTTCTTTATTCTGTCACCTCTTTTGTATAGCTCATAATTTTCAATTCAAAACTGGCTATTAATACCTGACCATTAACTGTGTAATATTTTAAATGATTAAAAATTTGTCTCAAACCCACATATAGCTATTTTCAGTTATTTATGTATTCTTTTAATATGATTATTTATGCCATAATTTATAACAAATTATGTAGACTTTAGTTTGTATAAATTTGAATAAATTAGATATAATTTAGTTTGCTTATATTTAATATTAATTATAGACACATTGCTGTTTGTCTGTATTTTTTTTTGTGTGTGTGTGTGATAGAGACAGAGAGATAGATAGGGACAGACAGGGAAGACAGACAGAAAGGGAGAGAGCTGAGAAGCATCAATTCTCTGTTGCAGCTCCTTAGTTGTTCATTGATTGTTTTCTCATATGTGCCTTGACCAGGGGGCTATATCAGAGTGAGTGACTCCTTGCTCAAGCCAGTGAACTTGGGATAAGCCAGACCTTGGGCTTCATTCAAGCCAGCGACCTTAGGGCTTAAGCCAGCATCCATGGGGTTATGTTTATAATACCATGCACAAACTGGTAAGCCCGTGCTCAATCTGAATGAGCCTGTGTTAAAGTCTGAGACCTCATGGTTTCAAAAGTGGGTCCTCTGTGTCCTAGTCTGATACTCTATCCACTGTGCCACTGCCTAGTCAGGCTGTTTGTACTCTTCTGGTATCTATGTTCTACATGGCTGTAGAACATTCCTTGAAGTTCCTATGCTTTGTCACTTGTCAGCTGGTGGGCATATTGTATTTAAAGTTTCTCCTTTCCTGTAACTCCCTTGGCACAAAGTATGTTTACACATATAGCTTCCTTGTTTTTGATAGCTTGGGAGTAAATTCTCAAATTGGGTTTAGTGATGCAATGGCATCTTGATAGCTTGCAGTCGACCTGCCCTTCTTTTCACTGGCTTCTTTTTGTACCACAGACCCCTCAGGGAAATCTGACCTTCACAACTGGGTGTCTATCCTCACTATTTGCTGATGTGTGCTTCATACTTCAGTAGGACAGTCTCCCTATGGGTCCCAGTTCACACCATGTTCACTGTCCTGAAATTCATTGTTCTTTCTATGTTTTTATCTTGATGTACCCACCAAACTACACAAACATTCCCCCCCTTGTCATCATTTAGAGAGCAGTCCTTCTCCTTATTGTAACACATACCCATCTGGCTCCTCTTCAAACCCTTACTATGTCTAACCTTTATCATGCTAATCAACATGTCATTGCTTTCTAATAATTTTATGTGAATTAGTTTTATTCTCAAAAATTGTTTTTTAATTTTAAGCTACTCAGATTTAAGCTTCTCAGATTTTCAGCTATTTTGAGGGCCAAAACTATGGGTTATATATTTTTATAACTTGATTGTTTCTATCAGAAGTGCTGGGCCAACTTGAAACTCAATAAATGCATTCTTGATCATCAGTAAGTAGTTTTTACTTATAAGTCACTTCTTCTAATAGCTTATTGAACTATTCTTTCAAAACCTTGTATTAACCTTTTTTATTTTAGCAGATGGTAAGGAAAGGAACAAGATATAGGGTGTGGCTTACTTGCACTGAAGGCAATAAAGTGCACAGAAGTTGACAATAAAAACAAAAGCATTGTGAGAAACATTTAGACAAAAGGAAATTTAATTAAAACATTGAACATTATGTTGGTGACTATTATAATATTGATAATATTAGCAGTTACCAATTACACAAATCGTATTACGTTTTACTCAAAACTCGGTTGGTTTAAAATCATAACCATATTGTCAGGTCACAATTCTGTGTGTCAGCAAGTTAGGCTGGTGATCCTTCTGCTCTCAACTGAGCTCAGTTACAAGTGTGTGGGCTCAGCTGACTGCTGGCTGGGGCACTTTAGCTGACTTTCATGGTCTCACATCCTCTTCAGTGAGATCTTATGTGAGCTTGTGGAGTTGAGCCAAAATGTGAACAGAATTGGGCAAAAGGAGGTGGAGTCCATGCTTGAGAGGCAAAGGAAAGACTGCCCAGAGTGCCATGGCCATCAGAGTAAGCAGTAGCTTAGAATATCATGGGTCAGCTGTAGTTGGAATAGAAGGAACTGACATGTATGAAAAACTGGGGTTCAATTCTCAGACTGGAAAGGCAGCAGAAAGCGGAGTGAGACAAGTGGCTAACATCTTGGCTAAAGGAGTGGGGAGTTGTGCTGGACCTGAGGCAGGATGGCAGGCTGTGGGGAGTGGGGGAGAGGTGGCACTGTACACAGGAGGCTCTGAGAGGGCCTGCTTACTGAAACTACATTTTTTCATAGTTTTTTTTATAGTCCGGCCCTTCAATGGTCTGAGTGACAGTGAACTGGCTCCCTGTGTAAAAAGTTTGGGGACCCCTGATCTAATGTTTGATCCTTGTGAGGACCTGTGCCTTTGTTCTGTGTTGTCATCATAGGTCAGTTGACAGAAGTACACAATGCTGGTGTAACTTTTAGTAATATAGCTAAAAATTATCCCTCTTACTAGATGATCATGGTGTCTGGAATTGGAGATTTTCTTCTCTGAGGCTGAGGCTTCAGAAATCCAGACTTAGATCCACATGCCATGGAAAGAGTCATTCAACCATCACAGCAGGGGCCAAGCTAGGAGGTAGTGGAACAAGGCATATTTGGGAGAGAAAGAGGAATTGAGTCAAACCAAGATGAGGCAGGTCAGGTTCACAATCTTGTCCAGAGATGGCTCCAATCACAAACATTGCTGGATGATAGTTTTCTAAGTCGGTGATCTGGGTAATCAGAGGAGTAAGGTTTATTGGGTCTCTGGAAGCTCAAACTCTAAGACTTAGATGCTTTGTAGGAAGATACTCTTTTCTTTGCTAATTGTGGGCCTCTACTTATGATTTTTTTCAACTCTGGAAATATAAGCAGTAGGACTCATGCATATCTTATTGACAGTGCAAGTCTGGCAGAGTGGATAATAAATATGTGAGCAAGATATGGGAGCCATTGTGTTTCTGAACCCATACCACCTCTGAGGGAAACAAGTTCCAGAGATTGACTGCCCACTATGGACTATAGCACTTTCTTTGCATTGTTCTTAAAAAACAAAAATCAATATTTCAAGTTCAAAAGAAGAGCTGATTGAATTGTAAGTGGTTTTTAATATATTCCTTTCCTGTTCTATCTCTCCCTTTTTTCTTTCCTTTCTTTTCCTTTCCTTTTTTTCTCATTCTTTCTTTCTCCTTTTCTTTTCCTTCTTTCTTTTTTCTTTCTTTCTCTCTCTTTTTTTTCTATAAAAGCAGTGAAACTATTTTATTAAATGCAGTTTACTTAGAACTATAATATATAAAACATTTTTTTTTTAATAATTTTATTTTTTTAATGGGGTGACATCAATAAATCAGGATACATATATTCAAAGATAACAAGTCCAGGTTATCTTGTCGTTCAATTATGTTGCATACCCATCACCCAAAGTCAGATTGTCCTCTGTCACCTTCTATCTTGTTTTCTTTGTGCCGCTCTCCCTCCCCCTTTCCCTCTCCCATTCCCCCTTCCCCCCCGTAACCACCACACTCTTATCAGTGTCTCTTAGTTTTACTTTTATGTCCCACCTACGTATGGAATAATGCAGTTCCTGGTTATTTCTGATTTACTTATTTCGCTTCATATCATGTTATCAAGATCCCACCATTTTGCTGTAAATGTTCCGATGTCATCATTTCTTATGGCTGAGTAGTATTCCATAGTGTATATGTGCCACATCTTCTTTATCCAGTCATCTATTGACGGGCTTTTTGGTTGTTTCCATGTCCTGGCCACTGTGAACAATGCTGCAATAAACATGGGGCTGCATGTGTCTTTACGTATCAATGTTTCTGAGTTTTTGGGGTATATACCCAGTAGAAGGATTGCTGGGTCATAAGGTAGTTCTATTTTCAGTTTTTTGAGGAACCACCATACTTTCTTCCATAATGGTTGTACTACTTTACATTCCCACCAACAGTGGATGAGGGTTCCTTTTTCTCCACAGCCTCTCCAACATTTGCTATTACCTGTCTTGCTAATAATGGCTAATCGAACAGGTGTGAGGTGGTATCTCATTGCCGTTTTGATTTGCATTTCTCTAATAGCTAAAGAAGATGAGCATCTTTTCATATATCTGTTGGCCATTTGTATTTCTTCCTGGGAGAAGTGTCTGTTCATATCCTCTTCCCATTTTTTTATTGGATTGTTTGTTTGTTTGTTGTTGAGTTTTATGAGTTCTTTGTATATTTTGGATATTAGGCCCTTATCTGAGCTGTTGTTTGAAAATATCATTTCCCATTTAGTTGGCTTTCTGTTTATTTTGTTATCAGTTTCTCTTGCTGAGCAAATATAAAACATTTTTATGTCAGGCTGTCTAGATCATGGTGGGCAGACCACCCTTCATTTACTGCATAGGTAGCTCCAAAGGTATGAGAGTTCCGGTACTGTAGTCCTAGGAATGAGAAAGTACAGGCCCTTTCAGCTCCATCTAGCACCCCCTGCTCTGCGTATCTACTTCACAAACTTCCCATGAATGTCTAGAAAAGCAGAGTTTACATTCTCTTTCAACCCATTGCAGAGTTTTACATTCACCTCTGTTGATAAATGTTTCTTTTATCTAAGCCCATTTCTTCAATGTTTCATATCAACTCAGAGGTGAGGGAGTTATGACTGCAAAGTGACTTGAAAATTAGTTAACCATTTTTTAAAATATGCCACAGTTTTTTTGTTTAGAGTAGGGCTTGGGAACCTTTTTGGCTGAGAGAGCTATGAACACTACATATTTTAAAATGTAATTCCGTGAGAGCCATACAATACGTTTAACACTAAATACAAGTAAATATGTGCATTTTATGTAAGACCAACACTTTTAAAGTACAATAAGCCTCTGAATTCTTTTTAGTAACATTGTTATACTGTTGCTAACCAATGATGAATAAATTACTTCTTACCATTAATGCCAGTGGTCCTGACCCCCGGGCCATGGACCATTACTGGTCCATGGGCCATTTGGTACCAGTCTGCAGAGAAAGCATAAATAACTTACATTATTTTCATTTTATTTATATTTAAGTCTGAATGATGTTTTATTTTTTAAAAATGACCAGATTCCCTCTGTTACATTCATCTAAGACTCACTCTTGACGCTTGTCTCTGTCACATGGTACATTTATCTGTCCCACCCTAAAGGTCGGTCCATGAAAATATTTTCTGACATTAAACTGGTCTGTGGCCCAAAAAAGGTTGGGACCACTGATTAATGTGACTTCTGGTGCTGCATGGTTTTGTTGATAGCTTTGTAGCCTGGTTGATATGTGGTGAGGTTAAGCTTCATGCAGGCATTGAGACTTCCAACCATTAAACGTGATTGTAGGTTGGTCTTGTCGTTCTTTAGATATGAGAAAGACTGCTCACATGCATACGTAGAGCCAAACATTGTCAGTACAGCAATACTCACATGCTGCAGTGTGTGGTATGTGATGGGAAGTGTGTTCCAAGTTTTGACAGTCAGCTGGTCCGTGGGTTGAAGTTTTTTCATTTATCCCCACTTGTGTTTGCTTGCAAACTCTGCTTGCTGTTGTGCAAGTCTTTTCAAATCTTCATTCACTGACTTGAACTTATTCACCCACATGTCTGAGGCCTTTAAGTCAGCAGCTTGTAGCTCAAAATCTCTGACTGAGACACCGGGGATATAACTCAGGTCGGCGCTATCCACTGCACACGCGTGTGGATGGGTGATGAACTTAAAAAGACAAGTGCACTCACAAAATTCTGCAAAGTGCACTTTGAATGACTGCAGGAGATTAGATGTGAAGTCCGCTAGCTGCTGGAGATCAAGATGTTGAGCAGGGTCTTGCTGTGCATGCATCTTTAAACTCTCTCAGTTTTTCAAAGTGTAGAAAATGACCTGTTTCAATATCCGCGATGAAGAGTTCCAGCTTGTTTTCAAATGCAAATACTGCTTGTTGAAGGGGTAAGACTGTATTTCCAATGCCTTGCATTTTCACATTGAGCTGGTTCAGATGTTCAGTCATGTCCACAAGGTAGTAGAACTTCAGGAGCTACTCAGTGTTAGCTAACTCAGGATGCTCGATGTTTTCCATTTCAAGAAAAGTCCGGATTTCACTCAGACAAGCCGTGAAATGGCTGAGCACCTTCCCTCTTGACAACCAACGCACATTGCTGTGCAGAAGTAGACTAGGATAATTTCCAACTTCATCCAGCAGTGTTTTTTTTTTCTGTATTTTTCTGAAGCTGGAAACGGGGAGAGACAGTCAGACAAACTCCCGCATGCGCCAGACCCGGATCCACCCGGCATGCCCACCAGGGGGCCCACCAGGGGGCCCACCAGGGGGCGATGCTCTGCCCCTCTGGGGCGTCGCTCTGTTGTGACCAGAGCCACTCTAGCACCTGGGGCAGAGGCCGAGGAGCCATCCCCAGTGCCCAGGCCATCTTTGCTCCAGTGGAGCCTCGGCTGCGGGAAGGGAAGAGAGAGACAGAGAGGAAGGAGAGGGGGAAGGGTGGAGAAGCAGATGGGCGCTTCTCCTGTGTGCCCTGGCCGGGAATCAAACCCGGGACTTCTGCACGCCAGGCCGATGCTCTACCACTGAGCCAACCGGCCAGGGCCTCCAGCAGTGTTTTAAACTGGCGATCATTTAAAGTTCGGGCAACAATAAAGTTGACCACCGAAATGACCAACGACATCACCTTACCAAGCTGCTCACCACACATCTGAGTACAAAGCATCTCCTGATGTATGATGCAGTGAAAACTTAGGATGAGTCTCTTTTCATGTTCACAAAGAAGCACTATGAATCCTCTGTTTTTCCCCACCATGCACGGAGCACCATCAGTACACACCGAAATAATTTTATCTATCGGTAGATTTTTTTCTTTAGCGAACTCAGTGAAAGACTTGAATAAATTCTCCCCTCTTGTCTCTTTCATAGGCAAAACAGCAAGACTTTCCTCACATAGTATGCCACTTACAGCCTACCTTGCAATCACACTGAACTGGAATAAATGGCTTATGTCTGTGACTCATCCAAAGTGAGACAAAAGAATGGTGCTGCATTTATGTCCTTCACTTGTGTTGCCTCAATTTGATTTGCCATCATGATGGTAAAATCGTGAACAGTTCTTGCTGACTGAGGCATGTCTCCTATTCCTTTGATTATCTTGTCTTTATCTGAAAAGTTGTCAAAAAGTTTATTGGCAACATCAAGTATGAATGTTTTGACATACTACCCATATGTGAATGGCTTTCCATTTCTCACAATTGCTAAAGCACCAGCAAAACTAGTCGAATTCCAGTCACCTTGTTGGGTCCAAACACGGAGATGCTGCTGACTAGCTTGCACTCTGCACAGAAGAAAGCTCTTGACATGCTTTCTTCCTGCTGTCCCTCGCCGGATATTTCAATGCAAATGTAGTATAGCGTGTGTCAAAGTGCTGCTTTATATTTGACCGATATATAATTTCATTGATGCAATTTTATCATTGCATTTCAGACACACTGTAGAACCTGCTCTCTCCACAAAGGCAAATTCCTCTGTCCATTTCTGCTGAAAAGTACGATACTCCTTATCTTTTTTTCTTTTAGCCATCTTCTTCATCAAAAGGATTTCTGCAATTAGCTAGCTGACTATTTGATTAAAAGGAGGGAAGTTTACTTCCTGACCTCACAATGACCCGTGTATGTTATGCATTATCCAATAAAAATTTGATGTTGTCCTGGAGGACAGCTGTGATTGGCTCCAGCTACCCGCAACCATGAACACGAGCAGGAGGAAATGAATGGATTGTAATACATGAGAATGTTTTATATTTTTAATGTTATTATTTTTTTTATTGAAGATTTGTCTGCGAGCCAGATGCAGCCATCAAAAGAGCCACATCTGACTTGCGAGCCATAGGTTCCTGATCTCTGGTTTAGAGTCAAACTCCAAATCAAAAATAGAAAAGAGGTGTAAAGTTCAAAGTTGTTTTATTTGATCAGTTATTTTATTTGACAAGAATAGGATTCTGAACTGGGTAAAAACAAAAATTAAAAAAAATAACTTTTTTCCTCCTGAAATAAAAAAAAATTATTTGTTTACAAATACACATATTTTTAAATGTAAAATATCTTACTTTTTACTTTTTTTATTGATTTTAAATTATTGTGTTCACATAGATTCAAGTGTTCCACCAAATATATCTTCCCCTTCCTTCTTATTCTTTTTGATACCCCTGTTGCCCCCTCTCCTCATTGCCTTCCCCCCTTTCCTCCAGGATTTGCTGTCCTGCTCTCTATAATGCTGTGTTTTGTATATATAATTAATGTCTTTCCCTTCCCTAATCCCATCTTTTTATCCTCTTTTCCTCTGACTGCTTTCTCTCTGGTCCCTTTGATACCACCTCTGCCTCTATTCCATTTCTCAGTTCACCTTGTTCATTAGATTCCTCAAATGAGTGAAGTCATATGATATTTTTCTATGTCTGGTTTATTTCATTTAGCATAATAGTCTCCAAGTCCATCTATGTTGTCACAAAAGGTAAGATTTTCTTCTTTTTCATGGCCACATAGTATTCTATTGTGTATATGTACCACAGCTTTTTTAGAGCAATTTTTAGTTTACAACAAAACAGAGCAGGATGTACAGAGATTTTTCATATTTCAATTTTTTAGAATTTCCTTTATAATTTATTTTTTTGGTACAAAGGTTCTCATTTATACATTATCACAGAATTTATTCTTACCATAAATATTTAATTATACATGCAAAATTTTTAGCTCCCTGTTTTATCTTCCTTCTTCTTGAAGTCTTTCTCTTTTGTTTATGTATTAACTATTTTTTTCTCACATATTTTTCTTTGATGAGCTCCAGAGGTGGTATATTCTCCAAGTTCAAGACTATTGTTAAGTATCTCTCTTTTATCCTGATGGGCAAATGGTATCTTGACTACTTAAAGGGCATTTGGATGGCAACTTCTTTCTCAAAAGTCTGTAGATGTCTGTTACCATCTTCTTCCTCAATGTTCCAGAGCACTGTGGATCTTGTTAAAATGCAAACTCTTATCCAGTAGGATTGGAGTGGAGAGTCTGTATTTCTTTTTTTTTTTTCTTTAATAATTTTATTTTTTTTAATAGGGTGACATCAATAAATCAGGATACATATATTCAAAAATAACAAGTCCAGGTTATCTTGTCGTTCAATTATGTTGCATACCCATCACCCAAAGTCAGATTGTCCTCTGTCACCTTCTATCTTGTTTTCTTTGTGCCGCTCCCCCTCCCCCTTTCCCTCTCCCATTCCCCCTTCCCCCCCCGTAACCACCACACTCTTATCAGTGTCTCTTAATTTTACTTTTATGTCCCACCTACGTATGGAATAATGCAGTTCCTGGTTATTTCTGATTTACTTATTTCGCTTCATATCATGTTATCAAGATCCCACCATTTTGCTGTAAATGTTCCGATGTCATCATTTCTTATGGCTGAGTAGTATTCCATAGTGTATATGTGCCACATCTTCTTTATCCAGTCATCTATTGACGGGCTTTTTGGTTGTTTCCATGTCCTGGCCACTGTGAACAATGCTGCAATAAACATGGGGCTGCATGTGTCTTTACGTATCAATGTTTCTGAGTTTTTGGGGTATATACCCAGTAGAGGGATTGCTGGGTCATAAGGTAGTTCCATTTTCAGTTTTTTGAGGAAACACCATACTTTCTTCCATAATGGTTGTACTACTTTACATTCCCACCAACAGTGTATGAGGGTTCCTTTTTCTCCACAGCCTCTCCAACATTTGCTATTACCTGTCTTGCTAATAATGGCTAATCGAACAGGTGTGAGGTGGTATCTCATTGCCGTTTTGATTTGCATTTCTCTAATAGCTAAAGAAGATGAGCATCTTTTCATATATCTGTTGGCCATTTGTATTTCTTCCTGGGAGAAGTGTCTGTTCATATCCTCTTCCCATTTTTTTATTGGATTGTTTGTTTGTTTGTTGTTGAGTTTTATGAGTTCTTTGTATATTTTGGATATTAGGCCCTTATCTGAGCTGTTGTTTGAAAATATCATTTCCCATTTAGTTGGCTTTCTGTTTATTTTGTTATCAGTTTCTCTTGCTGAGCAAAAACTTCTTAGTCTGATGTAGTCCCATTCATTAATTTTTGCCTTCACTTCTCTTGCCTGTGGAGTCAAATTCATAAAATGCTCTTTAAAACCCAGGTCCATGAGTTGAGTACCTATGTCTTCTTCTATGTACTTAATTGTTTCAGGTCTTATGTTTAGATCTTTGATCCATTTTGAGTTAATTTTTGTACAGGGGGAGAGACTGTAGTCCAGTTTCATTCTTTTGCATGTGGCTTTCCAGTTTTCCCAGCACCATTTATTGAAGAGGCTTTCTTTTCTCCATTGTGTGTTGTTGGCCCCTTTATCAAAAATTATTTGACTATATATATGTGGTTTTATTTCTGGACTTTCTATTCTGTTACATTGGTCTGAGTGTCTACTTTTCTGCCAATACCATGCTGTTTTGATTGTCGTGGCCCTATAATATAGTTTGAAGTCAGGTATTGTAATGCCCCTAGCTTCATTCTTTTTCTTTAGGATTGCTTTGGCTATTTGGGGTTTTTTATAGTTCCATATAAATCTGATGATTTTTTGTTCTATTTCTTTAAAAAATGTCATTGGAATTTTGATGGGAATTGCATTAAATTTGTATATTGCTTTGGGTAACATAGCCATCTTGATTATATTTATTCTTCCTAGCCAAGAACAAGGTATATTCTTCCATCTCATTATATCTTTTTCGATTTCCCTTAACAATGGTTTATAGTTTTCATTATATAAGTCCTTTACATTCTTTGTTATGTTTATTCCTAAGTATTTTATTTTTTTTGTTGCAATCGTGAAGGGGATTATTCTTTTGAGTTCGTTCTCAATTGTTTCATTGTTGGCATATAGAAAGGCTATTGACTTCTGTATGTTAATTTTGTATCCTGTGACCTTACTGTATTGGCTTATTGTTTCTAGTAGTCTTTTTGTGGATTCTTTGGGGTTTTCTATGTATAGGATCATATCATCTGCAAAAAGTGATACCTTTACTTCTTCTTTTCCGATATGGATGCCTTTTATTTCTTTGTCTTGTCTGGTTGCTCTGGCTAGAACCTCTAGTATCACATTAAATAAGAGTGGAGAGAGTGGACAACCCTGTCTTGTTCCTGATTTAAGGGGAAAAGCCTTCAGTTTTGTGCCATTTAATATGATGTTAGCTGATGGTTTATCATATATGGCCTTTATCATGTTGAGATATTTTCCTTCTATACCCATTTTGTTGAGAGTCTTAAACATAAAATTGTGTTGTATTTTATCGAAAGCCTTTTCTGCGTCTATTGATAAGATCATGTGGTTTTTGTTCTTTGTTTTGTTGATATGGTGTATTACGTTAACCGTTTTACGTATGTTGAACCATCCTTGAGATTCTGGGATGAATCCCACTTGATGATCATGATGTATTATTTTTTTAATATATTGTTGTATTCGATTTGCTAGTATTTTGTTTAGTATTTTAGCATCTGTATTCATTAGAGATATTGGTCTGTAGTTTTCTTTTTTTGTGCCATCCTTGCCTGGTTTTGGTATGAGGGTTATGTTGGCCTCATAAAATGTGTTTGGAAGTATTGCTTCTTCTTCAATTTTTTGGAAGACTTTGAGTAGAATAGGAACCAAGTCTTCTTTGAATGTTTGATAAAATTCACTGGTATAGCCGTCGGGGCCTGGACTTTTATTTTTGGGGAGATTTTTAATGGTGTTTTAATTTCTTCTCTACTGATAGGTCTGTTTAGGCTTTCTGCTTCTTCTTGACTCAGTCTAGGAAGGTTGTATTGTTCTAGGAATTTATCCATTTCTTCTAGGTTGTTGAATTTAGTGGCATAAAGTTTTTCATAGTATTCTACAATAATTCTTTGTATATCTACGGTGTCCGTGGTGATTTCTCCTCTTTCATTTTGGATTTTGTTTATATGAGTTCTTTCTCTTTTTTCCTTGGTAAGTCTTGCCAAGGGTTTGTCAATTTTGTTGATCTTTTCAAAGAACCAGCTCCTTGTTCTATTAATTTTTTCTATAGTTTTTCTGTTCTCTAATTCATTTATTTCTGCTCTGATTTTTATTATCTCCTTTCTTCGGCTGGTTTTGGGTTGTCTTTGTTCTTCTTTTTCTAGTTCCTTAAGGTGGGAAGTTAAGTGGTTCACTTGGGCTCTCTCTTGTTTGTTCATATATGCCTGAAGTGATATGAACTTCCCTCTTATCACTGCTTTTGCTGCATCCCATAGATTCTGATATGTCGTATTTTCATTTTCATTTGTCTGTATATATCTTTTGATCTCTGCACTTATTTCTTCTTTGACCCATTCATTTTTTAGAAGTATGTTGTTTAGTTTCCACATTTTTGTGGGTTTTTCCCCCTCTTTTTTGCAGTTGAATTCTAGTTTCAAGGCTTTATGATCAGAAAATATGCTTGGTACAACTTCGCTTTTTCTGAATTTGCTGATGTTGTTTTTGTGGCCCAACATATGGTCAATTCTTGAGAATGATCCATGTACACTGGAGAAAAATGTATACTCAGTCACTTTGGGATGAAATGTTCTGTAGATGTCTATCATATCCAGGTGCTCTAGTGTTTTGTTTAAGGCCACTATGTCTTTGTTGATTCTCTGTTTGGATGACCGATTTAGAGCCGTCAGCAGTGTATTGAGGTCTCCAAGTATGATTGTATTTTTGTCAGTTTTTGTTTTAAGATCAATAAGTAGCTGTCTTATATATTTTGGTGCTCCTTGGTTTGGTGCATATATATTAAGAATTGTTATGTCTTCTTGATTCAGTGTCCCCTTAGCCATTATGAAATGGCCATTTTTGTCTCTGAGTAAGCTTGCTGTCTTGTAGTCAGCATTATCAGATATGAGTATTGCTACACCTGCTTTTTTTTGGATGTTATTTGCTTAGAGTATTGTTTTCCAGCCTTTCACTTTGAATTTGTTTTTATCCTTGTTACTTAGATGAGTTTCCTGTAGGCAGCATACAGTTGGATTTTCTTTTTTAATCCATTCTGCTACTCTGTGCCTTTTTATTGGTGAGTTTAATCCGTTTACATTTAGTGTAATTATTGATACTTGTGAGTTCCCTATTGCCATTTTATATCTTGCTTTCTGTTAGTTTTGTGTCTTGTTTGATTCTTCTCTTTCGTTTTTCTATCTTTTGTTTTTATTTGGTTGTATTCCATACATCTTTCCTCTGTTGCTATCTTTTTTATCTCATGTGCTTCTGTGGTGGTTTTTTCAAAAAATATGGAACGCTTCACGAATTTGCATGTCATCCTTGCCTAGGGGCCATGCTAATCTTCTCTGTATTGTTCCAATTTTAGTATATGTGCTGCTGAAGTGAGCACGAGAGTCTGTATTTCTAAGAAGTTCCCATTGGGTGCTCTACAATTTCAGCAGCAATATTGTAGCTTATTGGGGAGCAGGTGAAAAGTCCAAGGCAAGTTAGGTTTCTCCCAATTGGTAACTTATTCTTTTTCAGGAAGTTTTCAAGTTTCTCTCTTGATCATTATTACTTAAGAACTTTCTTAGGATATGCTCAGATGTGTCTTTTCTCATCAATCTAAACTAGGATTCAATGAATCCTTTAAATTGTAGCCTCAGGTTTTCTTCACCTCATGGACATTTTTCTTCAATCATTGCAGTCTATTCTCATTACTCACTGATTCTGTATTTGCAAATTTTCTTAGTTGCTCTGATTAATTTTTAATTCCAGAATCAATATTTGTGGAGTTTGTTTGTTTGTTATCATTTGCAGACATGCAGAGTGGCAAAAAATATTTGCGTCACCCAAGGCACACATTCTCGGCTGAGTGTTCGTGTTCCTCTGCTTGTTTATTTTGTGTTTTAGATCCCACACATAAGTAAAGTCATATGGCTTTTATTTTTCTCCATATGACTGATTTCACTCAGCAGAATACCATCTAGGTCCATCCACATTGTTGCAGATGGCAAGATTACATTCTTTTTATGGCTGAGTTTTATTTCATTGTGTATATAATACTGCAGTGAGCACATAAATGCATGTGTCCTTTTGATTTTTAGTGTTTTGAGTTTCTTTGGATAACTACCCAGAAGTGGAATTGCTAGGTTTTTCTTTGTCTCCTCTTATATCTTTTGTTTTAAAGTCAATTTTGTTTGGTATGTATTGTTATTCCAGCTTTTTAAAAAAAAATTTTTATTTTTAAAAATATCTTTTCCATCCCCTTACCTTCAATCTGTGTCTGAAGTGAGTCTTTTGTAGAAAACATATGTGAAGGTCTTGTTTTTTTTATCCATCAAGTACCCCCAACCCCCATATCTCCTGATATAATATAGATATAAATGCTCCTGATTGGAGCATTTAATTTATTTGAATTTAAGATAGTTGTTGATAGATATGTATTTATTGCCATTTTATTCATATGTTGTATTTTTTCTTCTTCTTTCAAAGAAGACCCTTTAACATTTCTTGTAATACTGCTTTGGTGGTGTTAAACTCCTTTAGCTTTTTCTGGTATGGGAAGTTCTTTAATTGCCCTTCAATTCTAAATGATAGCTTTGCTGGGTAGAGTAATCTTGGTGTAGGTCTTTGCTTTTCATCACTTTGAATATTTCATGCTAATCCCTTCTGGCCTAAAATGTTTCTGTTGGGAGCTCCCTTGTAGGAAACTAACTGCTTTTCTGTTTCTGCTTTTAAGATTCTCATTTTGTTTTTAACTTTTGTCATTTTAATTATGATGTAACTTGATGTAAGCATCTTTGGGTTCATCTTGTTTCAGACTCTCTGCACTTTCTGGAATTGTTTGTATTTTTTCTTCACCTGATTAGGGAAGTTTTCCATCTTTATTTCTTCAAATACTTTCTCTGTCCTTCACTCTCTATCGTCTCCTTCTCGTACCCTTATAATGTGTATTGGTCAAATAAGTTGTAAAATATGATTTTTATTTTTGCTTGCTTAGAGTTTGCATTGGGGGCTGGGCAGTGCCAAGTATATGTGGTCTGTGAAATTGCAAATTACTTTCCTGCTTTGAAAGAGCCATTGTTTTGCTAATGTTTGCTGGAGGAGAGGTTTTCATGGCAGAAAGTTTTGAAAGGAGAGAGCAGAAGGAGAACAGAAATTCTGCCCCCACCACTAAAAGGTGAGGTGGGATATTTTTTTCCTCTCTGATGTTTTGCTCTTCACAGGAAAAGTAGGTTTCTGATTTTACCTTGGTTTTTCTGTGGCTTGCCTGTCCTGGTGAGACACCAATAAACAGAATGACTCACCATCCTTTGGCTCTGCTGTTTCTTTGCCATCTGTCCCAATTCAATGAGAACCTGCATGTGAATGGCCATGATGGCAGAAGCCCCTGGTCTTATAATGTGAATGTTGTTACACTTGATGTTGCATCAGGAATCCTTTAAACTATCCTCATTTTTTAAATTGTCTTTTGTTATTTGCTGTTCTGCCACCTTGTCTTCCAAATTGCTGACCTGATTTTCTGTTTCATTTAATCTGATGTTGATTCCTTGTAGTGCATTCTTTATTTAACTTATTGTATTCTTCATTTCTTACTAGTTTTTTTTATGGTTTCTATTCCTTTTTCATGCTGTTGAAGTTATTACTAAGTTCCTTAGGCATCCTTATAACCATTGTTTTGGACTTTGTATTTAGTAGTTTGCTTGCTTCTATTGTTTACTGGTAGTTCTTTTTCTGGAGATTTCTCCTGTTCTTTCTTTTTGGCTGCCTCTCTGTGTCTGTTTTTATGCAATAGGTAGATCTACATCTTCTCATCTTAGCAGGATGGCCTTGTAGTAGGTGTCTTGTAAGGCCCATTGGCACAGCCTTCCAGGTGTCACCTGAGTTGGGCGCTCCTTCCCTGTGTGGGCTGAGTGTATCTTCCTGTTGTAATTGAGACTTGATTGTTGTTGGCAAATCAGTGGGAAGGATTGATTCCCAGGGCTGATTTTCTATGAGGACTGGCCACAACCACAGCAGAGGATTTGCTGTGTAGAGGCTGACCCAATGAAGCAGAACTCACTCCAGCAGGGCTCTGGTGCCCTCTGACTCCACTCCTTGATTGTGTCACTCTAGGCAGAAGCTTAGTGGTGCTCTGGCATGGTCTGAAGCTGGTCACTGGCTAAGCTGGTACTTGGCCTCCTTGGAGGTGCAGGCCAAGGTCAGCACCTGTGCCCTGCCCAGGGCCACCCAACATGACCTACAAAGTGAATTGCAAATGGCTGCTACTTGTGCTTGTTTTGGAAGTATCTGGGAGAAGCCAAGTTGCAAATTGAGTCCATCAGCTACCCTTAATTTTGGGTCCAGGTCCACTTAGCAGTATGTTTGGGTCTCACCAAAGCCAGATGCTACTTGTTTGAGTTTTGTGAACCTTTGAGAGAATTTGGGAAGTCTGCAGCATGAGCCAGTAAAAGTCATTTGGATGGAAAAACTAGGGGAAGCAGCTTGGGTGGGCATGCATGTTGGGTGGAGTGGGGTCTCAGGGAATCAGCAAGGTGGGGAAAACAGTGTTAAGTTGATGGAGACTCAGATATGATGCCTGCCTCTGCCTTAAGTGAGGGTGTTCAGCAAAGAGACAATGACTTTTGCCAGCACTTTTCTGGGATAAAGCTGCCCCTCCAGCCCTTGCACCAAATCTAGACAATACAGTTCTTCTTCATGTGTCTCTGGAATCTTTTGGGCTGCTCCCAGCATTGGAGCTTTGTATAAATATGTTTAAGAAATTCCAGGTGACATTCCTTTAAAAGGAATGCCTGGGACTCCAGTAGCCCTTTGTCTCACTTAGATGCAATCTCTGCTATTTTTTACAGTTAGAAGTTACAGGGATTTCTCTTCTTGACATTGGAGTCCAGGGCTGGGGAATCTGGTTTGGGTCTGGGATCTTTTATTACTCAGCAGGAACCTCCATGGTTGAGATATCCCTCCTAATTTTTAAACACCACATATGGGTGTGGAACCAGCCTGCTCTGAGTCTTCCCCCCTCCTACTAGCCTTGATGTGGCTTCTTCTATAAACCCTTAGTTATAGTACTTCTGTCCAGCTAGATTTTAGGTAGTTCTCAATGATGGTTTTTCTGTAGTTTAATTGTAATTATAATCTTGTTCTGGGATATTGATTAAATAAGTTTATAAATATGATGGATATGTTTGCTTGCTTTGGGTTTGGGAGACAGGCTGTAAGCTAGCAAAGTCATTATAGCCTAAGGCTTAGTTCCCTCCTTTCTAATACTAAGGTCTTCTCAAAACTAAGTTTTTCCCAGCCTGACCTGCGGTGATGCAGTGGGAAAAGTGTTGACCTGGAATGCTGAGGTTGCTGGTTTGAAACCCTGGGCTTCCCTGGTCAAGGCACATATTGGAGTTGATGCTTTCTGCTCCTCCCCCTTCTCTCTCTCTCTCTCTCTCTCTCTCTCTGTTCTCTCTCTCTAAAATGGATAAATAAAATATAAAATAAGTAAATAAATAAATAAAATAAAATTTTAAAAAATTAAGCTTTTCCCCATACCCTTGATTATTGCATGATAGGAGGTGGATTCCTCTTAATAGGAATCCCATTATGCCTCAGATAAGTGGCTTTGTATCAGAGACTTTCTTATTTGTATATTGGCTTAAAGGCTTTAATTTTATACAGTATAAAATGAAGCAGACCAGGGGCTCTCACTTTCTCAGTTCCTGCTATCAGCATTGCAGAAGCCTCCCTGATCCTTTACCCTCTATGGGAAAAGCAGGTTTTCTGCTTTTCCCTTGACTTTTCTTGTGGCTTGCCTATCTTGGTGAGACACCAATAACAGAATGGCTCACCATGCTCTGACTCCACCATTTCTTTACTGTCTGTCCAAATTCAATGAAAACCTGCATGTGAATGGCCACAATGGAGGCCCCTGGCCATACATGGGACAATAAGAGTACTGCATTTATCTACTCTGCCATCTTAATGGGAAGCTCTGTAGTTTCTTTTTTCCTTGTGATATCTTTGTCTGGCTTTGGTAACAACATAATGGGCTCATAAAATGAGTAGGAATGTGTTTTCTTTTATTTTCTGGAAGAGTTTGCATATAAACTATATTAATTTGTCTTCAAATATTTGGTAGAATTCACAGATAAAGCTATCTTGGGTGTAAAGTTTTCTTTGTAGGAAATTTTTAGCTATCTCTTTGATTTCATTCATCAGTATAGAACTATATAGTTACATTAGACAATCTTCTAGAGTAGCTCTTAGTGGCTTATACAAGTTTTCCAAACTATAGTTTTCTCTTGAAAGCTCAAACTTTATCATTTGCAACAGATATTGTTAGTTGACTTCCTCACATGAGAAAATGTCTGCCAGTTACCCATGTTTTAATAACCAACCATAGTTTGTCAGTTGGTCTTTCAGGTAAAAATAATGCTCTCTGGGAAAAGTGACATATTCAGTCTGCAATTGAAACAGTTTCACATGTGTAGTTTTCCTTGGGCTCACGAGTGTGCTTCAGTACACAGGTGAACTTCCATTTGTCATACAGAATATAAAGACAATCTGTGCCCTAGAGTGGGCATGGTTGAGATTTAATAGTAATCTAAAGTCTTATCAGGAATATCTTCAGGTGAAACTGGCAGCCCTGTTAGCTACTGTCTATAGTACAGGTCATGTATTTTGTTTGGTTTCCCAGTTGCTTAAGGCCAGAGAGTAAATTCAGTCCCTGTGATTCCCCCATAATGTTTCTTTTTCTTCATTTGGAAGTCCTATTTGTCAACTATTAGGTCTCCTGTCATTTTAATACTGTAAGGGAGCAAAATTTGCCACCCCAAAATGTGTTTCTATGGCATGAGGATTATTAGTTTAGGCTGATTCTTTTTAAGAAACAAGGCTTAGGCAAAAGTTTTTCTTTCTACCTCCTCTTTAATTGCCTAAAAGAATTTATATAAAGAGCCTACTCCCAGAGTAGAGCAATAGCCAGAGATATCTGCAAAAAATACAAGCTATGTGTGGTAAACTGGGAGAACTCGGCAAGACCTGTTTCCTGCCATCTCTCTCTGACTCCCTTTGTGCGAGATATGGCAAACATTTGTTCACTAACATTTTCTTTTTCCATCTCTCCACAAATAGCCTTCTTTCCTTTCGAAGTACCAGATTTCTGCCCATCTCTCCCTAGCTCAGAATGGGATAGAAACCTCAGTGGCCGATTGCCTGAAGGCCTCATATTCTTATGGAGCCTCCATGTCTACAAAATCAAATTTAATTTTCTCTTGTAAATGGGTCTCCTGTCAATTTACTTCTTATACCAACCAGATAAACTGAGAAGGGTAGAGGAAAATATTTTCTCTCAAACAGTATATTCTCTTTTTCCTTTGATTTTCATCTTATATATTTTTCCTTCTGTTTTTTTTTTTTTTGCCACATTTCTTACACTTGGTTTCAATAGTAAATGACCATCTTCTTCTTTAATTCATATGATAAATTTAATAATTCAAAGCATGGTTTTAGGTAAGCCCCTGGTAGTCTTTTTGTGATTTTCTTCAATTTCTTTAAATGCTCTTATATCTTTTTATTGAGATGTTTATTCCCCCTCCAGAAATGTGTTTCATCAGGCAAGCATTCTTACTGTTTAACCATTTCTCTCCAGCTCCAGCATCCTTCACATCTGCTGTGATTCTTGTTCTGTTGGCTCATTGGGATTCACGTCTTGTTGGTAGAAGTTACAGAAAGGCAAGAATGCTGATAGTGAGGAAGGAGGGGCAAGACCTCTCTTCCTTGAGAAAGAAGAAATGAAAAAAAATACAAGGGAAAAGAGCCAGTTGGGTAACCGAGTCAGCCAGTGATAAATTAACTATATCCCATAGTTACAATACAAAGCAAGAAGAGTAAGATCTGTATGTAACTATAGCCAGTGATCTAGAAACCCCTTCCCCTTGTTTACCTTACTGAAACTTCCCCCCCACTCTCCTTGAGTCCAGGGAAACCTTAAACAAAGAAATCACATGCCCATTGCTTAGATACTGTAAAGGTGTATAATCTGTAAGAAGATCAACTTCGTGGAGCCCGTGTTTTGGAGCTACAAGTCCCATGTGCTTCACTGGCTTAATAAATTCTCCTTTCTTTATTTATTAAGTTATCTGAGTGTATATTCTCTGTCAGGTCACTTCCTGCAACAGATTTTGGGCCATTGGCTGGGAAGCAAGGAGGAGAGACACCCACATTTAGTGGACTTCAGGTTCCCTACTGGGGAGCCCTTAAACCGTCCTGTAGACATGCCTGCTGAGTGAGCACTGGGAATATTCCCATGTGGACACCTCACAAGGCAGAAAGGGGATTTCCCATCTGCTAGTCCCAGCATGATTCAGATAAAGGAACAGAACAGAGGCATGTCTGAAGCATGGTAAGGCATACTGGGCAAGGGTAACTAGCTGAGGTCCTGCCCTACTGGACAGAAGGAAGGCCTGATCACCCTCCGGAGAGTCACTAATCACTCTCCATAAGTTAGGAGCAGCGACTGTGCACTCTCCACTGGTTGTGGGGAGTGGTCCCCACAGACTTGTCACCTTCCACAGGTTGTGGGGAACAGACCCCATGGGGTTAGTAGCTGTGGCTCATCACCCTCCACTGGTGTGTGGGAGGTTGTGTGAAAGAGAGTGAGTGTGGAGTGAATGAGACGAAAACCAGGAGAGGGTGCTGACTCTTTCCCACAGGGCTGAAGTGAGTGTTGGGTCCCAAACTGCAGTTCCGGAGGGTGTCTCATATAGCTCAGAGGCAGAATTGCATGCTGACAGTTTATATCAGCTTGCCATAAGCCAAGAGGGCCCGCCATTCCCGCGAGGGGAGCAACTGGTGATGGACTGAAGCAAGTGGTGTCCCTTCCAAGTTTCCCCTCTCCTTCCCCAATTCCTTCTTGTGGCATGACTGTTGTCTGTCATGGGAAGTATGAGAGGTTCACAGGGAAAACCCACTCCTTTAGTCACAATGGTCAAGTATTTTAAGAAAGTGTTCTTAGGAGATTATAGGGTTACTATGTCCCCAGGGAAATTGAGGGCCTTGTGTGAATTAGAATGGCCCACTTTTAGGGTAGGTTGGTCACCAGAAGGAAGCTTGGATAAGTCTCTTGTACAGAAGGTGTGGCAGGTAGTCACTAGAGATCCAGGCCACCGTGACCAGTTCCCCTACATAGATACTTGACTTACACTAGTTTTGCACCCATCCACTTGGCTTAGAGGTCAGGCTTCTACAGAGTTAGTAGCTAAGGCAGGGAAGCATTCCACCAGACCCAGAGAGCTGTTGCAGCAGCCAAAGCCAGAAAGTTTAATTCTTAGTAAACCAGAAGAAGCAGAAACTCTGGCTCCTCCACTTTATGTACCAGTGAGGCTCTACCTATCTATACCTGACTCTCTGTCCACCCCAGAGACTGCCACTGACTCAGGACAATCATCACCAGATATATCAGATCCCAGCATAAGCTTGCCTGAGCCTGAGCCAGAGGTGACTCCCTCTGCATTGCCAGAATCAGACCCAGGCTCTCCCCCCCAGCTGGGAGGTTATGCTCAAAAACAATGCCTGGTATGCTGATGCCTCTGAGAGAAGTAAGAAACACAGTAATAACAGAGCAAGGGAATATGTGGATTGGCGAGTGCTGGTGTATGAACCTTTCATCATCACCAACCTCCTCAACTAGAAGCACCACACTCCCTCTTATATAGAAAAGCCTTAGGACCTAATAGATCTCATGCAATCCATATTCCAGACCCACAATCCTACATGGGAAGACTTCCATCAATTGCTCCTCACTCTGTTCAACACAGAAGAAAGATGCTGTATAATGCAGGTGGCAACTAAATGGCTATAGGAGAATGCTCCTGAGGAGCACTAGAAACCCCAGGAATATGCAAAGGTCCAAATGCCAGGAGAAGATCCTAAGTTGAACCCAAATGAAGAGGAGAGCTTGAGACAGCTCAGGAGATATAGAGAGGCTCTCCTCCAACACCTATGGAAAGGAGGCCAGAAGGCCACTAATATGGTGGCAGAGGCTTTGTGAAGGAAGGATGAAAGTCCAGGTGACTTTTATGAAAGATTGTGTGAGACCTACAGAATCTATACTCCTTTTGACCCAGAGAGTCCAGAGAACCAAGGAATGGTTAATATGGCCTTTGTCAGTCAGAGTGCAGGAGATATAAAAAGAAACTAGAAAGCTTGTGGGAATGAATATATCCCAACTCCTGGAAGTAGCCAATAAAGTCTATGTGAACAGGGAGATTACAAGTAGAAAGGGAGATGAGCACTGAATGCCGAAAAAGGCAGAATTCATAACAGAAAAGGCAGCCTTTCAACAGAAGGGAAAAGAAAAATTTCCCCTGTTCGAAAATGGAAAGAAGACAGGCAAGGGCAAGAAAGGGCAATCAGGTAGACCCCCCCTGCAATGTGATCAGTGTGCCATCTGCTGGGGAACCAGTCACTGGAAAAATAAATGTCCTAACTGGGACAAGGGGAAGGCGTGCTTGCCAGCTGCCTCCCAAGGGGAAGGCACCTTGTTCAACATAGCTGGGGAGTCCCTCTTGGATTAAAGGTGACCGGACTCAGGCACCCTCACTGAGTCTATGGTCTGCGTGGAGGTAGGGGGCCAGCACATGGACTTTCTGGTTGATACAGGGGCTGAACACTCAGTGATGACCTGGCCAGTAGCACCACTCTTCACCCGTAGAGTGGACATTATAGGAACTACAGGAACACAGCTGAACAGATGTTCTGTTTGCCCTGTAAATGTACAAAGGAGGTCATGAATTTATACATCAGTTTTAATACATGCCTGACTGTCCAGTGCCCTTATTAGAATGCAATCTGCTTAGCAAATTAAAGGCTACTATATCTTTTGCTGACAATGGCCAGCTGGACCTACAAATGTCTAAGCCCAGGCTTGTCCTAATTCTGACTGTCCCCAGAGAGGAGGAGTGGAGGATTTTTGCTGCTGCGTCCGGGAAGCCTCCAAGCCAAAAACTAATTCAAAAATACCCTGGAGTCTGGGCTGAAGAACACCTCCCCCCACCCAGGCTGGCAATAAACCAAGTGCCAGGATGGATAGAGTTAAAACCTGGGGCACTGCCTGTCAGCCAGAAACAATACCTAATTCCTAGGGAGACTGTGGAAGGGATCCAGGCACATTTACAAAGACTCAAAGAGTACAAAATTATTATCCAGTGCCAGTCACCCTGGAATACCCTTTTGTTCCCTGTCAGAAAACTGGAACCAATGATTATCGACCAGTACAGGACTTGACAGTCGTAAGCGAGGCAGCAGTGACTATATCCAACAGTACCAAATCCTTATACACTCCTAAGCCTCCTCCCTGCTCAAGTCTCATGGTTCACTTGCTTGGACTTAAAAGATGCCTTCTTTAGTATAAGACTGGCTCCTGAAAGCCAGAAGCTGTTTGCCTTCCAATGGGAGGACCTGGTTACAGGGGCAAAGGTGCAGTACACCTGGACTAGGCCCACACAAGAGTTCAAGAACTCCCTTACCATCTTTGGGGGAGCCCTCGTTCGGGACCTCCAGAGGTTTCCTGCACAGGACATCAGATGTGTCCTCCTTCAGTATGTGGATGACTTGTTGCTAGCTCATAGACTGACTCTGCAAGGATGTGCTCAAGAAATGGACAAGCTTTTATGTCGTTTAGAGAAGAATGGATACAAGGTCTCAAATAAGAAGACCCAGATCTGTCAAAGAAAAGTAAAATACTTGGGATTTATTCTCCAACAGGGGGAAAGGAGGCTAGGGGTAGAACAAAAACAGGTTATTCAGAGCATCCCAACCCACACCATGAGGAGACAAGTTAGAGAGTTCCTGGGTACAGTAAGATTCTGCCATTTGTGGGTCCCCAACTTTGAAGTACTGGCCAAACCCCTCTATGAAATCACAAAGGGGAGAGAAAAGGAGACCATGGACTGGGGGCCAGAACAGGGCTGTGCCTTTCAGACTCTTAAAAAGGAATTACAAGTTGCCCCAGTGCTAGGTCTTCCTAACCTAGCAAAACATTTTGTGCTGTATGTCTCAGAGAAGAGCAAGACAGCGGTGGGTGTATTAACCCAGGATTTGAGGTCATGGCCTAGACCTGTAGCTTACCTCTTCAAGCAACTAGACGGGGTTGCAAAGGGCCAGCCACCATGCTTGAGAGCCCTAGCAGCCACTGCCATGCTGGTACAAGAGGCAGACAAACTAACTTTAGGATAAGACCTAAAAGTGTGGGTGCCACATGCAATAGTGACGCTGATGAATGTCAAAGGACATAACTGGCTCACTGATGCCCACCTCACTAAGTACCAGAGCTTATTATGTGAAAACCCAAGACTAGTAATAGAGTTGTATACCACTTTAAATCCAGCAACACTGCTCCCAGTGAATGAGGGAAAGCCGCAGCACAGTTGCTTAGAAGTACTTGACTCAGTATACTCCAGCCGGCAGGACTTGCTAGATCAACCCCTAAGTGAGACCCACTGGGAGCTGTATGTGGATGGAAGCAGCTCTGTCAACTCAAGGGGAGAAAGGCAGGTAGGGTATGCAGTAGTGACTCTAACAGAGACTATAGAGGCGTGGCCTCTACCCCAAGGCACTTCTGCTCATCAGGCAGCACTGATTGCCCTGACTCAAGCCTTAGAGCTCAGTGAAAGGAAAAGAGTGAATATCTTTACAGATTCCTGTTTTGCCTTTCTCCCTTTCCAAATACATGGGGCAACTTACAAAGAGAGAGGACTCTTAACTGTTGGGGGCAAATATCTTAAATATCTAAGAGAAATTTTCCAGCTACTGGAAGCAGTCTGGAAGCCAAAACAAGTAGCAGTAATCCACTGCCAAGGACAGCAGAAGGGAGGAACAGTAGAAGCCCAGGGAAATGCCAGAGCAGATGCAGAGGCAAAGAGGGCTTCTACCCTGCCCTACCACAAAGTTACTATAGCCCTTCTCATCCATGGGCCTGGGAACTTGCACCCAGATATTCTGAGGGAGAGAAAAGGTGGACAGAGAGAGAAGGGGCCAAAGACTTAAAGGACAGCTGGATGCAATTTCCAGATGGTAGACATGTTGTTCCTCACCTGCTGGGGCCAGCAGTAGTCCAGGCTTTGCATGCTGCCACCCATCTGGGACAAGAAAAGACAGAAAAACTCCTAGGAAGATATTTCTATATCCCTCTCTTGGCAAAAAAGGTCAGCCTGCGCTGCTCAACCTACTATCAGAATAATGCAAAACAAGGACCTTCAGTACCCCCCAGTATTCAGTCCTATGGGGCAGCCCCCTTTGAGGATATACAGGTGGACTTCACTGAGATGCCAAAAGTCAAGGTTACCAGTACCTGTTGGTATTAGTATGCACCTACTCAGGATGGGTAGAAGAAGCCTACCCCACCCAGACTGAAAATGCTAGAGAAGTAACAAGGGCATTGCTTAGAGAAGTAATTCCAAGGTTTAGACTGCCACTTCAGAAAGGCTCTGACAATAGCCAAGCATTTGTGGCTAAACTAGTACAAGGAACAGCTCAAGCATTGGGCATTACCTGGAAGCTTCACACGGCATACAGACCTCAGAGCTCAGGAAAGGTGGACCATATGAATAGGACTCTGAAGTTAGGGCTTAGAAAATTATGTCAGGAAACAGGTCCTAAATAGGTGTAAACTTTGCCTCTAATATTGTTTAAGGTTTAGTGCACCCCCTCCAAGAACACCAGGTATTCACCTTATGAAGAATTATACAATAGGCCTCCCCCAATATTATGTAGTTTGCAAGGGACTCCCCAAGAATTAGGAGAAACAGAACTACATAGGCAATTAGCAGCTTTAAGCAAGGTGGCTGGTACCATATCCAAGTGGGTGCTAGATAGAGCTCCAATCAGTCTGTTTGACCCCGCCCATTCTTTTTCTCCAAGAGACCAAGGGTCAAGGATTAGAATCCAGCTTCCCTCTGACCCAGGTGGAAGGGACCCTACACCATGATCCTTATCACTTCCACTTCTGCCAAGGTAGAAGGCATACCTCCTGGATTTACCATAGCTGGCTGAAGCCTGTGGCCCCAGCAGAGACACCTTCATGGACAGCAGAGACTGATCCTCCCAATCCTTATAAGTTGACCCTGAGAAGGACAACATGCCCTGCTTCAGCCGCAAACTGGAAGCTGGCTGGTCCATGCATGTTTGAAGCCCGAGGAACCTCGCCATGGGGATTCTTATAATTGGACTCTGGGAGGGAGGGGAGCTAGGGCAGAGGACTGTTAACTATGTATTCATGTCACCAAGGAAGGCCAAAAGGTCTCCACCTTGCTTTTCTATAGCTTCTATGAGTGTGAGGGAACTCAGAAAGGGACCTGTATCTATAATCAGACTCAATATTCAGTATGTGACCCAGGAGATAACCAGCCCTATGTCTATTATAATCCTACAGATCCTCTTACTACAACAATATTTGAAATAAAAATAGCAGCAGGAGGATGGGGGAAATAGATAGAAGGACCAACAATAGCCCAGATCAAAGTTAAAGAAAACCTCAGACAAGTTACACTGAGGTTTTATGCATGTGCAACCATAAGCCAGGCAATATGGGATGAAGAAAGGACCTGTAGGAGAGAAGCTACAGGGTAGAAGAAAAGTATACATGCTCACACTGTTTCACCTGTGAAACCAGCTGTGTATATTGGTCATGTGTCTTATGGGAAACCTGGGAAAAGGATAGCTCCAAGAAAAGGGAAATACACTTGAGAAAAGGAACAGCCCTGTCAAATTGCACTAGCCATGGCTGCAATCCCTTAGGGTGAGTTATAACCAATCCTCTGGACCCCCGCTGGAGGAAAAATGAGGTATTAACCCTTGGCCTTAATAGAGCTGGCCTAGACCCCTATGCTCAACTCATCATCCAAGTACAGATATAGAACCACCTGGTTTGAGCCTTCCAAGTATATAAGTCTTTCTATGAAGAAGCATTAGACCCCTACCACCACTCCTGCCAACAACTAAGAACTTGTTCCTCAGAATAGCTGAGGGAATAGCCCATTCCCTAAATGTCACCTCTTGCTGTATATGTGGGGGAACTCTAATGGGGAACAGATGGCTGTGGGAAGCTATGGAACTAGTTCCCACAGAGGCTAGGCCAAATGTAATGACCCCTCCGTACCTCTGATGTCAGCCAATTTATTTTAAAACATGCTATCATAGGGCAGTACTCTTAGCCAGAGAAGGAGGAGATCTGACTGAATCAGTGAAGAAATTGACTTGCCTTGGACAATGGTATTATAATGCCACCTCCAAGCAAAGTATGTGGTGGGGAAAACAGACAGAGAGAAATTCATTGGCCAGATTCCCTGAGCTAACTGGAGCCTGGGAGAACACAGGCAGGGCTAGAGCCTGGATAGCACCAAATGGACTTTATTAGATCTGTGGAAATAGGGCTTATACCCATCTTCCCAAGAATTGGGAAGGAAGCTGTGTAATAGGTACGATAAAGCCCTCCTTTTTCCTAGTGCCTCTGAAAACAGGGGAACTGCTTGGCTACCAAGCTCCACAGCCCTTACAATGGGTAAAAAGAGAACTCTAGATAGGAGACTGGAAAGATGATAAGTAGCCCCCAGAGTGGGTAATCCAATACTATGGACCTGCCACCTGGGCAGAGGATGAATCTTGGGGGTACCGCACCCCCTTTTATATGTTAAACTGGATTATCCAATTGAGGGCAATTTAGAAATCATTACCAATGAGACTGAGAGAGCCCTAACTCTCCTTGCACATCAGCAAGCTCAGATAAGAAATGCTATCTACCAAAACAGATTAGCACTAGATTGTCTGCTAGCAGCAGAAGGAGGAGTGTATAGAAAATTCAATCTCACTAATTGTTGCCTGCAAATAGATGACCAGGAACAGGCAGCTGAGGACCTGGCACAAGTGCCCATGCAAGTGTGAACTATGTATTCATGTCACACATGATGACAAAACTGGCACATGTTCCCGTGCAAGTTTGGCAAGGATAGAATCCTGTAGCCTTTTGGGGGGATGGTCCTCAGCCTTTGGTGGGTTTAAAACTCTAAGAGGAGCAGTATTACTATTCCTAGGTATTTGCTTAATAGGTCCGTGTTTGTTGTCATTATTAATGAACAGTATAAGGAACATGATAGAGGCCACAATACAGCAACAAACCATGGGCCATGTATACTTTACTCACCACTATGAAGAATGTGAGACTCCAGTATAAAAGACATTCTGAAGTCTCAAAGGGGGGGATGAGGAAGGAGGGACAGGTCCTTTCCTTCCTGAGAAGGAAGAAATAAAAATAATACAAGGGAAAAGAGCCAGTTGGGGTAACCGAGTCAGCCAGGGATAAATTAACTATATTCCATAGTTACAATACAAAGCAAGAACAGCAAGATCTGTATATAACTATAGCCAGTGATCCAAAAACTCCTTCCCCTTGTTCACCCCACTAAAATTTTCCCTTCCTTCTCCTTGAATCCTTGAATTCTGGGAAACTTTGCTTGCTTAGATACTGTAAAGGTATATAACCTGTAAGAAGATCAACTTTGGGGAGCCTGTGTTTTGGAGCTAGAAATCCCACATGCTCCACTGGCTTAATAAATTCTCATTCCTTTATTGATTAAGTTATCTGAGTGTCTATTCTCCATTGGGTTGCTTCCCACATCAATATCACTTCACACTGTGTCAATATCTTTTTTATTAACATATAATTGGCAATTGAAATTGGATATATTTAAGATGTACACTTTGATGATTTGATAAACATATTCATTGTGAAATATCACCACAGTCAGCGTCATTAACAGATTCACAGCTCTTAACCATCACCTCATATAGTTACTATTTCCATTTTTCTATGTGTGTGGTAAGAACACAAGATTTACTCTCTTAGCAAATTTAAATCTCAAATACAGTTTTTACCTATAGTTACTATGCTATACATTAAGTCACCAGATAATACTCATCTTGTATAATGGAACTTTTTTTACCCCTGACCAATATCTCTTCATCCCTGTCCCCGCTCCAGCTCCCGCAACCACCATTTCACTCTCTGGGTTCAACTATTATAGGTTCCATGTATACATGGGGTCATGCAGTATTTCCTTCTATGTATGACTTATTTCAGTCAGCATAGTTTCCTCCAGTTTTATCTATGTTGTCTCAAATGGCAGGATTTCCTTTTTTAAAGGCTGAAGATCAATATATGTTTTTAACTAGATATTGTCCTATATTTCTTAACCCTTTGGAAAATAAAGACTTAAGTAGGATTGAGGTTAGAGGTAATTATTTCCTTTTCCTTGTGTGTGGAGGAAAATGAGGTTCTGAGTAATGAAGTCTCTGCTTAACATTCATCAGAGAAGCAGAAGCGAAAATCTGGAGAGGACATCTATGTCATCATAGTCATTGTCGACCATCTATTGAACTCTTAGCCATTGCTCAGCACTAAGTTAAATGCTTTACACATATTATTTTTTTAAGGTTTTTAAAATTTATTTATTCATTTTAGAGAGGAGAGAGAGAGAGAGAGAGAGAGAGAGAGAGAGGTGGAGGAGCGGAAGTATCAACTCCCATAGTGCCTTGACCAGGCAAGCCTACGGTTTTGAACTGGTGACTCAGCATTACAGGTTGATGCTTTATCCACTGCACCACCACAGGTCAGGTTACACATGATTTTAATTAAAGTTTCTTATGAAGCTAAGTTGTCTGGTTATTAATATACAGCATTAGCTCTGTGATGTAGGTATGATGATTCTTGACATTTATAGTTGATGAAGTTGTGTCTTTCCCTGAGATCACATAGATAAGAAGTGAAGAAATTGGGATTTAATTCAAGCCTGTCTGGTTTGAAAGCTTGATTGTTCTTGACTGCTCTGCTCTACTGTCTTGGCATTTGCCTCCATTTGTTTGCATTGGGCAACATTGGAAGTTGCTTCTTTTCTCTGCTGTCCCTCAACACCTTGTTCAGTGGGTGGCTTCCACATTTAGAAAAATCCTTTCTATTCTTTTAGTGGATGAGGTCAAGGGCATCTCTTCCTCATCTCCCATACATACTTCCTAGCAGTATAGCCCAGCTATTATTATTATTACTTTTAATAACTTTCTTAATTTAATGCTTAATTCAAGGCACTGGTGGGTCGGGTGGTTTTATCAGGTTATGGGTTCCCCACTTGCTTGCCCTTTTGACTAGCTGATTCACAGGCTGTCTCTTCTTACCATAAAATCTGAGGGCAGAGCAATACTATTTCTGGTTGTCATTAGCGTTTCTATTTTGAAGGCTGACTGAGTTATAGGAGTGGCATGCTCAAAAGTTCTTCCAGGGACTCAGGTGGTCTCTGTCAAAGGAGTTTCTGAGCAGTGTAAGAAAGAGAATGGATTATCTGAACCAATGCTTAACCCCAAATCACTTAAAAAAAAAACCTTTTGAAATGAAATGTGTACAAGAAGCTAGATACACCAGGAACTCAGGTAGGGGCTTCAGGAGGGCCTCCATGGCAAGTAAAGGAGTTTAGTGTATTCCCGAAGTGGTGGGATCAGTCAAAGCCAGGATGCCCTTTAGAGTGCAGATCCACAGCTTTTAATCAGGAGTCATCTTTCCAACCATCTGGGGAACTTGTTAGGAATAGCTTCTACCCAGAAGGCTTTGATGGGTCTGCTATGTATATTTTGACTAAGTTCCCTTGGTGATTCTGCAACCCACCCCTTGGGTAAGATGGTATACCAGCCCCAACTGTGCAGAGGAGGCAGGCCTTGGATGTATGGTCACGTACTACTGAAGCCAGAGATCCGGAGTTTATTAAATGAGATAGCACATGTCAAGTGCTTAGCACTGAGTACATGACATACTGTTACTGGGTCAGGAACAGAGGGTAATTCTAGGATAGAAAGAAGAAGGAGGGTCAGGAACACAGGATCAGATCATCAGGCCAAGGGGAGATAAAGTCAGGGTAAGCATGACAGGAGAGACCCCAGGATTCAGGTCTTCAGGTTGGAACAACCTAAAGAACTAGAGTCAGGTTCATGAGCGATGCAAGTGAATAAGGGCCTTGAACACTCATCTCTGCTGAATGCCGACCTCTTACTACTCTGCTAGTTAACTTCTGCTTGTTCAGCCTTTCCAATTCCTCACCTATTTCTAACATTATTTCCCCAGTAACTAAGATCCCAACATTACAGGAAATCAATTCACTCTGTGCCAGAGTCCCATGGCAGATTTTCAATTTCCTAGGTAGCCAACATGTAAGTGACTTTCCTTCCCATCTGGATCCCTAGTGCCCCCTTTCTGGCAACTCTGCAGAGAAACAAGATCAAGAATGAGTCAGCTCAAGGAAGGATTTCAATGAAGGTCATGACAGTGGTCATATGGGAACCTTGGTGTGAGTAATGACATGAGTCTCTTGTCTGTCAGAATCAAACTTTTCTTTTAGCACTAAGTGACCCTGTTATCAAGAACTTAATTGCTTCATTTGCCAATAATAAACGGAATAGATTTATTATTAAAGTGTGGAAAATGAGATCACCTGACAGGGAAACTGTTCTACCCTTCTGGACAGTCAGGGAGCCAGCTGCACTGAATACCACGGAGGAGGAATGAGAGAACTATCAGGTTGGCCTCCCTCCTCTGTCCTGGGACCTGGCTCTGACTGTGCCCTGCTGGCCTCACCTGTGGGCTGAGATGCAAACAGAAGCAAACATCCTTCCCTGCCCGCAATTCCAGGCTGGTGCTTGGTTACTCGTTTTTGGTCCAAGTGATCTTTTTGCCCCAAGAGTGAAAAGTAATATATTCATTTGCTTAAATATGAAAGTGAACATCTGAGAATTTAGCTTCAGTGCTCCTTTGTTGCACATGAATTTTAGAACCTGCATCAGTTTTGATGATTTTTCTTTGCCTGTGTCTATCATTCCCAGTTTAATCTTTCACGCCTTTCTTCTCCTTTTTAAATTTTAGTTTCATCTCTTTACTTGCTTTGTTACTCACTTTTCTCCCTTTCCTCCACATTTCTTTGGGGTGGTGGACAGAATTCTGGAATGGAAATCATGAGATCCAAGTTCTAATCTGATCCTATCATAAACTAGTTGCATGACTTTGGGCAAGTCAGCTCTCCTCTCTGGGTTTTAGTTTAGTTTTTTTTTTAAAATATAGAATGAGGGAGTAGACTAGACAAATTCTGACAACCCTTCTAACCTCTCTGTTCTTTCATACGACAGCTCACTCTGGACTTAGCTCTACTCACCAGTGTCTATGCTGCAGTAACAGGACCCTCTCTCTCCAGCCCGCTCCCTCTCTCCTTCCAGCTTGGCCCATACCGTCCCCTCATACATTCAGGTGTGCGACCAGTATGCTGGGACTCGACACTAATTTCAGATGCTCCTCAGCTGAAAGAAGAAAGGGAACATTTAGTGGCTGCCATTGGGAAGTTAATTGATTTAAGTGGTAAATCTGGCTTCTGAGTGCTGCTTGAAGAACAGAGGGCCTCTTAACAAGGCTCACGTGGGGCAGGATTAGCTGTCAACTTGCTGCCCCGGTAACTACCGCCTGGCAGCACTGCAGCCTCCATCTTCATGCTGCAGGTGGCTAGGTAGTATTTGCCTTCTCCAGCTGCTCTGTTTGCTTTTCTGACTGTAATGGTCATAGTCAGAGAGTTAATGAAGCAATAGACACTCTTCTGGGTGATTAAACTCTCAGAGACGGTGAAGCATGAGATCAGGCTGTCCCCTAGTTCTCACTTTCCTGGAGCTATATCTAGTAGGCTGTCCTCCTCATTGAGATTTTCTAAGGGTCAGGGGTAAGTATGGCCCATTCATCTGGGATGCAATGCTTGCTCTTCATGAAGTGTAGCGGGGAGGGTGTGGCCACTGGATTTGATGATTTGTTTAAATTCTAGAAGTTCTCAGCTGGCAGGATGTTTCACAGCTGTATCTCTCACTGGGCAGTGCCCCTGGAAGTGGAAAGCAGCCCACTCTGTGGTGGAGATTCACTGCCAGTGACCACTGAGGCAGGTATGCAACAGCCCAGCCCCCTTGCCTCAATCTGGGAAACTCAGAAAGACCACGCCAATCAAGAGCTCTCCATAGGATTATCAGAGGCCTCAGCTGCAACTGCTTTATGAATCAGCTCCTCCCTTGATCAATCTTGTCTTCCCCATATCTTTACAGCTGTATTTCCCAAGAATATTTGCCACAAACCTTCTGCATGTAGCTCTTTGTCTCTGGGTCTTTCTAGGGACCCTAAATTGAGACATACAGAAGACACACATGTCCTGCCTGGTGTCCCCTCAGTGTGGGCAGGTGCTCCATGTCTTCGCCTTCTTCATGTGCCTGACACAGAGTGCTCATGGGTAGTCATCGAATAAATGAAGAATGAATGAAAGAATGAAGACAGAGAAGTTTAGAATTGTGTTTTGTTCTTCAACTGAGCTTACCATTCTAACACTTCTCAGACATATAAAGATAAAGGGAGAAAAACTCATGAAAAGTCCATTTTAAGGCAATTACTGAGAGTTTGGAAAATGACTTTAGGGAGCATATTAAGATGTACAACTTTTACAATAGTGGCTGGTATGGTTGTTGTCTTTTCAGTAAAAAGACATCAAGTTTGACAGGCCAGGAGTGGGACTCAATCACCGGGAAACCTGTGACCTGCAGGGCTCTGATGCTCTCTTAGCTCCTTGCCAGTTCTCGCCCAGAGCCCGTTCCTCAATCTGGAAGCTGGTAAACAGACCCTGGCCTGCTGATGGTTCAGAACTGTTCTGATTTATGAATTAGGTTCTTCTCTCTCCAGACCTCCCTCTGCCTACTTCCAGTCTCCCTTCTGTGCCTCTAGCCCCAGGGGTTCCTAACATCAGGCCCACACTGTCTGGCTTAGATCAGATAGTTCTCCATGCGGGTCTGCTGGCTGCCTGGCATCAAGCAGTGGGCTTTGTGCTTGGCCTTCTTCCCTCAACCTTGCAGCTACCCTACACGGAGTCATTTAAGAACTCAGTCTTAGGCGATCTCATGGCAGTCCCAAGGGTAGCAAGTAGGCCTGCCATTTCTTCTAGAAGAGTTCCTGAGGGCTGCCATTTCCTGCCACTGAAGGAAGAACTCTCATTATTGCATTTTCACAACTTTTTTTTTGGCTGTACACCCTAAATAGGGAAATATAATTTATTAAACATTTCCCATTTTTTAACCTTTAGATTATTACAACTTTTCTGTCATAGGTAATAATTAGATATAAAAAGGATTACTTTTGATTAAACATCTCTGCCCACATGTTTATTTTTCTTAGATTTCTTTTGGGCCTTTTTGTTTACTTGTTTGTTTATGAGGATCATCTTTTTTTATGATTTTAATTTGTGTTTACATAGATTCATGTGTTCCACCAAATATATCTCCCCCTACCCCTTTATTCCCTCTCGGTCCTCCCATACCTTCTTCCCTCAATACCCTTCCTTCTCCATCCAGAATTTGCTGTCCTGTTCTCTATAATGCTGTGTTATGTATATATAATTTTATTAATCTCTTTCCTTTCTCTGATCTCATCTTCTACTTTCCTTCTTACTGCTTTCCCTCTGGTCCTTTTGATCCCACCTCTGCCTCTGTCCTGTTGTTCAGTTCACATTGTTCACTGAATTTCTCAAATGTGTGAGGTCATATCGTATTTTTCTTTCTCTGCCTGGCTTATTTCACATGACAGAATAGTTTCCAGGTCCATCTATGTTGTTGCAAAAGGTAAGATTTTCTTCTTCCTCATGGCTGTGTAGTATTCCATTGTGTATATGTACCACAGCTTTTTAATCCACTCATCCACTGATGGACACTTGGGCTGTTTCCAGATCTTGGATATTGTAAACAATGCTACAATAAACATAGGGGTGCATTTCTTCTTTTGAATCAGTGATTTGGTATTCATAGGATATATTTCTAAAAGTGGGATAGCTGGGTCAAAGGGCAGTTCCTTTTTTAATTTTTTGAGGAATCTTCATACTGTTTTCCACAGTGGCTGCACCAGTCTGCATTCCCACCAGCAGTGCAGGAGGGTTTCCTTTCATCTGCACCCTATCCAGCACTTATTATGTGTTATTTTGTTAATAAGCACCATTCTTACAGGTGTGAGGTAGTATCTCATTGTGGTTTTAATTTGCATTTTCCTAATGATTAGTAATGTTGAACATTTTTTCATATGCTTATTGGCCACATGTATGTCCTCTTTGAAGTGTCTATTTATTTCTTTTGCCATTTTTTGATTGGATTGTTTACCTTCTGGTGTTGAGTTTTACAAGTTCTTTATAAATTTTGGTTATTAACCCCTTATCAGACATATTGCAAATATCTTTTTCCATTGTGTGGGTTGTCTTTTGCTGTGCAAAAGCTTTTTAGTTTAATATAGTTCCATTTGTTCATCCTGTCCTTTATTTTACTTGCCCATGAAGATAAATCAGCAAAAATATTGCTATGAGAGATATCAGAGCTTACTGCCTATGTTTTCTTCCAAGATGTTTATGGTTTCACGACTTACATTTAAGTCTTTTATCCATTTTGAGTTTACTTTTGTGAATGGTGTAAGTTGGTGATCCAATTTCATTTTTTTGCAAGTACTTGTCCAATTTTTTCAACACCATTTGTTAAAGAGACTGTCTTTACTTCACTGTATGCTCTTACCTTCTTTCCAAATATCAATTGCCCATAAAGGTGTGGGTTTATTTCTGGGTTCTCTGTTCTGTTCCATTGATTTATATGTCTGTTCTTATGCCAGTACCAAGCTGTTTTGAGTACGATGGCCTTGTACTCTAATTTGATATTAGGAAGTGTGATAACCTCCCCCCCTTTATTCTTTTTTAGTATTGCTGAGGCTCTTTGTGTTCTTTTTTGGTTTCATAAAAATTTTTGGAATATTTGTTCTATATCTTTGAAGTATGTCATTGGTATTTTAATAGGAATTGCATTGAATTTATAGATTGCTTTGGGAATTATAGACATTTTTATGATGTTTATTCTTCCTATCCATGAACACAGTATATGCTTCGACTCGTATGTACAATATCTTCCTTGATTTCTTTTAATAATGTTTTATAATTTTCCAAGTACAAGTCTTTAACTTCCTTGGTTAAATTTACTCCTAGGTACTTTATCTTTTTGTTGCAATAGTGAAGGGTATTGTTTTCTTAATTTTTCTTTCAGACAGTTCATTGTTGGTGTATAAAAATGCCATTAATTTCTGAATATTGATTTTATATCCTGCCACCTTGCTGAATTCATTTATCAGGTCCAGTAGTTTTTGACTGAGACTTTAGGGTTTTCTATCACATCATTAGCAAATAATAGTTTTACTTCCTCTTTTTCAATTTGTATGTCTTTTATTCCATCTTCTTGTCTGATTGCTGTGGCTAGGACTTCCAGAACTATGTTGAATAAGAGGGGTAAAAGGGGGCACCCCTGCCTTATTCCTGATCTTAAGGTGATTTCTTTTAATTTTTTGCCCATTGAGTATAATATTGGCTTTGGGTTTGTCATAGATGGCATTTATCATGTTGAGGTATGATCCCTGTATCCCTACTTTGCTGAGAGTTTTGATCATAAAAAGATGCTGAATTTTATCAAATGCTTTTTCTGCATCTATTAATATTATCATGTGATTTTTATCCTTTCTTTTGTTTTTGTGTTGAATTACATTGATTGATTTGCCTTGTCTCCCTAGAATAAATCCCACGTAATTATGATGTATGATTTTATTAATGTATTCCTGGATTTGGTTTGCTAATATTTTGTTGAGAATTTTAGCATCTAAGTTCATCAGGAATATTGGTCTATAGTTCTATAGTTTTCTTTCTTTGTAGTGTCTTTGCCTGGTTTTGGAATCAGTATTATGCTTGCTCATAAAAGTAGTTTGGAAGTCTTTCCTCCTCTTGAATTTTTTGAAATAGCTTGAGAAGGATAGGAGTTAGTTCTTCTTTGAATATTTGGTAAAATTCACTCGTGAAGCCATCTGGCCCAGGACTTCTGTTTGTTGGGAGTTTTTTGATAACTCTTTCAATCTCACTTGATGAAATCGGTCTAAGTTTTATGATTCTTCTATATTGATTTTTGAAAGATTATATTTTTTGAGAAATTTGTCCATTTCATCTAGGTTGTCTAGTTTTTTGGCATACAGTTCTTCATAGTATTTTCTTACAATTTTTATATTTCCGCTGTGCTAGTTGTTACTTCTCCTCTCTCATTTCTAATTTTATTTATTTGAGTCCTCTCTCTCTTTTTTTTTTTTTTTTTTTGGTGAGTCTGGTTAAAGGTTCATCAATTTTGTTTACCTTTTCAAAGAACCAGCTCTTGGTTTCATTCATCCTCTGGTTTTGTGTTTTTTTTTTAGCCTCTATGTCATTTATTTCTGCTTTGATCTTTATTATTTTCTTCCTTCTACTTCCTCTGGGTTTTAATTGCTGTTCTTTTTCTAGTTCTTTTAGATTCAGGGTTAAATTGTTTATCTGAGCTTTTTCTAGCTTCTTAAGGTATGTATGTAATGCTATAAACTTCCCTCTCAGGACTGCTTTTGCTGTGTTCCATAAATTTTGAGTTGTTGTATGTTCATTGTAATTTGTTTTAAGAAAAATTTTTATTTCTTCATTGATCTCATTGTTAACCCATTTGTTATTTAATAACATGTATTTAGTTTCCAAGTGTATGTTTTTCAGTTTTTCTATAGTAGTTGATTTCTAGTTTCATGCCATTGTGATACGAGAAAATGCTTGATATGATTTCAATCTTTTTAAATTTGTTGAGACTCGTTTTGTGTTCTAGCATGTGGTGTATCCTTGAGAATGTACCATGAGCACTTAAAAAGATTGTATATTCTGCTGCTTTAGAGTGAAAGGTTTTGAAGATGTCCAGTTGATCTAGTGTGCCCTTTAAGTCTGCTGTTTCTTTGTTAATTTTCTTTCTTGAGGATCTATCCAGTGATGTTAGTGGGGTGTTAAAATCTCCAACTATTATAGTATTCCTGTTGATCTTGCCCTTTATGTCCATCAAAATCTGCTTTATGTATTTAGGTGCTCCTATATTAGGTGCATAGATATTTATAATGGTTATCTCTTCCTGTTGAATTTCTCCCTTTATCATTATGTAGTAACTTTCTTTATCCCTTACTATAGTCTTTGTTTTAAAGTTTATTTTGTCTGATTTGCTCCCCCAGCTTTTTTTTTATTTCCATTTGCATGAAATATTTTTTTCCATTCCTTTACTTTCAGTCACGTGTATTTTTGTTTTGAGGTGTGTCCTTTGTAGACAGCATATGTATGTATGAGTCCTGTTTTCTTATCCATGCAGCTACCTATGTCTTTTGATTGGAGCGTTTAATCCATTTACATTTAAGGTTATCATTGATATGTAGTTGTTTATTGCCATTTTAGTCTTTAAATCTACATTCCTCTTTTACTAGATTCCCCCCCACCTTTGTTCTGTTTACAGCAGGCCCCCTAACATTTCTTGTAACATTGGTTTTGTTGTAATGAACTTCTTGAGTTTTTTTATCTGGGAAACTTTTTATTCCTCCTTCAATTTTAAATGATAGCCTTGTTGGAGAGAGAAGTCTTGGTTGTCGGCTCTTGTTTTGCATTACTTTGAATATGTTTTGCCTATCCCTTCTGTCCTCTAATGTTTCTGTTGAGAAATCAGATGTCATCCTTATGGGGCCTCCTCTGTAGGTAATAAGAATGCTTTTCTCTTACAGCTCTTAGTATTCTTTCTTTATCTCTTAATTTTTGTATTAATTATGATGCATCCTGGTGTTGACCTTTCTGGGTTCATCCATAATGGAACTCTCTGTGCTTCTTGAACTTGTGTGACCTTTTTCTTCATCAGTTTAGGGAGGTTTTCAGCTATGACGTCTTCAATCAAATTCCCTATCCCTTATTCTTTCTCTTCTCCTTCAGGAACCCCTATTATGCAGATGATATTTCTCTTCATGTTTTCACAGAGCTCCCTTAGAGTTCCCTCAGAACTTTTGAGCCTCTTTTCTTTTTGCTGCTCTGCTTTTGTGCTTTTATTTATCTTGTCCTCTAAGTCACTGATTCAGCCCTCAGCTTCATCCATCCTGCTTTTAATTCCTTCCAGTGTGGTCTTCATTTCTGATATTTTATTTGTCATTTCTGACTGATTCTTTTTTTATTATTTCAATGTCCTTTTCTATACTTGCTATCTCTTTATTTAGGTGCTTGCTATATTCATTATTGTTGCTCTAAGAACTTTGAGCATCCTAACAATCATTTTTTAAAACTCTGCATCCAGTAATATGGTGATTTCTGACTCATTCAAATATTTTTCTGGGGATTTCTCTTGATTCATTTGGGTTGCATTTCTCTGCCTTCCCATTTTGTCTGTGTATAAGAAGGGTGTGTCCACAGAAGTCCAATGTGTATAGCCTCTGTGTTCCATAGGTGTGGTCTGTCTGCAGGCCCACCACCCCTCTGCCGCCACCTCAGGTATTTGGGCTCGGGCGTTGCCAGCATGGGTCTGCTGAGGCAGTTGCTGTGGTTTTCGCCTTGCCTCTGCAGGCAGGATTGTGTTTGCATGCCTGGGCTGCATGCCTTGGCTAGCCCAGGGTCCTCACCTCCCATTGAGGGTGGGACTGCTTTCCTGCATCCGGGCTACAAGCCTTGGCCCCACGGGCGGGACTGTGCTCAGCCGCAAGGCTCAGCCAGTTTCCTGGCTTTTGCCTTGCCCCTGCGGGCGGGACTGTAGGCAAGACAGCTTTTGCTCACCAGGCCCACAGTCACAGGTTGGACCACTTTTGTGCACTTCTTCCACTGCTGCAGCTGCCCTTAGCCTCCTCCCCCACAGAGTTGGACTGCGCTTGTGCCCGGGCTGCAGCCACAACCAGCACCTGGCTTTCTCCCCTGCCTATGGGACAGCACTTCCACATCCCACTGCTGCCTGCCCTCTGGTGAGCACTCAGCAGTGTGAGGTGGGGGTGATGTAGCTCGGACCTTAGCACTCAATACTGTATTTTTGATGGCTCTCTGCTTCTAAGCCCATGATGGCAAACCTTTTTACAAAAACCACCCACTTTTGCAGTGCTGGTCAACCTGGTCCCTCCCACTCACTAGTGGGCATTCCAGCTTTCATGGTGGGTGGTAGCGGAGCAACAAAATGGTGCCATGATTGGCCTACCATGAAAGCTAGAATGCCCACTAGTAGTCAGGAGGGACCAGGTTGACCAGCACTGCAAAAGAGGGTGGTTTTCGGCCCTGGCCAGTTGGCTCAGTGGTAGAGCATCGGCCTGGCGTGCAGAAGTCCCGGGTTCGATTCCCGGCCAGGGCACACAGGAGAAGCACCCATCTGCTTCTCCACCCCTCCCCCTCTCTTTCCTCTCTGTCTCTCTCTTCCCCTCCCGCAGCCGAGGCTCCACTGGAGCAAAGATGGCCTGGGTGCTGGGGATGGCTCCTCCGCCTCTGCCCCAGGCGCTAGAGTGGCTCTGGCCCCGGAGGAGCAGAGCATCGCCCCCTGGTGGGCATGCCTGGTGGATCCCGATCGGGCGCATGTGGGAGTCTGTCTGACTGTCTCTCCCCGTTTCAAGCTTCAGAAAAATACAGAAGAAAAAAAAAAAAGAGGGTGGTTTTTATAAAAAGGTTTGCCATCATGGTTCTAAGCAATTATTTGCTCTGACTGCAGCAAGAGAGCTTCTGTACTAAGGTGATATTCATAAATTGTTCTGGGAATGTACAAACCTTTACAAGAAAACTGTGTTTTAAGAGCAGGTTTTCTTTGAGGTAACAAGAGGACAGATTGTTTTCATATTTCTCTTTCTGGCAAAAGGGCTTAAAAAGTATGTCTCACTATCTCTACTCCCTGTCCTTCCATTTTTTGAACCCACCTGCATGGGGTTTATCCTCCATTACCCCATGAAAATATTCTCAAAGACATGAGGGGGCCCTGGCCAGTTGACTCAGTAGTAGAGCATACTGGGTATGATTCCAGGTCAGCCACACTGGAGAGGCATCCCTATGATTCTACCCTCTCCCTCCTCCTTCTCTCACTCCCTCTCACTTTTCCTCCTGCAGCCATGGCTTGATTGATTTGAGCACGTCAGCCCCAGGTGCTGAGAATGGCTCCATTGAGCCTCTATCTCAGGTGCTACAAATAGCTCAGTTGCCTGCATGCAGCCCCAGATGGGCAAAGCATCAGGCCAAGACAGGCATTACCAAATGAATCCTTTCAGGGAACATGTGGGAGTCTGTCTCTCTATCTCCCTTCCTTTCACTTAAAAATAAATAAATAAAATATATAAAGGAAACCAAAGATGTTCATGATGTCAAATCTGATTATGTATTGTCTTACTTTGCTTTTCATGACCTGTCAGCACTGCTGACATGTTTTGTTCTGTTTTTAGCCTTTGACAGTGCTTAGCACATTTTTTTCTTGCTTTCTTTTCTTCTGTGATGTGAGACCCCACTGCTTTCCTCTGTCTCAAATGTGGACTCTGCCCATCCCATAAGGTGGGTTCTCACCCATCTCACATTGTCCTCTTGTTCCACATGACCTCCCTGGGCAGTTCCATGTGTCTCCAAGGCTCAGCTGATCTTTAACTCAATCCACATTGTGCATCTAGCCCCAGACCTGCCTGTCCAACTGCCTACAGGGTCATTTCTACTTGGATGGCCTGTAAGGTCTTTACACTCAGTATGTCAAAAATGGAAATGATTACTTCTCTAACCTCACAAAACTTCTCCTGTGTCTTCTATAAAGCTTGATAATCCTATAGATCCCTAGTTATTTAAGCTAGAAAATGAGGAGTCAGTCTTTCCTTTAGGTCCTCACCATACATACCTTGTATTGCCCAAACAAAACCGTGCAGATCTCTGTCTCCAGGCCTGCTCTCTGTTAGCGTTAGTCAGAGTGGCCTTCCTAAATTTGAAAACAGTTCCTAGCTTTCCTCTGCTAATACTTTTTAACAGCCATCCATCTCACCAGGGTTGAGTTAGTTTAACCAAAAACCCCATTATTGGGTCTCTGTTACCTCTTCAAATTTGTGGTTTTAATATGCAAAATATCTCTCACAAGGAATCTGCTTGCATGAATTGAAATTTTTTTTTTTGAGCTATGTCATAGTCTCTCTTGTTCTAGATTGCAAATTTATAGGTGGCAAGTACTGAGTGCTTTACAAGTTGTTGAATTTTTGAAAGCCTGACAGAAAACCCTACCTTCTGCCTGGAGCCTTTCTTTCCGCACCCTTGCCTGCCTGTCTGTTAATTGCTGAAGCAGCAAAAGGTAGAGATCAAGAATCCTGCACTCTGGTCTCTGCCAACCACTAGCTGTGAGACCTGGGGTAAAACACCTGACTTTTCAGTTTCCTCTTCGGTGAAATAAGCTAGTTGAAGACAATTCAGAAATGGTCACGAGGTGTCCTCAAACTCTTTCATATCTGTGGTCAGAGTCCTAGGCTAATGTAGTGTCACGGCCACACACTAGGGGGAAGTATTGACTAAAATGTGCTGAGAAGTCCATGTTCTGGGCCCTGTTTTACTTTGTTTCCACAAATACTGGTGATGAAGATCATGGTAGAGTGAATGCAGCTTTTCTATTCAGTGAGATATTTCCCCAGGGCATTTGAGTTACTTAATGTCTTCATTTCTCTAGACAGGACTCCTCCCTTAGCATTCTACAGTAAAGCATGGGGCCAACTCACTGACCCTGCAAGGGAGGACACTGAGCATCTCTTTACAGTCCTTTGGCCAGGACCACTTTTCTTATGCCCAACTGACATCCTGTGGCTGAAACAAACCCTTCTTAGCCTGTCCTAAGTGAGGATGATGACAGATTGGGAGACTATATGGCTGTGGACCTAGAATGTACTCATAGGAATTCTGAGAATGAATCACAGATGGAGCAAAGGTAATTCAATGGTTTACCAAGGAACATGTCCAGCCCTTAATATCCCTCAGAGGAGCAAAGTGTTTTGGAGACACCTGTTTACTTGTGAAGCACAAAGGGCAGGTGATAACAGGATGACCATTTTTTCTGCATAGTTGTTGAGCCCTACTACATATCAAGGACTGTGCCAATAGCTGGGGACATCACAGTTAGCAAGATGTAGCACTTATCATCATAAAGAACAGAAAAACAGACAAGTAAATAGGCAATTACAATAAAATATGACAAGTACTGACGTTTTGGGCAGGCATGTTAGCTAAGGGGTCTATACGTTGTCATGGACTGTCTTAGAGAGCTTCCTGGAGGAGGTGATACCGCAGTATTATACTGAAGGAAATGTGAAGATTCATAAGCCAGGCAGAAAAACTTGCTAAGCATTTGATGGAGCCTACTTTATACAGAAAACTGTAAGTAGTTCAATATGGTTAGAATAAATATAGAGCAGAAGGAAAGGAAGGCCGAGGAATGAGGCTCAAGAAGTGGTTTGTTAAGA
Source organism: Saccopteryx leptura (assembly GCF_036850995.1). Taxonomy (NCBI): domain Eukaryota; kingdom Metazoa; phylum Chordata; class Mammalia; order Chiroptera; family Emballonuridae; genus Saccopteryx; species Saccopteryx leptura. The sequence goes on along the minus strand of NC_089507.1, from coordinate 101,850,480 downwards.
GGCTGCATTCTAAGAAGACTTGGCTTTCTCTAGAGGACAGTGCGAAGCCAGTGCAGAACAAAAAAGGGAAATTTTGTTTGAGAAGAGTAGTCTGATTTCTGTGTGGCTGTAGATTGGAAGAGTAGTCTAAGGACAGAAGGCTGGGACACTAGTTTGGAAGCTTCTACTCTTGGAGGAAAAGATTTACACATGTTCTGTCAACATTTATTGAAAAGACTATTCCTCTTAGCATCTTTATAGGAAGTCAATTGACTGTATATGTGTCCATATGTTTCTGGAATCTGTTTGACTCCATTGGTCTGTATATCTATCTCTTCATTGTATTACTCTGTCTTAATTACTATAACTTTATAGTAAGTCTTGAAATAAGGTAGTTTGAATCCTCCAACTTGGTTCTTTATCAAAATTGTTTTCACTATTCCAACTCCTTTGCTTGTCCATATAAATTTTAGAACCAATGTGTTAATTTCTAAAAAAATGCACCATTTTGTTATTTTTATATTTGTCTCATCTATTCTTTGTTCTTTTACTTTCTGATTTTTTTAATTAATAGTGTATCAGTTGTGTGTTTAGCTTTATCACTGTCTTATTAGTTTACTTCTTTTAAATGTTTTCTATGGTTTCTCTGGAATTTAAAATATTAATCTCCTAGAGTCTGTACTTAAATTCCATGGGTGTTCAAAAAAGATTCTTCCAGAGGGAAGAATAACTCATTTTTGTCCAGGTTCTGTGTCACCTCTGGTAATGATTCAGCTAATAGCTCCCTCATCTTATTTGTGTAGCTTTATGTAGTTTCACATTTAAGTATTTCATCGTGCAGTCAAGGGGACTCCTATATACATTTCTGGGACTCTTGCTATCTAGCTCCTGTTTTTTGGTACCTGCCAAGAAATATCCAGCTTCTGCAGCCTTCTTGTGCTAGATTTCAATCTACTTAACTCAACAAGACTGTCATGCTCTGCTTGGTTTCTCCTCCTTGGACATTATTGAAGCAAGATATTCCTTCTGTTGGGCTCCCCTGGCCATATGTGTTATAACCCACAGATGCAGAATCATTGGCACTCCACATCCCTGATGTTTGCCGTGGAGTAAGCCAGAGCATAATCCTTGGACTCCTAGGCTGGGTTTGAGAAAAAGTTTACCCCTGGGACTAGGGGCGTCAAGATCCTGTAATAATTACTATTATCCTTGTTTCAAAGGAAGTTCCTGCCATTTTAGTATCATGAAAAGATTTTGGGATACAGCCCTGCAAAAGCAAATTTTAGAACTTAGAGTTGTTTTTAGTGGTGACATTGAAATAAAACTAGGAACAGTGTTCTACATGCAAGAGAAATTCAGTAAATATTTGCTGAACTGAATCAGTTAAGACATCAGATTATAGAGCCCCACCTATGCTAATCCCAACTTCAGAAAAAGTGACCTCACTCTTGTGAATGTTCAAGAATGGTAGCACTTCCCCCGGAGCAAGTTTTAACATATTCAGTTACTCCACACAGTTCACAACCTTACACTTATGAAACCCAGGGTTCTGGCCCCATCTGCATAGAGTACAAAAGAAGGCTGTATTTTATCAATACCCAATTTAGGAGACTGTGCCCTCAGCCCATTTTTAACCTTTCCTTGCTGCAGTAGGGGGGAGGGCTGCCCACTGCAAGCTGTGTCCTGGCTTCCCTGTTCGCTGGTTTCCAGCTGGGTTTTATTTAGTATTGGGAGGCACTGAGGAGAGACTAGAGATGGAGGGGGGGTGTTTTCCCCTCCTTTTCTGAGGAATGCAACAACAGCTTCCATAGTTTGAGTTGTTTTGGCTCCCACCCCGTGGCTGCAGTGTGCCTGCATCCCCTGCCAGGGGACCTCCACTAGCTTTAACTTCGTAACTGTTCTTTCTTTTTGTTTTTTCTAAGATTTTTTTATTTATTCTTTTTTTGTAGAGCAGAGAGAGAGATAAAGAGAGAGAGAGAAGTGGCAAGAAGCAGGAAGCATCAAATCCCTTATTGGCCTTGACCAGGCAAGCCCAGGATTTTGAACTGGAGACCTCAGCTTCCTAGGTTGACAATTTATCTACCATTCCACCACAGATCAAGCTTTTCTTTGTTTTTTAAGCAAGTAATTTTCAACCTTTTTACACTTGGAGACAGGTGAAAATAGGAGAATTATTCTGGAGACCACCTATAGAAATCACCCTGACCATAAGTGAATTTGACTAAAATCATTTGGGTTTATAATCTTCATACAACATCAGAAAGGTTAACTCATTCTTGGCATACCCAAAATTTCTGGTGGACTCGTCTATGGACTGGTGATAAGAACACTGTCTTGCCTGACCTGTGGTAGCATAGTGGATAAAGCGTCGACTGGAATGCTGAGGTCCCTGGTTCAAAACTTCAGGCTTGACTGGTTAAGGCACCTATGAGAAGCAACAAATTGATGCTTCCCACTCCTCCTCCCAAGATGCTTTTCTCTCTCTGTCATCTCTAAAGTTAATAAATAAAATTTTAAAGAAAAAGAAAAAGAAAACCACTGTCTTAAAAAAAGAAAAAAAGAAAAGAAAAACACTGTCTTCATCATTCTGTAGTTGGCTTTCCAGATGCTGCCACAATTTTAATACCAGGTCCCCACATTGAATATCCTGTTTTTAAATTTTCAGCAAAGTTTTTTCTTCCTGGCTGGGTTGTGGTGCAGTGTTCTCCTGCAATCTTGGGAACTCCTTAGGGCGGTCATCTCGCACATGTTCAAGACCAGCCTGTTCATGTTCTATCCCTCTGCTCTCCTGTCACTCCAGCCTGCTGTGCTGCTTTCTTTTTTTTTTTTAATTTTTATTAATTTTAATTTATTGTGTTAACATGGATTCAAGTGTCCCACTCAATATAACACCCTCATCCCCAGCCCCGTGTCCCCCATTACTCCCCCTTTGTCCCCCTCCCCTAACTCTCTCCCTCCTTCCATCTGGAATTTGCTATCCTGTATCCTTATCTCTGTGTTATGTATATATAATTTCACTAATCTCCTCACCTTCTCTGATCCCATCCCCTCATGCCCCTTCCCTCTGACAGCTGTCCCTCTGCTTTCTGTGACCCCACCTCTGCCTTTATTCCATTTCTCAGTTCACTTTGTTCATTAGATTCCACATGTAAGTGAGACAATATGATATTTGTCTTTCTGTGCCTGGCTTATTTCACTTAGTATAATAGTTCCAAGGTTCATCCATGCCATTGCAAAAGGTAAGACTTTTTTTTTCACAGCCACATTGTATTCCATTGTGCATATATACCACTGCTTCTTAATCCACTCATCCACTGATGGACACTTGGGCTGTTTCCAGATCTTGGATATTGTAAACAATGCTGCCATAAACATGGGAATACACATCTTCTTTTGAATCAGTGATTTAATATTCTTAGGATATAGTCCAAGAAGTGGGATAGCTGGGTCAAAAGGTAGTTCCATTTTTAATTTTTTGAGGAAACTCCATACTGTTTTCCACAGTAGCTGCAACAGTCTGCCTTCCCACCAGCAGTGCAGGAGGGTTCCCTTTTCTCCACACCCTTGCCAGCACTTCTTGTGTGTTGATTTGTTAATAAGCACCATTCTGACAGCTGTGAGCTGGTATCTCATTGTGGTTTTAATTTGCATTTCTCTAATGATTAGTGATGTTGAACATTTTTTTATCTGTCTATTGGGCATTTGTATGTCCTCTTTTGAGAAGTGTCTATGCAATTTTTTTGCTTATTTTCTCATTGGATTGCCTTCCTGGTGTTAGTTTTACAAGTTCTTTATAAATTTTGGTTATTAACTTTTTATCATCGTATTGTCGAATATGTACTCCCACTGTGTGGTTTGTCTCTGTGTTATGTTCATATTGTCTTTAGCTGTGCAAAACTGTTTTGATATATTTCCATTTGATTATGCTGTCTTTTATTTCTCTTGCCTGTGGAGATAAATCAGCAAATATATTGCTGTGAGAGATGTTGTTGAACTAACTGCCTATATTTTCTTCTAAGATGCTTATGGTTTCACGACTTACATTTAAGTCTTTTATCCATTTTGAGTTTATTTTTGTGAATGGTGTAAGTTGGTGTTCTAGTTTTACTTTTTTGCAGGTAGCCGTCCAATTTTCCGAACACCATTTGTTAAAGAGACTTTCTTTACTTCATTGTATGCTCTTACCTCCTTTGTCAAATATCAATTGTCCATTAGGCTGTGGGTTTATGTCTGGGTTCTCTGTTCTGTTTCATTGATCTATATGCCTGTTCTTATGGCAGTACCAAGCTGTTTTGAGTACAATTGCCTTGTAGTATAACTTGATATCAGGAAGTGTGATACCTCCCACTTTATTTTTCTTTTTTAAGATTACTGAGGCTATTTCTGTTCTTTATTGTTTCCATATAAATTACTGGAATATGTGTTCCATTTCTTTGAAGTATGTCATTGGTATTTTAATAGAAATTGCATTGAATTTATAGATTGCTTTGGGTAATATAAACATTTAATGATGTTTATTCTTCCTAGCCAAGAACACGGTTTATGCTTTCACTTTTTTGTATCTTCCTTAATTTCTTTTTTTATTGTTCTATAATTTTCCGAGTACAAGTCTTTAACCTCCTTGGTTACATTTTCTCCTATGTACTTCGTCTTTTTGTTGGAATAGTGAAGGAAATTGTTTCCTTAATTTCTCTTTCAGACAGTTCATTGTTTGTGTATAAAAATGCCTCTGATTTCTGTGTATTAATTTTATACACTGCCACTTTGCTGAATTCATTTATCATGTCCAGTAGTTTTTTGACTGAGACTTTAGGGTTATCTATATACAATATCATATCATCTGCAAATAATGATAGTTTTACTTGTTCTTTTCAATTTGGATGCCTTTTATTTCTTCTTCTTGTTTGACGGCTGTAGCTAGGACTTCCAGAACTATGTTGAATAAGTGGTGAAAGGGGGTACCCCTTCCTTGTTCCTGATCATAAGTGGATTGCTTTTAATTTTTGCCAATTGATTATGATGTTGGCAATGGCTTTGTCACAGATGTCAACATGCCTTTATTATGTTGAGGTATGTTCCCTGTATTCCCACTTTGCTGGGAGTTTTGATCATAAATTGGTGCTGGATTTTATCAAATGATTTTTCTGCATCTATTTAGATTATTATGTGGTTTTCCTCCTTCCGTTTGTTTATGTGATGAATCACATTGATTTATTTACAAATATTGTACCATCCTTGCCTCTCCAGAATAAATCCTACTTGGTCATGATGTATGATTTTTATTTTTTTATTTTTTATGTATTGCTGGATCCAGTTGGCTGCTATTTTGTTGAGGATTTTAGCATCTAGATTCATCAGGGATATTGGCCTATAATTTTCTTTCATTGTGTTGTCTTTGCCTGGTTTTGGTATCAGAATTATGCTCGCCTCATAAAAGGAGCTTGGAAGTTTTCCTTCCTCCTGAATTTTTTGAAATAGCTTGAGAAGGCCTGACCTGTGGTGGCACAGTGGATAAAGCATCGACCTGGAAATGCTGAGGTCGCCGGTTCGAAACCCCGGGCTTGCCTGGTCAAGGCACATATGGGAGTTGATGCTTCCAGCTCCTCCCCCTTTCTCTCTCTCCCCCTCTCTCTCCTCTCTAAAAATTAATAAATAAAATAAAAAAAAACCTTAAAAAAAAAAAGAAATAGCTTGAGAAGGATAGGAGTTAGTTCTTCTTTGAATAATTTGGTAGAATTCCCCTGTGAAGCCATCCAGCCCAGGGCTTTCTTTTTTTTTTGATAACTGTTTTGATCTCATTTGTTGTAATCTGTCTGTTTAGGTTTTCTGATTCTTCCAGATTGATTACTAAAAGAGTATATGTTTCAAAAATTTATCCATTTCACCTAGGTTGTCTAATTTTTTGGCATACAGTTCTTCATAGTATTTCTTACAATATTTTGTATTTCTGTTGTGTCAGTTTTTATTTCTCCATTCTCATTTCTAATTTTATTTATTTTGAGTCATCTTTTTTTTTTTCTTGGTGAGTCTGAGTAAGGGTTCATTGATCTTGTTTACTCTTTCAAAGAACCAGCCCTCGGTTTCACTGATCCTCTGCGTTGTTTCTTTAGCCTCTATGTCATTTATTTTCGCTCTGATCTTTATTATTTCCTTCCTTCTACTACCTCTGGGCTTTACTTCCTGTTCTTTTTTTAGTTCTTTTAGATGCAGGTTTAAGGTGTTTTTTATTTTTTAGTTTTTTTCTAGCTATATAAGGTATGCCTGTAGTGCTATGAACTTTCCTCTCAGTACTGCTTTTGCTGTGTCTCATAAATTTTGAGTTGCTGTATGCTCTCAGTATCATTTGTTTCTAGAATTTTTTAAAATTTCTTCTTAGATCTCATTGTTAATCCATTCATATTTTAATAACATGCTTTTTAGCGTTCATGTGTTTGAGAATCTTTCAGTCTTTCTGTTGTGGTTGATTTCTAGTTTCATGACATTTTGATCAGAGAAAGTGCTTGATATGATTTCAATTTTATTTAACTTTTTGAGACTATTTTTGTGCTCTAACATGTGGTCTATCCTAGAGAATGTACCATGAGCAGTTGAATGAATGTATGTTCTGCTGCTTTAGGGTGAAAGGTTCTGAAGATATCTATTAAATCCAGTGATGTAGTGTGTCCTTTTAATCTGCTGTTTCTTTGTTAATTTTCTTTTTTGAGGACCTATCTAGTGATGTTAGTGGGGTATTGAAATCCCCTACTATTATAGTATTGCTGTTGATCTCGCCCTTTATATCCATCAAAGTCTGCTTTATATATTTAGGTGCCTTTATATTAGGTGTGTAGATATTTATAATGGTTATATCTTCCTGTTGGATTGCTTTCTTTATCATTATGTAGTGACCTTCTTTATCTCTTATTATAGTCTTTGTTTTAAAGTCCATTTTGTCTGATATAAGTATTTCTACCCCAGCTTTTTTTTCATTTCTATTTGCATAAAATATTTTTCCCATTTTTTTACCTTCAATCTATGTGTATTTTTTTTTTTTTTGAGATGTGTCTCTTGTAGACAGCATATGTACGGGTCCTGTTTTCTTATCCATGCAGCTATCCTATATCTTTTGACTGGATTATTTAAACTATTTACATTTAAGGTTATTATTAATATGTAGTTGTTTATTGCTATTTTATTTTATTTTATTTATTTATTTATTTTTTTTTAATTTTTTTTCTGAAGCTGGAAACGGGGAGAGACAGTCAGACAGACTCCTGCATGCACCCGACCAGGATCCACCTGGCACGCCCACCAGGGGCGACGCTCTGCCCACCAGGGGGCGATGCTCTGCCCCTCCAGGACATCGCTTTGCCGCGACCAGAGCCACTCTAGCGCCTGGGGCAGAGGCCAAGGAGCCATCCCCAGCGCCCGGGCCATCTTTGCTCCAATGGAGCCTTGGCTGCGGGAGGGGAAGAGAGAGACAGAGAGGAAGGAGGGGGGCTGGAGAAGCAAATGGGTGCTTCTCCTATGTGCCCTGGCCAGGAATCGAACCTTGGTCCCCCGCACACCAGGCCGACACTCTACCACTGAGCCAACCGGCCAGGGCCGCTATTTTATTTTTTAAAGCTTTATTCCTCTTTTACTATATTCTTTTTTCTTTTTCTTCTGTGTACAGCAGGCCCCTTAACATTTCTTGGAGCATTGGTTTGGTTGTAATGAATTCTCTGAGGTTTTTTTTTTTTTGGTCTGGCAGCTTTTTATTTTTTCTTCAATTTTAAACAACAGCCTTGCTGGATAAAGAAGTTTTGGTTGTAGGCTCTTGTTCTGCATTGCTTTGAATATTTCTTGCCATCCTCTTCTGGCCTCAAGTGTTTATGTTGAGAAGTCAGATGTCATCCTTTGTAGGTAATAACCTTTTTTTTCCAGTAGTAGCTTTTAATATTTTTTCTTTATCTCTTAGCTTTGGTTTTTTAATTATGATGTGTCTTGGTATAGATTTTTTTGGTTTCTCTCTGAGTTCTCTGTTGTTCTTGAACTTGTGTGATTTTTTTCCTGCATCAATTTAGGATTTCTGCTATGATTTCATTGAACAAGGTCTTTTCCCCTTGTTCTTTATTTTCTTCTTCAGGAACCCCTATGATGCAGATGTTGTTTCTCTTTAGGTTGTCACAGAACTCTCTTAGAGTTTCCTCAGATTTTTTTCAGCCTCTTTTTTTTTTGCTGCTCTGCTTCTGTTTTTTTTTTTTTGTTTGTTTTCTTATCTTCTAAATTGCTGATTCGATTATCTCCTTCATCCAGCCTGCTATTAATTGCTTTTAGTGTAGTCTTAATTTCTGATATTGTATTTGTCATTTCCAACTGGTGTTTCTTTATTATTTTAATGTCCTTTTTGATTCTTGTAATCCCTTTATTTATGTGCTCATTGTATCCATCCATTGTTGTTCTAAAATCTTTCCGCATTCTAATAATCCTTATTTTAAATTCAGCATCTGGTAGTTTGGTTATTTCCATATCACTCAGTTCACTTTTTGGAGGTTTCTCTTGTTGATTCATTTGGATTGCACTTCTCTGTCTTCCCATTATGTCTGTGTGTTTGGGTGTGTTGTTTGTAGAGCTGGTTGAGCCTAGGGTTGCTGTTGACTGCCTCCAATTTTCTGTTGTGTTATTTCTAGGTCTTCTTGGGTTGGCATCAGCTGTTGTTTTTAATCCGCTGTTGGATTTGGCTTTTCTAGTAGAGCTGCTTTGAAGTCTTAATTTGTTTGTTTGTCTTTCTCAGTTTTCTTAACTTAGTTGTAGTATTGTTTACTGATCTCAGCAGGGGGCTTACCTTAAACTGTGTTCAGGAATGCGGTGGGTGTAACCTGAGACTCTGAAGGCCTGATCTGTCAGCTGCTCTCTGGGGGCAGGGTGCTTTCTTCGTTTCAGTAGGGGGAGGTGTATTTCAGATCTCCATGGAGACCTGAGTTACTGTCCCTCCTCCCCAATTCCTGTTTTCAGTTGTTTCTTGTTGCACTGATTGGAGCTGGAGAGATTTCTGGAGATGCGTCACCCGGAACCACTTTAGACTTGTGCTGTGTGGAAGGATCAACTCCTCCCCCAGCTATGGCTGCCTACGCACTGGATGAGTCAGTTTCTCAGGTTATCCCATGCATCCTTCTCCCCATAACCGTCTGTCTGTCTCTCCCCATTTTCCTTTTGGAAGACAAGCCAGCCCTCTCAAAACACCTCATTTCCAGTTCCCCAGGCAAGTGTCTATGAGCAATATTTTCTGCTCTTTTTCTTGGAATGAGAGTCCTTTGGGGCTCTCAGCTTTACCCCCCCCCCCTTCATTCCTGGAAGCATGGGAGACCCACCATACCTCAGTGCTCCCTACCAGGCTTGGTGTGGCTTCTTTGCTCCTTGGTTTTTGAGAGCTGTTCTTGTAGTCCAGAGTTGGTTTTTCACACTGATTGTTCTTAAATTAATTTGTAGTCCAGTTTGGTGGTGTGAGCTGGGAGTCTGTGTATCTGCCTACCATGCTACCCTCTTGGTATTCTCAGCTGTGATTTTTTTAAATGGGTTCTATATTGCTTGTTTATTCTCTTCTCCTTCAGGAATCCATATAATGTGTATGTTGTTTCTCTTCATGTTGTCACAGAGGTCTCTTAGAGTCTCTTCAGTCTATTTGAGCCTCTTTTTCTTTTGCTGTGCTGCTTCTTTGCTTTTATTTATCTTGTCCCCTAAACCCCAGATTTGATCCTCTGCTTCATTCAGCCTGTTATTGATTTTTTCTAGTACAGTCTTTTCTTCTGATATTGTATTTTGCCATGACCAGCTCAGCAGTAGATGTGCATGAAAAGAAGCTGCTTCAGGACTTCAGAAAAACACACAATTCACAACATACAGAAATGTTGGGTACAGGGGCCTTTCAGGTTCTAGGTATGAGAGCCCAGATCTCTGTAGCCTCATTGCATTTATTGTTCTCTTTGCTCATTAAGCAAATTAGCACAGCCTGGGTTCAGGTGCAGAGAAAGGTAATTAACTAATTCCTTTTTGGTATGTAGGGAAAAGGCCATAGGGATCAGCTATTTTCTTTAAACAATCTTATCAGTGCTTGCAGTATCAGCATTCTTCCCTCGCAGTACTTGTCATTCCAAAGTTTGCACCAAAGACGTCTCAAGGCAATAGTATAATTCCCAGACATTTTCCTAAAGTATTTTATTTCTGACTAGTTCTTTTTTATGCTTTCAATGTCCTTTTTGATGCTCATTATCTCTTTATTTAGGTGCTTATTATGTCCAAGCATTTTTGCTTTAAGGTTCTTGAGTATTCTAAAAATAATTATTTTAACCTCTGCATCTGTTAGTTTGGTTACTTCCATTTAATTTAGTTCTTTTTCTGGGGATTTCTCTTGTTGATTCATTTAGGTCACATTTCTCTGTCTTTTTATTTTATCTGTATTAGGTAGCACTGTCTGACTTTGAAATTTTTGAGGTGTCTTTATGAAGAAGATGGGTTTGGTGGTACTGATCTCTAGGCCACCTGTTTTCTTGTTCTAGGAATGCTCCTTGTGGGTACTATTTTCCCTTTTTGTTGTATGTGAGTATTTAATGCAGTTTCTCCTTTCATGGATATGGTTATCGTTTCAGGCAGGCTGGCTCTATGGTTCAACCTTGATCAAGTGTATTATGCACTGTGAAATGTCTGTCCCATTGGGCATATTTATTCTCCACAGTGTCTGGTGCCTGCTAGACTCCTCATTTGGGTGTGCTGCTTGTGTAGGTAACTGAGTCTAGGATTTGTGCTTTCTGCCACCTTCTACCAGTTGTGTTGGCCCAAGATCTTCTTGGGTTGGCATCAGCTGTTGTTTGTAACCAACTGTGGGCTACCTGTCTGCAGCTACTCTTCTTTCAACTCTTTGTTTCTGAATTTTCTGTGCCTGGGAAGTGTGGGAGGGGCCTACCTTTGTATAAGGATCAATTTCTTCCTGCTTAGAGATGACAGCAGGTCTGTAAAGGATCAAAGCTCTGTAAGATTTTTCTCTACTTTTCAGCTGCTCTATCTCCTCTTGCAGCTGCCTGGTCTTCCAACAGAGTCTTCTGTAGAACGACTGTAGTGTGGGCTCACACTGGCCTCACCCATTCTACCCCTCTACAGTTGCATGCTTGGTGAGTTAGGGCAGGTGAGATTGTGAATACACCTTTTGTGGGACCCCCAACTTCAGGGGCTCTTAGTCAGGAGCTCAGTATGGGGAACATGGCCCATACTCCAAAGTGTAATTCACCAGCCACTGCTGGATACCCTAATTTTATTTCTCCCCTACAAAGTGAGTGTCAGGTTGAGATTAAGATTAAATGTGACTGACAGTCCCTTCTGCAGAAGTTCTTAGAGCTGGTGAGACCCTAGTCTCTTGGTTGAAGACAAAGAAAGTTTGTTTGCGGGGCTGACTGTGCCTATCCCCCACACCCCAGAAAGTGGCTAAGCCCCTTTACCAGATCCAACTATAGGCTCACAGGTACCCACACATTAAATGTCCATTCTCCAAGCATCTCTCTCTTCCTCTGTGGAATTTAACCCAGCAGGGCAGGATATCCAGCACCCAGGCTGGCTGACTATAAAGCTCCATCCTATCTTATGCACATGAGCCGCTGTGCCGGTGCTGATCATGAGAGTGGAACTTACCTCAGCTTGGCCAGGTGTGAGGATCCCTTCCTTAGGATACCACTCTATCAAGGGTTGTTAGGTCCTAAGCTGATGCTTTCCACAGCTGGCCAGTGGATGTGACAGCCCTGGGCCTTCCTGGAAGAAACCCAGCACAAACCATTAAGAGATGCTTTCTGTGACTGGACCTCAGCAACCTTCTTTGAGCTGCAAGCAATCCAGAGTTTGTGGCTGCCCCTGCTGGGCCCAGGTGCACATGGAAATATCAGTGGCACACCTAGGCTAGCTTTTACCCACTCTGAGTCTGAGGGAAGGTCCACTTAAAAGGTCAAGTTGCCCTGAGTCCCACCTCCTACAGCCTCTATCTGCTGGCTGCTTGTTAGGCTCTTGACTGAAAAACCTCTGGTAGAGTCTCAGCCTGTGGCAATTCAGGGATTAGGAAGGGTGGTGGGTATGTCTCCACCCCTTGTCCCCAGGTGCAGTCCATCCAGACTTTTTTCACAGATATCAGTAGGGTGTGGCTTCTGAGACCCAGACTTGTGGTCTGCCTGCAGTCTGGGCAGTTTCTACTGAGTCTCCCATGAGGCAGAATTAATAGTCGTAGACCCAGGAGCATGTGGAGAAAAGCTTCAGCCTCAACACCAGAAAACGGAGTCACTGACATCCCTTCTATTTCCTGGCTTCTCATAACAACCCAGGAGAGACTCCTGAGTGCAGAGAAGTTGCTTTTTCCCAGGCTGATGCCTCTCAGAGGGGATTTCTACACCCAAGGTAGATGGTGACTACAGTAATGGAGAATGACTCAGCACAAGGGTTTTGGTGGCCATCCCCCACCATGTCTCTCCCTGGACCTCCAACTTTACACTATTCTCATGCGACTGTATTTCTCTCAGTTCTCCCTCCATTGGAGCCCTTGGTAAGTGCCTGTGAACAAGATTTTCTGCACAGCCCTTTTAAAACTGAACCTGCATTTCTGAGAGCTCCATCTTTTTCTCACAGACAGAAACCTGGCTCTTTTCACCCCCAAATGCTGTGAAGGCAACACCTCTAGGACATGAGGCTCTAGGCTGGGGCACTGAGCTTCTGGCTGAGCACCCACACCTTTCAGGGAAACTGTTCCTGCAGTGAGAGTCCCTCCAGACCCTCACCTGCTCTTATTCCTGGGAGTGGGGCAGCCTTTTCTGCATATCTGCCTCGAGGTGGATTTAATGGCAGATGTACTGGGCATGTGCCCTGAGCCCCGACTTCTGAAGGGCCCCAAAATACCCCAACTTTACACTTTTTTCTAATAATACCAAGTTTGGTTTCATATATGAACTTTTAAAATTAATAGTACATAATTATATTTTTTATTTATTTAAAAATATACTTAACATGTGTTTTTATTTTCCCTGTCTTTCTCTTTCTTTTAAGGAGTCCAATATTTTTTATTGTGCCCTGGGTCTCAACCGACCTAAATCCACCTCTGTCTCTACCCTTTCTACCAGTCTCTGTGTGGCTTCTTCTGTGATCATTGATTATAAACTCCTCTTCGTTTAGTCCAAAGTTTTTTTTCAAGATGAATGTTATTAAATTAAGTTGTAATCCAATTTGGTCCTGGGAAGTGGCTCTTGGAATGTCCAACTACTGTGCCGCCATCTTAGAATCCTTCTGCTGCTGCTTTCAATGGGATTAGATTTGCCACTCAGCTGGGTGTGGCTGTACTTGCTAAATGTTGTCACTGCTGTTATCAATATTGGTTTTGAGGGGAGGGATAAAAATGCTGTTACTCTGTTCCCCATGTAAGGTGGACCCTTCAATTCCCCAGAGACAAGCATAGATTTGGATGCAATTCTTACTAAGGATTTAGAAATAGTTTGGAATTAACAAAATCTAAGAACAGAGAATTACAAACCTAGCAAATGGGACTATGCTCAGAGGTCAGTTGTATTTATTTTACCAATATTTATTGAACTATCTGCTTAGTGTCTTTCTAGGTTCAGGGTTAATCCAATACTCTTGAAAACACACGAGCAAATAAATGAGCAGTTAAGATCATTACAGAGAGTAGCAATCATTCTGAAGAAATAAAAACACGGGAGAGAAGAGGAGGAGATGTGGAGAATGGGCAGTTCTTTGATTAGAGTGATCCGGCAGAGAGGACCTCTTAAAGGGGGAGACACTGGAGCTCAGAACCCAGTGGTGGGAGAGAGGGAGTCCTCTGCAGCTCGGGGAGACCTCAGCTGGGAGATCAAGACATGTATGCCCAAATGCTCTCCTAGCTGAGAACTTGGCAAGGGTCCTAAAGGCAATATCTTTTTCTGCTCCACTTGTATGGGTGGTGAAGTCAGGCTGAAACAGGTTCCCTCCCTGCCTCTTATTCAGCAAAATTTCTTTTTGTTGCTTCTCAGTGGATTACCTCCCCTTGTTCAGGGAGGATTCTGTCCGTGTGTGACCTTTTATTCTTATGCAATGTAAATGCTTTTCTCATCCTGAGTCACACTTTCTTTCAGACTTGAAGACCAAATTGAACTTTGTTCTCAATTTGGTTAAATCTCCTTTAGAATCACTGGGACTCGATCCAGCTCCTCTTAGCTTTGGCATCCATCATAAATTTTTTTCCTTCTATCAATATACTTAAAAAAAATCCTGCCCTTTTTTCAAACAATAATTGATACTGAAGGGCTGGCACACCTGTTTTTTTCTTGTAGGGTAAGTGACTCACCATCGCTGCTGGGCCCTGAGGGAAATACAGCCCCCTTCTCCCTCACAACAGTGCAAGTGTGATGCTGATAGCTGGGCTCTGCACTGGGAGGAGAAAAAAAATCTTACTTAGCTCTGGAGGACTCAGGCATGTGGCTAGCTGTCATTGTTCAGTCCTGGCTTTCATGGGAAATTGAAGAGGGAATAAGTGAGGTGGGGAAATGTGCACCAACATCCAGAAAAGTGAGAAATGGTGGGGCAGGTTCTCAGAGGAAGAGAGATGTGAGGTATCTCTGGTACAGATCAAGAAATATCACATAGACTTCTCTTCATATGTAGTGATGATCTGCAGTAGCTAGTTCTCTCAGTCAGTATTTTTCAGCATGTAAAATGATCTTCATTCTGTATATTAATTAGTTTATTGTCTGATTACTGAAACATCACCTCTATAAGGACAGACATATTTTTTGTCTATTTTGTTCATAATGCTTACAAGTATATTGTGTGCATTATAGATACTCAATTAAATATGTACTGTTAAATGAAATACATGTTTATACAATTCTTGAATATTCAAAGTCATCATGAAACCATGCAAAGGTCACTCTGAAAGCATCTCTAATACACTCGGGCTGGGATATCTTCCTTCTCTCACAAGTTCTAGGAATGTATATGTCCTGTCTCCTTATGCTGAACTTTAAGTGCCATTTTATCTGTCTCCCTGGGTTAGCTTCAAGTTGCCAGTTGGGAAAAATGTATTATGCAGAATAGTACTTCTAAGCAAGATCTTCTACTCAGATTCCTCAGTGGCTGGCAATGAAGGTGTCAGCCAAAACTGGGGTCACATCTAAAGGGTCAACTGGGGAAGGGTATAATTCTGAGGCAGGATAGTAAGAAACTAGGAAAAGTCTTGGGCAAGTGGAATGGAGAAATCAAGACAAGATAAGCAAGGCTAACTAATTTGACCAATTTACAACCAGTTAGTGAATCTTAAGACCTTATCTTCCCTAACCAAAAGCGCTTGAGAACAAAAGGTTTGGACCTCTCCTCTCTGACCATAGAGTGAATAACTTAAATCACCCTGGTCAGGGAAATCAAGGACAGAGACCCAGTTAATGTGGTTTGTACCAGCCAAACTCAAGGATGGATGAAATCAGAAGAACAAATAACAAAAATATAAATAGAATCAGAGAGACCCAAGATAAAAGTAAAAACAGTAAATCTGATCAAAGAATTATCAAACAATAATTCCTATGCACTCATTTTGTTGAATAAGCATGTTAAAGGGCACATCTGGATAGCTAGTGAGTGTTTTGCTAGGGGTCTGACCTAACACTCTTGCTTGCAAAAAAAAGATAAAAATTCTCAAAACAAAAACCCAGCATTGACTTGGTATAGAGCATGACCCTGCCCTTTTTTGGGCATGAAATTTTTACTTCCTTTCCCCTAAACAACCAAGTACCCATGAGACTTGCAAACAGAGGAGCAGGGGGGCAGTGGCAGCTTGTCCTGGGCTCATCCCTGAGCCTGACTCTACAGTCCCTTTTTCTCAGATTTTCCAGTGAGCTAACTGCACCCCACATTGGCTCACTTCTATCACTGTGACATTCACTTCCCAGTGAGTCAACAGCAGCTCTACCTTTGCTCACTTCTTTCCTATAACGTTCCTAGGAAGCCAAAGCAGAACACTTTACTATTACTTCTTTTACCTTAAATCCTTCCAGTGTTTCACTGTCCCAGCTTTAATAAACATACTCTCAAAATCACCCAAACTTGTTATGTAAAATTTTTTTCTGCATGAAGTCAAGAACCAACATGATATCAGCTGGCTCTAGGTCTACTCAAATGGCCAGATCCCTTTTCCAGTAACACTTCCAAGATGGCAATTGACAGAGTTCAGTTTCTTGGGAGCTGTCAGAATGAAGGTCTCACTCAGTTCTTGCCAGCTGGTGTCAAAAGGCTAATCGCAACTCCTTGCCACATGGGCCTTTCCAAACATGGCCCTTTATTTTATCAAAGTATGAGAAATAACAGAGTCACTAGCAAGGTAGTCATTACAATCTTGTGTCACCTAATAAAGGAAATCATATTTTTGATTTTATAATATTTTATTGCTTTGAAGGAGGTCATAAATACCATACACATTCAAGGATAGAGTGTTACAGCAAGGCATGAATATAGGGAGGCAGGGACCACTGAGGCCATCTGGAAGTGCTCACTGCTCCCCTAATGGACCATGAGCTCCATGAGAGCATCCTCTCTGATTGGTAACCTTTGAGAACTCTTCAAAAATAGAAGTATCGGAAGTAACCACTAAGTATCATCCCAGCTGCAAAGGGAAGATAGATTCTGAAAACTATATGCTGTCAGGCATGATATCAACCTCTAGAAATGTTTTAGGATAATGTTTAAATGCAGGTTTTATGAGTCCTTTTAAAAATAGAAGCAGAGAGCCTGGTAGCCTGGTATGATTTTACTAAGGAAGAAATCGAGCCATTATTTTTTACTAACAAAGTTCCAAAGCTGCTGAACCAGGAAGTAAGAAAAAAATCGTGTCTCTGCACTTAAACAAGACATTTAGTGCAAAATACAGGTAATTATTGCAGGGGCTATTAGACAAATTATAACCTGTGGAATAATGTACTCAAGGCCATTAGTATTAAATGTGAAAATTTTCTTAAAATCTGACACAAGATTTAGCCCTACTTTTACAATGAAAATATAAAAAGCATACTCATCAAGTTTATACTTTTGATAAATACTAAATACATGAAATACTGGAATAAGAATTCTGATCTTGACCAGCCAGAGGCATAGAAAATAAGATGAATTCTAATGATACATCTTGTTGTTGGTTGCAACACAGCAACTGCACAAATAAATAGAGGATGAGGAAAAACAACCTAATGGTAACATTAAACAAAGCAACATTTAGGGGTTTTACTATCTAGCAGAAGTTGCTGATTAGTTGCGAGTACAATTTCACTAATATGTCTTTTTGAACTGCATTAATTGATGCTGTTGCCATGTGAGCACACACAAGAGTGATTACCCCTCCAGCGAGATCATATAAGATGTAGACAAGAGCATGGACATTTAGGGTGAGTCAGAATTCATAAGGCTGAGGGGAAGGAGGGGAGACTTGAGTAGGCTGTTTCAGGAGGAGGCGTAGCTGAAAGAAAGCAGAACTACAGAAATTCATCCTAGATTTCTGGCTATTTTTTTCTTGTCAAAATTATTCAAGAAACAAGATACAGAATACAGAATTCAAGGGTGGAATGAGGTATTATTGATTTAGGGGGAAAAGGTAATGAAACTAAATGTTGTGGGTTGCTAGAGAATTTTGATATATGTGAGCTTGGGACCAAGCATGGAGCTCTGTTCAGGAAATTCTGAGTAATATCTTTTTTAAAAAATGGTATTTTAACCACATGAAGGGTTAAAAACAACTCAAGTACTATAGTAAACTTAGTGTTTAAAAATGACTAATCTAATGACTATTTTGCATCTTGTGGAGTAAGTCTGCTGTGATTATCACAGACAACTTGACATGGTTATTTACCTATTTCTTTTTTAATTTAGTAATCCAGGGTGAGCAATGCTAGAGAGAACATGCTAACTCCTGTAATATGCATGACATTTCTTAACACTGTTCCTGGGAGCTGTGTGCACTCTGCCTGCAGGGAGCTGGAAGAAGAACAAGAAAGTCAGTGTAACGTTCATTTCATTATGTAACCCTGGCCAGCTGCAATCCCAGTTCCACCTTGCTTGTGATTGGCATACATAAAAAATGCCTGAGCCTTGTCTTCTATTTCTGTTGCAGTCCAGAAAAGAACAGAAAGACAGAGTCAGCTTCACCAGGAGTGTAAAAAGTGATGGACCCCAAACGTAGTCGTTCTGTGAAACTGAATGATGGACACTTCATGCCAGTGCTTGGACTTGGCACTGCTGCTTCTGAAGGTGTAAGTGAAACTCAGGGGACCAGGAGTTGAATGCAAACAGACTTAGAAGGGCCTAGTACACAGTGGGTGATTTGGAAGGATTCGTGAGGCCTCCATTTTACCACCTCTGATTTTGTACTAAGTGAAATGATGAGCCTGACCAGTCAGTGGTGCAGTGGATAAAGTGCTGTACTGGGACATATAGGACCCAGGTTTGAAATTCCAGTGCTCATCCAGCTTGAGCAGAGGGTCACTAGTTGAGCATGTGGTCCTAGCCTTATGATCACTGGCTTGAACTCAAAGGTCACTGGCTTGAGCAAGGAGTCACTTGCTCTGTCCAGAGGTCAATGGCTTGAAGCCAAAGGTCGCTGGCTTGAGCAAGGGGTCACTCTCTTTTCTCTAACCACCTAAGGAGCTGCAACAAAGAATTAATGGTTCTCATCTTTCTCCTTTCCTGTTTGTCCCTATCTGTCCATATCTATGACTCTTTCTCTTGTCTCTGTCAAAAAAATAAAATAAATGAAATGATGAGCTGTTGAATCTGGGGAGTCAGATGTGATACTTCTGTGGGTGGAT
Source organism: Saccopteryx leptura (assembly GCF_036850995.1). NCBI lineage: Eukaryota > Metazoa > Chordata > Mammalia > Chiroptera > Emballonuridae > Saccopteryx > Saccopteryx leptura. The sequence goes on along the minus strand of NC_089507.1, from coordinate 101,831,683 downwards.
AATCTTTATTATTACCAATATTACTGTTACTTTTTGTTACTTAATGTACATAGAATGCTTACCATGTATTTCAAGTACTTTACCTACATTATTTTCTTCAGTTCTGCAACAGTTAGCCCAGGTAAGTACCATGATTCATCGTTTTTCTCCCTTGCTTATAATATAAGCTTGGATGCTCTCCTTGAACATATCTGCTCCTTGGTCAGTGTCATTCTGCTCTTTCTGAGAACTGATGGGCAGGGGGCCCAGGAGCAGAGGACAGCTAACATGGTTCTTTTAGTGAGGTAGTGGGGCTGAAAGTATTTGCCAGAGAATTTGTCAGGAAAACTTTGTTGTATAAGAAGCCACTATTATTCCAAGGATACAGCATTTATTTATTTACTTACTTATCAATACTTATTTTAACTTTTCCATGGATTTCAGAAAGAGAGGGAGAAGGGTGAGAGAGAGAGAGAAGATGAACTTGTTGTTTAACTTGGTTGTTGCATTTAGTTGTGTACTCATTGATTGCTTCTCTCATGTGCTCTGATCAAAGTTCGAATCTGCAGCCTTTGTTGTACAGGGTTGACACTTTGTCCTCTGAACAACCTGGCCAGGCCCCCAAGTGTTAGGCATTTAGAAAGGAAACTTGAGGAAGCGTAAGTTACAGTATAGATAGAATTGTGCTTCTCATCAGATTTATTATCCACGCATCCCCTGTTTGACTGCAATACACTTAAATTGTCAAACTCTGGTCAAGGTTGGGGAGGGGCAGCTTTGGGGTTGCTTAGGTGAGATTACTCCATAAGTGACAGAAACCAATCCATTCAATTTTGGAAGAGCTATGACATGAAATATCACTAGCTAATAGCTGTCAGACAAGGCCAGTTGATTTTCAATGACATAATTATCCATGTATCTACTGTTACAGCTTAAGGACAGGTTATGTCTTATAATTGTTACAGTCAACTTTCATTACTCTTGTTAAAGACAGAGAATAGAACAAAATATCTCATAACCCCCTCATAAGAATGAGAGTAACAGGTACATCTGCTTAGTGCAGTACAAAAGGTAAAAAGTGTAAAAGAAGCATCTTTTACAGTCTCGTCAGAGTTTTTTTCGAATTGCAACTCCCCTAACTCATCAACTATTTACTGTGAGTGTTGGCAGGAGCAGGAAGCATGGTCCAGGGATCCTGCATGTGATTCTTTTGTTCATTCAGGTATGTTTTCTGGGAGACATGCAAACTCAGTGTCTCAGATTTATTCAGTTAGGCAACTTCCATTAGAAATTGAGGCAGGCTGTGTAAATGTCTGGCTGACACTGCCCACCGACAGCACCTGTGTGTTGAGGTGAGAAGCAGCAGCCAGTTCTCTGGGCATCTCCTTCTGCATCCACCTGCTCTTGCTTTAGGTTTCCTGGATTTGGCTCAGGTGTCCTGTCCTCTCAGTCTTTTCACAGAAGTGTTTATGCTGACCAGAGGACAGACTCATGTGTAATCAACATGTTGATTATAGTGACCTCAGAGGCTAAAATAAATATTAAAGTAATTAAACCAGTGTTTGGCTTGGTGGGCAGAAAAGAACAATATTATTAATTTCATGTGTATGACTGTCAAAACAATTCAAGTAGAACATGTAATTTTTTTTTCTTTTTCTTTTTTTTTTTTTCTGAAGCTGGAAATGGGGAGGCAGTCAGACAGACTCCCGCATGTGCCTGACCAGGATCCAGCGGGCACGCCCACCAGGGGGCAATGCTCTTCCCATCTGGGGTGTCACTCTGTTGCGACCAGAGCTAGTCTAGTGCCTGAGGCAGAGGCCATGGAGCCATCCCCAGTGCCCGGGTCATCTTTGCTCCAATGGAGCCTTGGCTGCGGGAGGGGAAGAGAGAGACAGAGAGGAAGGAGAGGGGGAGGGGTGGAGAAGCAGATAAGTGCTTCTCCTGTGTGCCCTGGTCGGAAATCAAACCTGGGACTTCCACACGCCAGGCCGACGCTCTACCACTGAGCCAACCGGCCAGGGCTTAGAATATGTAATTGTTAATTACTAAATAAATTATTAACCACTTTCACAGTCAAGAGTAAACTTCTACTTGATGTTAAAATCTGTCCTAGCAGGGAAGGAGTTTGCACCGAAGTTATTTCTGCTTCTCTGGCATTTTGACAACTAGATAAAGACATTTGTTGCAAGGTGAAAAGCTACCTAACAATGCATGATATTATATCTCTAAATGCCAGGGGAAGTGGAGATATTTAGGATAAGGGAGGGTCATCTGAGCTGAGGTGTTCTGGAGAGGCATCAAGGAGGAGGTGAGCTGAGCTTAAGCAAGGCTGATGTCAGACACAGGCATTCTAATGAACGGTGGGATCGGCTTCATTCAAGTAGAAGAGGCATGCTTCTACTTCCGTGTGCTCACAAAAGCTCTGATGCTGATCAAGGGGCGGCCTCACGTAGCCTGTTTCTCCCCTGACCACTGCCAATAGTAAAACAGAAGGCACAGGGAACTGAAGACAGAAGAACACAACATTGCCTGATGTAGAGAGTATGAACTTCAGGTAGAGGAGTTCTAATGTTTTCCTGTGGAAAAATGGGAATTAATTTAAAAGTTGGAGGAACATTAAAAAATGTTCATAATTTTGTCATTAAAAAAATCTGTCTATGTATTATACAATAACAACAACAAAATCAAGACTTGCTCCAGTTGTGTCCAAGGCCATTATAATTTTCCTTGCCCCCTGTGCCAGCCATCCTAGATCCCAGTCATGCTCTGTTGGCCTAAGCTGCTTGTCTAGTGGGGTAATCACTGCCAGGTCTCTGCAACTGGTTACTGTACCTGGTGGTAAATGCTAACCTTTTTCTTTCATGGTTATTGCCAGGCATGAAAGCACCAAGAGCTGCTCTAGTGACTTTCCTGAACTCTAGACATGCTCCTCCCTACCACCATTTTATAGGGGCCACTCTTCTTCTGAAAAGCAGGATTAATGACCACTGTTCATGTAGTCATCCCCTTTCAAACTCAGCGTATCCTAGTACATGAACTCTGAAGGAATGGGGAGAAGCCACGGCATTGCTTTACGTGGAATCCTTCCTGTGTCACTTAGTTAAGTTTTTCCCCATGGGGAACCATGTTCTTTAATCTAAAAGATACTATAGTTGAGATAGTAGGCAACATAAATCCCCAATGTGGGAAACTGAGAGTGAGGATGAGAGATTGTCCTGGGTGCTATTCTATTCCTGGGCCTGTTGAACAATTCTGTATCGAATGGCTTGATTGTTCAGATTGCATGGAGAAACCATTTTCACTAATTTATTTTAAATTAGAGGTTATATTGGGGTTTAATCCATGCCCCATAATACAGGTTTGTTACCAAGTCTTGCTCCATCAAAAAGGGGAACAGGATACATGTAGAAACAGCAGGTAAGCATGCTCTAAAGGAAATAAATTGCTTCTCTTTGAGTCAGGCCAATTATCAACCCTCCTTATTCATATGTTACAGGTTCCTAAAAGCAAGGTTACTGAGGCCATCAAAGTGGCAATTGATGTAGGTTTCCATCACATCGATGCAGCATACTTATATGAAAACGAGGAGGAGGTCGGCAAGGCTATCCGAGAGAAGATTGCGGATGGCACAGTGAAGAGAGAGGACATATTCTACACCACCAAGGTGCTGTGGGCAGAGTGACAAGAAGTCACTGTCAGAGCAGATGCGTTAGTTTGAAAAAACAAACAAATTTTGGTCTCGAATTCAATTATTTATTTACCTCCTAAATTGTAAAAGCCCGTTATATAAACACATAAAGCAGAAAAGAATGGCTCATCTCTGGATTGTGTTAAGGGTGAGATATGGTTGTTCAGTCTTTCCAAATGCAGGCCAGCATTCACCTGACAGACACACACAAATGAAGATACTTACAATTTTTCCCTGCTGTGTGAATTGGCTGAGCCCCTGTAGAGTGGTCCATGCCTTTCATTCTCCAGAAAATTCTCTCAGGACATATCCAAGTGAGGTTGACACATTATCCAAGAGTGAGCCACACTAAGAAACGCTGTTCCTAAATCAGGACTGATTTACCAAAGTTTGTAAAATCTCCTTCTGTGGAAAACCCTGCTTCTAACATAAAGATTGCTGAATGGCCCTGTGTGTGTCCTCATCAATGATGACTCGTTTCCAGAATGTGAACCTTTCAGCAGCCCTGTTTTCAGGCATTTATTATGTAGGCCAGTAGATTCTACTTCCCCTTGCCTGACATTCCTTGACTCTCCTTTCAGACATGGGTTTTCTAATTCCTGAAACAGTTAGGTTGCTTTTTTCGGCCAGTGAAATTTTCTTCACAGTATTCTTACAATCACTCAAATAAATCTCAGTGTTCCCATTTATACTAAGAGCCTCATTTATACTAAGTAACATAAATTTAGCCCCAGAACTTTTTCTTAGACCAGCACTGTCTCTTTACTAGGAATTTAATTTTGGTTCCCAAAAGTGTGAATCATAAGCCAGTTTTTTTTTGTTTATTTGTTTCTTTTGGTTACTGCAGCTTTGGTCTACTTTCTTTCGACCAGAATTAGTTCAACAGGCCCTGGAAAGATCACTGAAGAAACTTCAACTGGACTATGTAGATCTCTTCCTTATTCATCTGCCAATAGCTATGAAGGTCAGCTTTTGTTTTCCTTGCTATGATCAAGAATATTCATCACTGCTGTTGCACCTCCATTATCTCACTCCAGCTAGATTTTGGGAGATCTTCCTGTGAGAGGTAGATGTGAGTGTGTTGGATAGAACTGCTAAAAGATTTACGACTCTTATTGACAGTTTTGTCACCTCACTATCAAGACATTTTATTCGTATCCTATAGTCTTCAGAGAGATGGAAATTCATTGAGCTCACTGCCTCCACTTCAAAGCGTTCAGAACAGTGCCCTCATGTTTAGGTGATTTGCTTCTGTCTGTAATGCTTTAGTGATGAGGGTCCTCAAGAACCCTGAGTTACAAAAGATAGTATGAATCACAAGGAAAAGTCCACACCTCTTTAAGAGGAGGGCCTCTTGTATATGAACCTTTCCGCCCAGGCAAGAGGGAAGCATCTTGGGGTGGACCATATTGTACAAATGGGCTACTCTGGACATTGCTGGTCCAGCCTCCTATCACAGTGAACATTTGCTGAGCACACCTGGTGTTCTCATTCTCTCTGAATTGGGTTATTATAAATTAAAACTAAAACAAATTCTTACTAGTAAGGGAAAGTCCCATCATCCAAAACTGCCTGTCCTTGTGAAACATAATCAATTCTGACTCTAAGAGAACTCACTCTAAGTGAAGTTTTTGGAGGGTGGATGGGTAAGAGTGTGGATGTGGTTGAGGGCAAAGTACTTTGCTCTAGTCTCTCAGGTGATTCTGATCTTCATTTTGCCCAATGTATTCTCTTACACATCGCTCTCTCTCTCCCTTCTGAGTAATAACAGCCTATTGAAGTTTGTATTACCAACTTCCTAGGTGCCAGGAAGAACATTCTTTTAAAATATCCTTCTTCTTCATACTCTCTTCCCTCTGTATTATAGCCTGGAGAAGAGCTTTTACCAAAGGATGCCAGTGGGAAGGTTATTTTAGAGACTGTGGACCTGTGTGACACATGGGAGGTAAGTTCTATGACTGCCACCAAAGGCACTGTGACAAGGTGGGCATCAGTGCACAAGGGTTAGATGAAATGTGTTGTCACCCCATTTGCTTTCTGCTCTCAGACAGGTCACTGAACTCCTCTGTACCTGTGCTCAATTCTATAAAGCCAGGGAGTGGAATAAGATAATAGCCAAGGTCTATTTTTTTTTATGAAGCTAGAAGTGGGGAGGCAGTCAGACAGACTCCTGTATGTGCCCGACCAGGATCCACCCAGGCATGCCCACCTGAGAACGATGCTCTGCCCATCTGGGGTGTTGCTCTTTTGCAACAAAAGCCGTTCTAGTTCCTGAAGTACTGATCATGGAACCATCCTCAACACCCGGGTCATCTTTGCTCCAATGGAGCCTTGCTTGTGGGAGGGGAAGAGAGAGACAGACAGGAAGGAGAAGGGGAAGGGTGGAGAAGCAGATGAGCGCTTCTCCTGTGTGCCCTGACCAGGGATCAAACCTGGGACTTCCACACACTGGGCTGACGCTCTACTGCTGAGCCTATATGCCAGGGCCACTAAGGTCTATTTTTAATGTAAACTTCTGTGGCTCTAAGAAGGGGATTTTTTGTCCCTCTGATCAGGTTAAGTCTATGAGCCCTAAAAAGTACATTTCAGAAGCAAACTCTAGAGGAATTAATTAGAGCTCTATCCCAAGACAGATAAACACACCAGCGAGAGGGAAGCTGCTGTCCCCTAAGCAGGAGGAGAGTGAAGCCTGCCCTTCTACACCCTATTCACTTGTTTCACCATTCTGAGAAAGACGAAGCAGAAAAACCTTTGACCAGTAGAAAACATAAGAGTTTCTCTTTGCCCTTTCCTATGATACCATTTGTTAGGGAACTATTAAGTGCCTAACAGCAAAATATGCACCATGGATGGGGGCAGGCAGCTGAGCAGAATTTAAAATTATCTTAATGTCTATTTATTTCCCTGGGTGTGCATGTCACAGATTCAAGGACATGAGCTATGTGTACAGAGCAATAAAGTACCATAAGATATAATATATCCAAGTGATAAAACTGTATGGTTCAGCCAAATTGTTATGTATTTTAAGGCAGATTTCCAGTTTTTGAAAAGTTCACTGTCAAATGGAAAAGCTAAACTTCACTAAAGGTTTGCCACACATGTCCTTTCTCCCCAGGCCCTGGAGAAGTGTAAGGATGCAGGTTTAACCAAGTCCATCGGGGTGTCCAATTTCAATCGCAAGCTGTTGGAGATGATCCTGAACAAGCCAGGGCTCAAGTACAAGCCCGTCTGCAACCAGGTGAGCCTGTACCCATGGAAACTTCTTTACTTTCTGCTCTTCACATCCTCTTTCTTTATGTCAGCTACATAGATGATTGTTCCTTTATTGCAATAGGAAATTTCAGAGAAAGAACAGATTCAGTGGAGTGGGAAGATCCTGCCTGCAGTCATTCCGAGATGGGTTTGAGCTTCCCAGGAGATATTGAGGTGGAGAGGCTAAGTTCGAAGGTAGAAGTGTTAGTCTGAAGCTCAGACAGGCAGTCAGTGCTAGAGGTACATGTTTGGGAGTCCTTGCTTTATGGGTGGCAATTAAACTCATTGAAATGGATTCCCTTTCCTAGGGAAGTTCAAGGAATGAATGGGAAGGGGTTGGAAAGTCAACATTTAAGGCTCTGGTTAGGGGATTGAGTAGAAGTTGGCAGAAAGGGAGGAAGAAAATGAGGAGCATGTGGTGTCTGAAAAGCCAAAAAAGACACTTGAAAAGGTGTGTGAGAGCCATGGGTGAATCCTTCTGGGAGCAGCCAATCGACCTAGGGATGAAAAGGGTGTGGGGTTTTATGAGGTGGAGTTCCTGGGAAACCTCTCAAGTGCAGGTTCAGAATGGTAAGGGGGAAGGCTGAGTAAAAGCAAAGCAGTGCAAAGTGAGGAAATGGATAAATCATAATTAAAAGGAATATGGTTTTTTTAAAATAACAATGCTGCCAATGCTCAAGCACTATGATGTTGTGAAGTTGTATATCCCTTTTTTAAAAACTGTTTGAGCCTGACCAGGCGGTGGTGCAGTGGATAGAGCGTCGGACTGGGATGCGGAAGGACCCAGGTTCGAGACCCCAAGGTCGCCAGCTTGAACGTGGGCTCATCGGCTTGAGTGAAAAATTCACCAGCTTGGATCCAAGGTCGCTGGCTTTAGCAAAAAGTTACTCGATCTGCTGAAGGCCCCCGGTCAAGGCACATATGAGAGCAATCAATGAACAACTAAGGTGTCTCAACAAAAAACTGATGATTGATGCTTCTCATCTCTCTCCATTCCTGTCTGTCTGTCCCTATCTATCCTCCTCTCTGACTCTCTCTCTGTCCCTGTAAAAAAAAGAAAATTTTTGAAAATTATGCAAGAAACCATTTAAATATTTATACTCTTCATCTTAGTTATTTACTTTTTGTAATCTATTTGTAGAAAATAACTCATAATATGTTAAAATATATTGCTAACTCCTTCCTCCTCTCTCTCTCTCAATTCATTTGGGAGAGGAACTAGACATGTTTTCTTTTAAACTTTTCCTCACAATTGGTTTCACTGATGGATCCCTGGGATACAATTGAGCACATTACTGTCTTGTTTTTCTTATAAATTGGAGTTACATCTAAAGACTTGAAGATCACATATATATATAATTGTGAATTCATGAATTTCAACAAATGTAGTTACTTTCTTTTGATAATCGAATTATCACCATTATAATCAGAACATTCCTCTTCAGATGACATCCCTCAGTGTCCTTCCTCTCTCTTACTTTTCTAAAATGTAGAATGTTTTAGCTCAATTTGCAGCTTTTTTGCCCAGTTTTGAAATCAACATTTTTCTAAGGAATCTTGTTTTTGTTTTTGTTTTTTTATGTAGAAAAGCACATGTACAGGTCACAATGTGGGTATTTATAACTGTCTTTAATTATTTTAAACACTATCAAAAAAGTAACAAGAAAATTGTTTTATTACTTCTGAAAACCAATAGCATTTGAAGGTATTTCAGAAGGTGCATAAGAAAATGACCAACCTGGAAAATATGGTGCATATATTGGATATTCCCTGAAAGGCTTTTCAAATTTACCTGGGGCTCATGTACTCTGATGCCTTCTTGTCTTGGCAATTCACAGGTGGAATGTCACCCATACCTCAACCAGAGCAAACTCCTGGAATTCTGCAAGTCAAAGGACATTGTTCTTGTTGCCTACAGTGCCCTGGGGACCCAAAGAGACCCAAACTGGTAAGGAGAATATCAGAGTTGACCTAAGTCAGCAACTCTATTTGTGATGAAACAGTTTTTTAAAATTAGGTTTTAACCTTTTTAAAAGTGTGCACATGAGAGAGAGACAGAGACACAGACAGGAAGGGAAAAGGATCATCTCCTAATTCCATCACTTTAGTTGTTCGTTGATTGCTTCTCCTATATTTTTAACCGGGGCGGGCATGGGTGGGATGGCTGAACTAGTGACCTGCTGCTCATGCCAACGACCTTGGGCTCAAGCCACCTAACTTTGGGCTCAATCCAAAGACCATGGGATCATGTTGATGATCTCATACTCAAGCCTGTGAGCCCACACTCAAGCTGGTGACCTGGGGGTCTCTAACCTGGGACCTCAGTGTTTCAAGTCTATGCTCCATCCATTGTGCCACCACCAGTCAGGCAGGTTTTAACATTTTATTATGGAAAAGTTCAAACATAAATAAAGCAAACACAATAGTGTAGCAAGTGCCCTCACTGAACTTCCAGTCATTAATATTCTTTCATTTGTTTCACGCATACATCCATCAACTTCAAATTCCACCCAAAAAATATTTTTAAAAGTGATTTTATGATAAAAATTTATACAGCTTGTCATGCATAAATCTTAGTTGTACATGTTGACTAATGGATATATTGCATAACAAATGTTTCTCTTCAATTGTCTGGGAAATTAGGGACACAGGGAAAGCACACTCTCGATTTCTAGTTCTACATCCTTCAAATCGCCATTTTCTGGTTTTGTTCACAGGGTGGACAAGGATAGCCCTGTTGTCTTGGAGGACCCAACCTTGAATGCCATTGCCAAGAAACACAATAGAAGTGCAGGTCAGGTGGCCCTGCGCTACCAAGTGCAGCGGGGAGTGGTGGTTCTGGCCAAGAGCTTCAATGAGAAGAGAATCAAAGAGAACTTCCAGGTACAGGCTGGACACCATCTCCCCAGAGTGAGGAATGGGTGCTGTACTGGGGGCCATGTCTCTCACCTTCCAGCATGTCCCATGTTCATTTATTCCCATGCATTTCTCCCTGTGCTGTCAGGGCAGCTTGGAAGAGTGGGAGAGAGAGCACTGGCCTCACAGTCCTAGGTTTTATGGCCCCTAAGCCTGGATTTTCTGCTTCCTGGTTGTGTGACACTGAGTATATTTTATCTCTGTTGTTTTATTAATTTTAGGCATCTTAACATGCAGTAAAAAACTGTTACAACCCTGGTTCATTTCTTTCATCTTCTCTACATAATGAACCCCTATTTATATTTCAGCATCAAACTCGAATAGGATTAGCTGCTTTGCTGAACCACTGGGACTCCAGCAGAGTTGTGGTTCACCATTGTACTTTGCATGGCTGTGTTAGGGAGTTTGCTCCTTGTTAAACTAAACTTGTTTCTATGTCAGTGTGTTCTCTAGACAGTGACATCCTAAATGCCGTGACTCCCTCTTGGTCATCTTTTACCATCTTTGCCCTAGCAACCTCCTGGCAGGTAGGAAGCTCCATATAAGTTTATTAACTGACAAATGAAGGAATAAAAATTTCCCCTAAATTCTTCCTTATGTATTTTCTAGTTTTTAGATCAATCAGTGATCTTCAATTATTTTGTTGTGAACCTCATGAGAAACTATGTGAACTCTATCCCATTTTGAAATAACAGCTAACAGTTTCATCATGAGTATAATATTTGCAAGAGATAACATTTAAAGCACATTATTTATCATGTGTTTACTGGAAAATCTTGAAGGTATAGGTTTTATTCATTCAATCTATGGAAATGTCTAAATATCTAATCTAAATCTCATTGTTAAACCAATTAAAAATCTCTTTTTGTTTTATTATTTTTTTAGTTCAACTCAATACATTAATATATATCTCCATGACAACCAAGTTACTTTTGGAATATATTATTAAGATGAATAAAAGATGGAGCGATAGATGATGGCTAATTAGATAGATATAGATAGATAGAGACTGAGTTTTCTATAAAATTGTCCCCTGGATGAAGTAATCTGCTTTCTGCTTTAATATTTTTTATCAAAGATCAGTCTTCTTTGCTATTAATTGATTTTTTTGTTAGAGAAGGGTTAATTTGTATCATGAAATAAAAATGAACCTGGACTTAAGTAAGAGAAACTTTATTCAAAAGGGAGAACTCCCTGAATGTTGAATCTAAGTAGCTTGTAGAAGAATCAGAAAGATTTTTTTCATAGTGGAGTAAACATGATTGGGGAGGGAATGAGCAGGCATGTGGTTAAATAGCTGATCAGCGAATGCTTTTCTAGAGGTCAACAGCTTCTTGGAGAGGCCTTCACTGGGGGTTGCCCTTCCTTTGAAACTTGCCTAAGTTCCAGGCTACATCAAATTTTAGGGAGTAACCAGATTCAATTTTGGGAGAGGGAGAAACCAGATTCAATTTTGGACCATTCAGCAAGTATTTTGTCCAGATTGTTCAACTATCTCTTTATTTATTTTTTATTTTTTGCAGAGTTTCTTTTTTTTAATTATTTGTTTTAAACAATTCATCTAGAAAGATGTGGATTCAATGAGTTACAAAAGTCTTTCTTTTGTGAAGTGAAGCCGAGAAGGAGAGGGAATGAGAAAGGAGGAGTGGAGAACCCAGGAGGAGAGTTCTCAGGCCGGAACACTTAGAAGTGATGACAGGGACGCTCCCCCCCCCCGCCCTCCTGTCTCTGTCCAGCCAGAAAGTCCTCAGTTCCCAGGTGGAGGCTAACTGCCTTGGGGAGAGTTTAATGTGACTCTTTCTTTCCTTTCAGATTTTTGACTTTGAATTGACTCCAGAAGACATGAAAGCCATTGACGGCCTCAACAAAAATTACCGATATTTTAAACTTGCTTTGTAAGTGATTTGTAGGTTGTTTACCCAGGTTGTTATCTGTAGCAGGCAGATTAGCAGGGTTACATGGCTTTTTCAAATCAGGGAAACAGGGCTTATTTCTGGGGTAAAAAAACAAGAGATTTATGGAGACATGAGAAAAGAAGTTTATTCTAGGATCAGTTTCTGACCCAACAGAAATGTGAGTGAGGCCCAGGCCAGACCATAGGTAAATGGCCAAAGTTTGCGCCATGATGAATTCCTTACTTTTATTCTCTCAATTCTGTGCCTGCTATACCTTCACCCACCTGTGACTTACCCACTTGGAACAGAAGGCACAGTACCTATGGCCCACTGTATTTTCTGGGGTGCTAATCTTAAAATAAATGCCCATTCAAAGTAAGAAGCAACAATCATCTATTGAGGTCAATAAGAGTAGCTATTTGGGAATCAGTAATATAGGCAAAAGCCCAAATAACATTCGGAATGGGAGACAAAGGTAATGGGTGTTTATGAGGAAGGGAAGGGGAACAATAATTACATCCAAAGCAGGAAGGAATTGAAGTTAATTCTAAACAATGTTTTTAATTTTCAGTCTAGTGATGATTAGACCACTACTCATAATAACTGATTTGTTCTTGTCCTTGAAAAGAGTTTCTTGCAATACAGTGTTGCTTAAGACGAGCCCCTAGACATTTTTCCCTTTTAAACATTCCAAAACTTAGAAGCATCAGACATGCAAGGCTCATTTAAGGTGGCTCCATTTATATTATTTTTTACAGCACTCTGAAAATCTTTCATCTCTAGTTCTTTTTAAAATCAGAAAGAAAACATGGTTATATTGATAATGATCATATAATAATGAATTCAGCTGGAACTCTATTCATTTGTGTCTTAACACAATTATAAAATGTAACATTAATATTTTTTATGGAGGAGGGGCCATGAAGGTAAGTGTGGGAAATCATAATGTGGATCCAATTCCACTTCCTCCTGGAGGGGCCAGTGGCATTTTTCCTTACTGCACATTTCTTTCCCAAGTCACCGTCCCTGTCTTCCAAATGTATCTCTCCACTGGCCTTTTATCCTTATCAGAAACTCCATCTTCTCAGTCATGTAAATTTTTTTTTCAGATTGTGGAATGGCCTCTTTATTTATTTATTTATTTTTTAATAAATAAATTTTTATTTTAATGGGGTGATATCAATAAATCAGGGTACATATATTCAAAGAAAACATGTCCAGGTTATCTTGTCATTCAATTCTGTTGCATACCCATCAATCACCCAAAGTCAGATTGTTCTCTGTCACTTTCTATCTAGTTTTCTTTGTGCCCCTCCCCCACCCCTCTCCCCTCCCTCCTTCCCTCCCCCCGCCCCCCGTAACCACCACACTCTTGTCCATGTCTCTTAGTCTCATTTTTATGTCCCACTAATGTATGGAATCCTGCAGTTCTTGTTTTTTTCTGATTTACTTATTTCATTTCGTATAATGTTATCAAGATCCCACCATTTTGTTGTAAGTGATTCGATGTCATCATTTCTTATGGCTGAATAGTATACCATGGTGTATATGTGCCACATCTTCTTTATCCAGTCTTCTATTTTTTTTACAGTGATTAAAGCCTTTAAGCAAACTCTTGGCCAATACAGCAAGAATCCATAAAAGAGTAGTGTCCTTAACATGTTCACCAAGTCCAAGTTGGCCCCAACACCATGCCAAATCCCTGAAAAATGCAACCCAACCCCAGTTCAGTCAGTCATGTAAATTTGACCAAACTGAAGTATAAAGGGATCATGAAATTAATTGACCCTAGTGACTCCATCGTTGTCCATCATAATTTCTGAAAGTAATAATTACATTTGGAAGCTATGGTCATGTAGGCATACATCTAATCTCCTCTGGAGAGTAGAAGTACTTTAATGGATGGAGCCTGAATTATTAAATGAATTTGTTGAAAAGAGCAGCAGAGTCTTTACTATTAGCATTCTGATGATCCAGGAACAAAAGTGACACATGGGCCAAAATAACCACCACCTTTTCGCTGTAGCACTTACATACTGTAGCTAACTGTAATCTACTGAACGCGAGTGTGGGAATCAGGCACATATACCAGGAGCTGCATGTCTGCGTGTTGAGGTGGAAGGACGGGTGTGGTTGGAACCTGAAGAGTTTTTGGCCCATCCTGACTGATCCACAGAAACCTCCCTTTGACATCCTAGGACCGAGTTAGCAAAGGAATATCTCTCTTCTCTTGCAGTGCTACTGATCACCCTTATTACCCATTTTCTGAAGAATATTGACCGTCAGCTATCCACCATGAGTTCCACCAGCATCTCTTGCTTCTAAGGGTGTGGAGAGGATTCCTGCACTTGGTGAAAGTGATTAAAAGCAGTTCTGTAGTTCCAGGCACCTTGCCCTTTATCTTTGGAAATATTTTTTAAATGTAGTAATAAACACTTTCAAATGAAGATGGTTGTTTTCTGATAATTAAAATATATAATACATACAAATTACACAAAATTTGGATAATGAAATGTAAAGGAAAGAGAATAAATAAAACCTATTCTTAGCCTATTTAAACATTCTGAAACTTTGGGTGCATTTTCCTTTATAATTTTCCTTTTCAAATTGTGTTTGTGTGTCTTTACTTACAAAATTGAATTAATCTTCAACCTATAGGTTCTATATATTTTTAAATAATTAGCTGAAATATTTTTGGAAACAATCAAATATTGTTTAAAATTTTAATATTATATTTTACTGTTGTAAAGCAGTATATCTTATTAATTTATTCACTTTAACAATCATCTGCCTACATTTTGGCATTGTAATTAGAACTTACACATTTTGCCATTTATTTATTTATTCATTCAACATATCTTCAATGAAAGTTCCTTATGTGCCAGACATTGTTTTATTAATAAATAAAATAGGAGGAAATAAATTCAAATAAGAAATATTTTGAGATTACAGTCCAGTGAAGGAAGACTATGAAGGAGACAAAAGGTGTTTGGCTGTTATAACTGAGGAGTGCCTATTGGGAGATAAGTCTGCATAGGCTCTCAGGGTTTTGTACACTTGATAAGCAGAGACACTATTTTTTTTCAAGAAGTTTGTATAGCCTCGGATTAGAGACCAAGTGACTCCCTTCAGAGGAATGAAGGCACTGTTCAGTAATACAAAGAAAATACTCTCTGCTGGAGAAAGGTAGTGTGCTTAATGCTCACTCTCATGGATCCAGGTTCCCTAGACCCAGGTTGTCTTCTGTAACTCAACCCATTGCCTCTTCAGTTATCTTCAGGGACCCTTCACCCCTGTAGAAATGGGGGCTCAAGGAACTAGCCCAGCTAACCTTATTGTGGGAAATAATTTCACTGTATGCATACATCAAGTCATCACATATACTCTCATGCAGTGTTATATGTCAACCACCGTATATCTCAACAGAGCTGCAAAAAATGCTATTACTTGGCTACAGCTATTGTTGTGATTAATAAACTACCTTTTTACCAGCACCATAAAATCATGAACGCTCATTTATTAGCTTGTGAGTCAGGTCGGAATCTTATGTCCTTCATTATCCTTGACAGTGATGTGAATAAAATGAAGCAGAAAAGGAAAATGAGTAATGGTGAGGGTGGGACTGTTAGGTGCTATTATGAGATAGTTTGAAATAATTTCACTGTGAAAATGACCCTTGGACAAAAATTTAGGCAAGAGAATGAGCTATGTGGATATGTA
Organism: Saccopteryx leptura; assembly: GCF_036850995.1. Classification (NCBI taxonomy): domain Eukaryota; kingdom Metazoa; phylum Chordata; class Mammalia; order Chiroptera; family Emballonuridae; genus Saccopteryx; species Saccopteryx leptura. Next base: position 101,816,233 of record NC_089507.1, on the reverse strand, counting down.
GGAGAGTATTACTGGACATAGAACAGATAGGCTAAGGTAAGAAGTAAGTGTTTCTGCCTGGTCTATGATGGTGCAGTATATAAAGTGTCGACCTGGAGCACTGAGGTCGCTGGTTCAAAACCCTAGGTTTCCTGGTGAAGGTGCGTATGATGAGAAATCAATGAACAACTAAAGCGAAGCAACTATGAATTGATACTTCTTGCTCTACTCCAGTCTCTCTGTAAAATCAATAAAAAAATTTTTTTTAAAAAGAAGTGTTTCTATAATACTTAAGTGACAGCAACTACACCAATGTGGGCAGAGTTGAGCAGGCAAGAGAGGTAGAAGTAGAAGATAAGGTCCAGATAATCAATGGGGGACTCTATCATGTAGCTTTTTTAAAAAAGCTTCATTCTGAGAGAAATGAAGAATGATATTACAATTTCTAATCACAGTAGCTGTGTGAGCTGATCTATTGTTTAAAAGATTTTATTTATTGATTTTTGAGAAAGGATAGAAAGAAATAGGGAAAAGAATGAGAAACATCAACTTCTACGTGCCTTGACTGAGCAAGCCCGAGGTTTTGAAATGGGTCACTCTGGTATTATGTTTCTATGTATAATTGTTTCTGCCATGAAATCTTAAATTTATCACATTTTACATTATCACTTCTCTTACTCTGTGGTTATTCCTACATCTTGGTCTATCAAGTTCTTGATTCCTGAAGAATTATAGTCAGCCCTGGTAAGGCTAGCTCAGTTCGTTAGAGCATTGTCCCAATACACCAAGGCTGCAGGTTCAACCCCCAATCAAGACACATATAGAAGTCAACCAGTGAATGCACAGAATAAGTAGAACAACAAATGGATATTTCTCTCTCTCTACTTTCTTCTCTCTCTAAAATCAATACATTTAGAAAAAATAATTGAAGTCAGTGAGATTCTCCATTTAGTTCCCAAGGAGTTTATTTGTTTAGATTAGTTTATGTAATAAATTAAATAAAAGTTTATCATCCTCTCCACATTACTTCTTTAAACAGATTTGATGCTGGTGTTACTGAACTAAAGGGGTTCATTCATCTGTATGAATCAAAGCCCAATCAAATGCAAATAAGAATTTTCAGGCAAGTAAATGTTAATAATTAAGGAAATGGCACCATGCAGGAGTCAATGACACCATGCTCATGCTCAAAGACATGTGTCCCAGATGGCTTCTAAAGTATGGGTTATATAGGGAGAAGAAAATCATTAATTATGGTGGAGATAAGATTATAGTCTTTATTAATTGGTGGGCACTAAGGTAGGGTATAGTTGATTCTTACATCTGGTGTTAACATCAGTCAGCCACATAGTTGCTCTTTCTGGTTGTACAAGGGTGTGGTTGGTGGAGTTGTTCACTGTTTAACTAGAACACAGCTGAATCTTAGATGTTATTTCTAGTTGATGGAAACATTGTCTCTATGGTCAACAGACCCAGGGCTTTGCTCTTAAGATTATATGATGCTTACCAGAATTTCACCATCCTGAGTGTTTGACGATTAAGTGGATGTGCAAGGGATAAGGAGATGGGTGTCAGGTTGTTGGATGAAGTCAGTTTGGATCAAAAGGAAAGAAAAGAGAAAGCATTATGTTAAATAAATGAGGTTTCTGTTCATTTAGACTGGGGGAGGCCTCCTGGGGTTTTCACTTCTTTTTTTTTTTAACTTTTAGTACTTTTTTTATTTACTCATTTTAGAGAAGAGAGAGAGAGAAAGAGAGAGAGAGAGAGAGAGAGAGAGAGAGAGAGGAGGAGGAGGAGGAGGAAGCATCAACTCCATATGTGCCTTGACCAGAAAAGTGCAGGGTTTTCAACCAGTGACCTCATCATTCCAGGTCGACGCTTTATCCGTTACACCACCAAAGGCCGTGTATCACTTCTTAGTTTGTCCTTGTACCAATCATGTGACACAAATGTCTGAACAACCCAGATAATTTCTCTGTCTTTATTTATGACAACCCTTTAATTTAAAGCTGAGACCCACACCTACCAGAGATTCTTACTCATGTGCTCTGTAGTAAAGCTTACAGATCACTATGTTCTTTTGTTTTCGTGTTTTTTTTTTTTTTAATTTTAGTGAGAGGAGGGGAAGCAGACAGACAGATTCCTGATCAAGACCCACGTGGCAAGCCCACTAGGGGGCTATATTCTGCCCATTTGGGGCCTTTGCTCATTTGCTCAGCAACAGTTATTTTTTTAGCACCTGAGGTGAAGGCCACAAAGGCATTCTCAGTGCCTGAGGCTTACTTGCTCGAACTGAGTGGCTGTGCAAGGGAAAGAGAGAGAGAGAGAGGAGGGAAAGGGCTGGAGAAGCAGATGGTCACTTCTCCTTGTGCCCTAACCAGGAATCAAAGCCGGGATATCCACATACTGGGCAACACCAGATCACTATGTTTTAAGTACTCATTAAGTAGTACTGAGTACGGCCGAGGTTGGAAAACCCTAATCAAGAATGTCTTGTGACATTAAAAGAATGGCAGAATGAGAGATCCACTTGATATCTCCTCTCGAAGTTTTAACAGTTTAAACACGTATAATTCAACAACGAAATTCCTGACCATTGTAGAAACATGTTTGAGAAATATGCACATTGAAACATCTGATGATGGGCAAGTGGAAGTGAACTGAGGAGGGGGGAAGAGAGGAGAGCTGAGACTAGACAAAGAAACAACCTGAAGCTTGGAGTTCACAATACTAAGCTCAGTGTAGTGCTCAGCCCATAGATGGGAGAAATCAGGTTTTCAATGCACTCTCTTTTGCAAGGAGGAGCAAAGAGATTCAAGGAGCATTCTTGCAGGAGTAGACACTACGAGCTGCAGCTGAGTCCAGAAACCTGGTCAGAAACAAAGCACAGTGGTGCAGCTACAGTTGTCTGTCAATTCACATATCAGACAGAAAAACAAAGCCATCATGGAGCCTGGTCATTTTTCCTCTATCTCTCCAAGGAAGCCCAAAAAGAAGCTTAGCAGTAAGTGTTAGGTTGCAGAGAACTTTTTCTGTAAAAGAGAGAACGAGTACTATTGAAATGCATTTTCCCTGAGCAACAGGTGCACTCTACAGCTAATGCCAGTGTTGGGTGCAGACACACAGAAGATGCCTCAGAGGTCTGCAAACAACAGTACTACAAGAGCAGAGAAACAAAAAAAGCAACCAGATTCTTCTACTTCACCCCATCCTCACATACCACAGCTGCACTTCTAACAGTGTCTGGCAGCAGGAAAAAGCAGTGGGATTTCATAACTTTGGAAGCCTATTGTCAACACATTCCGCTCTAGGGTTGATCCACTGAGTCTGAGGTACAGTGACACAGAGGAGACACCCACCTTCACTGGGAACACATCGAATTTAACATCACCCCTGAGAGATCCTAAAATTTGGAGCATGCAAGAAAGCTGAAAAGCTTGTGAGCAGTGCCCCCTACTGGAAAACAATAGAAGAACTTATCAATGTACTAGAAAAGTGCCATTCATACATAAATGCCCAGACAGAGAAAGAATCCATCAACTACCATGAGTAACCAAGGTAACAAGGTAATTCAGGAAGTAAATTTAAAATCTCAGTATAATAAACCTAAAGACATGGAAATATGTGATATAAATGACAGAGAATTCAGCAGTTCTGACAAAACTCAACCAGATGGGAGAAAACTCAGTCACTTTAACATGCTCAGGAGGAAAGTCAATTAAAAATATGAGTACTTTACCAAGGATGTTGAAACTCTAAAATACAAAATAGAAATTCTGGAGATAAAGAATTCAAAAAAGAGTTAGAGAGCAAACTGGCAGGCAGAGAAACTAGAGCTGACCAGAGGGAGGAAATAATTAGCAGTATTGAGGATAGAAATCTAGAAATGATGCAGAGGGAAGAAGAGATAGACTTGAGTTTTTTAAAAAAGTGAAAGAATTTTATAGGAACAATCAGATTTTGCCAGAAAGCATTATACACAATAATGGACATACCAGAAGAAGAAGAGTGAGAGAAAAGAATGCAGAGCTTATTCAAACAAATGATAAACAAGGACTCCCACACCTGTGTAAAGAGCTGCACCCTCTGTCTCGCGATTTTCAAGAGTTCTATCTCAGGGCACATATTAACCAATTTCTAAAATTTTTGCACAGAAAAAATTATATTTTGATGATCTGAAAAATATAAGTATCAGTTTGATCATTCACACTGGATGTCTACTGTATTGGTTGTTGTTATTTTTTATTTGACAGTCTCAAAGAAAAGAGGTCAGTGATCTGACTAAATAGGATCACTTTCCTGCTGAAAAGTTGGGTGCTTCACCCCTTCACAGCACACCTCCTAGCTGTGAGTTGTGGGAATGTCACTTCACCTCTCTGAGCCTCAGTTTGCCCATGTGAAAACCAGGGTGCTATGAGGACCAAGCTCAGAGGGTTATTGTCAGGACTAAATGGAATAAGCCATGGAGAGAGCTGACTCTGTGCTTGGCTCTGTGGAAAGGGCTACTGAGTGCTGTGGTTTTTTATTTATGATTTTCTCTTCCCTATGAAGAAGCTCTCTGCCTCCAGCCTCAGTTATTCTGTGGCCTTAAGAAAAGCTGTTTCCCATTTGTAAAGGAGGTATCACATTCTATTTGGGCAGTCCCTTGTCCTGGGTGTAGCCAGAGCAGGAACTCTTGGGGGTTTGTTGAGATACCGGAAAAGATTCAATCTGTCTAAAATAGATACAGTCAGTGTCTACTCCATGCGGGTCCTGTCCTAGACCCTTCACATAGTTTAATGAATGGAGCAGACAAAAATTTCTACCTTCCCGACTTCATGCCAGCTGGCACATCGGCCACTTCCACTAGACATCGTGGCAGGTAGAGGACACAGGACGTTTGCTATGACAGTTTCCTGACCTCCTCTAGATACGACTTCTTCTGCCTTCATTGTCAGAAGGATGAGAACCGCCAGGAACAACTAAAGGAGTGAGTGGGCTCTGAGTCAAGAGAGAGGCTCCTTTTGGGGGACATTTGGGGCTGAGACCAGTGGGGGTCAGCATTTGGAGGATGTGGACATTATCATCCTAAAGCAGTTTATGGCTTACATGCAGCTCAGCACTCACTTCATCTACCTTAACTGATTCTGAGGCATACAATGGTTTTTAGTATTCTTTTAAAAAAATAGATTGATTGGTGTGTGGGTGTATGTGTGCACGCACGTGTGTGTGTGTGTGTGTGTGTGTGTGTGTGTGTGTGTGTGAGAGAGAGAGAGAGAGAGAGAGATATCAATTTGTTGTCCCACTTATTTATGCATTCATTGGTTGATTCTTGTATGTGCCCTGACCAACCAACAACCCACAACCTTGACATATTGGGATGATGCTTTAACCAAGTGAACCAAGTGAGCTAATTGGTCATGGTTTAGTATTCTCTTAATCATCTTTGTTTTCTTTATGTAGAGTCAATAATGTCTCACTGTCATTTCTGATTTTAATAATTTGCATCTTCTTGCTTTTGTTTTAATTAATATAGCTAAATATCTGTCCATTTTGTACATCTTTCTAAGAAGGAACTTCTGTTTGAATTGCTTTTCTTGAGTGCTCTAATCCTAATTCTTTCCTTCTTCTGCTAAATTCAGGTTTACTATCCTTTTTTTTTTCTAGCTCACGAAGGACATCTTCTCACCAGCCGCTCCAGGGTCAAGGTAAGACCTTGCAGACTGGAGTAGACTGGGTTACCAGAGCATATTCTGCCTCGGCTGCCTGCCCAGGCCAACCTTAGATTCCTCTTCTATCCTGAAATTCTCTTGCTGTTGAAAATATACATGTTGTCATAAACAAGAAACCAGCTTATCCACAGCTGAACTGACTTTCCAGAGACCACTCAGTGACCTGGGTGCCCTCTGTCCTCTGGGATCCAAAAGACTATCCTACTTGTGCCAAGGAATGCTGCATGGGCATGGAGCCCTGCCTACCACCTATCACTGGCCTCTGAGTACTTCCCCAGTGTCTTACTGAAGGTGGGTAACTGCCACCTGTGTCCAAGGCACCCTGAGGTAACCACTCACCCAGTGGGTCTGAACACTGCACAGCCAGCCCTTCCATTCAGCCACAAGAACCCAGAGGAGAGTCCAGGACCAGCAGCAGCTCCAAGTCCATTACAAGCACAGTCCTCCCTCACAGAGAGGACCTGCTGGTGTGTTCAGTGAGCACTCAGCTGGCTCCTCCATCTCTGAAGTGATGGTCAACATGAGCTTTTTCCTGGAGTTTTCTGAAGGCCAAGAAAAGGTGAGTGCCTTCCCCTTCTCCCTGTCAGCACTGCCACAGCAGCTCCCTTCTCAGGCTGTGTTCTCCAATCTGCACCCACAAAAGAAGCCAAGAAGCCGCAGTTGCTAGAAGGCCCAGAAGTTGCACCCTGGCATGAGGTTCCCTCCAGAGTCCAGGACTGCTGCTGACATTACCATCCTCCACTGTTCTGGGAGTCGACTTCCTCCTAGTTTCCTCAGAACCACGATTACAGTTCAACTTCTAACATCATCTCCTGGTCAGCTTCCACTATGCCCTTGACTGACACACACAGACCCAGCATGATGCCCCCAAGGTCTGCAACCAGAACTCCTCACTGTTGTTTCATATCCAGCAGGTGGATGGTGCTGCTTCATCCCTGTCAGCCCGGAGGACAACAGTAACACAGACAAGAGCATCCGGGTGATCTCCATGAGCCAGGAGGTCCTCTGCTTGGACCCCTCTGGGTATAGAGCGGTCCTGAACAGGTACTTTGATGAGCAGCCAGTTCAGGCCCTTGCAGACAACATATCTAGTCCCAGGAGGCAGATAACTACCACAGCCCACCACTGCACACATGAGAACACTGGGGGAGCTCTCCTATTCTCCTCCCTGGGGAGCTCTTAGGAGATCCATGCATTGGGGAGGATGGATAATGTGCTCCACTCAGCTCTCTTCAGCTCTAGGATGCTGAAAAGACTACCTGGATTGTGGTTCCTGCCCACCCCCCACATGCTTGATTCCTTGTCTGCCATTCCAAGCTGTGTGGCCTGATCCTTTCACACACCCCCAGTGTGCACCCCTCATCCCCAGTCCAGCCTCCCGAGAGCCTTCCTCACCTGCAGACCTATAAGCCCTGGTCAGCTTCAGCTCCCTGCCTGCAGGGCCTCTCCCACTGCCCTCATCCAGGATGGACTTTCCTCCAAGGCTGGGCTCAGGGGCCATTTCATTGGGCTTCTGTTAACAGTACACCCTTTGGGGTCAGATTGACCTGGGGCCATGTCACAGCCCGTGACAGACAAGCTCATATCCTGACTCTGCAGAACCCCAGTCCAGCTGGCCTTGGTCACTTACAGCTAAGGGACCTTGAGCTTCAGTGCCACTGCACATCTATAAAATGGGGTGAACTCAGTGAGATGGGAGACTCTCTAATAACAGTAATTACCCCCAACACTCACTCTGCTGTCCTGTAGGGCCACCTCCCTCCAGGGATCCCTCCTGTCCCATTACAGCAGCCAGGGACAGGCTGGAACTCACGTCCTGAAGTCCTGCCAGAGAAATCAGGGAGGGAGGCAGAGAGGAGGGGGAAGGGCGGCCTGAGTTTCGTCCTGCCTGAACTCAGTGTCCACTGCCACCCCCAGAACCCACAGACCCAGCCATGCATGGAGCTGGCACCGAGGGTACAGTCTGGGCATAAGCGCAGTGACGTGGAGGTGTAGTCCATGACTCACGTCCCCAGGTCTCTGGCCCACCTAGTGGGAGTGAGGTGGTACAGTGGTTCCAGGAGTCATGGGTCTCAGAGCCAGGCTGCTGGGGTCGAGCCGTGCTGGCCAGGCTGGGACCTGTTGGTACAGTGTGCATGTCATGAAATGGCATCTCATATACACTCTGTCTGTGGCCCTGTCTGTGCCCTGTCATGGACATGGGGCCGGCTGCTCTGCTTGGGAGTCCCCACGTGGAGAGAGGCTATGCACCTCCAAGTGTGCCTGGCCACCCCCACCTAGGGACTGAGTCATACTGAGCTGGCTCATGAGATTCCATGTCCAACTCTCATGAAACAATTAGAAAACTGCAGCCAGGAGAGGTAGGGACTGGCCTAGGGCGGGAGGTGGCTGTCCCGATGGGCAGGATTCTCGCTTCCTGGTCCAGGACTAAAGCCTCTTGGGGGGTTGCTTTGGGAACAAGAGCCTCTAAAATCCTGGGGCCCCCTTCACACTCTTCCTATGTGAGGTTGTTTCTTCTGGGCACCCCCACACAAAGGTGCATGGGCCACCCACACACATACACCCCTCCCTTCCCACCATGTATATGTTCAGTCTGCAGAGGCATTTTTGGAGTAGAGGAGAAATTTAGCAGTGTTACCTGTGCAGTGGAGCAGCAGGTAGAAGTCATAGAAACATTTGGGGTGTTGTGAGGTTATTTTTACAATATATAAATAATTATTTGAATTTTCAAAAATAGTTTATAAATTGAAGCAATGTGAGAAAAATATTCTTATATTTCTTTAAGCAGGCCAAAAAAGTAGGGATGTTTTTATATACATTTTTTAAAAATAATTATTTTATTGTTGATTATGTAAAGACAGAGAAATTGGGCAAAGTAAATTAATACCTTACTGATTAGAATGTGCTTCACCTAAGCTTGGGAAATACTGTGTGACTCTGTAGAGATGGATTTATTTATTTAGGATATACAACTAAGGAAAAATAATTGTATGATAAGCAACAGTTACCTATTCGTTCAGAATATTCATTCTGATATATAGTGCATTACTGCCAACTTGGGAACCCCATGGAGACTTCCATTTGATTTTCCTGCCCTCAAATGGTCATTTCTCAAAATGCAGACAAAGCTGTATTGAGGTGAAACGTTTGAAACTATTAAAATCCCGTGTGTGACTTACATTTTAAATTTTGCAGATTTGAGAAACAGACATTTTCCCACTCAGTTTCTTCATTTTAACTTTGCAACATAATCACTGTATCTCAATTACATATTCTCTTGAGAAAATTGAATTCTGGCATCGGTGTTTGACTCAGTAAAAGCTACAGTAATTTTCTATAAAATTTTTATAGATAGTATAAAATTAAACCTTATAGTTACTGCGCAATGGGTGTTTGCAAATAAATAAACAAAAATGTACTATTTTCTACTACTAACTTCTTTATATACTATATTTTTTATTTCTTACAATGACCCCATACACATTGTTAAGTATATACTATATTATTCAGATTTCATGAAATAAAGTAATACTAAGGGAGGCTAATAAAACTTAGGAAGTGGTATATTCCTGCTTAAAACACTTAGTTTGTGTGCCTTCATTTTCTTTAAAAAATCTATATAATTAAGTTTGAATTGATTTTAAGTTATTTAACTAGAACAATTTGGTATTGTATTTTAATGTTTTACATATAATTTAAGCAACATTTATGTCACTTTTTTTCATATGTTAACATATGTTAGCCTCAAAGACCTAATTTTCTTCTATAAAGTTCAAGAAGCAGGCTTTAATTTAGAGGTGAAGATTTAGAAAGTGTAACAGCACTTTATTTTTCAAAGAATTTTAGGTGCAGAAACTAGAGCTCAGTGTCCCTTTCATGGTAGACAATAAACTGTTGAAGTTCTGAATTATAAAGCTGACTTTACCCTGATTAAGAAGGAATTCTTTCTGCTTGATGGCTTTTGAGATGGGTCATTGGTCTCCTTCTTCTTCTTCTTCTTCTTCTTCTTCTTCTTCTTCTTCTTCTTCTTCTTCTTCTTCTTCTTCTTCTTCTTCTTCTTCTTCTTCTTTAGGTGAGAGGAGGGGAGATAGAGAGGCAGACTCCCACATATGCCTTGACCGGGATCTACCTGGCCACCTGCTCTGGGGCCACCCTTGAACCAATCAAGCTACTTACTATCTATGGGATGGGAAGAGAGAGAGAAGGGAGGAGAGGGCCTTGAACACTCATCTCTGCTGAATGCTGACCTCTTACTACTCTGATAATTAACTTCTGCTTGTTCAGCCTTTCCAATTCCTCACCTATTCCTAACATTATTTCCCCAGTACTAAGATTCCGACATTACAGGAAATCAATTCACTCTGTGCCAGAGTCCCATGGCAGATTTTCAATTTTCCAAGTAGCCAATATGTAAATGACTTTCCTTCCCATCTGGATCCCTAGTGCCCCCTTTCTGGCAACTCTGCAGAGCAACAAGATCAAGAATGAGCAGCTTAAGGAATGAGGTCAATGAGGTTCATGACAGTGGTCATATGGTGTGAGTAATGACATGATTCTCTTCTGACAAAATGAAACTTTTCTTTTAGCACTAAGTGATCCTGTCATAAAGAATTTAATTGCTTCATTTGCCAACCCGGAATAGATTTATTATTAAAGTGTGGAAAATGAGATCACCTGACAGAGAAACTGTTCTACCCTTCTGGACAGTCAGAGAGCCAGTTGCACTGAATGCCACGGAGGAGGAATGAGAGGAGAACTATCAGGTTGGCCTCCCTCCTCTGTCCTGGGACCTGGCTCTGACTGTGCCCTCCTGGCCTCACCTGTGGGCTGAGATGCAAACAGAAGCAAACGTCCTTCCCTGCCTGCAATTCCAGGCTGGTGCTTGGTTCCTCATTTTTGGTCCAAGTGATCTTTTTGCTACAAGAGTGACAAGTAATGTATTCATTTGCTTAAATATGAAAGTGAACATCTGAGAATTTTGCTTCAGTGCTCCTTTTGTGCACATGGATTTTAGCACTTGCGTCAGTTTTAATAATTGTTCTTTGCCTGTATCTTTCCTAGTTTAATCTTTCACCCTTTTCTTTTCCTTTTTAAATTTTAGCTTCATCTTTTTACTTGCTTTGTTACCCACTTTTCTCCCTTTCGTCCATGTTCTTTGGGGTGGTGGACAGAATTCTGGAATGGAAATCATTTGATCTAAGTTCTAATCTGATCCTATCATAAGCTATTTTCATGACATTGGGCAAGTCAACTCTCCTCTTTGGGTTTCAGGGTTTTTAAAAAAAAAAATAGAACGAGGGAATAGACTAGATAAATTCTGACAACCCTTCTAACCTCTCTGATCTTTCATACGACAGCTCACTCTGGACTTAGCTCCACTCACCAGTGTCTATGCTGCAGTAACAGGACCCTCTCTCTCCAGCCCCCCCCCTCTCCTCCCAGCTTGGCCCATACCGTCCCCTCATACATTCAGGTGTGCGACCAGTATGCTGGGACTCGACACTGTTTTCAGATGCTCCTCAGCTGAAGGAAGAAAGGGAGCATTTAGTGGCTGCCATTGGGAAGTTAATCGATTTAAGTGGTAAATCTGGCTTCTGAGTGCTGCTTGAAGAACAGAGGGCCTCTTAACAAGGCTCACGTGGGGCAGGATTAGCTGTCAACTTGCTGCCCCGGTAACTACCGCCTGGCAGCACTGCAGCCTCCATCTTCATGCTGCAGGTGGCTAGGTAGTATTTGCCTTCTCCAGCTGCTCTGTTTGCTTTTCTGACTGTAATGGTCATAGTCAGAGAGTTAATGAAGCAATAGACACTCTTCTGGGTGATTAAACTCTCAGAGACGATGAAGCATAAGATCAGGCTGTCCCCAAGCTCTCACTTTCCTGGAGTTATATCTAGTAGGCTGTCCTCCTCATTGAGATTTTCTAAGGGTCAGGGGTAAGTATGGCCCATTCATCTGGGATGCAATGCTTGCTCTTCATGAAGTGTAGCGGGGAGGGTGTGGCCACTGGATTTGATGATTTGTTTAAATTCTAGAAGTTCTCAGCTGGCAGGATGTTTTACAGCTGTGCCCTTCACTGGGCAGTGCCCCTAGAATTGGAAAGCAGCCCACTCTGTGGTGGAGATTCACTGCCAGTGACCACTGAGGCAGGTATGCAACAGCCCAGCCCCCTTGCCTCAATCTCGGGAATCTCAGAAAGACTACTCCAATCAGAGCTCTCCTTAGGATTATCATAGGCCTCAGCTGCAACTGCTTTATGGGACAGCTCCTCCCTTGCTCGATCGTGTCTTCCTCAATCTTTACTCTGTATTTTTCAAGAATATTTGTCCCAAGCGTTCTGCATATAGCTCTCTGTCTCTGAGTCTTTCTAGGGATCCTAAATTGAGACATACAGAAGACACACATGTCCTGCCTGGTGTCCCCTCATTGTGGGCAGGTGCTCCACGTCTCTGCCTTCTTCATGTGCCTGACACAGTGCTCATAGAAGTCATCGAATAAATGAAGAATTAATGAAGACAGAGAAGTTTAGAATTGTGTTTTGTTCTTCAACTGAGCTTACCATTCTAACACTTCTCAGACATATAAAGATAAAGGGAGAAAAACTCATGAAAAGTCCATTTTAAGGCAATTACTGAGAGTTTGGAAATGACTTTAGGGAGCATATTAAGATGTACAACTTTTACAGTATTGGCTGGCATAGTTGTTGTCTTTTCAGTAAAAAGACATCAAGTTTGACAGGCCAGGAGTGGGTCCCAATCGCCAGGGAACCTGTGACCTGCAGGGTTCTGATGCTCTCTTAGCTCCTTGCCAGTTCTTGCCCAGAGACCCTTCCTCGATCTGGAAGCTGATAAACAGACCCTGGCCTGCTGATGGTTCAGAACTCTTCTGATTTATGAATTAGGTTCTTCTGTCCCCAGACCTCCCTCTGCCTCCTTCCAGTCTCCCTTCTGTGCCTTTAGCCCCAGGGGTTGCTGACATCAGGTCCAAACTGTCTGGCTTAGATCAGATAGTTCTCCATGCGGGTCTGCTGGCTGCCGGGCATCAAGCTGTGGGCTTTGTACTTGGCCTTCTTCCCTCAACCTTGCAGCTACCCTAAAGAGATGCTTGTGTCCTTCCAGAACTCAGTCTTAGGTGACCTCATGGCAGTCCCAAGGGTAGCAAGTAGGCCTGCCATTTCTTCTAGCAGAGTTCCTGCGGGTTGCCATTGCCCATCACTGAAGGAAGAACACTAATTATTGTGTTTTCACAACTTTTAAACTTGTTATTCTTCCTTAAACATACCAGGCCAATATTTGGTAGAGTAGTTGTCTAAGTCTTAGACTTGAATGTCTCAGAGAGGCAGACATATAGTAACATTAATTCAGTGCTGTTGATATGATGAGCAAAGCGCTTTTCCTTCTTACCTTATTTATGTGTTTCAACAATCCTAGGAGGTAATGCCCAGAAAAGGAGAGTAGCTTGTCCAATTTACTGCAGAGGAAAGAAACTGCCAAAGGGGACAATGCATCAGTGACAGGCTAGGATTTGAACCAGGCAGTCTGGCTCTAGAGCCTACCTCCTTATGTACCACTAGGTGGCATTGCTCTTTTGCATAACCTGACATTTTTGCAAAAAGCACCAGTCACCTTTGTAGCTAGCTCTGCCACTAATTTTGGGGGAAGCTCTGGAGAGTCACCCAACTCTGCTGGACTTGGACAAGAGTGCTGTCTGGATTGCCTTTAAGATTGTTGCTAGGCCCTGGGAGGTTGGCTCAGCGATAGAGTGTCAGCCCAGTGTGTGGAAGTCCCGGGATTGATTCCCAGTCAGGGAACACAGGAGAAGTGCCCATTTGCTTCTCCACCCTCTCCCCTTTGCTTTCTCTCTATCACTTCCCCTCCTGCAGCCAAGGCTCCATTTTAGCAAACTTGGGCAGGGTGCTGAGGAAGGCTCCATGGCCTTTGCCTCAGGTGCTAGAAGGACTCTGGCCCCAATGGACTCAGTGGGGCAGAGCATCGCCTCCTGGCGTGCTTGCCAGGTGGTTCCCGGTTGGGCTCATGTGAGAATCTGTCTAATTCCTCCCTGCTTCTAACTTTGGAAAAATACAAAAAAAAAATTGATGCTAGCTGGATGATTCTAGATACCCTTTTTCTTCTTCCCTCAGCCAGGTAAATATTCCTTTCCTATTGCATCTTCCCATTCTTCACATGGAACACTGGCAATGTGTATGGTGAGAGAGAACAAATTTTCTGGTGGAAAAAAAACCTTCAGCACTCTCTTTGGAAGAGGTGGACAGCTGGTTTGCAACTGCTGCCAAGTCTTGAAATATGCTTCTATCAGTTATGGCTGTCCCTAGTCAGCACAGATACTCTATTGCTTCAATGAGCATTATAGGATAGTTTCATAAATATTCTCTCATGAGCTTTTGGAAGTAATAGTGCACTTGATATAATTTGACATACTTTCCAAAGTCAAGACAGTCAATTGTTGCTTCCTGGTATCTGGTAATATTCACTAAGTATTATGCTCCATCTAAGTCTTTGTGCTGCGCTTAAAATTTTCTCTAAGGGACCATAAGAACCAAGTGGTACACAGAACCACAGCTTTTTGGCTGTGCAATGTGGTTTAGCCACCACAATGACCACATAACTTCGGTGTATGATGGAGGGATGTCTGTCTCAAGCTGGCCTGTGGCCTAAACAGGAATGAGTGACATCTCTGGCCTAAAATCCTTTTCTCTTGTAAAAGATAAATATTTTTTGAGAAGAGTAACATACTAAGGTGGTATTCATACATTGTTCTGGGACTGTACAAACCTTTAAAAAGAAACTGTGATTTAAGAGCTGGTTTTCTTTGAGGTAACAGGAAGACAGATTGTTTTCTTATTTCTCTTTCTGGAAAAAGTGCTTAAAAAGTATGTCTCCAATATCTCTACTCCCTGTCCTTCCACCTTTGGAACCCACCTGCATGGGGTTTCTCCTCCATTACCCCATGAAAATACTTTAAGACAAGAGAAGGCCCTGGCTGGTTGACTCAGCGGTAGAGTGTCCTGGGTATGATTCCTGGTCAGGACACACTGGAGAGGCGACCTTATGCTTCTACCCCCTCCCTCCTCCTTTACTTCCTCTCTCTTCTTCCCTGCAGCCATGGCTTGATTGGTTCAAGCACGTTATCCCCAGGTGCTGAGGATGGCTCCATCGAGCCTCCACCTCGGGTGCTACAAATAGCTCGGTTGCCAGCAACACCAGAGTGGCAGAGCATCAGCCCTAGAAAGACATTGCCAGATGGATTTCTGTCAGGGCACATGTGGGAGTCTGTCTATCTCCTTTTCTCTCACTTAAAAATAAATAAATAAAAAATATAAAGGACACCAAAGACCTTCATGTTGTCAAATGTGATTATGTATAATCTTACTTTGCTTTTCGTGACCAGTCAGCATGGCTGACATGTTTTTTTCTTTTAGCCTTTGACAGTGCTCAGCACATTTTTTTCTTGCTTCTCTTCTTTGATGTGAGAAGCACATCAAAGTGGGCGAGAAGCACCCACTGCTCTCTTCTGTCTCACATGTGGACTCTGCCCATCCGATAAGGTGGGTTCTCACCCATCTCTCCATTGTCCTCTTGTTCCACATGACCTCCCTGGGAAGTTCCATGTGTCTGCAAGACTCAGTTCATCTTTAACTCAATCCACATGGTGCATCTGAGCCCCAGGTCTCCCTGTCCAACTGCCTACAGTATCATTTCTACCTGGATGGCCTGTAGGACCTTTACACTCAGTATGTCAAAAATGGGAATGATTAGTTCTCTGACCTCACAAAGCTTCTCCTCTGTTTTCAAGCTTGATAATCCCTTCGACTCCTAGTTATTCAAGATAGAAAGTGAGGAGTTTTTCCTGTAGGTCCTCACCATGCATTCCTTGTATTGCCCAAAAAAGGTGTGAACGTCTCTGTGTCTCCAGACCTGCTCTCTGTCAGCGTTAGTCATAATGGCCTTCCTAAATTTGAAAACAGTTCCTAGCTTTCCTCTGCTAATACTCTTCAACAGCCATCCATCTTGCCAAGGTTGAGTTAGAAATCCTTAGGTTAACACAAAATTCCATTACTGGGTCTCTGCTCCTCTTCAGATTTGTTGTGCTAATATGCAAAATATCTCTCACAACGAACTTGCTTACATGAATTGTGGTTTTGTTTTTTTTTTATTTGAGCTATGTCATAGTCTCTCTTGTTTTAGATTGCAAATTCCTAGGGGGCAATTACTGAGCACTTTATGATTTGTTGAATTTTTGAAAGCTTGATAGAAAGCTCTACCTCCTGCCTGGAGCCTTTCTTTCCACACCCTTGCCTGCCTGTCTGTTAATTGCTGAGGCAGCAAAAGGTGGAGGACAACAATCTTGCTGTCTGGCCTCGGCCACCCACTAGCTGTGCAACCTGGGGTAAAACACCTGACTTTTTAGTTTTCTCCTCTGTGAAATAAGCTAGTGAAGACAATTCAGAAATGGTCACCAGGTGTCCTCAAACTCTTTCATATCTGTGGTCAGAGTCCTGGGCTAATGTAGTGTCACGGCCACACACTAGGGGGAAGTATTGACTAAAATGTGCTGAGAAGTCCATGTTCTGGGCCCTGTTTTGCTTTGTTTCTGCAAATACTGGTGATGAAGATCATGGTAGAGTGAATGCAGCTTTTCTATTCAGTGAGATATTTCCCCAGGGCATTTGAGTTATTTAATGTCTTCATTTCTCTAGACAGGACTCCTCCCTTAGCATTCTACAGTAAAGCATGGGGCCAACCCACTGACCCTGCAAGGGAGGACACTGAGCATCTCTTTACAGTCCTTTGGCCAGGACCACTTTTCTTATGCCCAACTGACATCCTGTGTCTGAAACAAACCCTTCTTATCCTGTCCTAAGTGAGGATGATGACAGATTGGGGGACTATATGACTGTGGACCTAGAATGTGCTGATAGGAATTCTGAGAATGAATCACAGATGGAGCAAAGGTAATTCAATGGTTTACCAAGGAACATATCCAGCCCTTCATATCCCTCAGAGGGGCAAAGTGTTTTGGAGACACCTGTTTACTTGTGAAGTACAAAGGGCAGGTGATAACAGGATGACCACATTTCCTGCATAGTTGTTGAGCCTACTACATATCAGGGACTGTGCCAATAGCTGGGGACATCACAGTTAGCAAGATGTAGCACTTATCATCACAAAGAACAGAGAAACAGACAAGGAAATAGGCAATTACAATAAAGTATGACAAGTACTGAACTGTGAGGTAGGCATGTTAGCTAAGGGGACACATCAGAGGGGTCCATACTTAGACATGGACTGTCTTAGGGAGCTTCCTGGAGGAAGTGATACCAGAGTATTATACTGAAGGAAAGGTGAATATTCATAAGCCAGGCAGAAGAGCTTGCTAGGCATTTGATGGAGCCTACTTTATACAGGAAACTGTAAGTAGTTCAATACGGTTAGAATCAATATAGAGCACAAGGGAAGGAAGGCTGGGGTAAGAGGCTCAAGAAATGGTTTGTAAAGAGGCTGCATTCTAAGAAGACTGGACTTTCTCTTGAGGACAGTGCAAATCCAGTACAGAACTAAAAGGGGAAATCCTTGTGTGGGAAGAGTAGTCTGACTGCTGTGTCGCTGTATATTGGAAGAGTGTACGGATGGAAGCCTGGGACACTAGTTCGGAAGCCTCTACTTTGGAGGAAAAGATTTACACATGTTTTGTCAACATTTATTGAAAAGACTATTCCTCTTGACACCTTTATAGAAAGTCAGTTGACTGTACATGTGTCCATCTGTTCCTGGAATCTGTTCTACTCCATTGGTCTGTATATCTATCTTTTTCACTGTATCACACTGTCTTAATTACTATACCTTTACAGTAAGTCTTGAAATAAGGTAGTTTGAATCCTCCGATTTGGTTCTTTATTATAATTGTTTTCACTATTCCTACTCCTTTGCTTGTACATATAAATTTTAGAACCAACGTGTTAATTTGTAAAAATATTGCACCATTTTAAAATTTTTATATATTTCTCATCTATTCTTTGTTCTTTTACTTCTTTCTTTTTTTTATTAACAGTGCATCAATTGTGTTTTTAGCTTTATCACTGTCTTATTAGCTTACTTCTTTTAATTGTTTTCTGTGTTTCCTCTAGAATTTAAAATATTAATCTCCTAGGGTTTGTACTTAAGTTCCATGGGTGTTCAACAAAGATTCTTCCCTCTGACTGGTAATAACTCATATATATCCTGGTTCTGTGTCACCTCTGGTAACGATTCAGCAAATAGCTCCCTCATCCTATTTGTGTAGCTTTGTGTAGTTTCACATTTCAGTATTGCATTGTGCAGTCAAGGGGACTCCTATGTACATTTCTGGGACTCTTGATATCTATCTAGTACCTGTCATGCAATATCCAGCTCCTGCAGCCTTCTTGTGCTAGATTTCAATCTGCTTAACTCAACAAGACTGTCATTCTCTGCTTGGTTTCCCCTTCTTGGACATTATTAAAGCCAGATATTCCTTCTGATGGGCTTTTCTGGCCATATATGTTGTAACCCACAGATGCAGAATCATTGGCACTCACATCCCTGATGTTTGCTGTGGAGTAAGCCAGAGCATAATCCTTGGACTCCTAGGCTGGGTTTGAGAGAAAGTTCACCCCTGGTAGTGGGGGCGTCAAGATCCAGCAATAATTACTCATGTTCTTGTTTCAAAGGAAGTTCCTACCATTTTAGTATCACGAAAAGATTTAGGGATACATCCCTGCAAAAGCAAAATTTAGAACTCAGAGTTGTTTTTAGTGCATGACATTAAACTAAAACTAGGAACAGTGTTCTAAGTGCAAGTGAAATTCAGTAAATATTTGCTGAACGGAATCAGTTAAGACATCAGATTACAGAGTCCCACCTATGCTAATCCCAACTTCAGAAAAAGTGACCTCACTCTTGTGAATGTTAAAGAATGGTAGCACTTCCCCAGGAGCAAGTTTTAACATATTCAGTTACTCCACACAGTTCACAACCTTACACTTATGAAACCCAGGGTTCTGGCCCCATCTGCATAGAGTACAGAAGAAAGGTGTATTTTATCAATACCCAATTTAGGAGACTGTGCCCTTAGCCCATTTTTAACCTTTCCTTGCAGCAGTAGGGGGGAGGACTGCCCACTGCAAGCTGTGTTCTGGCTTCTCTGTTCGCTGGTTTCCAGCTGGGTTTTATTTAGTATTGGGAGGCACTGAGGAGAGTCTAGAAATGGAGGGGGGGTGTTTTCCCCTCCTTTTCTGAGGAATGCAACAGCAGCTTCCATCCTTTGAGTTGTTTTGGCTCCCACCCAGTAGGTGCAGTGTGCCTGATCCCCTGCCAGGGGACCTCCACTAGCTTTAACTTTGTAACTGTTCTTTCTTTTTGTTTTTTCTAAGATTTTTTTATTTATTCTTTTTTTTTGTAGAGCAGAGAGAGAGACAGAGAGAGAGAGAAGGGGCAAGGAGCAGGAAGCATCAAATCCTTTATGGTTTTGACCAGGCCAGCCCAGGATTTCGAACTGGAGACCTCAGCTTTCCAGGTTGACAATTTATCTACTGTTCCACCACAGATCACACTTTTCTTTGTTTTTTAAGCAAGTAATTTTCAACCTTTTTACACTTGGAGACAGGTGAAAATAGGAGAATTATTCTGTGGACCACCTGTAGAAATCACCCTGAGCATAAGTGAATTTGACTAAGATCATTTGGGTTTATAATCTTCATATAACATCAGAAAGGTTAACTCATTCTTGGCATACCCAAAATTTCTGGTGGACTCGTCTATGGACTGGTGATAAGAACACTGTCTTGCCTGACCTGTGGTAGCATAGTGGATAAAGCGTCGACTGGAATGCTGAGGTCCCTGGTTCAAAATCCCAGGCTTGACCTGTCAAGGCACCTATGAGTAGCAACAAATTGATGCTTCCCACTCCTCCCCCCAATCTGCTTGCCTCTCTCTCTCTCTCTTTCTATCTCTCTCTCTCTATCATCTCTAAAATCAATAAATAAAATTTTAAAGAAAAAGAAAAGTACTGTCTTAAAAAAAAACAAAAGAAAAGAAAAACACTATCTTCATCATTCCCTGGTTGGCTTTCCAGATGCTGCCACAATTTTAATACCAGGTCCCCACGTTGAATATCCTGTGTTTAAGTTTTCAGCATAATTTTTTCTACCTGGCTGGGTTGTGGCTGCAGTGGTCTCCTGCAATCTTGGGCGGTCATCTTAGGGCAGTCATCTCGCACATGTTCAAGACCAGCCTTCTCATGTTCTATCCCTGTGCTCTCCTGTCACTCCAGCCTGCTGTGCTGCTTTCTTTTTTTTTTTTTAACTTTTATTAATTTTAATTTATTGTGTTAACATGGATTCAAGTGTCCCACTCAATATAACACCCTCATCCCCAGCCCCGTGTCCCCCATTACACCCCCTTTGTCCCCCTCCCCTAACCCCCTCCCTCCTTCCATCTGGAATTTGCTATCCTGTATCCTTATCTCTGTGTTATGTATATATAATTTCACTAATCTCTTCACCTTCTATGATCCCATCCCCTCATGCCCCTTCCCTCTGATAGCTGTCCCTTTGCTTTCTGTGACCCCACCTTTGCTTCTATTCCATTCCTCAGTTCACTTTGTTCATTAGATTCCACATGTAAGTGAGACAATATATTTGTCTTTCTGTGCCTGGCTTATTTCACTTAGCATAATAATTCCAAGGTCAATCCATGCCATTGCAAAAGGTAAGACTTCTTCCTTTTCACAGCCATGTTGTATTCTATTGTATATATGTATCAATGCTTCTTAATCCTGATGGACACTTGGGCTGTTTCCAGATCTTGGATATTGTAAACAATGCTGCCATAAACATGGGAATGCACATTTTCTTTTGAATCAGTGATTTGGTATTCTTAGGATATATTCCAAAAAGTGGGATAGCTAGGTCAAAAGGCAGTTCCATTTTTAATTTTTTGAGGAAACTCCATACTGTTTTCCATAGTGGCTGCACCAGTCTGCATTCACACCAGCAGTGCAGGAGGGTTTCCATTTCTCCACATTCTTGCCAGCACTTATTCTGTTTTGATTTGTTAATGAGCACCGTTCTGACAGTTGTGAGCTGGTATCTCATTGTGGTTTTAATTTGCATTTCTCTGATGATTAGTGACATTGAACATTTTTTTCATATGCCTATTCACCATCTGTATGTCCTCTTTGGAGAAGTTTCTATTCAGTTCCTTTGCCCATTTTTAATTGGATTGTTTACCTTCTTGGTATTGAGCTTTAGAAGTTCTTTATAAATTTTGTTTATTAACCCCTTATCAGACATATTGGGGAATATGTTCTCCCATTGTGTGGGGTGTCTTTTTGTTTTGTTAATTGTGTCTTTTGCTGTGCAAAACTTTTTAAGTTTTATATAGTCCCAATTGTTTATTTTGTTTTTTATTTCACTTGGCTGTGGAGATAAATTGGCCAAAATATTTCTACGAGAGATGTCAGAGAGTTTACTGCCAATGTTTTCTTTCAAGATTTTTATAGTTTTGAAACTGACATAAGTATTTAATCCATTTTGAATTTATTTTTGTGAATGGTGTATTTTGGTGGTCTAGTTTCATTTTTTCCCATGTATGTGTCTAATTTTTCAAACACTATTTATTAAAGAGACTTTCTTTACTCCATTTTATGCTTTTAACACCTTTGTCAAGTATCAATTGACCATAAGGCGTGGGTTAATTTCTGGGTTCTCAGTTCTGTTCCATTGAGCTGTATGCCTGTTCTTATGCCAGTACTAAGCTGTTTTGACTACTATGGCTTTATATTATAACTTGAAGTCAGGAAGTGTGATACCTCCCACTTTATTCCTTATTTTCAAGATTTCTGAGGTTATTTGTGTTCTTTTTTGGTTCCATATAAATTTTTGAAATATTTGTTCTATATCTTTGAAGTATGCCATTCGTATTTTAATAGGAATTGCATTGAATATATAGATTGCTTTGAGTAATATAGACATTTTAATGATGTTTATTTTTCCAATCCATGAACACAGTATGTTCCTCCACTTGTTTGTATCTTCCTTGACTTCTTTTCTCAATATCTTATAATATTCTGAGTAGAAGTCTTTAACCTCCTTGGTTAGATTTACTCTAGGTATTTTATTTTTATTGTTGCAGTAGTGAAGGGGATTTTTTCCTTAATTTCTCTTTCAGACATTATATTGTTGGTATATAAAAATTACAAAGATTTCTGAATGTTATTTTTATGTCCTTCTACCTAGCTGAATTCATATATCAAGTCTAGTAGTTTTTTTTGTTTTGTGTTTTTATTTTGTATTTTTCTGAAGTTGGAAATGGGGAGGCAGTCAGACAGACTCCCGCATGCACCAGACCAGGATCCACCTGGCATGCCCAGCAGGAGACGATGCTCTGCCCATCTGGGGCGTCACTCTGTTGCAACCAGAGCCATTCTAGCACCTGAGGCAGAGGCCATAGAGCCATCCTCATCACCTGGGCCAACTTTGCTGCAGTGGAGCCTTGGCTGCAGAGGGGAACAGAGAGACAGAAAGGAAGGAGAGAGGGAGGAGTGAGAAGCAAATGGGTGCTTCTCTTGTGTGCCCTGGCTGGGAATCAAACCCGGGACTCCTGCACACCAGGCCGACGCTCTATCACTGAGCCAACTGGCCAGTGCCAGGTCTAGTAGTTTTTTAACTGAGACTTTAGAGTTTTCTATGTACAGTATCATGTCATCAGCAAATAATGATAGTTTTACTTCCTCTTTTTTAATTTGGATGCTTTTTCTTTTTCTTGTCTGATTGCCGTGACTAGGACTTCACAACTATGTTGAATAAGAGTGGTGAAAGCTGGCACTTCTGCCTTATTTCTGATCTTAAGAGATTGCTTTTAATTTTTGCCCATTAAGTATGATGTTGGCTGTGGGTCTGTCATAGATGGCCTTTGTCATGTTGAGGTATGTTCCCTGTATTTCCACTTTGCTACGAGTTTTGATCATAAATGGTGCTGGATTTGATCAAATGCTTTTTCTGCATCTATTGATATAATCATGTAATTTTTATCCTTCCTTTTGTTTATGTGATGAATTACATTGATTGATTTGCAAATATTGTAATAGCCTTGCCTCCCTGGAATAAATCCCACTTGATCATGATGTATAACTTTTTCCATGTATTGTTGGATCCGATTTGCTAATATTTTGTCGAGAATTTTAGCATCCATGTTCATCAGGGATATTGTACTATAGTTTTCTTTCTTTGTAATGACTTTACCTGGTTTTGAAATGAGGATAATGCTTTCCTCTTAAAAGGAGCCTGGCAGTCTTACCTTCCCTTAGACTTTTTGGAATAGTTTGAGAAGGATAGGTGTTAGTTCTTCTTTGAATATTTGGTAAAATTCACCTGTGAAGCCATCGGGTCTAGGACTTTTGTTTGCTGGGAGTTTTTTGATAACTGTTTCCATTTAATTTGTAGTAATTGGTCTGTTTAGATTTTCTGATTCTTCCAGATTGAGTTTTGGAAGATTGTATTTTTCTAAGAATTTATCCATTTCTCCTAGGTTGTTCAATTTTTTGGCATGTAGATATTCATACTATTTTCTTACAATCTTTGGATTTCTGCAGTGTCAGTTGTTACTTCTCCATTTTCATTTCTAATTTTATTTATTTGAGTTCTTTCTCTTTTATTCTTGATGGGTCTAGTTAAAAGTTCATCAGTCTTGTTTAGCTTTTCAAAGAACCAGCTCTTCATTTCATTGATGTTTTGTATTTTTTTTAGCCTCTATATCTTTTATTTAAGCTCTAATCTTTATTATTTCCTTCCTTATACTTCCTCTGGGCTTTATTTTTTTTCCTAGTTCTTTTTGATGTGAGGTTATGTTGTTTGTTTAAGCTTTTTCTTGCTTTATAAGCTATGCTTGTAATGCTATGAACTTTCCTCTCAGGACTGTTGTTTCTGTGTCTCATACATTTTGAGTTGTATATTCATTTTCATTTGTTTCTAGGAAATTTTTAATTTTTTCCTTTATCTCATTGTTGACCCATTTGTTATTTAATAACATGCTATTTTGCCCTAAAGTGTTTAAATATTTTTCAGTTTTTTTATTGTAGTTGATTTTTATATAGTTTCATGCCATTGTGTTCATAGAAAATGCCTGATATGATTTCAATCTTCTTAAATGTATTCAAGAACTTATTTTGTGTCCTAACCTGTGGTCTATCTTAGAGAATGTACCATAAGCACTTGAAAAGAATATATATTCTTCTGCTTTGGCATGAAAGTTTCTGAAGATATCTATTAAATCCAGCTGACCTAGTATGTCATGTAAGACTGCTGTTTCTTTGTTAAATTTTTATCTGAAGGATCTATCTATTAATGTTAGTGGTGTATTAATATCCCCTACTATTATAGTATTGCTGTTGATCTCATCCTTTATGTTCACTAAAATTTGCTTTATATATTTAGGTGCTCATATATTAGGTGCATAGATATTTACAATGGTTATATTCTCCTGATGGATTGCTCCCTTTATCATTATGTAGAGACCTTCTTTATCCTTTACAATAGCCTTTTTTTAAAGGCTATTTTTTCAGATATAAGTATTGCTACTGCAGCTCTTTTTTCATTTCCATTTATATAAAAGACATTTTCCCAATCCTTTCACTTTCAGTCTATGTGTATCTTTTGTTTTGAGGTGGGTCTCTTGTAGACAGCCTAAGTACAGATCTTGTTTTTTTATCCATGAAGCTATCCTATGTGTTTTGACTGGATCATGTAATCCATTACATTTAAGGTTATTATTAATATATACTTATTTATTGCCATTTTATTCTTTAAATATACAATCTTCTTTTTCTTGATTTTCTTTTCTTTTTTTACTGCAGTTTCCTTAACATTTTTTGAAATATTGGTTTAGTTGTAATAAATTTCTTGAGTTTTTTGTTTGTTTGTTTGAAAAACAGATAAAAATCTTTTTATTTTTCTTTCAATTTTAAACAATAGCCTTACTGGATAAAGAAGTCTTTGTTGTAGATTCTTGCTTTGCATCACTTTGAATATTTCTTCCCAGTCCCTTTTGGCTTCAAGTGTTTCTGTTGAGAAGTCGTTTGTCATCATTATAGAGGATCCTCTTTAGGTAATGAACTGCTTCTTTTTGCAGCTTTTAGTAGTCTTTCTTTGTCTCTTACATTTGGCACTTGAATTATGATGTGTCTTAGTGTATACCTTTGTGGTTTCCTCTTCAATGGGGCTCACTGTGCTTCTTAAACTTGTGTGACTTTTTTCTTCATCAATTTAGGGAAATATTCAGCTATGATTTTTTTAATTTTCATTATTTTTTAAATTTAATTAAATGTATTTACATAGATTCTAAGGTTGCCCCAAATGCATCCCCCTCCCCCTAATTCCCCACAACATCTCCCTTGCCCCCCTCCCTATAGCACCCTCCCCACTTCCTTTCAGTTTTATTGCATCCTATCATCCCCTTTCCCTCTGTCCTCTTTTTTCTCTGTTCCCTTTGATCCCTCTTCTGTCTCAATTTTGTTCCTTAGTTTTCATTTTTCCTCGGGTTCCTCAAATAAGTGAGGTCATATGATATTTTTCTTTCTCTGCTTGACTTATTTCACTTAACATAATAGTTTAAAGGCCTATTCATGTTGTTGCAAAAGGTAATATTTTCTTTCTTTTTCATGGCTCCATAATATTCCATTGTATATATATATCAGGACTTTTTTTTTGTGTGTGTGTTTTTTTTAAATACTCTTTATTTATTTTTATTTTATTTATTCATTTTAGAGAGGAGAGAGAGAGGGAGAGAGAGAGACAGAAGGGAGGAGCTGGAAGCATCAACTCCCATATGTGCCTTGACCAGGCAAGCCCAGGGTTTTGAACCGGCGACCTCAGCATTTCCAGGTTGATGCTTTATCCACTGCGCCACCACAGGTCAGGCTATATCAGGACTTTTTAATCCACGAGTCCACTGACGGGTACCTGGGCTGTTTCTATATCTTCGCTGTTGTGAACAATGCTGCCATAAACATGGGGTGCATTTCTTCTTTTGAATCATTGATGTGGTTTTCTTGAGATATATTTCTAAAAGTGAGATGGCTGGGTCAAAAGGCAGTTCCATTTCTAATTTTTTTGAGGAATCTTCATACTGTTTTCCACAGTGGCTGCACCAGTCTGCATTTCCACCAACAGTGCAGGAGGGTTTCCCTTTCTCCACATCCTCACCAGCACCTATTGTGTGTTGTTTTGTTGATGAGCGCCATTCTGACTGGTGTGAGGTGGTATTTCATTGTGGTTTTAATTTGCATTTCTCTAATGATTAGTGATGTTGAACATTTTTTCATCTGTCTATTGGCCATCTGCATGTCCTCTTTGGAGAAGTGTTTATGCATTTCTTTCGCTCATTTTTTCATTGGATTGTTTGTCTTCCTGGTGTTAGTTTTACAAGTTCTTTATATATTTTGGTTATTAACTTTTAATCAGACATATTGTCAAATATGTTCTCCCATTGTATGCTTTGTCTTTTTATTATGTTCATATTGTCTTTAGCTGTACAAAAACTATTTATTTTCATTTGTTTTTCCTGTCTTTTATTTCACTTTCCTGTGGAGATAAATTAGCAAATATATTGCTGCAAGAGATGTCATTGAGCTTACTGCTTATGTTTACTTCTAAGATGCTTAGGGTTTCATGACTTACATTTAAGTCTTTTATCCATTTTGAGTTTATTTTTGTGAATGGTGTAAGTTGGTGGTGTAGTTTCATTTTTTTGCAGGTAGTGGTCCAATTTTCCCAACACCATTTGTTAAAGAGACTGTCTTTACTCCATTGTATGCTCTTACCTCTTTTGTCAAATATCAATTGTCCAATAAGGTGTGTGTTTATTTCTGGGTCCTCTGTTCTGTTTCATTGATCTACATGCCTGTTCTTATGGCAGTACCAAGCTGTTTTGAGTACAAGCCCTTGTAGTACAACTTGATATCAGGAAGTGTGATACCTCCCACTTTATTCTTTTTTTTTTCAAGATTGCTGAGGGTATTCCTATTCTTTTTTGGTTCTATATAAATTATTGGAATTTGTGTTCCATATCTTCAAGGTATGTCATTGGTATTTTAATAGAAATTGCATTGAATTTATAGATTGCTTTGGGTAACATAAACATTTTAATGATGTTTATTCTTCCTTGTCATGAACATGGTATATCCTCCCAATTTTTTGTATCTTCCTTGATTTCTTTTATTATTGTGCTATAATTTTCTGAATACAAGTCTTTAACCTCTTGGTTAAATTTTCTCCTATGTACTTCATTTTTTGTTGCAGTAGTGAAGGGGATTTTTTTTTTTAAATTTCTCTTTCAGACAGTCCATTGTTGGTGTATGAAAATGCCTCTGATTTCTGTCTATAACTTTTATACACTGCCACTTTGCTGAATTCAATTATCATGTCCAGCAGTATTTTGACTGAGACTTTAGGGTTTTCTATATACAGTATCATATCATCTGCAAATAATGATAGTTTTACTTATTCTTTTCAATTTGGATGCCTTTTATTTCTTCTTCTTGTTTGATGGCTGTAGTTAGGACTTCCAGTACTATGTTGAATAAGAGTGGTAAAAGGGGTCACCCATGCCTTGTTCCTGATCTTAAGGGAATTGCTTTTAATTTTTTCCCATTGATTATGATGTTGGCAATGGGTTTGTCACAGATGTCAACATGCCTTTATCATGTTGAGGTATGTTTCCTGTATTCCCAATTTGCTGAGAGTTTTGATCATAAATTGGTGCTGGATTTTATCAAATGCTTTTTCTGTATCTATTCAAATTATCATGTGGTTTTTCTGCATCCTTTTGTTTATGTGATGAAGCACATTGATTGATTTACAAACATTATACCAGCCTTGCCTCTCCAGAATAACTCCTACTTGATCATGATGTATGATTTTTTTTTTCAATGTATTGTTGGATCCGGTTGGCTACTACTTTGTTGAGGATTTTAGCATCTAGATTCATCAAGGATATTGGCCTATAATTTTCTTTCATTGTGTTGTCTTTGCCTGGTTTTGGAATCAGAATTATGCTCACCTCATTAAAGGAGCTTGAAATTCTTCCTTCCTCTTGAATTCTTTGAAATAGCTTGAGAAGGATAGGAGTTAGTTCTTTGAATATTTGGTAGACTTCCCCTATGAAGCCATCTGGCCCAGGGCTTTTGTTTTTTGATAACTGTTTTGATCTCCTTTGTTGTAATCTGTCTGCTTAGGTTTTCTGATTCTTCCAGAATGATTACTGAAAGATTATATGTTTCACAAAATTTGTCCATATCACCTAGGTTGTCTAATTTTTTTGCATACAGTTCTTCATAGTATTTTCTTACAATATTTTGTATTTCTGTTGTGTCAGTTGTTATATATTCACTCTCATTTCTTAATTTTCTTTATTTAAGTTCTCTCTCTCTTTTTTTTTTTTTTGGTGAGTCTGAGTAAGGGTTCATTGATCTTGTTTACCCTTTCAAAGAACCAGCTCTCAGTTTTATTGATTCTCTGTATTGTTTCTTTAGCCTCTATTTCATTTATTTTCACTCTGATCTTTGTTATTTCCTTCCTTCTACTACCTCTGGGCTTCACTTGCTGTTCTTTTTCTAGTTCTTTTAGATGCAGATTTAAGTTTTTTTTATTTTTGAGCTTTTTCTAGCTTCTTAATGTATGCCTGTAGTGCTATGAACTTCCCTCTCAGTACTGCTTTTGCTGTGTTTCATAAATTTTGAGTTATTGTATGCTCATTGTCATTTGTTTCTAAGTATCTATTATTTTCTCATTGTTAATCCATACATATTTTAATAACATGCTTTTTAGTTTCCATGTGTTTGAGAATTTTTGAGTTTTTCTCTTGTGGTTGATTTATAGTTTCATGCCATTGTGATCAGAAAAAGTGCTCAATATGATTTCAATGTTCTTAAATTTTTTGAGACCACTTTTGTGCCTTAACATGTAGTCTATCCTAGAGAATGTATGATGAGCACTTGAAAATAATATATATTCTGCTGCTTTAGGGTGAGAAGTTCTGAAGATATCTATTAAATCTAGTTGATCTAGTGTGTCTTTTGAGTCTGCTGTTTCCTTGTTAATTTTCTTTTTTGAGGATCTATCTAGTGATGTTAGTGGGGTATTGAAATCCTTATTATAGTATTGCTGTTGATCTTGCCCTTTATATCCATCAAAGTCTGCTTTATATATTTAGGTGCTCTTACATTAGGTGTGTAGATATTTTAATGGTAATATCTTCCTGTTGGATTGCTCCCTTTATCATTATGTAGTGACCTTCTTTATCTCTTACTATAGTCTTTGTTTTAAAGTCCATTTTGTCTGATATAAGTATTGCTACCCAAGCTTTTTTTTTTCATTTTCATTTGCATAAAATATTTTTTTTTCATTTGTTCACCTTCAATCTATGTGTATCTTTTGTTTTGAGGTGTGTCTCTTGTAGACAGCATATGTATGGGTCCTGTTTTCTTATCCACGCTGCTATTCTATATATTTTGATTGGATCATTTAATCTATTTACATTTATGGTTTTTATTAATATGTAGTTGTTTATTGACATTTTATTTTTTAAAGCTTTATTCCTCTTTTACTATATTATTTCCCTTTTTCTTTTCTGTAAAACAGGCTCCTTCACATTTCTTGCAGCATTGGTTTGGTTGTAATTAATTTTTTGAGGGTTTTTTTTTTTTTTTTCGTCAGCAGCTTTTAATTTCTTCTTCAATTTTAAACAGCCTTGCTGGATAAAAAAAGTCTTGGTTGTAGGCTCTTGTTCTGCATTACTTTGAATATTTCTTGCCATTCCCTTCTGGCCTCAAGTGTTTCTGTTGAGAAGTCAGATGTCATCCTTATGGAGGCTCCTTTGTAGGTGATAACCTGTGTTTCCTTTAACAGCTTTTAATATTTTTTTTAATCTCTTAGCTTTGGTATTTTAATTATGATGTGTCTTGGTATAGATTTCTCCCTTCCAAGTACTAACCAGGCCTGACCCTGCTTAGCTTCCAAGATCTGACGAGATTGGGCAGTTCAGGGTGGTATGGCTGTAGACAGGTGTAAATTTCTTTGAATTTCTCTCTGAGTTCTTTGTGCTTCTTGAACTTGTGTGACTTTTTCTTGCATCAATTTAGGTTTCTGCTATGATTTTATTGAACAAGGTTTATTGAACAAGGATTTTATTGAACAATTTAGGTTTCTGCTGTGATTTTATTCCTTGTTCTTTCCTTCTTTTTTCAGGAACCCCCATGATGCCGATGTTGTTTCTCTTTAGTTTGTCACAGAGTTCTCTTAGAGTTTTCTCAGATTTTTTCTGCCTCTTTTCTTTTTGCTGCTCCGCTTCTTTGTTTTTGTTTTCTTGTCTTCTAAATCGCTGATATGATTCTCTGCTTCATCTCACCTGCTATTATTTGCTTCTAATATCGTCTTAGTTTCTTATAATGTAATTTTCAATGCCGACTGGTATTTCTTTATTATTTCAGTGTCATTTTTGATTCTTGTAATCTCTTTATTTATGTGCTCATTATGTCCATCCATTGTTGTTCTAAGATTTTTCTGCATTCTAATAATCCTTATTTTAAACTCTGCATCTGGTAGTTTGGTTATTTCTATATCACTCAGTTCATTTTCTGGAGGTTTCTCTATTTATTTGTATTGTACTTCTCTGTCTTCCCATTATGTCTGTGTGTTTGGGTGTGTTGTTTGTGTAGCTGGTTGAGTCTAGGGTTGGTGTTGTCTGCCTCCAATTTTCTGTTGTGCTATTTCTTGGTCTTCTTGGGTTGGCATCAGCTGTTGTTTGTAATCCTCTATCAGATTTGGCTTTTCTAGTAGAGCTGTTTTGAAGTCTTAATTTGTTTTGTTTTTTTCTCATTTTTCTTTACTCAGTGGTGGTCTTGTTTATTGATCTCAGCAGGGGGCTTACCTGAAACTGTATCCAGGAATGGGGTGGGTGTAACCTGAGACTCTGAAGGCATGATCTGCCAGCTGCTCTTGGGGGGCGTGGTTCTTTCTCTGTTTCAGAATGGAGAGGTGTATCTCAAATCTCCATGGAGACCTGAGTTATTGCCCCTCCTCCCAATTCCTGCTTTCAGTTATGTCTTGTTGCACTTATTGGAGCTGGAGAAATTTCTGGAGATGGGTCACCCGGAACCACTTTAAGCTTGTGCTGTATGGAAGGATCAACTTCTCTTCTAGCTATGGCCACCTTCGCACTGGATGAGTCAGCTTCTCAGGTTATCCCATGAATTCTTCTGCCCATCACCATCTGTCTCTCCCCACTTTCCTTTTGGAAGACAAGCCAGCCCTCTCAGAACACCTCATTTCCAGTTTCCAAGGCAAGTGTCTCTAAGCAATACTTTCTGCTCTTCTTCTTTGAATGAATGTCCTTCTTGGCTCTCAGCCTCACCCCCTCTTCATTCCTGGAAGCACGGGAGACCTACCGCAGCTCGCTGCTCCCTACCAGGCCTGGTGTGGCTTCTTCTTTGCACCTTGGTTTTTGAGAGCTGTTCTTATAGTCCAGAGTTGGTTTTTCACACTGATTGTTCTTAAATTAATTTGTAGTCCAGTTTGGTAGTGTGAGCTGGGAGTCTGTGCATCTGCCTACCATGCTACCCTCTTGGTATACTCAGCTATGATTTTTTTTAAAATGGGTTCTATATTGCTTGTTTATTCTTTTCTTCTTCAGGAATCCATACAATGTGGATGTTGTTTCTCTTCATGTTGTCCCAGAGGTCTCTTAAAGTTTCCTCAGTGTATTTTAGCCTCTTTTTCTTTTCCTTGTGCTGCTTCTATGCTTTTATTTATCTTGTCCTTTAAATCCCAGATTTGATCCTCTGCTTCATCCAGCCAGTTGTCGATTTCTTCTAGTGCAGTCTTTTCTTCTGATATTGTATTTTGACATGACCAGCTCAGCAATGGGTGTGCATGAAAGGAAGGTGCTTCAGGACTTCAGAAAAACACACAAGACATAACATACAGAAAAGATGTGTAGCCCTGGCCAGTTGGCTCAGTGGTAGAGCGTCGGCCTGGTGTGCAGAGGTCCTGGGCTTGATTCCCGGCCAGGGCACACAGGAGAGGCACCCATCTGCTTCTCCACCCCTCCCCCTCTCCTTCCTCTCTGTCTCTCTCTTCCCCTCCTGCAGCCAAGGCTCCACTGGAGCAAAGATGGCCCGGGCGCTGGGGATGGCTCCTCGGCCTCTGCCCCAGGCGCTGGAGTGGCTCTGGTCGCAACGGAGCGATGCCCCAGAGGGGCAGAGCATCGCCCCCTGGTGGGCAGAGCGTCGCCTTCTGGTGGGCGTGCCGGGTGGATCCCGGTCGGGCGCGTGCGGGAGTCTGTCTGTCTCTCCCCGTTTCCGGCTTCAAGAAAAATACAGAAAAAAAAAGATGTGTACAGGGCCCCCCCCAGGCTCTAGGTGTCAGGGCCCAGATATCTGTAGCCTCATCGTATTTATTGTTCTCTTTGCTCATTAAGCAAATTAGCACAGCCTGGGTTCAGGTGCAGAGAAAAGTAATTAACTAATACCTTTTGGTATGTAGGCAAAAGGCCACAGGGATCAGCTATTTCCTTTAAACAATGTTATCAGTGCTTGCAGTGGCAGCATTCTGCCCTCGCAGGACTTGGCATTCCAAAGTTTGCATGAAGTCTTGTCTCAGGACAATAGTCTAATTCCCATACATTTCCTAAAGTGTTTCATTTCTGACTAGTTCTTTTTTATGCTTTCAATGTCCTTTTTGATCCTCGCTATTTATTTAGGTGCTCATTATGTCCATACATTTTTGCTCTAGGATTCTTGAGCATCCTAAAAATAATTATTTTAAACTCTTTATCCATTTGTTCGGTTACTTCCATTTCATTTAGTTCTTTATCTGGGGATTTCTCATGTTAATTAATTTGGGTCACATTTCTCTGTCTTATAGTTTTTATTTATTTAAAAATATGCTTAACGTGTGTTTTTATTTTCCCTGTCTTTCTCTTTCTTTTAAGGATCCCAATAATTTTTACTGTGCCCTGGGCCTCAACACACCTAAATCCACCTCTGTCTCTATGCTTTTCACCAGTCTTTGTTTGACATCTTCTGTGATCATTGATTATGAATTCCTCTTCATTTAGTCCAAAGTTTTTTTTCCAATATGAATGTTATTAAATTAAGTTGTAATCCAATTTGGTCCTAGGAAGTGGCTCTTGGAACGTCCAACTATTCTGCCATGGCCATCTTAGAATCTTTCTGCTGCTGCTTTCAATGGGATTCCATTTGCCACTCAGCTGGGTGTGGCTGTACCTGCCAAAAGTTGTCAGTACTATTATTAATATTGGCTTGAAGGGGAGGGATGAAAATGCTGTTATTCTCTTCCCTGTGTGAGATGGGCCTTTAATTCCTCTGAGACAAGCATAGATTTGGATGCAACTCTTACTAAAATTTAGAAATAGTTTGGAATTAACAGAATCTAAGAACAGAGAATTACAAACCTAGCAAATGGGACTATGCTCAGAGGTCAACTGTATTCATTTTACAAATTTTTATTGAACTATGTGCTGAGTGCCTTTCTAGGTTCAGGGTTAATCCAATACTCTTGGAAACACACCAGCAAATAAATGAGCAGTTAAGATCATTTCAGAGAGTGGCAATTGTTCTGAAGAAATAATAACGTGTGAGATAAGGAGGAAACGTGGAGAATGGGCAGTTCTTTGATTAGAATGATCCGGCAGAGAGGACCTCTTAAAGGGGGAGACACTGGAGCGCAGAACCCATTGGTGGGAAGGAGGGAGTCTTGTGCAGCTAGGGGAGACTTCATCTGGGAGATCAAGACATGTATGCCCAGATGCTCTCCTAGCTGAGAACTTGGCAAGGGTCGTAAAGGCAATATCTTTATCTGCTCTGCTTGTATGGGTGGTGTAGTCAGGCTGAAACAGGTTCCCTCCCTGCCTTTTATTCAGCAAATTTTCTTTTTGCTGCTTCTCAATGGGTTACCTCACCCTGTTGAGGGAGGATTCTGTCCATGTGTGACATTTTATTCCCATGCAATGTGAATACTTTTCTCATCCTGAGTCACACTATATTTCATAATTGGAGGCCAAATTGAACTTTGTCCTCAATTTGGTTAAATCTTTTTTAGAATCACTGGGACTCCATCCAGCTCCTCTTAGCTTTGGTGTCCATCATAACTTTTTTGTTTCTATCAATATACTTTAAAACAATTGTGCCTTTTTTTAGACAATACTTGATACCAAAAGGCTGGCACACCTGTTTTCCTTGCAGAGTAATTGACTTACCATTGCTGCTGGGCCCTGAGAGAAAGCCCAGCCTGCCTCTTCCTCAGCACAGTACAAGTGTGATGCTGATAACTGGGGTCTGCTCTGGGAGGAGAAAAAAATTTTACTTAGCTCTCGAGGACTCAGACATGTGGTTAACTGTCACTGTTCAGTCCTGGATTTCACAGGAAATTGAAGAAAGAATAAGTGAGATGGGAAAATGTGCACCAACATCCAGAACAGTGAGAGAATGTGGGGCAGGTTCTCAGAGGAAGACAAAGGTGAGGCATCTGTGGTACAGATCAAGAAAAATCACATAGATTTCTCTTCATATGTAGTGACAATCTGAAGTAGCTAGTTCTCTCAGTATTTTTTAGCATGTAATATGATTTTCATTCTGTATTTTAATTAGATTATTGTCTGATTACTGAAACATTACTACCACAAGGACAGCTATATTCTTTGTCTATTTTGTACATAATGCTTACAACCACATTATGTGCATTATAGATACTCAATTATATACATATTGTTAAATGAAATACACGTTTATACAATTCTTGAATATTTATAAGTCATCATGAAACTATGTAGAGCTCACATTGTGAAAGCATCTCTATTACACTCGGGCTGGGATACCCACCTTCTCTCACATGTTCTAGGAATCTATTTGTCCTATCTCCTTATGCTGAACTTTAAGTGCCATTTTATCTGTCTCCCTGGGTTAGCTTCAAGTTGCCAGTTTGGAAAAAGGTGTTATACAGAATGGCACAACTGAACTAGGTCTCCCACTCAAATTCCTCAGTGGCTGGCAATGAAGGTGTCAGCCAAAGCTGGGGTCACATCTTAAGGATCAACTGGGGAAGGGTCTACTTCTGAGGCAGGATAGTAAGAAACTAGGAAAAATCTTGGGCAAGTGGAGTGGAGAAACTGATACAGGATAAGCAAGGCTAACTAATTTGATTATTTTACAGCCAGTTATTGAATCTCAAGACCTTATCTACCCTAACCAAAAGCGCTTGAGAACAAAAGGTTTGCACCTCTCCTCTCTGACCCTAGAGTGAATAACTTAAATCACTCTGGTCAGGGAAATAAGGGACAGAGACCCAATTAATGCTGTTTGTACCAGCCAAACCCAAGGATGCATGAATTCAGTAGAACAAATAACTAAAATATTGAATATAAATAGAATCAGAGAGACCCAAGATAAAAGTAAAAACAGTAAATCTGATCTAAGAATAATCAAACAATAATTCCTATGCACTCATTTTGATGAATAAGCATGTTAAAGGGCACATCTGGATAGCTAGTGAGTGTTTTGCTGGGGGTCTTACCTAACATTCTCGCTAGTGGAAAAAAGATAAAAACTCTCAAAACAAAAATCCAGCTTGGGCTTGGTCTAGAGCAGGGGTCCCCAAACTGCGGCCCGCGGGCTGCATGCGGCCCCCTGAGGCCATTTATCCGGCCCCTGCCGCACTTCCTGAAGGGGCATCTCTTTCATTCGTGGTCAGTGAGAGGAGCATAGTTCCCATTGAGATACTGGTCAGTTTGTTGATTTAAATTTACTTGTTCTTTATTTTAAATATTGTATTTGTTCCTGTTTTGTTTTTTTACTTTAAAATAAGATATGTGCAGTGTGCATAGGGATTTGTTCATAATTTCCTTTATAGTCCGGCCCTCCAATGGTCTGAGGGACAGTAAACTGGCCCCCTGTGTAAAAAGTTTGGGGACCCCTGGTCTAGAGCATGACCCTGCCCTTTTTTGGGCATGAACTTTTTACTTCCTTTCCCCTAAACAATCAAGTACCCATGAGACTTGCAAACAGAGGAGCAGGGGGGAAGTGGCAGCTTGTCCTGGGCTCATCCCTGAGCCTGACTCTACAGCCCCTTTTTTCTCAGACTTTCCAGTGAGGTAACAGCAGCCCCGCTTTGGCTCACTTCTATCACTGTGACCTTCACTTCCCAATGAGTCAACAACAGCCCTACCTTTGCTCACTTCTTTCCTATAACGTTCCTAGGAAGCCAAAGCAGAACAATGCCTAGGCACTTTACTATTGCTTCTTTTACCTTAAATCCTTCCAGTGTTTCACTGTCCCAGCTTTAATAAACATACTCTCAAAATCACCCAAACTTGTTATGTGAAATTTTTTCCTGCATGAAGTCAAGAACCGACATGATACTGACTGGCTCTAGGCCTACTCAAATGGCCAGATCCCATTTCCAGTAACACTTCCAAGATGGCAATTGACAGAGTTCAGTTTCTTGGGAGCTGTCAGAATGAAGGTCTCACTTAGTTCTTGCCAGGTGGTTGTGAAAAGGCTATCTGCAGCTCCTTGCCACATGGGCCTTTCCAAACATGGCCCTTTATTTTATCAAAGTATGAGAAATAACAGAGTCACTAGCAAGGTAGTCATTACAATCTTGTGTCACCTAATAAAGGAAATCATATTTTTGATTTTATAATATTTTATTGCTTTGAAGGAGGTCATAAATACCATACACATTCAAGGATAGAGAGTTACAGCAAGGCATGAATATAGGGAGGCAGGGACCACCGAGGCCATCTGGAAGTGCCCACTGCTCCCCTAATGGACCATGAGCTCCATGAGAGCATCCTCTCAGATTGGTAACCTTTGAGAACCCTTCAAAAATAGAAGTATCGGAAGTAACCACTAAATATCTTCCCAGCTGCAAAGGGAAGATAGATCCTGAAAACCATATGCTGTCTCGCATGATATCAACCTCTAGAAATGTTTTAGGATGATGTTTAAATGCAAGTTTTATGAGTCCTTTTAAAGAGAAGCAGAGAGCCTGGTAGCCTGGTATGACTTGACTAAGGAAGAAGTCAAGGCATTATTTCTTACTAAGAAAGTTCCAAGGCTACTGAACTAGGAAGTAAGAAAAAAATATTGTCTCCGCACTTAAACACAACATTTAGTGCAAAATACAGGTAATAATTGCCGGGGCTATTAGACAAATTTATAACCTGTGGAATGATGTACTCAAGGCCATTAGTATCAAATGTGAGAATTTTCTTAGGATCTGACATGAGATTTAGCCCTAATTTTACAATAAAAATATAAAAAGCATACTCATCAAATTTATAGTTGTGATAAATACTAAATACATGGAATAATGGAATCAGAATTCTGACCTTGACCAGCCAGAGGCATGGGTTGAAAATAACATGAGCTCTAATGATACATCTTGTGGTTGGCTGCAACATACCAACTGCACAGATAAATACAGGATGGGGAAACACGGCCTAATGGTAACATTAAACAAAGCAACATTTAGGGGTTTTACTATCTAGCAGAAATTTCTGATTAGTTGAGAGTATAATCTCACTAATATGTCTTTTTGAACTGCATTAATTAATGCTGTCACTATGTGGGGGCACAAAAGAGTGATTACCCCTCCAGCGAGATCATATAAGATGTGGACAGGAGCACGGACTTTTAGGGTGAGTCAGAATTGGTAAGTCTGACGGGCACAAGAGCAGACTTGAGTAGGCTGTTTCAGGAGGAAGTGTAGCTGAAAGAAAGCAGAACTGCAGAAATTCATCCTAGATTTCTGGCTATTTTTTTCCTGTCAAAATTATTCAAGAAACCAGATACAGAATCGGAGGGTGAAATGAGGTCTTGATTCAGGGGAAAAAGGTAATGTTGTGGGTTGCTAGGGAATTTTATTATATGTGAGCTTGGGACCAACCGTGGAGCTCTGTTCAGGAAATTCTGAATAGTATCTTTTTTAAAAATGGTATTTTAACCACATGAAGGGTGATAACTCAAGTACTATAGTAGACTTAGTGTTTTAAAATGACTAACATAATGACTATTTTGCATCTTGTGGAGTAAGTCTGCTGGGATTATCACAGACAACTTGACATGGTTATTTACTTATTTCTTTTTTAACATAGGAATCCAGGGTGAGCAATGCTTGAGAAAACATGCTAACTCCTGTAATATGCATGACATTTCTGTACCCTGTTCCTGGGAGCTGTGTGCGCTGTGCCTGCAGGGAGCTAGAAAAAGAACAAGGAAGTCAGTGTATTGTTCATTTCATTACGTAACCCTGGACAGCTGCAATCCCAGCGCTGCCTTGCTTGTGATTGGCATAAATAAAAAATGCTGGAGCCTTGTCTTCTATTTCTGTTGCAGTCCAGAAAAGAACGGAAAGACAAAGTCAGCTTCACCAGGACTGTAAACAGTGATGAACCCCAAACGTAGTCGTTCTGTGAAATTGAATGATGGGCACTTCATGCCAGTGCTTGGACTTGGCACTGCTGCTTCTGAAAGTGTAAGTGAAACTCAGGGGACCAGGAGTTGAATGCAAACAGACTTAGAAGGGCCAAGTACACTGTGGGTGATTTGGAAGGATTCGTGAGGCCTCCATTTTACCACCTCTGATTTTGTACTAAGTGAAATGATGAGCCTGATTAGTCAGTAGTGCAGTGGATAAAGTGCTGTACTGGGACACATAGGACCCAGGTTTGAAACTCCGGTGCTCATCCAGCTTGAGCAGGGGGTCACTGGCTTGAGCATGACATCATAGCCTCATGATCACTGGCTTGAGCAAACGGTCACTTGCTCTGTCCAGAGGTCACTGGCTTGAAGTCCAAGGACACTGGCTTGAGCAAGGGGTCACTCGCTCTGCTATAACCTCCTAAGGAGCTGCAAGAAAGAATTGATGCAAAGAGATGAGTCTCTCTCCTTTCATGTTTTTATCTATCTGTTAATCTCTCTGACTCTCTCTCTTGTCTCTGTTAAAAAATAAATAAAATAAATGGAATGATGAACTGTTGAATCTGGGGAGTCAGATGTGATACTTCTGTGGGTGGATTATATCTATTATTACCAATATTACTGTTATTTTTTGGTAACTTAATGTATATAGAATGCTTACCATGTATTTCAAGTACTTTACCTACATTATTTTCTTCAATTCAGCAACAGCTAGCGCAGATAAGTACTATGATTCATCTTATTTCTCTCTTGTTTTGAATATAAGCTGGGATACTCTCCTTGGACACATCTGCTCCTTGGTCAGTGTATTCTGCTCTATCTGAGAACTGATGGGCAGTGGTCCCAGGAGGAGAGGCCAGCTAACATGGTTCTTTTTGTGAGGTAGTGGGGCTGAAAGTATTTGCTAGAGAATTTGTCATTAAAATCTCTGTTGTATAAAAGCCACTGTTATTACAAGGGTTATTTATTTATTTATTTATTTATTTACTTATTTTAATTTTTCCATTGATTTGTGAAAGAGGGTGAGAAGGATGAGAGAGAGAAGCATCAACTTCTTGTTTCGCATGGTTGTTCCATTTAGTTGTGTATTCATTGATTGCTTCTCGCATGTGCCCTGACCAAAGTTCGAACCTACAGCCCCTACTGTACAGGGTAGACGCTTTATCCTCTGAACAACCTGGCCAGGCCTTTAAGTGTTAGACATTTAGAAAGGAAACCTGAGGAGGCATAAGTTACAATGTAGATGGAATCGTGCTTCTCATCATATTTATTATTCATGTAACCCCATTGTTGACAGCAATACACTTAAAGTGTCAAACTGTATTCACGGTTGGGGAGGGGCAGCTTTGGGATTGCATAGGTGAGAATACTCCATAAGTGACAGAGACCATTCCATTCCATCTTGGTAGAGCTATGACATAAAATAGCAATATCTAATAGCTGTCAGACATGGCTAATTGATTTTCAATGACATAATTATCCATGTATCCACTGTTACAGCTTAAGAACAAGTTATGTCTTATAATTACTGCAGTCAACTTTCATTACTCTTGTTAAAGACAGAGAACAGAACAAAATATCTCATAAACCCCTCACAAGAGTAAAAGTAACAGGTACATCTGCTTAGTACAGTACAAAAGGTAAAAAGTGTAAAAGAAGCATCTTTCACATTCTCATCAGAGTTTTTTTTCTAATTGCAACTCCCTTGACTCAGCAATTATTTACTGTGAGTGTTGACAGGAACAGGAAGCATGGGCCAGGGATCCTGCATGTGACTTCTTTTATTCGGTCAGGTGCGTTTTCTGGGAAACGTGCAAACTCAGTGTCTCAGATTTAATCAGTTAGGCATCTATCATTAGAAATTGAGGCAGGCTGTGTAAATGCCTGGCTGACGCTGCCCACCAACAGCACCTGTGTGTTGAGGTGAGAAGCAGCAGCCAGTTCTCTGGGCATCTCCTTCGGCGTCCACCCGCTCTTGCTTTAGGTTTCCTGGATTTCGCTCAGGTGTCCTGACCTCTCAGTCTTATCATAGAAGTTCCCATGCTGACCAGGGTACAGCCTCATATAACTCCGTATGTGCAATCAACATGTTGATTTTAGTGACCTCAGAGGCTAAAATAAATATTAAAGTTAATAAACCAGTGTTTGGCTTGGTGGGCAGAAAAGAACAATATTTTTAATTTCATGTGTATGACTGTCAAAACAATCCAAGTAGAATATGTAATTATTAATTACTAAATCAATTATTAACCAATTTCACAGTCAAGAGTAAACTTCTACTTGATGTTAAAATCTAATGCTTGTCTAATGGGATAATCACTGCCAGGTCTCAGCACCTGATTACCATGCCTGGTGGTAAATGCTAACATTGTTTTTTCATGCTTATTGCCAGGCATGGAAGCACAAAGAGCTGCCCTAGTGACTTTCCTGAACTCTAGCCATACTACTCCCTACCACCATTTTATAGGAG
This sequence comes from Saccopteryx leptura, assembly GCF_036850995.1. Lineage (NCBI taxonomy): Eukaryota > Metazoa > Chordata > Mammalia > Chiroptera > Emballonuridae > Saccopteryx > Saccopteryx leptura. The sequence continues at coordinate 101,775,547 of NC_089507.1, read as the reverse complement.
CCACACTTCTTCTGAAAAGCAGGATTAATGACCACTGTTCATGTAGTCATCACCTTTCAAACTCAGTGTATCCTGGTACATGAACTCTGAAGGACTGGGGAGAAGCCATGGCATTGCTTTACGTGGAATCCTTCCTGTGTCACCTAGTTAAGTTTTTCCCCACGGGGAACCATGTTCTTTAATATGGAAGATCCTATAGTTGAGACAGTAGGCAACATAAACCCCCCATGTGGGAAATTGAGAGTGAGGATGAGAGATTGTCCTGGGTGCTATTCTATTCCTGGGCCTGTTGAACAATTCTGTATTGAATGGCTTGATTGTCCAGATTGCATGGAGAAACTATTTTCACTAATTTATTTTAGATTAGAGATTATATTGGGGTTTAATCCATGCCCCAGAATATAGGTTTGTTACCAAGTCTTGCCCTCTCAAAAAGGGGAACAGGATACATGTAGAAACAGTAGGTGACCATGCTCTAAAGAAAATAGTTTCTTTTTGAGTCAGGCCGATGGTCAACCCTCCTTATTCATATGTTACAGGTTCCTAAGAGCAAGGCTACTGAGGCCACCAAAGTGGCAATTGATGTAGGTTTCCGTCACATCGACTCAGCATACGTCTATGCAAATGAGGAGGAGGTCGGCAAGGCTATCCGAGAGAAGATTGCGGATGGCACAGTGAAGAGAGAGGACATATTCTACACCACCAAGGTGCTGTGGGCAGAGTGACGAGTAGTAACTGTCAGAGCAGATGCGTTATTTTGAAAAAACAAACAAACTTTGGTCTCAATTTGAATTACTTATTTATCTTCTAACATTGTAAAAATCCATTATATAAAAACACAAAGCAGAAAAGGATGGTTCTTCGCTGGATTGTGTTAAGGGTGGGTTCCCAAATCAGGTCTGATTTACCAAATTTTGTAACAATTTCCTTATGTGTAAAACCCTGCTTTTAACATAAAGATTGCTGAATGGTCCTGTGTGTGTCCCATCAATGATGACTCATTTCCAGGATGTGGACCTTTCAGCAGTCCTGTTCCCAGGCATTTATTATGTAGGGCAGTAGATTCTACTTCCCCTTGCCTGACATTCCTTGACTCTCTTTTCAGACATGAGTTTTCTAATCCCTGAAACAATTAGATTGCTTTTCCCGGCCCAGTGAAGTTTTCTTCACAGTATTCTTACAATCACTGAAATAAATCTCAGTGTTCTCATTTATACTAAGAGCCTCATTTGTACTAAGTAACATAAATTTAGCCCCAGAACATCTTTCTCTGAGACCAGCACTGTCTCTTAACTAGGATGTTAATTTTGGTTCCCAAATGTGTGAATCATAAGCGATTTTTTGTTTATTTGTTTCTTTTGGTTACTGCAGCTTTGGTCTACTTTCTTTCAACCAGAATTGGTTCGACAGGCCCTGGAAAGATCATTGAAGAAACTGCAACTGGACTATGTAGATCTCTTCCTTATTCATCTGCCAATAGCAATGAAGGTCAGCTTTTGTTTTTCTTGTTATGATCAAGACTATTCATCACTGCTGTTGCACCTCCATTATCTCACTCCAGCTAGATTTTGGGGTAACTTCCTGTGAGAGGTAGATGTGAGTATGTTGGATAGAACTGCTAAAAGATTTATGACTCTCCTTGACAGTTGTGTCACCTCACTATCAAGATATTTCATTCTTATTCTATAGTCTTCAGAAAGATAGAAATTCAATGAGCTCACTGCCTCCACTTCAAAGCATTCAGAACACTGTCCTTATGTCTAGGTGATGTGTTTCTGTCTGTAGTCCCTTAGTGATGAGGGTCCTCAAGAAACTTGAGTTATAAAAGATAGTAAGAGACACAATAGGAAGTCCACACCTCTTTAAGGGGAGGGTCACTTGCATATGAACTTTTTCACCCATTCAAGAGAGAAGCTTCTTGGGGTGGACCATATTGCACAACTGGGCTCCTCTGGACATTGCTTGTCCAGTCCCCTATCACAGTGGACATTTGCTGAGCACATCTGGTGTTCTCACTCTGTCTGAATTGGGTTATCATCAGTTGAAACTAAAACACATTCTTACTAGTAAGGGAAAGTCTCATCATCCAAACCAGCCTGTCCTTGTGAAACAAAATGAATTCTAACTCTAGGAGAACTTATTCTTAGTGACGTTTTTGGAGGGTGAATGGGTAGGAGTGTAGATGTGGTTGAGGGTCAAGATACTTTGCTATAGTCTCTCAGGTGATTCTGATCTTCCCTTCACTCAATGTATTCTCTTACACATCGCTCTCAGTATCTCTGCTTAGTAATAAAAGCCTCTTGAAGTTTGTATTACCAAGCTACTTAGGCACCAGAAAGAACATTCTTTTAAAATATCCCTCTTCTTCATACTCTCTTCCCTCTGTATTGTAGCCTGGAGAGGAGCGTTTACCGAAGGATGCCAGTGGGAAGGTTATTTTAGAGACTGTGGACCTGCGTGACACATGGGAGGTAAGTTCTGTGACTGCCACCAAAGGCACTGTGACAAGGTAGGCATCAGTGCACAAGGGTTAGATGAAATGGGTTGTCACCCCATTTGCTTTCTGCTCTCAGACAGGTCACTGAATTCCTCTGTACCTGTGCTCAATTCCATAAAGCCAGGGAGTGGAATAAGATCATAGCTAAGGTCTTTTTTTTTTTGTATTTTTTTGAAGTTAGAAGAGGAGAGGCAGACAGACAGACTCGCACATGTGCCTGACAAGTATCCATCTGGCATTCCCATCTGGGGGCGATACTCTGCCCATCTGGAGTGTTGCTGTTGCAACAAAAGCCACTCTAGTGCCTGAGGTGGAGGACATGGAACCATCCTCAGCAGCTGGGCCAACTTTGCTCCAATGGAGCCTTGGTTGAAGGAGGGAAAGAGAGAGACAGAGAGGAAGGAGAGGGAGAAGGATGGAGAAGCAAATGGGTGCTTCTCCTTTGTGCCCTGACCAGGGATTGAACCTGGGACTTCCACACGCTGGGCTGACGCTCCACTGTTGAGCCAACTGGCCAGGCCCACTAAGGTCTATTTTTAATATAAACTTTGGTGGCTCTAAGAAGGGTTTCTTTGCCGCAGTGATCAGGTTGAGTCTATGAGCCCTAAAAGAAGCATCATCAGAAGCATAGGAATTAATTATACGTCTATCCCAAGACAGATAAACACACCAGAAAAGGGGAAGCTGCTGTCCCCTTAGCAGGAGGAGAGTGAACCTTACCTTTCTACACCCTATTCTATTCACTTGTTTCACCCTTCTAAAAAGAAGCAGCAGAAAAATCTTTTAGCAATAGAAAATCTAAGAATTCTTCTTTGCCCTTACCTATGACACCATTTGTTTAGGGAACTATTAAGTGCCTAACAGCAAAATATGCACCATGGATGGGGGCAGGCAGCTGAGCGGAATTTAAAATTATCTTAATGTCTATTTATTGCCCTGGATATGCATGTCACAGGTTCAAGGACATGAGGTATGTGTACAGAGCAATAAAGTACTGTAGGAAATAATGTACCCAAGTGATAAAACTGTTTGCCTCAGCTAAATTGTTATGTACGTTAAGACAGATTTCTGGTTTTTGAAAAGTTCACTGTCAAATGGAAAAGCTAAACTTCACTAAAGGTTTGCCACACATGTCCTTTCTCCCCAGGCCCTGGAGAAGTGTAAGGATGCAGGTTTAACCAAGTCCATCGGGGTGTCCAATTTCAATCACAAGTTGCTGGAGATGATCTTGAACAAGCCAGGGCTCAAGTACAAGCCCGTCTGCAATCAGGTGAGCCTGTGCCCATGGAAACTTCTTTACTTTCTTCTCTTCACACCCTCTTTCTTGATTTCAGCTGCAAAGATGATTGTTCCTTTATTGCAATAGGAAATTTCAGAGAAGGAACAGGTTGAGTGGAGTGGGAAAATCCTGCCTGCAGTCATTCGGAGATGGGTTTGAGCTTGCCAGGAGATATTGAGGTGGAGAGGCTAAGTTGGCAGGTAGAAGTGTTGGTCTGAAGCTCAGACAGGCAGTCAGTGCTAGAGGTACATGTTTGGGAGTCCTTGCTTTATGAGTTGCAATTAAACTCATTGAAATGGATTCCCTTTCCTAGGGAAGTTCAAGGAATGAATGGGAAGGGGTTGGAAAGTCAACATTTAAGGCTCTGGTTACGGGGTTGAGTAGAAGTTGGCAGAAAGGGAGAAAGAAAATGAGTTGCGTGTGGTGTTAGGAAATCAAAAGAAGACACTGGAAAAGGTGTGTGAGAGCCATGGGTGAATCCTGCTGGGAGCAGCCAATCGACCTAGGGATAAAAAGGGTGTGGGGTTTTATGAGGTGGAGTTCCTGGGAAACCTCTCAAGTACAAATTCAGAATGGTAAGGGGGAAGGCTGGGTAAAAGCAAAGCAGTGCAAAGTGAAGAAGTGGATAAATCATAAATAAAAGAAATATATATTTTTTAAAATAACAATGCCGCTAATGCTCAAGCAGTATGATGTTGTAAAGTTGTATATCCATTTTTTAAAAACTGTTTGAAAATTATGCAAGAAACCATTTAAATATTTATACTCTTCATCTTAGTTATTTACTTTTTGGAATCTATTTGTAGAAAATAACTCATAATATGTTCAAGTATATTCCTTCCTCCTTCCTCCTCTCTCTCTCCTTCTCTCAATTCATTTGGAAGAGAAACTAGACATGTTTTCTTTTAAACTTTTCCTCACAATTGGTTTCACTGATGGATCCCTGGGATAGAATTGAACACATTACTGTCTTGTTTTTCTTATAAATTGGAGTTACATCTAAAGACTTGAGGATCACATATATGTTATTGTGAATTCATGAATTTCAACAAATGTAGTTACTTTCTTTTGATAATCAAATTATCACCATTATAATCAGAAGATGCCTCTTCAGATCACATCCCTCAGTGTCCTTCCTCTCTCTTACTTTTCTAAAATGTAAAATGTTTCAGTTCAATTTGCTGCTTTTTTACCCAGTACTGAAATCAGGCATTTTTCTTAGGAATCTTTTTTTTTTTTTATGTAGAAAAGTACATGTAGATGCCACAACATTATGCCTGTCTTTAATTATTTTAAACACTAACAAAAAGTAACAAGAAAATTGTTTTAGCACTTCTGAAAATCAATAGCATCTGAGGTATTTCAGAAGGTGCATGAAAAAATGACCAATCTGGAAAATATGGTGCATATGTTGGCTATTCCTTAAAAGGCTTTTCAAATTTACCTGGGGCTCATGTACTCTGATGCCTTCTTGTCTTGGCAATTCACAGGTGGAATGTCACCCATACCTCAACCAGAGCAAACTCCTGGAATTCTGCAAGTCGAAGGACATTGTTCTTGTTGCCTACAGTGCCCTGGGGACCCAAAGAGACCCAAACTGGTAAGAAGAATATCGGAGTTGACCTATGTCAGCAACTCTATTGGTGATGAAACAGTTTTTTAAAATTAGGTTTTAACATTTTTTTACATGTGCATATGAGAGACAGACAGAGACACAGATAGGAAGGGAAAAAATGATAAGCATCATCTACTAATTGCAACACTTTAGTTGTTCATGGATTGATTCTCGTGTATGCCTTCAGTGGGGTGAGGGGGTGGGGTGGCTCCAGCTGAACCAGTAATCTCTTACTCATGCTAACGACCTTGGGCTCAAGCCACTGACCTTTGAACTCAATTCAAAGACCATGGGATCATGTTGATGATCTCATGCTCAAGCCTGTGAGCCCACGCTCAAGCTGGTGACCTGGGTGTCTCTAACCTGGGACCTCAGTGTTCCAAGTCTATGCTCCATCCACTGTGCCACCACCAGACAGGCAGATTTTAACATTTTATTATGGAAAACTTCAAACATAAATACAGCAAACACAATAGTGTAGCAAGTGCCCTCACTGAACTTCCAGTCATCGATGTTCTTTCATTCCTGTTTCACGCATGCATCCATCAACTTCTAATTCCACCCAAAAAATATTTTTAAAAGTGATTTTGTAATAAAATTTATACAGCTTGTCATGCATAAATCTTAGTTGTACATGTTGACAATGGATATATTGCATAACAAATGTTTCTCTTCTATAGTTTGGGAAATTAGGGACACAGGGAAAGTACACTCTCGATTTCTAGTTCTACATCCTTCAAATCGCCATTTTTTGGTTTTGTTCACAGGGTAGACAAGGATAGCCCTGTTCTCTTGGAGGACCCAACCTTGAATGCCATTGCCAAAAAACACAATAGAAGTGCAGGTCAGGTGGCCCTGCGCTATCAAGTGCAGCGGGGAGTGGTGGTTCTGGCCAAGAGCTTCAATGAGAAGAGAATCAAAGAGAACTTCCAGGTACAGGCTGGATACCGTCTCCCCAGAGTGAGGAATGGGGGCTGTACTGGGGGCCATGTCTCTCACCTTCCAGCATGTTCCCATGTTCATTTATTCCCATGCATTTCTCCCTGTGCTGTCAGGGCAGCTTGGAAGAGTGGGAGAGAGAACACTGGCTTCACGGTCCTAGGTTTTATGGCTCCAAAGCAGATTTGCTGCTTCCTGGTTGTGTGACACTGAGTATATTTTATCTCTGTTGTTTTATCAATTTTAGGCGTCTTAACATGCAGTAAAGAACTACTACAACCCTGGTTCCTTTCTCTCGTCTTCTCTACATCATGAAACCCTATTTGTATTTCAGTATCAAACTCGAATAGGATTAGCTGCTTTGCTGAACCACTGGGACCCCAGCAGAGTTGTCATTCACCATTGTACTTGGCATGGCTGTGTTAGGGAGTTTGCTCCTTCTTTTTTTATTTTTATTTTTTATTTTTTTCAAACAATTGTATTTTTAATGGGGCGACATCAATAAATCAGGATACATATATTCAAAGATAACAACTCCAAGTTATCTTGCCATTCACTTATGTTGCATACCCATCACCCAAAGTCAGATTGTCCTCTGTCACCTTCTAACTAGTTTTCTTTGTGCACCTCCCCCTCCCCCTTTCCCTCTCCCTCTCCCCTCTCTGCCCGTAACCACCACACTCTTATCAATGTCTCCTAGTTTCACTTTTATGTCCCACCTACGTATGGAATAATGCAGTTATGGTTTTTTCTGATTTACTTATTTTACTTCTTAAGTTTCACTTTTATGTCCCACCTACGTATGGAATAATGCAGTTATGGTTTTTTCTGATTTACTTATTTTACTTCTTATAATGTTATCAAGATCCCGCCATTTTGCTGTAAATGTTCCGATGTCATCATTTCTTATGGCTGAGTAGTATTCCATAGTGTATATGTGCCACATCTTCTTTATCCAGTTATCTATTGACGGACGGGCTTTTTGGTTGTTTCCATGTCCTGGCCACTGTGAACAATGCTGCAATGAACATGGGGCTGCATGTGTCTTTATGTATCAATGTTTCTGAGTTTTGGGGGTACATACCCAGTAGAGGGATTGCTGGGTCATAAGGTAATTCTATTTTCAGTTTTTTGAGGAACCACCATACTTTCATCCATAATGGTTGTACTACTTTACATTCCCACCAACAGTGGATGAAGGTTCCTTTTTCTCCACAGTCTCTCCAACATTTGCTATTACCTGTCTTGTTAATAAAAGCTAATCTAACAGGTGTGAGGTGGTATCTCATTGCCATTTTGATTTGCATTTCTCTAATAACTACAGAAGATGAGCATCTTTTCGTATATCTGTTGGCCATTTCTACTTCCTCCTGGGAGAAGTGTCTGTTCATGTCCTCTTCCCATTTTTTTATTGGATTGTTTGTTTGTTTGTTGTTGAGTTTTATGAGTTCTTTGTATATTTTGGATATTAGGCCCTTATCTGAGCTGTTGTTTGAAAATATCATTTCCCATTTAGTTGGCTTTCTGTTTATTTTGTTATCAGTTTCTCTTGCTGAGCAAAAACTTCTTAGTCTGATGTAGTCCCATTCATTAATTTTTGCCTTCACTTCTCTTGCCTGTGGAGTCAAATTCATAAAATGCTTTTTAAAACCCAGGTCCATGAGTTTAGTACCTATGTCTTCTTCTATGTACTTAATTGTTTCAGGTCTTATGTTTAGATCTTTGATCCATTTTGAGTTAAATTCAGTACAGAGGGACAGATTGTAGTCCAGTTTCATTCTTTTGCATGTGGCTTTCCAATTTTCCCAGCACCATTTATTGAAGAGGCTTTCTTTTCTCCATTGTGTGTTGTTGGCCCCTTTATCAAAAATTGTTTGACTATATATATGTGGTTTTATTTCTGGACTTTCTATTCTGTTCCATTGGTCTGAGTGTCTATATTTCTGCCAATACCATGCTGTTTTGATTGTCGTGGCCCTATAATATAGTTTGAAGTCAAGTATTGTAATGCCCCCAGCTTCATTCTTTTTCTTTAGGATTGCTTTGGCTATTCAGGGTTTTTTATCATTCTATATAAATCTGATTATTTTTTGCTCCATTTCTTTAAAAAATGTCATTGGAATTTTTATGGGAATTGCATTAAATTTGTATATTGCTTTGGGTAATATGGCCATCTTGATTATATTTATTCTTCCTAACCAGAACAAGGTATATTCTTCCATCTCATTATATCTTTTTCAATTTCCCTTAACAATGGTTTATAGTTTTCTTTATATAAGTCCTTTACATTCTTTGTAATGTTTATTCCTAAGCATTTTATTTTTATTGTTGCAATCGTGAAGGGGATTATTCTTTTGAGTTTGTTCTCAAATGTTTCATTGTTGGCATATAGAAAGGCTATTGACTTCTGTATGTTAATTTTGTATCCTGTGACCTTACTGTATTGGCTTATTGTTTCTAGTAGTCTTTTTGTGGATTCTTTGGGGTTTTCAATGTATAGGATCATATCATCTGCAAAAAGTGATACCTTTACTTCTTCTTTTCTGATATGGATGCCTTTTATTTCTTTGTCTTGTCTGATTGCTCTGGCTAGAACCTCTAGTACGACACTAAATAAGAGTGGAGCGAGTGGACCACCCTGTCTTGTTCCTGATTTAAGGGGGAAAGCCTTCAGTTTAGTGCCATTTATTAATTTATTTATTTTTTAATTTTTTTTTATTTTATTTTTTTTTGTATTTTTCTGAAGCTGGAAACGGGGAGAGACAGTCAGACAGACTCCCGCATGCGCCCGACCGGGATCCACCCTGCACGCCCACCAGGGGCGAGGCTCTTCCCACCAGGGGGTGATGCTCTTCCCCTCTGGGGCATCGCTCTGCCAAGACCAGAGCCACCCTAGCGCCTGGGGAAGAGGCCAAGGAGCCATCCCCAGCACCCGCGCCATCCTTGCTCCAATGGAGCCTTGGCTGCGAGAGGGGAAGAGAGAGACAGAGAGGAAGGAGCGAGGGTGGAGAAGTAAATAGGCTCTTCTCCTAAGTGCCCTGGCCGGGAATCGAACCCGGGTCCCCCGCACACCAGGCCGACGCTCTACCGCCGAGCCAACCAGCCAGGGCCCAGTTTAGTGCCATTAAATATGATGTTAGCTGATGGTTTATCATATATGGCTTTTATCATGTTGAGATATTTTCCTTCTATACCCATTTTGTTGAGAGTCTTAAACATAAAATTGTGTTGTATTTTATCGAAAGCCTTTTCTGCGTCTATTGATAAGATCATGTGGTTTTTGTTCTTTGTTTTGTTGATATGGTGTATTACGTTAACCGTTTTACGTATGTTGAACCATCCTTGAGATTCTGGGATGAATCCCACTTGATCATGATGTATTATCTTTTTAATATGTTGTTGTATTTGATTTGCTAGTATTTTGTTTAGTATTTTAGCATCTGTATTCATTAGAGATATTGGTCTATAGTTTTCTTTTTTTGTGTCATCCTTGCCTGGTTTTGGTATGAGGGTTATGTTGGCCTCATAAAATGTTTTTGGAAGTATTGCTTCTTCTTCAATTTTTTGGAAGACTTTCAGTAGAATAGGAACCAAGTCTTCTTTGAATGTTTGATAAAATTTTCTGGTATAACCATCACGTCCTGAACTTTTATTTTAATGTTTTTTCTCTATTTCTTCTCTATTAATAGGCCTGTTTAGGCTTTCTGCTTCTTCTTGACTCAGTCTAGGAAGGTTGTATTGTTCTAGAAATTTATCCATTTCTTCTAGGTTGTTGAATTTAGTGGCATAAAGTTTTTCATAGTATTCTACAATAATTCTTTGTATATCTACGGTGTCCGTGGTGATTTCTCCTCTTTCATTTTGGATTTTGTTTATATGAGTTCTTTCTCTTTTTTCCTTGGTAAGTCTTGCCAAGGGTTTGTCAATTTTGTTGATCTTTTCAAAGAACCAGCTCCTTGTTCTATTAATTTTTTCTATAGTTTTTCTGTTCTTTATTTCATTTATTTCTGCTCTGATTTTTATTATCTCCTTTCTTCGGCTGGTTTTGGGTTTTCTTTGTTCTTCTTTTTCCAGTTCCTTAAGGTGGGAAGTTAAGTGGTTCACTTGGGCTCTTTCTTGTTTGTTCATATATGTCTGAAGTGATATGAACTTCCCTCTTATCACTGCTTTTGCTGCATGCCATAGATTCTGATATGTCGTATTGTCATTTTCATTAGTCTGTATATATCCTTTGATGTCTGCACTTATTTCTTCTTTGTCCTATTCATTTTTTAAAAGTATGTTGTTTAGTTTCCACATTTTTGTGGGATTTTTTCCCTCTTTTTTGGAGTTGAATTCTAGTTTCAAGGCTTTATGATCAGAAAATATGCTTGGTACAACTTCGATTTTTATGAATTTGCTGATGTTGTTTTTGTGGCCCAACATATGGTCAAGTCTTGAGAATGATCCATGTACACTGGAGAAAAATGTATACTCAGTCACTTTGGGATGAAATGTCCTGTAGATGTCTATCATATCCAGGTGCTGTAGTGTTTTGTTTAAGGCCACTATATCTTTGTTGATTCTCTGTTTGGATGACCTACCTAGAGCCGTCAGCGGTGTATTGAGGTCTCCAAGTATGATTGTATTTCTGTCAGTCTTTGTTTTAAGGTCAATAAGTAGCTGTCTTATATATTTTGGTGCTCCTCGGTTTGGTGCATATATATTAAGAATTGTTATGTCTTCTTGATTCAGTGTCCCCTTAGCCATTATGAAATGGCCATTTTTGTCTCTGAGTACTTTTGCTGTCTTGTAGTCAGGATTATCAGAAATGAGTATTGCTATGCCTGCTTTTTTTTGGATGTTATTTGCTTAGAGTATTGTTTTCCAGCCTTTCACTTTGAATTTGTTTTTATCCTTGTTACTTAGATGAGTTTCCTGTAGGCAGGATACAGTTATACAGTTGGATTTTCTTTTTTTTTTTTTTTTTATTCTTTTTTTTTTTTTCTTTCATTTTTCTGAAGCTGGAAACAGGGAGAGACAGTCAGACAGACTCCCGCATGCCTTTTTATTGGTAAATTTAATCCATTTACATTTAGTGTAATTATTGACACTTGTGAGTTCCCTATTGCCATTTTTTATATTGCTTTCTGTTAGTTTTGTGTCTTGTTTTATCCTTCTCTTTTGTTTTTCTATCTTTTGTTTTTATTTGGTTGTATTCCATACATCTTTCCTCTGTTGCTATCTTTTTTTTATCTCATGTGCTTCTGTGGTGTGTTTTTCAATGGTGGTTACCTTTAAATAATGAAAAGGGTTCCTACCCTGTTCATTGTAGTGCACTATTTTGTGAGTACTTTTGCACTCCATCGTCCTTTGCTACTGTTAATCTCCATCCTCTCCCCCCACCCTTTCTTTTTGTTGTTGTCACAGTTTAAATTTGGTTTTATTGTGTTCTTCTTGGAGCTTTTACTTGTGGCTTTGTGGTTTTTTTGTTCTTTGTATCTGATTGGAGAACCCCCTTTAGTAATTCCTGGAGTGGGCATTTTCTGATGATAAATTCCCTCATCTTTTCTGTATCTGTGAATGTTTTTATTTCTCCATCATATTTGAAGGATAGCTTTGATGGGTATAGTATTCATGGCTCAAAGTTCCTCTCTTTCAGGACTTTAAATATTGGGGTCCACTCTCTTCTAGCTTGTAGAGTTTCTGCTGAGAAATCTGATGATAATCTAATGGGCCTTCCTTTATATGTTGTATTCTTCTTTTCCCTGGCTGCCTTGAGAATTTTTTCTTTGCTGTTGGTTTGTGCCAATTTCATTATGATGTGCCTTGGAGTAGGTTTGTTGGGGTTAAGAAAACTTGGAGTTCTGTTTGCTTCTTGAATTTGAGGCTTTAGTTCTTTCCACAGGCTTGGGAAGTTCTCATCTATTATTTGTTTGAGTATGTTCTCCATTCCATTTTCTCTCTCTTCTCCCTCTGATATACCTATTATTCTTATGTTATTCTTTTTGATGGAGTCAGATAATACGTGTAGGGCTATCTCATTTTTTTTTAATTTTTGAGTCTCTTTCTTCTTCTCTATGTTGTGCCTCAAGTTGCTTGTCTTCTATTTCACTAATCCTCTCTTCTATCTGGCCAGTTCTCTTAGCTAAGCTTGATACCTCGTTTTTTAGCTCGTGAATTGAGTTTTTTAATCTCTGTTTGATTTGTTTTTATAGTTTCAATTTCCTTGGAAATATATTCTTTGTGTTCATTGAGTTGTTTTCTGAGCTCCCTAAATTGCCTTTCTGTGTTTTCTTGTATATCTCTGAGTATTTTTAGGATTTCTATCTTAAATTCTCTGTCATTTAGCTCCAAGGTTTCCAATATATTAAATTTTTTCTCAATAGATTTTTCCTCATCTAGCTGTGTTACCTCTCTTTCTTTTGTATCCATGATATTCGATTTTCTCTACCTTAATGGCACCTGAGGGTGGTTTTGTTGATAGTATTAATGAGATTTAATAAAGAATAAAAAGTTAAAAAAATAAATAATCAAAAAGAGTTGTTTTTTTTAAAAAAAGTTAATAATAAAATAAAGAAAATTAAAATAAAATTTTTTTTTAAAAAAGGAAATTATTCCCCCCCTCCTTTTTTCTTCTACTCTCCTCTCCCCTCTTTCTTGAGAAAATCTTGTGGTGAACTGTGAATTATATTGTACTAAATAGAACAAACAATGCCTGTAATGGAGGGCCTGAATTGGGTAGAAGTAATAAAGAGGCAAAAAAAAAGAAAAAAAGAAAAAAAAGAGGCATATGGACCCACACAAAGCAAATAAGAAAAAAATTTGGGTCAAGAATAAAATGATTTGCTTTTAGGTGTTGGTTTACTAAGAGTTATGATGAGAGGAATAAGAGCGAAACAGGAAAATAGGGGGACAAATTAAAAAATTACTATTGTATTTAGTGGAACAAGAACTAGATAAAATGGAGAACCAGGAATGGGAGCACTGCTAATGTGTTAAAAAGGTGAAGTAAAAACCTCCCAAAATGTCACAAACATAAGTTTGAGTCCCAGATAAGATATTGTTTGTTATTGAGGTTTGAATAAGAGGAGACATAAAGGAGAAAGGAAGAATTTAATATAGAGGGAGAAAAGAAAGTGAGAGAGAGAGAAAAAAAGAGGGAACCACTACAAGAAGAAAAAAGAAAAAAGAGGAGAGAGAGAGAGAGTTAAGGGTTTTGGAGTGTAACCCTCATAGAGAGAAAGGAAGAGAAAAGAAAAGATAATGAGAGATGTAACACTTATGGGTAGTGTAGTTCAAGGAGAGGAGAGTAAGACTGGCAAAGAGTTAAATGACCAAATTGGAGGAGGAAAAAAAATATCAAGAATGAAGATAAGAGAAACAAACGAACAAATATAATAAAATGGGATAGGTTATAAAGTCTGCGTATTATTTTTGATTTTGAGAGGTTATCTTTTTGCTTTTTCTTTTCTCTCCCTCTTCCTGGTCGGTGACTCTGTACCTCGGATTCTGCCCCTTTGGCACACTCAGGTAGAGGTTTGCAGTTGATAAGTCTCTATGGCGATGTCGTGTATTGTACTTCAGTCTCATTGGTAGTCGAGGCTCATTAGCATTTATAGCAGGGGTCCCCAAACTTTTTACACAGTGGGCCAGTTCACTGTCCCTCAGATTGTTGGAGGGCCAAAGTATAAAAACAACTATGAACAAATCCCTATGCATACTGCACATATCTTATTTTAAAGTAAAAACACAAAACGGGAACAAATACAATATTTAAAATAAAGAACAAGTAAATTTAAATAAAAAAACTGGCCAGTATTTCAATGGGAACTATGCTCCTCTCACTGACTACCAATGAAAGCGGTGCCCCTTCTGGAAGTGTGATGGGGGATGGATAAATGGCCTCAGGGGGCCACATGCGGCCAACAGGCCGTAGTTTGGGGACCCCTGATTTATAGGCTCCACCAGTGAGAGAGTCCGTGTTCCTGGAGCCTTTCTCCTAGTCTTTCCTTCCTCAATTAGTAGCCTGATAATCCAGCTATGGGGTTGCTGCTGCCTCTGCCTGGATAGTAAGAGGCTCAAAGAGCTGGCAACTCCCCACTCTATTCCCACTCAGCACAGGGCTCTGGCTCAGAGCTGCTAGCATAGTCAGGCGGGGCTTCCACCCACTCAAAGACCTCTGGCTCTGCCACTCTGTGGGATAACACGGGTGTGCACTGCCGAGGCACTTGGAGGAATCTCTCGTCCACTATCTGCGCATGCAGACCAGGATATCAGGCCAGCAATCACACACTCTGAGTGAAATCCCCAACCACACGAAAAAGTTCCAGCATTGGAATTGACTCTCGCTCCGTCCTCGTGCGCGGCTTTTTCAAGGTTCTGGGGCAGCCTGAGATTCCACCTTTGGCCCACACAAAGGCCCCTGACTCTGCCCCTCTGTGGGATAACATGGGTGGGCACTGCCGAGGCACTCAGAGGAAACTCTCGCTCACTATCTGTTTGCAGACCAGAATATCAGGCCGGCTGCCTCACCCTCTGAGTGAAACCCCCACCCGCACGGAAAAGTTCTAGCATTGAAATTGGCTCTTGCTCCTTCCCCGTGTGTGGCTTTCCCAGGGCCCTGGGGCAGTACAGAGATTCCACTTTTGGCCCACACAGAGGCCTCTGACTCTGCCCCTCTGTGGGGTAACACAGGCGCCCACTTCTGAGGTGCTCGGAGGAATCTCTTGCTCACTCTCCGTGCGTGCAGACCAGGATATCAGGTTGGCTGCCTCAACCTCTAAGTCAGGGGTCCCCAAACTATGGCCCACGGGCCACATGCGGCCCCCTGAGGCCATTTATCCAGCCCCCGCTGCACTTCTGGAAGGGGCATCTCTTTCATTGGTGGTCAATGAGACTAGCAAATTTCCCATTGGAATACTGGTCAGTTTGTTGATTTAAATTTACTTGTTCTTTATTTTAAATATTGTATTTGTTCCCGTTTTGTTTTTTTTACTTTAAAATAAGATACGTGCAATGTGCATAGGGATTTGTTCATAGTTTTTTTTTATAGTCTGGCCCTCCAACGGTGTGAGGGACAGTGAACTGGCCCCCTGTGTAAAAAGTTTGGGGACCCCTGCTCTAAGTGAATCCCCCTCCAGCATGGAAAAGTTTCAGCATTAGAATTAGCTCTCGCTCCCTCCCCATGCATGGCTTTTTCAGGGTGCTGGGGCGGCCTGGATATTCCACTTTCGGCCCACACAAAGGCCTCTGACTATGCCTCTCTGTGGGGCAACACGGGTGCCCACTCCTGGGGCTTTGGAAGGAATCTCTCGCCTACTATCTGTGTGCACCAACCTGGAGATCGGGGAAAATGGCTGCCCTGCTTATCTTTCTTTGTCTGGGTTTGGCGCAAGTGTTAGCTTGTATTGCCTCGTTTGCCACAGGAACAGTTTTTCCTCGGCTTGGATCTCTGTGCCACAGCCTGGTTCGGCTGTTTGTGCTGTGGCCTGGATATATTCACCCCCTTTGCCCGCCTTAGTTTCTATATTCTCAGTTCCCAGTGAAAGCCGCCCTCTTTAGGTTAGTGAGGAAGGCGGAGCATTTCTTACTCCCTATTTCCTTCGGGGTTTGATTATATATTTAGCCAATTTTTCGCTCAACCATACCTTCGGGTGTATTGCGAAACATCTGGAGGCTCCAAGGATAGGTTTTTCTGTTTCTGGTTGAATATCTTGTTGAGTTTTGGGGGAGATTTATTGGTATCGCTTCCTACTGTGCCATTACTCTGACGTCATCTCTCCTTCTTAAACTAAACTTCTTTCTTTGTTAGTGTGCTCTCTACACAGTGAGATCCTAAATGCCATGACTTCCTCTGGGTCATCTTTTAGCACCTTTTTCCTAGCAAACTCCTGGCAGGTAGGAAGCTGCATGTAAGTTTATAAACTGACAAATGAATGAATAAAAATTTTCCCTAAAATCTTCCTCATGTATCTTCTAATCCCTTAGGTCAATCAGTGATCTTCCCTTATTTTGTTGTGAACCTCATGAGAAACTGTGTGAACTCTATCCCATTTTGAAATAACAGCTAACAGTTTCATCATGAGTATAATATTTGCATGATATAACATTTAAAGCACATTATTTATCATGTGCTTACTGGAAAATCTTGAAGGTGTAGGTTTTATTCATTCAATTTATGGAAATCTCTAAATCTCTAATCTAAATCTCATTGTGAAGCCAATCAAAAAATCTGTTTTTATTTTGTTTTATAATTAGTTTTTAGTTCAACTCAACACATTAATATATATCTCCATGACAACCAAGTTACTTCTGGGGTATATTATTAAGATGAATAAAAGATGGAGCGATAGATGTTTGATAGATAATTAGATAGATATAGATAGATAGAGACACTGAGTTTTCTATAAAATTTTCCCCTGGATGAAGTAATGTGCTTACCGCTTTAATATTTTTTATCAAAGATTAGTCTTCTTTGCTATTAATTCATTTTTTTATTAGAGAAGATTTAATTTGTATCATGAAATAAAAATAAATCTGGGCTTAAGTAAGAGAGACTTTATTTAGAAGAAAGAACTTCCTGAATGTTGAATCTATAAGTATCTTGTAGATGAATCAGAAAAATTTTTTCATAGTGGAGTAAACATGATAGGGAGGGAATGAGTAGGCATGTGGTTGAATAGTTGATCAGTGAATGCTTTTCTAGAGGTCAACAGCTTCTTGGAGAGGCCTTCACTGGGGGTTGCTCTTCCTTCCAAACTTGCTTATGTTCAAGGCTGCGTCTAATTTTAGGAAGTGTGTGGGGGAGGGGAAACCAGACTCAAATTTGGTCCAATTGGCAGGTATTTTATCCAGAATAACCAACTATCTCTTTATTTAAAAAAAATAGTAAAAAAAGGTTTCTTTTTCTGTTGCAAACAATTCACATAAAAAGATTTGTATTCAATGAGTTACAAAAGTCTTTCTTTTGTGAAGTGGAGCCGAGAAGGAGAGAGAATGGTAAAGGAGAAGTGGAGAACCCAGGAGGAGAGTTCTCAGGCCCGTACACCCGGAAGAGATGACAGAGATGCTTCCCCCGTGCCCTCCTGTCTCTGTCCAGCAAGAAAGTCCTCAGTTCCAAGGTGGAGGCTAGCTGCCTTGGGGAGAGGGTTTTTTTTTTAATAAATTTTTATTAATTTAATTAGGTGACATAAAAAAATCAGGGTACATATGTTCAAAGAAATGATGTCCAGGTTATCTTGTCATTAAATTATGTGGCATACCCATCACCCAAAGTTAAATTGTCCTTTGTCACCTTTTCTAGTTTTCTTTGTGCCACCCACACCCTGTAACCACCACACTCTTGTCCATGTCTCTTAGTCTCGTTTTTATGTCCCACCTATGTATGGAATCATGCAGTTCTTGTTTTTTTCTGATTTACTTATTTCACTCCATATAATGTTATCAGGATCACACCATTTTGTTGTAAATGATCCCATGTCATCATGTCTTATGCCTGAGTAGTATTCCATAGTGTATATGACTCTTTCCTTCCTTTTAGGTTTTTGACTTTGAATTGACTCCAGAAGACATGAAAGTCATTGACGGCCTCAACAAAAATTACCGATATATTAAATTTGCATTGTAAGTGATTTGTAGGTTATTTTCCCAGGTTGTTTTCTGTAGCAGGCAGATTAGCAGGGGTACTTGGTTTTTTCAAATCAGGGAAACAGAGCTTATTTCAGGTGTAGAAAAACAAGAGCTTTCTGGAGACATGAGAAAAGAAGTTTAGTCTAGGATCAATTTCTCACCCAACAGATGTGTGAATGGGGCCCAGGAGAGACTATAGGTAAATGGCCAAAGTTTTGCCATGTGAATTCCTAGCTATTATGCTCTCAATTCTGTGCCTGCTATGCCTTCACCCAGCTGTGACTTACCCACTTGACACAGAAGGCACTGTTCCTATGGCCCACTGTACTTTCTGGGGTGCTAATCTAAAAATAAAAGCCCATTCAAAGTAAGAAACAACAATCATCTATTGAGATCATTAAGAGTAGCTATTTGGGAATCAGTAATATAGGCAGAAGCCCAAATAATATTTGGATTGGGAGACAAAGGCAATGAGTGTTTATGAGGAAGGGAAGCGGAACAATAATTACATCCAGAGAAGGAAGGAATTGAAGTTAATTCTAAACAATGTTTTT
Source organism: Saccopteryx leptura (assembly GCF_036850995.1). NCBI lineage: Eukaryota > Metazoa > Chordata > Mammalia > Chiroptera > Emballonuridae > Saccopteryx > Saccopteryx leptura. The sequence continues at coordinate 101,757,053 of NC_089507.1, read as the reverse complement.
AATTTTCAGTCTAGTGGTGATCAGTCCACTACTGATAATAACTGCTTTGTTCGTGTCCTTGAAAACAGTTCCTTGTGATACAGCATTGCTTAGGACTAGCCCGTAGGACATTTTGCCCTTTTTAACATTTCAGAGAAAAAGCATGGTTATATTGATGACCACGTAATAATGAATCCAGCCTGAACTCTATTCATTTGTGTCTTAACACAATTATAAAATGTAACATTAATATTTTTTATGGAGGAGGGGCCATGAAGGTAAATGTGGGAAAGTCATAATGTGGACTCACTTCCACCTCCTCCTGGAGGGGCCAGTGCCATTTTTCCTTAACTGCACATTCCTTTCCCAAGTCACCGTCCCTGTCTTCCAGATGTATTTCTCCGCTGCCATTTTATCCTTATCAGAAACTCCATTTCTTCAGTTATGTAATTTGACCAAACTGAAGTATAAATGAATCTTGAAATTAATTGACCCTAGTGACTCCAGCAGCATATACCAACTTAGTTTCTGAAAGCAGTAATTACAGTTGGCAGGTATGGTCATGTCAGCAAACATCTCAACTTCTCAAGAGAGTAGAGAAGTTATTAGATGAATTTGTTGAAAAGAGCAGCAATCTTTACTATTAGCATTCTGATGATCCAGGGACAAAAATGACACATGGGCCAAAATAACCACCACCTTTTAGCTGTAGCACTTACATCCTCTGGCTAACTGTGATCTACTGCACGCGAATGTGGGAATCGGGCACATACACCAGGAGCTGCATGTCCGCGTGTTGAGGTGGAAGGACGGGTGTGGTTGGAACCTGAAGAGTTTTTGGCCCATCCTGACTGATCCACAGAAACCTCCCTTTGACAGCCTAGTACTGAGTTAGCAAAGGAATATTTTTCTTTCTCTTTCAGTGCTGCTGATCACCCTTATTACCCATTTTCTGAAGAATATTGACCGGCAGCTATCCTCCATGAGTCCCACCAGCATCTCTTGCTTCTAAGGGTGTGGAGAGGATTCCTGCACTTGGTGGAAGTGATTAAAAGCAGTTCTGTAGTTCCAGGCACCTTGCCCTATTTCTTTTGAAAATATTTTTTTAAATGTAATAATAAATACTTCCAAATGAAAATGGTTGTTTTCCTGATAATTAAAATTTATAATACATACAAATTACAGAAAATTTGGATAATAAAAAGTAAAAGAAAGAGAATAAATATAATGTATACTTAGTCTATTTAAACATTCTGAAACTTTGGGTGCATTTTCCTTTATGGTTTTTCTATACAAATTGTGTTTGTGTGTCTTTATTTACAATATTGAAATAATCTTCAACCTATTGCTTCTATATATTTTTTAATATTTAGCTGAAACATTTTTCCAATCAAATATTATTTAAAAATTTTAATATTATATTTTACTATTGTAAAGCAGTGCATCTTATTAATTTATTCACTTTCATAATCATCTGCCTAGATTTTGGCATTTTGATTAGATCTTACATATTTTGCCATTTATTTATTTACTCATTCAACATACCTTCAATGAAAGTTTTTTTATCTGCCAGACATTGTTTTATTAATAAGTAAAATAGGAGGAATTAAATTCAGATAAGAAATATTTTGAGTTTACAGTCCAGTGAAGGAAGACTATGAAGGAGACAGAAAGTGTTTGGCTGTTTGAACTGAGGAGTGCCTATTGAAGATAAGTCTGCATAGGCTCTCAGGGTTTTGTACACTTGATAAGCAGATACACTGCTTTTTTTCAAGAAGTTTGTATAGCCTCGGATTAGAGACCAAGTGGCTCCCTTCAGAGGAGGTAAGGCACTGTTCAGTAATATGAAGAAAATACTGCCTGCCGGAGAAAGGGTAGTATGCTTAATGCTCACTCTCATGGGTCCAGGTTCCCTAGACCCAGGTTGTCTCCTGTAACTCAACCCACTGCCTCTTCAGTTATCTTCAGGGCCCCTTCACCCCTGTAGAAATGGGGGCTCAAGGTACTAGCCCAGTTAACCTTATTGTGGGAAATAATTGCACAGTATGCATACATCAAACCATCACATATACTCCAAACTCACACAGTGTTATATGTCAACTAACATATATCTCAACAGAGGTGGAAAAAAATGCTGTTACTTGGCTACAGCTAATGTGAGTAATAAACTGCCTTCTACCAGCACCCATGAAATCATGCATGTTCATTTATTAGCTTGTGAGTCAGGTCAGAATTTTAAGTTTTTATTTTTGTTTATTTGTTTTGTATTTTTCTGAAGTTGGCAATGGGGAGGCAGTCAGACCGACTCCTGCATGCGCCTGACCAGGATCCACCCAGCATGTCCACCAGAGGACGATGCTCTGCCCATTTGGGGTGTGCTCTGTTGCAACCAGAATCATTCCAGAGCCTGAGGCAGAGTCCATAGAGCCATCCTCAGCGCCCGGGCCAACTTTACTTCAATGGAGGCTTAGCTGCAGGAGGGGAAGAGAGAAACAGAGATGAAGGAGAGGGGGAGGGGTGGAGAAGCAGATGGGCCCTTCTCCTGTGTACCCTGGCCGGGAATCAAATCCGGGACTCCTGCACTCCAGGCTGACACTAGAATCTTATGTTTTTCATGATCCTTGACAGTGATGTGAAGAAAATAAACCTGAAGAAGAGAATAAATAATGGTGAGGGTGGGACTGTTAGGTGCTATTATGAGATAATTTGAAACAATTTCACTGTGAAAATGATTATGGGCAAAAATTTAGGCAAGAGAATGAGCTATGTGGATATGTAGGAGAGTAATCATGGACATGGAACAGATAGGCTAAGGCTAGGAGTAAGTGTTCCTGCCTGGTCTGTGGTGGTGCAGTGTATTAAGTGTCAGGAGTCTAAGGTTGCTGGTTCAACACCCTAGGTTTCCTGGTGAAGGCATATATGATGAGAAATCAATGAACAACTGAAGCAAAGCCACTATGAATTGATACTTTTTGCTCTACTCCACTCTCTCTGTAAAATCAATAAAATTTTTTTTTAAAAAAGAATTGTTTCTATACTATTTATGTGACAGCAATTAGGCCAATGTGGGCAGAGTTTAGGGGGCAAGAGAGGTAGAAGTAGGAGATAAGGTCCAGATGATCAATGGGGGACTCTATCATGTAGCTTTTGAAAAAAGCTTTATTCTGAGAGAAATGAAGAATGATACTATAATTTCTAAGCAGAGTAGTTGTGCGAGCTGATCTATTATTTAAAATATTTTATTTATTGATTTTTGATAAAGGATAGAGAGAGAAATAGGGAAAAGAGTGAGAAACATCAACTTAGAGTGGTTGCTTCTCCTACGTGCCTTGACTGGGCAAGCCCGAGGTTTTGAAATGGGTCACTCTGGTATTATGTTTCTATGTATAATTGTTTCTGCCATGAAATCTTAAATTTATCACATTTCACATTGATCACTTCTCTTACTCTGTGGTTTTTCCTACATCTTGGTCTATCAAGTTCTTGATTCCTGAAGAATTATAGTCAACCCTGGTAAGGCTAGCTCAATTGGTTAGAGCATTTTTCCAATACACCAAGGCTGCAGGTTCAATCCCCAATCAACCAGTGAATGCACAGAATAAGTAGAACAATAAATGGATGTTTCTCTCTCTCTACTTTCTTCTCTCTCTAAAATCAATACATTTAGAAAAAATATTGAAGTCAGTGCGATTCTCAATTTAGTTCCCAGAGAGTTTATTTGTTTAGATTAGTTTATGTGATAAGTTAAATAAAAGTTCATCATTCTCTCCACATTTCTTCTTTAAACAGATTTGCTGCTGGTGTTACTGAACTAAAGGGGTTCATTCATCTGCATGAATCAATGCCCAATCAAATGCAAATAAGAATTTGCAGGAAGTAAATGTTAATAATTAAGAAAATGGCTCCATGCCAGTAGTCAATGACACCATGCTCATGCTCAAAGACATGTCTCCCAGATGGCTTCTAAAATATGGGTTATATAGGGAGAAGAAAATCATTAATTATGGTGGAGATAAGATTAATGTCTTTATTAATTGGTGGGTACTAAGGTAGGGTATAGTTGATTCTTACATCTGATGGTGACATCAGTCAGCCACATAGTTGCTCTTTCTGGTTGTACAAGGGTGTGGTTGGTGGAGTAGTTCACTGTTTAACTAGAACACAACTGAGTCTTAGATGTTATTTCTAGTTGATGGAAACATTGTCTCTATGGTCAAGAGACCCAGGGCTTTGCTCTTAAGATTATATGATGCTAACCAGAATTTCACCATCCTGAGTGTTTGACGATTAAGTGGATGTGCAAGGGATAAGGAGATGGGTGTCAGGTTGTTGGATGAAGTCAGTTTGGATTAAAAGGAAAGAAAAGAGAAAGCATTATACAGTGTGTCCATAAAGTCATGGTGCACTTTTGACCGGTCACAGGAAAGCAACAAAAGATGATAGAAATGTAAAATCTGCACCAAATAAAAGGAAAACCCTCCCAGTTTCTGTAGAATGATGTGGCAGCATGGGTGCATGCGCAGATGATGATGTAACACCATGTATACAGCGGAGCAGCCCACTGCCATGCCAGTCGAGATGTGGACGGTACAGAGGAAAGTTCAGTGTGTTCTGTGGCTTGCTAAATTCGAATCTGTGACCAAAGTGCAATGTGAATATCGGCGTGTTTATAGCAAAGTGCCACCACATAGGAATAACATTACTTGGTGGGATAAGCAGTTGAAGGAAACCGGGAGTTTGGTGGAGAAACCCCATTCTGGTAGGCCATCAGTCAGTGACGAGTCTGTAGAGGCTATACGGGATAGCTACCTAAGGAGCCCTAAAAAATCTGTACATGAGCCCACATCGAACTGCACTGAATAGGTATGAAACTGGGAGAGTTTTCCTTTTATTTGGTGCAGACTTTACATTTCTATCTCTTTTGTAGCTTTCCTGTGACGGTCAAAAGTGCACCATGACTTTACGGACACACTGTATTAAATAAATGAAGTTTCTGTGCAGTTAGACTGGGTGAGGCCTCCTGGGTTTTTCACTTCTAAGTCTGTCCTTTTACCAATCATTTCAGACAAATGTCTCTACACCCCAGATAATTGCTCGGCCTTTATGTGGATCCTTTAATTTAAAGCTGAGACCCACACCTACCAGAGATTCTTACTCATGTGCTCTTTAGTAAAGCTTACAGATCACTATGTGCTTTTGTTGTTGTTTTTTTTTTAATTTTAGTGAGAGGAGGAGAAGCAGACAGACAGATTCCTGATCAGGACCCACCTGGCAAGCCCACTAGGGGGCTATATTCTGCCCATCTGGGGCCTTTGCTCATTTGCTCAGCAACAGTCATTTTTTTAGAACCTGAGGTGAAGGCCACAAAGCCATCCTCAGTGCCTGAGGCTTATTTGCTTGAACTGAGCGGCTGTGCAAGGGGAAGAGAGAGAGAGAGAGAGAGAGAGACAGAGACAGAGACAGAGATAGAGAGGAGGGAAAGGGCTGGAGAAGCAGATGGTCGTTTCTCCTTGTGCCCTAACCAGGAATCAAAGCCGGGATATCCATCCACCCGGCAACAACAGATCACTATGTTTTAAGTGCTCATTAAGTAGTACTGAGTATGGCCAAGGTTGGAAAACCCTAATCAAGACTGTATTGTGACATTAGAAGAATGTCTTGTGACATTAAAAGAATGGCAGAATGAGAGATCCACTTGATTTCTCCTCTTGAAGTTTTAACTATTTAAACATCTATAATTCAACAACAAATTTTCTGATCATTGTAGAAACATGTTTGAGATATTTGCACATTGACACATCTGATGATGGGCAAGTGAACGTATACTGGGGATGTGGAAAGAGAGAACATCTGAGACTAGACAAAGACACAACCTGAAGCTTGGAGTTCACAATGCCAAGCTCAGTGTAGTGCTCAGCCCATAGAGGGGAGAAATCAGGTTTTCAATGCACTCTTTTTTGCAAGGAGGAGCAAAGAGATTCAAGGAGCATTCTTGCAGGAGTAGACACTACGATCTGCAGCTGAGTCCAGAAACCTGGTCAGAAACAAAGCACAGTGGTGCAGCCACAGCTGTCTGTCAATTCACATTTCAGACAGAAAAACAAAGCCATGGAGCCTGGTCATTTATCCTTTATCTCCCCGAGGAAGCCTAAAAAGAAACTGTAGCAATAAGTGTTAGGTTGCAGAGAACTTTTTATATAAAAGAGAGAACTAGTACTATTGAAATACATTTTCCCTGAGCAACAGGTGCACTCTACAGCTAATGCCAGTGTTGGGTGAAGACACACAGAAGATGCCTCAGAGGTCTGCAAACAACAGTACTACAAGAGCAGAGAAACAAAAAAAGCAACCAGATTCTTCTACTTCACCCCATCCTCACATATCACAGTTGCACTTCTGACAGTGTCTGGCAGCAGGAAAAAGCAGTGGGATTTCATAACTTTGGAAACCTATTGTCAACACATTCCTCTCTAGGGTTGATCCACTGAGTCTGAGGTACAGGGACACAGAGGAAACACCCACCTTCACTGGGAACACATCGAATTTAACATCTCCCCTGAGAGATCTGAATATTTGGAGCATGCAAGAAAGCTGAAAAGCTTGTGAGCAGTGCCCCCTACTGGAAAACAATAGAAGAACTTATCAATGTACTAGAAAAGTGCCATTCATACATAAATGCCCAGACAGAGAAAGAATCCATCCACTGCCATGAATAACCAAGGTAACAAAGTAACTCAGATAGAAAATTTAAAGTCTCAATATAATAAACTTAAAGACATAGAAATATGTGATATAAATGACAGAGAATTCAGCAGTTCTGACAAAACTCAACCAGATGGGAGAAAACTCAGACAGCCAGATTAACATGCTCAGGAGGAAAGTCTATTAAAAATATGAGTATTTTACCAAGGATGTTGAAACTCTAAAATAGGAAATAGAAATTCTGGAGATGAAGAATTCAAAAAAGAGATAAAGAGCAAACTGGCAGGCAGAGAAACTAGAGCTGACCAGAGGGAAGAAATAATTAGCAGTATTGAGGATAGAAATCTAGAAATGATGTAGAGGGAAGAAGAGATAGACTTGAGTTTTTTTAAAAAGTGAAAGAATTTTATAGGAACAATCAGATTTTTTCAGAAAGGATTATACAAAATAATGGACATACCAGAAGAAGAGTGAGAGAAAAGAATGGAGAGCTTATTCAAACAAATGATAAACAAGGACTCCCCACCTATGGAAAGAGCTGCACCCTCTAGTCTAGTGATTTTCAAGAGTTTTATCTCATGGCACGTATAAACTAATTTCAATTTTTTTTTTTTGTATTTTTCTGAAGCTGGAAAAGGGGAGAGACAGTCAGACAGACTCCCGCATGTGCCCGATCGGGATCCACCCGGCACGCCCACCAGAAGGCGACGCTCTGCCCAACAGTGTGGGGTGCTCTGCCCCTCCAGGGTGTCTCTGTGTTGCGACCAGAGCCACTCTAGCGCCTTGGGCAGAGGCCAAGGAGACATCCCC